>NC_134117.1:67672500-68297500 GCF_040939455.1 Microcebus murinus
TTCTGCCATCGTCTTAACAAGGGACCTCTCACAGCTGGGCCTCTTTGCAGGGGGCGGTGCAGTGTTCTTCCTGCAATGACAGTCAATTCAATACCTGGCTGGGTTTCTGGTTTGGGACGGCGCCTGGGCCTAACCATCGGTTGATGTTGTTGGCAGTCAGTCCCACCGATGGGCACCTCCTCCTCCTCTTGGTCCCAGGAAGCCCGGCCGGCCTCAGAGCAGTTGTATTTCAGAAATCTTGGTTCCAGGAATTTTCCCTTTAGCTATGACTGGGGAATTGGAGGGTTGAGTTAGGAAAGAGTTGGCTATAAATCATTCGTGGATGAAAAATGCTAATACTGCAAACATTAACAGGACCTCTCTCTGTCTCCCTCTTTCTCCCTGTCTCTCTCTCTGTCCTCCTCCTTCTTTCTCTCTCTCTCTGTTGTCTCTCTTTCTTGCACACACACGTGTACACACACAGTGCCTTACTGTTTTCTGCTTGGGAATACCATAGTGTTGACTGGAACTGGCTGGTTATCTCTTTGGGCAACATCTTATCCCTGGGTCAGGATCCCCAACAAGTCAAGGCAAAAAGTCTTAAAATCACAGCTGTACATTTTTTCTGAAGCTAGGAAGACAGATGTTATAAGAGGGCTAGAGGGGTTAAAAAGTCACAGATAACCCCGACAGTGCTTGGCCTTTCCTGAGCCCAGCCCCTGTGGCCATGGTGTGCGTACAGGTTGAAAGGGCAGGCTCCAGAGGCCAAAGGTCGAAGGCTGGTATGGCCTTCCTGGGCTCCCTGGTCCTGGGGAGCCTGGTGCCTTCTCGGGGCCGCAGTACTGGCTTAGGGCCACCAGGGGGCAGAGGTCACCTGTCCCGGAGCTGCGCGTCGCAAACCCCAGCTTGGGGCTGCTGGCTTTGCTTAACTCCAGGCAATGTTGTTTTATTTAATTCCATCATTTAAAGCAGAAAATATGACCATGCAAGTTTAAAAACACAGCCATTAGCTCATGTGTACCCAGAAAAACAAGGCTGCCTGACTAAGCCCCAGAGCTATCAGGGATATCCTGTTAACATTTCTTTGCCTCTTGTGTCCTTGGTGTGCTCTTAAAAGTGGTAGCAGTCGCCAAAGGGAAGTTCAGTGGAAAATAATGGCAAAGCTGCTCTTCACTAACTCTTTCCTGCACCTGAGAAGACGGCAAACATTTGGTTTTACCACTAGGGTATCCATAATTTTCAGAACATGGCGCACTATTGATTAATCTAGGCTTCTCAAAGGACCTTTCCCACCTCCCTCCTATTCCTGTCCCTCCCTTCCCTTCCCTTTCCCCTTCCTTTTAATGCCGCCATGCTGGGCTGACGCTGCCGTGGTGCCGGGGGCAACGCTCTGGGCCACCACGTGCTCCCATTTCTGCTGTTAATTTCTGCGGTTCCTTCCTCGCTGACCTGTTTTCTTTTTCTCTTTTTCTTCCTCCCTCACCCACCCCACTCCCATAACTCATTTCTGATCCTAACCCTGCTCTCTTGTGTGCGCCGCCCTCTGCCATGCCATGATGGACGCGCACTCTCGGCTGGGTTTCCCTCTGCTTGGCAGGGCGTCGCCGCTGGCGTAAGTAGACCGCGCAGTGTCTGTCCCGTCGTCCGTCTGTCTGGTTGCAGGATGGTGTGTGGGTTTGGTGGGATGTGTCTGAGGACCCGTGGTCAGTCCACATGCTGTGTCCATGTTCTTCCTCACACCCACCTCACAGCCAAACGACATCCCCTGCAGCCTGTACAGGCAAGTATTTGTCTTTGGGGGTTTGGCCCAAACCATGTCACTGTGGCTGCAGAATAACGACACTCACCCTGTACTCCCCCCAGGCTGGGGTGCATCCCTGCATTCTTGCCATGCTTCCGGTGGCTGCTCCTAGCCTTTCCAGTCTGCACTGGGACAGCGTAGACCTGAACCCACACTTGGCCGTGACTCTGGGGTAGAGAGTGGCAAGGTGACCTCTTAGAGGCCACTCCCAGAACCCTCACGGGAGGGGGGCCTACAGGAGCCAGTCCCTGCCACGGCCACCCATGTGAGGTGAAAGATGAGTCAGATTTGGGGACAGTGCGTGGTGGGGCAAATGCCAGAGGTGACCTTAGTGTCACAGTTACTATGGCATATTTTCTGTGGCAAGAATAAGCCAGCAGCAGTTCCAGGGAGTGGCCCAGGCCCCCAGGACTGCAGGGCTTGTTTCATCCTCTCCTCACTGTTCTCCCTAAGCCTTCATGTCTTGAAAGGCACCATAGTCCCTCGTCTGACTCCAGTCTCTGTCGCACCAGCAACACGAGTCCCTGGTCTTTGCAGTTTGTGGGAAACAATGCCAGCAATGTTGAGTCCCAAGGACTCACACCTGGTAGCTTTCTTGAGTCCTTGGAGCTGAGAAAGGCACAGGGGAGCTCCTCATGGGCATGTCCCCGGGAAAAGGCAGCAGTCACCTCCGGTCTGCTCTCTGGATCGCAAAGCTCTGTGTAGACAGGCTCGAGGGCAGGGCCTGGGCTTGGGGCCACACCTTCCCTCTCGCACGGCACACTCTATGCTCCTTCTTCCCTCTCCTCCGGACGGGCCAGGAGCCAGGACCAGGGACACCAGGTCATGCCTTCCTTTGTCCATCTTACCCAAAGACCTCAGGAGCCCTTGGGACTCCTCCCTAGCCAGAAATGGCCTCTCCTAGCGAGAGCGAGTTTCCTCCCTCTCCTTCGCTCCTCCCTGGCTGGACCCGAGAGGGAGCTGCTGGTCTTCCCTATCTGATCCCAGTCACAGGCTGGCTATACCTGTAGCTCTCCTGGCCAGGGCAGAGCCTTCAGGGAAATAGGGGCAGCTCCACCCAACATTCATCATCTTTCTCTACCTCTGTGCTTGTAGCACACCCTGAGCCAGACATGGGAGACCAGTCCTGGGAGACCAGGCCAGTTCTCCGTCCAGCTCCTTGCAGAGAGGGTAGAAGACATGGGCACTGGAAAGATTCCTGTCCCAGCCAGCCATCCCTCTGTGGGGAGGGGGTAGGCAGGCGGGAGGATGCTGGCCAGGATGGGTCTGGGCTGTGCCATGTCTCCAGGCACAGAGCATCTGGATCTCTGTAAGGTCCCGATGGGCAGAAGTGGCCTTCGAGCCCTTGTGACTGCAGAGAGCCAGATGGGAAGGACACTAGGCTAGAAGCTGAGAAGCGTGGCTCCAGCTCAGTAGGGCCCTACCTGCCGTGACTTGGAGCTAGCCGGCTGGCCTCTCTGGACCTCAGTTTCAGCATCTGTAAGAGGATAGGGCTGGACCAACAGTCTGTCATTGCTGTGAGCTTCGTCTGAGCCCTCCTTTAACCTTTGAGAAGGTGGGCTAGGCAGCCTAGATCCTCTGGTCCCCTGCTGGGTTAGTGGGCACCTGTAAGGCTTTCGATCATTGCTGCCCTACAGTCTCATCTGGGCTGGGAGGCACTGGACCCAAGGGGCTCTGGGGTCCCGTCTGGACGTGAATCCTGGTTCAGGATTCGTTTATTCAGCTAGGAGTTTTGAGCACCAATCATGAGCCAGACCCTGAGAGTCTAAGAGAAGGTCACCAGGCTCCCACTACCCCCCAAAAGGCTGTGGTGCCCTGGGGCACAGGACCCCTGGCCATCTCTGTGGCTCCACTCCCACCTCCCCCAGGCCAGAAACCCCACTGTCCCCGCCGGCCATGCTGGGGCCACAGGGCCTTGCTGCCTCCTTCCTCACACCACCTCCCAGTGGAGTCTGCCTGCTGGCAGCTGAGTCCAGAACCCTCTGCCCTCTTCCAGGGCAGTTGCGGTGTTGGCGGCTCCCTGTTTGCATCCGCAGGTGCGAGGAGGGCAGTGGATGGGCCCGAGGAAGCCTCTGGGTGCCCCCAGATGGCCTGTTCTCACCCAGGCCCACACTCAGGGCGTGCTCAGAAAGGTCAAATTACTTCAAGAAGACCTCTTCTGTTTCCTCCTTCCTTAAAGGGGATGGGGGTGGGGCGTCTTCAGGCCTGGGCCTGGAGTTCGCTCTGGGAGGGGCAGACTGGAGGGCTCTGAGCCCCCAGCCCTCATCAGAACCACCCTGAGCACCGAGGACCCAGGACTCGCGCCTGTCGTGGGTTCTCAGAGGGCAGAGGGTGAAGGCCCGGTGGGCACAGAACAGCAGGCGGGTGGGGGTGCTCGGGGGCACAGCGGGCGGGCGGGTTCCAGCCTCCCCTTGCCCACTTCTCTTCTGCACCGCAGGAGCCTCCCTGTGAAAGATCTCACCGTAGACAGCGCCTCTCCCGTGTACCAGGCTGTGGTTAAGAACCAGAACAAGCCGGAAGACGAGGCCGAGTGGGCCCGCCGCTCCTCCAACCTGCAGTCGCGCTCCTTCCGCATCCTGGCCCAGATGACCGGGACGGAATTCAGTGAGTGAGGGCTGCCGGTGGGCGCAGCGGAGGGAGGTGCTAGGGCCACGAGGGGCCCGGACTCTGCCGCTCACTCTTGGGGCCCTCGGAAGCCACGGAGTCTGGAGGCCTTTATGGTTCGTTAGCGGCCAGCAGAGCTCCTGTGGGCCCTTGGGCAGGTGGCCAGTGACGGCAGCTTCTGCTCCACGCCCAACTGTGACAGCGGGCAGCGGGCTCATGGGGCAGCCCCTGGGAGAAGTGACTACTTGGGGCTGGGATGGGAGGACTGCACAGGCCGCGCCTCTGACCCCTCCCAGCGCGCAGCCCTTCCTGTCCACAATGACGAGCCGAGGGGGGAGCTACTTGGGCCTGGCTGCTCGGCAGCTCTTCCTGTGCTCCCTGTCGGTGCCCTGACCAGCTCCTTTCCACCCACAGTGCAAGACCCTGACGAGGAAGCTCTGCGAAGATCAAGGTGAGTGCCTGGACCTGGGCCCCGAGGCTTTGCCCTCTAGCCCCATCCCACCCGAGCAGCACCTAGGCCACAGCACTCGTGGAAGGAACCTCTCAAATTCACGGATTTGGAAAGCCTGGCCTGAAAAGGGCTCCAGCACATGCTGGCTTGAGGCAGCCGTCCTGGGTCAGGGGTCTCTGTGCCCCAGCCCCAGGCTACAGGAGGGAAGACTGTGGGCTCTCCTGGCTCCGTCCCCCGGTAGGGGGCAGGGCTGCTTTGGCCTTCGCTGGGCTATTGAGAATGAGGGCATCTCTCCCTGTGAGGGCTCCGGGCCAGCCACCTCACCTGCCCACTCACCGCAGGGCCTGTCCCCCTGTGAGTCTAAAGGCTGGGCACTGGGCAGCAGGCAGGCGGGAGGCCATGCTGGGCATGGACGCCTGACCCCTGGACTCACCTGTCCAGGCCCACATTGAGGTACCAGTTCTGTAAATTGCTCAAAGCACAACAGCAGCTGAAAGGAAGACAAGCCCTCAACATGAAGAGGGGCTTGTGCAGAGCTGGGGGGCTCAGGGCATGGTTTTCCCTGTCAGTGGCAGTTCCGAGTCCACAGCCACTAACCTAACACCATGGCCTGTCAGGTGCTCATAGCCCTGGGCGTGAGGGAGGCATGAGGGAGGCATGCTGCACTGGAACCCACTGGAACCCACTAGGGCCTTCCATGGTGAGGCGTGGGACTCAGTGTGCCTGTATGTATGCGCCCGGTAGCAAATACGCCATCCGCATGCTCTTCCCAGCACAGTCTGCCTTGGGCCAGCGCTTCCTGCGGCGGCCTCTGTGTGAGGGGCTGAGGTCAGAGGTGCTCTCCCACCCTGGGCCAAGCTCTCTGGACTTGCTAACCAGCGCGTAGTGGCCACAGGACCCCAGAGTAAGACTCGGGACAGCTCGGACTTGATGTAGATTTTCTGTTTGAACCTGTGTTTTTGCCAACCCAAGTTGCTCCACTCTTTGGCTGGGCATCCAGACTGAAAGTGTGGTCCCCCAGGCCTGCGTGGAATGCATGCAGTTCCCACAGCCCTTAACCCTTCACTCCTGCAATGCTTTTAGAATCTCAGATGAGATATGTTTGATTTAGCTCAGAAGTTAAGATCTAGCTATGTTAAGTGTGACTGAGCTCTCGGCTGTCCCCTCCTCCTACGCTGCACTGCCCCTACGTGCTGTCCCCACATTCGTCCCACCCTCCTCTTTGAAGCCACCCATGTAGATGCTTCTGTGAGCAGTGTAGACATTCCCAAAGATTTGATGGAGGAATCTTTACATACCCCAGAGTCAAATGGCCTAAAAATCCCCAGTTCCTTCCACCAAGCAGTCAGGGAGGGGCCTTTTTCCTCCCTCCCACGAGACACGGAGTGTTGCTTCTCCAGACCCTTTCTGGTTACTTCGTGTTCCTCTTCCTTCAATATGCAGGGTGGTCCCACCAAGCTTGTGCCTCAATACCCAGATGTCATTAGTAGGGGAAATGGACCATAGAGGTAGATTATAGCGAACTTTTGACTTTTGCATTTCCCCTGGAATCTCTGCAGCTCTGCAAAGTTATTGAGTGAGGAGAACACACGAGCAGTATAAAGGGTGGTCCCTCGGCCTCATTCTTGGTCTTCCTCTTCCCTCCTTCCAGAAGCATCTCTTTTTTTTTTTTTTTTTTTTTTTTTATAGAAGTAGATCCTGCAGACAGAAGCATCTCTTGAGGCTTGTTCTACCTGATCTTGTAGATATACAAGGGGTGGGTGGGGGTTGTCCTTCCTCCAGGGCCCTAACCACACAGGAGCTTGGTTTGGCCCCCAGCAAGAGGCGGCAGGTCTTGAGAACTCTGGTGCAGAGCCACTGTAGACTTTCATCACCGGAAATCTGGAAAGAGGCCCCAAGAAGAGGCTCCAGCCTGCTTCCTCCCTCAGGCCCAGGCAGCCTCCCTTGGCAGGCGCTGCCCCCTGCCCTCCCTCTGGGTTCTCGGGCCCTGCAGTGGAGGCTCTGGGGCACCCCGATAGACTTCTGCCCAGGGATGGAGGGGCTGCTTTCCCTTTTTGTGATTTTGTGTCACTGAATCCCATGCAGGCAGGTTATAGACCTGGGATGGGGGTGCAGTGGGTGTGGCAGTTCACTTCTGTTTGTGATTAAAGCCTGAGGTTGTGGCTGTAGTCACTGGTCATGCTTTGGGCCATCTGAGCAGAAAGGAGCACACTTGTCCCCTCTCTGGTCCAGGCTGGTCAGGGCTCTTGCTCCTCAGGGACCTGAGCCACACTTCTATCCGTCCCCAATTCCAAGTTGGAAGCTGCACCCAGATCCTGCTGACCCGTCTGTCGGCTGAGGGCAACCACCACCTTCTTCTCTTTCTCCTCCCAAATTAGCATCGCTCCCAGCGAGGATTCTAAGGGTCTCTCCTGAAGGCTGAGCTCCCACAGGCAGGCTTCACTGCAAACCCTGCCAAGTGTCTCATCCCGGCATAGCCTGAGCTTGCCAAGCCTGCGCATGGGGACAGCCTGAGCAGTGTATGCCGCTGCGAAGGTGCTTTTCCCTTCCTGCTGCTGTGTGGTGAGAAAGTGGCCAGGAATGTCAAGTGAGCAGTGTCAGGCATTCTGTAGCATGCAGGAGCACTGGTGACCTCAGGGACAGATGCAAATCCACATGTCAGGCAGACCTTGCAAGCTCTCCCCTCACTTCTGTCACTGCCATGCCTCCAAGGCCACCCCCACAGAGCAGCTCACAGCCAGCCCTCCTGTCCTCTAAGGTCCTGGCTCCCGATGGTGTCCCTGGTATCTGGTAGCATGTAGCTTTCCTCTGAGGCTCCAGTGCCTACCTGCTGGCCAGCCCAAGGCAAAATCTAATCTCCAGGGACCATGTCTTTCCATGGAGGGGTGGTGCCTGAACTGCCCAGGCATTCACCATGGACTTAGCTGCCCTCCCTAGAAACACCATGCTGTGGCACCTTAGAAAACTGTCCAAGCTGCCTTGAACATCAGCTCCTGTCTGCTTCCACGTGGGAGCTTCTCCAATAGGTGCAGGTGATGCTGTGGCTCCCCAGCTCCCATCTGACATAGCTGAAATAGTGCCTCCATTCCACAAGCAGAGCCCTAATCTCAGAGAGATCACGAGAGCTTCCCTCTGACTTCGGGACGGCACTCCAGGGCCCTGATGGCTTGGAAGTTTGGGTCCGCATTGCACAGCCATGATGTGTGCAGGGATGGGCACAAGCCCAGCTCCGTCCTAGGCAAGGCTCAAATCCCTGAGGCCTCTGGATCCCACTGCTCGGGTGTCACCATCCTGGAGGCTCTAGTGTGTAACCCAGAGTGCCCTGCCCCTGCCTTGTGGCACAACTGCCTATAAATGCAGTCCCTGACACTCACCTGGCTAAAGAACTCTGCATGTCTGCTTCATCCCAAGTGTTAGGAGCAATGCTGATTTCTAGAGGAAAGTTCCTGGAGGAGTTGAAGGTGAGGGCTGCCTCATACCCCCTGCTCAAACGATGTGAAAATCCCCCACGGCCCTTCTCTATCCAGCAGCAGCAGATGCTGAGGCTCACGGGCCCTCCTCCTCCCCGCCCCCAGAACCCCCCGGGGGTGTGTCCACGGGCTGTTCCCTCTCTGCATCCTTCTGCGCTGCCCCCCCCCCCAGCCGCCTACTTATGCGCTGGCACAGCACGGGCCCTCCCTTAGATGGGACCCTGGTAAAAGGCAAAGACAAAGTTACCTGTGTTTCGTGGATTTTCAGTCCCTGGTGTTCAGCCCCACTAGCAAGTTTGAAAACCACAACTGGAGAGCCCAGGACACCCCGGTGTCACCACCTAAGCAGCTCTCATGGGGGTCGAGGGTTTCTTCCTCTCTCTCACTCTCCTGTCTCTTCCCCTGTCTCCTGCGCCTTCCGCTCCCTGCTCCTTTCTTTGGCTAGCTGAGGATCTCTAAACAGCTGCAAGCAGAGCAGTCTCACTAGACCTGCCAGCTCTTCCAGGACTGTCCCCAGCCCTGTCACTAAGCACTGACAACAACCCGTCACCCAGCCACCACAGCCCTTGCTAGGACTGATGATTTACAGGCAACCTGGCTGTATCTGACTTGCGCCCTTGTCCTGGGTAGTCGCTATGGGATGGTCATGACTGTAATGCTGTCAGTGGGGTTGTGCGGGCCCTGCCACAGGGCCTTTGCTCATGCTGTCTTTGCCCCTCACCCTGACCTCAGAACGGCAGGTGTGTAGCAAAGGAAGAAGATGCCTAGCACTTAGACTGTGGTCCTGTCACTGAGTTTCTGTGAAGCTTTAGGCCATTCATATGACGTTTCTGGGCCTCAGTTTCCTCTTGGTATAAGGAAAGGTAGGATTAGACCAGTGGTTTTCAAATATGTGAGCAGTGGGCCTCTTTCGTCAAAAATACTCACACAGAGACCTAATATGCAGGACTCAAGGGGTAGAGTGAGGGTCTGGCAGGTAACGCAGACATGGGAGAGTGGACCTCTGAGTGTGGGGACATGGGGACTGGTCCCTGATGACTGTTACTGTGCAGAAATGTAAGACCAGCATGGCAACATCTTCTGATCTTCAAAGACCTAAAGTTCATCTTCGTGATTTTTCACATGCTGGCAACTCATTTTTTAAATTAAACTTTTTATTTTGAGATCATTGCAAATTCAAGTGCAGTTGTAAGAAAAACAGAGAGATCCCATGTGCCCTTTGCCCAGACCCCCAGTGGTAATATCTTGCAAAACTGAAGCACAGTGTCAGAACTAGGGTGTTGACACTGACACAGTCCAGACACAGAGCATTCCATCCCCCAGCATCCCCCGGTTGCTGTTTTACAGCCACACCCTCCCCCTCCAGTGTCCACCCCCTTCTTAACCTCTGGCGGCCACTAATCTGTTATCTGTTCTCCATTTCTATAATTTCATCCCTTTCAGTGGTGTTCCATTGATGGAATCGCGCAGCACGTGGCCATTCTAGGGTTGGCTTTTTTCAATCAGCATAATTCCCTGGGGATTCATCCAAGTTGCTGAGTGTCCCGGTGGTTCCTCTTTTCCTTTTAATTGCAGAGTAGCATCCCATAGTATGGATATACAATTAATTTCTTTTTTTTTTTTGAGACAGAGTCTCACTTTGTTGCCCAGGCTAGAATGAGTGCCGTGGTGTCAGCCTGGCTCACAGCAACCTCAATCTCCTGGGCTCAGCGATCCTACTGTCTCAGCCTCCCGAGTAGCTGGGACTACAGGCATGCGCCACCATGCCTGGCTAATTTTTTGTATATATATTTTTAGTTGGTCAATTAATTTCTTTCTATTTTTGGTAGAGACGGGGTCTCGCTCAGGCTGGTTTGGAACTCCTGACCTTGAGCAATCCGCCCGCCTCGGCCTCTCAAAGTGCTAGGATTACAGGCGTGAGCCACCGCGCCCGGCCTTACAATTAATTTTTAAATCAAGTTTTAAATGCTGTACAGGTTAAACGCACTATGTGTGTGGCCACATGTGGCCCTTTGGCCACCAGTTGACACCTCTGAGACAGGGTGTTGGCAGCCCTTCCAGCCCGGAGGGCCTGGGATTCTGGCGGCAGCCGCGCTGGCCTTTCCCAGGCGCGCTCTCCTCCATTTCCACGTCCTGCTGCTGCTTGCCTGCTCTGCACTGTGCCCTCGGCTGAGCAGGTGTGGGTTGAGCCCCAGAGGTCTTGCTGGCGGGAAGTGGCGGGAAGTTCTGGCCCTCTGTATCTGTGACAATGGCCCTGTGAGTATGTGTGTTGCACGCGTGTGTCTGGGCCGTGCTCAGGCCTGGTGGTCAGGGCAGGCGGAGGTGTGAGAAGGTGTCTCTCTCAGGACAGTGAAGGCTTGGCGAGGCCAGGGCAGCACAGGGAGGTGGCAGTTCTGCCCACCAAGCCTCATGACAGGGCATAGGCGTTCCTCCTTCTCGATGCCCAGCTAGGGGACAGAGATCATGCTAGGCGCACCCGCCTATTTCATTCAGTCCTGAGAGCCCACAGCCAAAGCAGCCCTGCCCAGCCCTAACCACACAGCCCAGGGAGCCCCCTCTTTCCCCAGCCTCCCCCCAGCCCCATTAGTCAGACCTCTTTTCCGAGGCCCCTCCACTCACTCAAGGAAGGGGCTTCAGTTCCTCTGTCCTGGTCCCGGGGACTCTGGTCTTGCCCCAACCCAGGCCTGACCACTTAGAAAGTACCCCATGGATGGCAGTTTCTCCAAGCCAACTTCCTCCCTCCCATGCCCTCCATCCCAGCTATCAGACAGGGGAATGGTGAACACATCCCCTAACCCCTTTCATTCTTTCTCTCTTCTCTCTTTCTGTCTCTCTCTGTCTCTGTCTCTTTCTCTCTCTATGCCACAGGGAAAGGTTTGAAACGGAACGTAACAGCCCACGTTTTGCCAAATTGCGCAACTGGCACCATGGCCTTTCAGCCCAAATCCTTAATGTTAAAAGCTAAAAGGCTGCCTGGAATCCCCTCATCCCAACAGGCTGGACCCTCTCTCCCTCCCCCACACAGATCTGGCATGCGAGCCCCACGGTGACACTGGCAGTGTCTAGCTGTGCTGGGGGTGCCTCCGTAGCCAACTGCAGCACTTCTGCCCTCTGCCCACCCCAGAGCTGACGCCAGGGCCCAGTGCCACGCAGCGCTGCACCCCCCACCCAGTGCAACCCTCCTCACCCCCAAACAGCCCCGAGCCCATGCCCGCTGTACAGGGCTTAGCCACAGACCAGAGAGGGCAAGGTGGGGTTTCCTGGCGTAACACCCAGAGCTGAGGGAAATGGAATGTGCCACTGCCCATTCCCACCACCCTTAGCCCCTGGCCTCGTGCCATCCTGGATTGAGTCGCTCATAGATCAAGGTCCTGGGAAGAGGCCAATCCCTGGCTTCCTGACCCCCTGGCCCCTGGCCCCTGCCCCCCTGGCTGCCCTCTGGAGCCCAAGGCACAGGGAACGGGCTCTCTGCAGAGGAGGTGGAAGCCCTAGGGCAGATGCGGCAGAGACCCCTCCTGGCTGTGGTGAGATCGGGGTGTGTGCCTTCCTCTCCCTACCATGTGCTGGCTCCATAGTTCTCTCTCCTGTACATATATGCATGCTTGTTCAGAAATAAAGAGGATTTGAAGTGAACCCAACCAAGCCCCAGTCATGCTGTGCCTGTGTGCGTCCCCCCCAAGAGGGGCTGTGAGGCAGTGTCTGGGACAGAGAGAGGACAGGCGCCACCAGTGAGGGGCAGGAGCAGTGCCCATCAGGCCCCAGACCCAGTACAGCTTTGCTTGCCTCTGCTTCCCTGCCCCGCAGGGAGGGATGGCAGGCGCACATCCACGCTGTAGCTGGTGGGCAACCCTAGTCTCCCACGAGTAGTGAGTATGGGGGACACCTGGATGCCCCCTCTCCTCCCACACCCCACTGCAACCAGCAAGCCGGGCCATCATCCTTCAGAAAGCACACTGCAAGCCCCTCTCCCAGGAAGGCGCTACGTGTGCTCAGTCCTGGTCCAGGAGGTGAGAGGAGGGCTCTGGTGGGCACACCTGGGCTAAGGAGCAGTTCACAGGGAACTCGGTAGGCTGGGCGGGCAGGGGCTCAGGGGAGAGGTGATGGAAGGCAGACGTGGCAGAAGCTTTCTCAAGCGGCGGGAGGACAGGGAATGCCTCCCGCTGGGCCTTGCTTCCCCGGCCCACCTGAGCTTGTCCTAGTCCCGAGCATTTGGTAAGGGATAGTCAGGGTGGCAGCTGCTGAAAAGATTCAGCCAGTCCTGCTGAGCTGTGAGAGACCAGCTAGAGTCCCTCCACCTATCTACCCATCAACCTGTCCCTGGAATCATGGGCTGAGGATATTAGAACACTGGCGCTTGGCAAATAAAGGCAGATGTTGAGGCCCAGCCTCCTGGACTGCCTGCTTTGCCTGTGGCTGGGCTGGGCCTGGGCCTTGCTCCCGCTCCTGCTGCCCAGGCACAGGCTTTCTCTCTGCCTCCAGGACCCTTAGCATTGTCACCGGGCAGGGCTGGCCAGGAAGGCTTCATCCTAGCCTGAGGATCCACAAGGGGGATCCTCATCTAGCATCCTGGAGCACACCCATATCTGGCTGGCCTCTTACTGAGGACTCGCAGGCCCTAGAATGGGTGTGGGGCAGAGGGCTGCCAGACAGAGTAAGGTCCTGGGCAGTGGGTATCCTGAGGCTGGCAGAGGACCTGAGCCAATCCCTAAGAGTTGGTGGGATCTTGGACCCCTGTCCCCAGCCCCTAGCCTGTCAGAGCCTTCTTAGGGTTACCTGGTTGAAGCCCTGGAAGGCTATTGTTTGCTTCCAGGCCTGCCTGGTGCCTTCTGGCTACCCCAGGCCCCTGCATGCAGTGCCTTGGGTGGGCCCAGGCCGGGGGTCCATGGAGAGATGTCCTCACTCAGTGTCCATGTCTGTGGGCATTTGTCAAGGCACCTGGCTGCTGTGGGTGCTAAAGGAATCGGAAAGGGCTGATGTGGCTGTGACCACAATGAAGGTTGATCACATGGGTCCAGAGATAGGTAGTGTCCCTCCAACTGGAGGATCAGAGGCTTCCTGGAAAAAAAGGTCAGTGTGTTTGACCTTCAGGCATAGGGGAGGCTGGACAGACAGTAGAAGGTGAAGAGGTGCCAACAAGAAGAAGGGGTGTCCTGGACCCTGAGTTAATCATTGTGGTTAGAATGGACAGAATGCAGAGGGTGCCATGGCAGTACTGGTCCAGATCTAGAATCACAGGCCATGGGATTTTGAATGTATTCTCAGGCAAAGTAGAACTAGCGAAGTCTGCAGGGCATATCCAAAGTCTGAGGCTTTGGTAAACAGCATTCCTACCCAGGGCAGACCTCTGTAGCACCTGACGAGGCGTTCTTCGCATAGACCACAATGTCAACATGGGCCCTGGAGTTGCAGTGTAGCTCTGAGGCAAAGTGACATGGCCAGGGCTCCCCTGAGCAATCAAGAGTCACCAGGCTGCAAGGGGGAACGTAGATTAGGTGGGTGGCAGCATGAACAATTTCAAGACTAACCACCTGACTGGGATTCTGCCACCATCCAATCAACAGAGATCTTCATACTCCACCACTGTAACTAACACAAGAAGCATCATCACCCCACTAACGACAACCACCCCTTTCAGCACCATCAATGGCAGTCACAATGCCCCCACCATCACAGTTTCAACCTGAGCCCAGTGACCACAACCCCAAGCCCCAGCACCATAACCAATACCATCTCCATCCTTTCCAAACATACTATTGTCATCAATAACAGCATCAACCAAACCCCATCATTCCCACAACTGAGGGCCACTGCAACAGAGCGGGGTGCAGGGTCTGCATGCTCTGCCTTGATGCTGAGCAGGTTGAGATGGAGAGAGGACTATAATCAGGCTGTTTCTCCTTCTGGCCACACCCTCCCCCCACGTAGCCATGAGCATTTGAATCTGGTTTGGTTTGGTTTTTGCTTAGATGTTTAAACTGCATTATGACCACAGCAGAAAGCAGCTGTAGAATCTGAGACCAGGGTGGGGTCATCTCACAGGCATTGTCTTTAGGACTGAAGCCACAGCCAAGTAAGTTCTCTGCAGTGCTTGCTCTCTAATGCTCCCTTTTTTGGGTTTCTGGAAACTCATGGAACTTTAGGCAGGAACTCACCTGGAACAACCCAGGATCCTTCAGGATGCCCTTCGATGCCTCCTCTGCCTTCCCTAGGCCTTTGCTGCTTGGTGTTTGCAGACAGTGGCCCTAGAGAGAATGCCACTCCGCAAGAACCCCAAGCAGCAGGCTCACGTGCATGCCTGTGTGACCTGGTAGTCATCTTTGTCCTGGCCCTGTGGTCGGTGAGGAATTTCTCTAGGGCCACATCCAGCTCCAACTTCAACCCCTGGAGTTCAGGGTTCATTTGGAGCCATGGCTGGGAGAGCAGCAGCTAAGCTGGCCTGACAGTGAATTGGAGCAAAGGAGACAGACAAAGCCAACTTCCCATTCATCCTTCAAAATACCATCCCCAGCCTGGAAATTTCCATCTCTTGTCCCGTGCAGTGTCCTCACTTCCCAGCAGCCCACTGGAAGTGTGGGATGGGCCAGGGAGAAGGAGACGAAGGAGGCCAGTGTCAGCCTGGGCCTTCCCAGGCCATACCTGCCCATACTGAGCGGAGGGTCTTAGCAGCTGGCTCAACCATATGGCTTCAGGGCCTGCAGCTGCTTCTCTGACATGGCCACACCACAGGCATGGCATCCAGAAGCAAGGTTCTTTCACAGAGGGTGGGAAATTGCTCTCATGGAAGGGCCAGGGCCAGGCACTGCTGCTGGCCGGTGAGCTGAGCTGCCCAAGGCCTCCTCTCAGAGCACCAAGCAGGGGGAGGCCTGGGCAGGACTCAGCCACTGCGCTTGCCCATCTGGATGCATCTCCCCCAGGCATGGAGAAGAATGGCATGCCCTCCCGTGAGGCGGTCAACCCTCAACCTTGCTGCTTCTCCAGCTCTCTTCTTCCCTGACCCTCTCACGTGATTTCATGCCTTTTTCTACCACACACCTCACTGGATGGAAGAGAGGATTCGGTGAGGCTTTGGTAAACAGCATTCCTACCCAGGGCAGACCTCTGTAGCACCTGCTACTCCAAGCACAGTCCCGGAGCAGCAGCAGCAGCAGCACCCAGGAGCTTGTTAGAAATGTAGATTCTCAGCCCTGCCCCAAACCTATTCAAGCAGAAGCTGTAGTTTAAGATCCCCACGTGATTCATGTACACATCAAAGTTTTGGATGTGTGCAGTGATGAAGGCTCAAGCCCTTCTCTGTCACTTGGCAGCTGTGTGACATTTCAGCAGAGATGCACCCTCTCTGGACCTCAGATTCCTCATCAGTACAATGAGGTTCATGATCCCAATCACCTAGACAGGCTGAAAGGCTAAAATGGAATAATGGGGTCATGCTTATACTATGGTAAACACTCAATGGAGAGAAGTATTGTTAAGTCTAATTATTTCTGATAAGAATAGTGCCTATTATTGGAGAAAGATTCTACTTGGCTGATCACAAAAAGAGGTTTATTTCTTCCTCCATGAGGTACTGGCTAAGGCTTCAAATCGAAACGACCCTAAATCAGATTCTGCTGTTCCTAGTGATAAGTTCTAGGACCCTGAGCAATTGAAATCTGTTTCCATTTCCTTTTCTACTAAGTAGAGTCCATGATACCCACATCAGAGGGCTGCTGTGAGGCATTAAAGACATGATGCCTGACGCGCAGCATGGGAGGAGGAGTTATCCCCACTTACAGGATTCACATTTGTCCTTTTGCTGTTGTTGCAAATGCAAATATAAGTCAAAGAACAAAGAATGAGTGAAGAATGTGCATTTCTTTGCTTTCCTGTAATTTGATTTTTATTCTCTGCCCCATTTCACAAGTAGCCAAAATCTAATCCCATCAACCCAGGCTCTGACTGTTCTTGTCTTCCTGGTGTGGTCCTGGGAGGAGGCACTTGCAGAATGCCAAGGCGTTCGGGTGGGGGCACGTGGGCGCCTGGTCATTGGTCATGGTCTATCTGTACTGGCATCTGCTGGGATTGCCCCATCCCAACTGGTCATGCAGTTCCACGCTAGCAGAGTAGTCACCCCTCTTGTTCTCAGTGACAAGGCCTTTCCGATCTGCAGGGCTCAGAGCCATAGTCCATGCCACTCTTGAGTGTGTGTGAGCCCCTCTGTGGCACCTGGGCCACACAGAGCCATGGGAGTCTTTGGCCTGCCTGGGCTCTGCCTGGGCCCTCGCCATGGGCATGGGGAATCCTGGGCTGCAGCTGCTTTGCCAAGGTTTACCCCCCAAACCCCAGGGCACAGGGGTCTCTATTCTTACATTCCCACACCACATTGCCTGACTTTGATCTGCCTGGCGTAGTAGCGTTCATCCACCGGTACTGTCAGTGCCCTGAGTTCGGTGGAGCCCAAAGCCCAGCTTCTCCACGGCTCTGGCTGAGGAAGGACGAAAGGGAAACAGGATGGGGGTGGAACCTGACTTGATAATTCTATCCACTTTTCCACTACACTGTGTTTTGCTGAAAAGTAAAATTAGGAAGCACAGAAAAACTGGGTGGGGGGGATCCTGAAAAATTCTCCAGGATTGAGAGTGTTTCTGATGTTGCTGTGACCTCCCCACGGTCTGAGCATTTGCTCCTGGGATTCTGGCGAAGCTCCTTCCGGAGCCTGGCGACAGGCTCTCCCAAGGCTCCGGCGCTGTTTGCATCACGGGCGGCCTCTGCCCCCCGCGCAGAGGGCCCCACAGAGCCCCCTGACCTGTTGTCTCTTTCGGTCCGCTTCATCAGCACCCCTATTGAGCATGCTCCAGTGTGCACCAGCCAGGCCGCCACCCCGCTGCCACCCGCTTCTGCCCAGCTGCCTGCTGCTGCCTCTCCCAGCGCGGCCTCGCCACCCCATGCTGCCACCGCCACGGCCCCTGCCTCGAGCCCTGCAGACGGTCCAAGGTAACTGGCCCCAGGTGCCAGCCCTAACCTTAGGGAAGGGAGGCAGGAAAGGCGCCACCGTGGGTCCATCTGTGTCCGAGGTGGGCAGGACCTGGGGCCTGCTTGGTGCAGAGTATAAAGAGGAAGCTGGGGTGCATTTCAGCGGAGTCCACCGCCCTTGGCTGGACTCGTACTGTAGTGAGAGATGTAAAGTCTCTGTCTCTCTCTTTCCTCTCTCTCTCTCTCTCTCACACACACACAGATAACAAAGGAAGACTGTGTGGAAAGTCCTTGCTCCTGGAGCTAGGATCAGGAAAATGAAAGTCATGCATGTGGGCTGGGGAAATCAAGGAAGGCTCCATGGAGGAGGGAGCTTTGGCCAGCTGGACTTCCACCACTAACTCACGTGCACACCCCTGCCCTCTCTTCTCTTGATAGAGAAGCCGGTTAACTTCAGATGCCCCTGGGGTGGTGGGAGGTAAATCTCTGCTCCACAGTTTTCTGTCTGTAACCTTGAGACAGTGGCTTCACCTTTCCAAAGCTCAGTTTCTGCATCTGATAAGATGTTTAACAAGCATCTATTTCATAGGGTCGTGATAGAAAAAAAACACCTAGCACATATAAAGGACACAGTACTGGGACTTCCTTCATCCCAACATGCCCTCCTGGCTGCCAGAAAGGCAGAGACCGAAGGCCAGGGAGGCCAGGGAAGGCAGAGAGGGCAGGCCGGACAGGCCAGACTGGAGCAGCCAGGTTGCACAACAGCTGGGTGGGCCCAGCTCTCTGTGTGGGCTACCTGCAGCTGTCCAGTTGATGTTTGGGGTCACATCCTGGCTTTCCCAGCTTCCACACTGCCTCCTAAGGTTCTACAGGGCAGAACATGCCTCTCAGGGTCAGGGTGCATAGGTCGTGGTGCAGGCTGAGGAGGGACTGACATAGGCATGGTGGCCCGCAGGCCTGTGAGCTGCCCCTACCCCAGCCTTCACATGGCCCACAGGGTGCCTTTCCCCACTTTCCCCAGCCCAGCCTCAAGGAGAGCCTGGACCTGGGCCTCCAGGGGTGGTTTTTATCCCCGTGTCCTGGGGGGGGGTTGGCAGGCTACTTGCCTTCTCCTTGCCAGTCTCTTCTCATAAGGGCCTTGCTGCCTCACCAAGAACAAACTTTGAGGAGGGCAAGAAATATCCCTGTTGTTGCACAGGAAGGAGCCTCCTAATTCGCGTGGGGGAGCTCTAGGTGCTGGAGCCATCTGGGCAGTCTAGCCTCATCCGGAGGCCTCAACCCTGCAGCGCTCCTGGAGCCCTCTGGATGCCCTCAGCAGGGGCAGTCCTCCTTCTCTGCCTTGCCAGGGAGCTAGGGCCTGGGCAAAACTTGGAGAGGGGCCCAAAGAGCTGCCCAGCAGGGAATGAGGCTAGAACAGAGGGGTCAGAGGGTCACATTCTGAGCCAAGCTGCCTCTCCTCCTTACACACAGGCCAGGGGGGCTGGGCTAGAGGGAACCCATGAGAATGGACCCCCCAGCCTTTCTTGGGAGCATGGCTTAGAATTCTCACTGGATATCCTAAGCCTCTGCTTCCTCTCCCAACCTCACTCCCTGACACAGGACTCGTGGCTCCCAGGATGCTGGCAAAGCATCCTCACTGCGGGGGAGTCCAGCTGAGACCCACTGACCCTTGGCCCTCTCCTACCACAGTGGAAGCCAGGCACCCCACGGACATGCTCTTCCTCCTCCATGGAGGCTCCTGCTCTGCGGCCCTGTCCAGAGAAGGGCAGGTGGGCCTGGGGAGGGGAGACAATGTCCTTACTCAGCCAGAAGCTTGGCAGCTTGACAGGGCAAGCCTGCACAGTCCCCAGGTGTGGAACACTGGCTCCCCAAGGCTTGTTTTATCTCTGCCTTCTCTGGGTCGGGGGGGCTCTGTAGGCCCCTCTAGATCCACTCAGGAGTTTGCTGGTAAGTTCTATCCCAGGACCACCTCCCTCTCCGAGGCCCAGAGAGGAAGGCACTCCCACACCCCACAACTGTGCCCAGCAGAGATGAGCAGGCCTTGGGTCCAGGGAGGACAGGCAGAGGGAAGGCAGGAAGCCATGGGGTGGGTGGGGGTGGCAGGCTGTGTGCCTCCAGGAGCTCACTCCTTCAGCAGCCCTGTCAGTGACCCACTTGCCCTGCGTGTGGTCACACGGTCCCCTTTTGGGTCTGAAAGATGCAGGGCCACGCAGGGAGGAACCAGGGATGTGTTCTGTAAGGTGTTCATTAGTTTTAAATGAAGAAGAGTTTCAGAAACAAACTGGGAAATACAGAATCAGACAAGGTTACACCGGCTGCTGAGCTCCAGGAGCTCTGGGGCCGTCAGCTCTCCAGGAGGCCAGCATCTCCCGAGAGCAGTGAACTCAGACGCCTTCCATCTCTTTGGCCCCATGGCCCCTGGGCCACACGGGGCACAGGCAACTCTAACCCAGTCAGAGGAGGGGGCAATAAGGACTCTGTGAAGATGGGGGGTGTGGGGGGAGCTCTTGGAGCCTTCTGGCTTCTCATGAGCTCCCCACAAGCGTTCTTGCCCAGAACCCAAGTCTTTGCTGCTACCCTCTAGCAAGAATAGAAAGGTAAGCAGAGGAGGCCGGGTGGTCTGAGGCTGCGAGGGGCCCTGCAAGGCTGAGGGGATGGGGCAGCTCTGACCACCACCGTCTCTGCTCTCTCCTGCCTCTGCTGCCTTCCACGGCCCACCCCAGCAGTCTCCACGGAGTGAAGGCTTTGCCCTGTATCCTCTTGTCTGGCTGGTGGCTTTCTTCCCTCTCTCTAAAGGCAATGCCATTAGCCACCCCAAAAATAGCTTCCTCCCCTCTAAAACTCCCATAGTTTTTCCTTCATAGCCTCTGGCAGCTCCCCAGCGACATCTCTGTCAGGTGTCCTCTTCACGAAGGCTCCCAGAGGTCAGGAAGCCAGCCTGCTGTGGCTGCAGGCCCCAGGATCCAGCTGGGGCTGCCCTTCTTGCTATAACTCTTCCCCCCTTGGTTCCAGGCCCCAGTCCTCTTCCTACAGCCCTGCAGCAGCCAGCTCTCCAGCACCCGCCGCCCATACCAGCTCCAGCGAGGGCCCCGCTGCCCCTGCAGCCAAGCCCCGGGTTGTCACCACTGCCAGCATCCGGCCTTCTGTCTACCAGCCAGGTGAGAGGCAGAGAGGAAGGGGAGGGTGTCTAAGCTGTGCACGGGCTCCAGGAGTTGGAAGAACAAAGGGTCGGCTCCAAAGCCACAGAAGGATGGTGGCCAGCAAGGCCCTGCTAATGAGGCTCAGCCCTCCCAACCCCGGTTGTGGGCCAGGATCCTGCGGAGCCTACTTTTGGCCTTGAGGAGACAGGCGGGCAGTATCTCGTAAGGATAGAGCTCCCAGCTCTTAGGAAGAGGCTGCTCCTGGCTGGAGATTTCTAGCTCAAGGAGAGGGAAGAGAGGGTTTGGTGGGGAGCTGTTCCTCCATGAGTCTGGGTCTGGCTCAAGCTGCAATCACAGGCAGCCATAACAGAAATGCTGTGGGCTTTGGACAGACTCGCTGCATCACAGTGTGACCCAGGGCGAGCTGTTCAACCTGTCTG
Source organism: Microcebus murinus (assembly GCF_040939455.1). Classification (NCBI taxonomy): domain Eukaryota; kingdom Metazoa; phylum Chordata; class Mammalia; order Primates; family Cheirogaleidae; genus Microcebus; species Microcebus murinus. The sequence continues at coordinate 67,693,335 of NC_134117.1, forward strand.
GTCTTTTGTTTCCTCAGCCAAGACAGGATAACAGGAGGTACGGGGAATACATGAAGAGGGACAGGGGCAGCTCAGGGGCAGCCAGAGGCAGCACTCGCTGGTTGTCTGTTCCATCTGTCTGGACCCCATTCTCATCAGTGCCCGGGGTCCCCTTGCAGGGATGAGGGCTCAGCCCCATGGCCCCTGCTCTCCTAGGCAAAGTTGGGCCTGCTCCCCAAAGCCTGAGGGTAACTCCTCCCCTGCCAGTCATTGCTCAAAGAACCTAAGGGCTCTCCAGCAGGTGTTTTCCCAGGCTGGGGGAAGGTCCCATGTGCCCTAGCATATAGGATGTGCCACAAGAGGGCTCTCAGCATACAGGCCCTGAGTCTGGTCACCATCGCCTCCTTCCCACTGGATTCTGACTCTGAACTCCAGGAAGTCAGGGCTGTGGTGGATTTTCTCCACTGTGTGTACCTGACCCATGCCTGGAACAAACAAGATGGTCAGCAAAGGCATAGGGAATGAAGGAACAAATGAATGCACAGATGCTGGGGAGGAAGGCATAGTCAGGTGGGGGACATGGGGACAGGAGAGGCTGTGAGCAGTGCATTCTGTCCTCTGGCAGCTGGATACACAGGAGCAATGAGTCAGGAGTTCCCAGAGGGATTTTCTGGTGCCCATTACACAAATGGGTGAGATAGGGTTTTTGCTGGGCACACACTCTGCATTCAAAGCATTATAGTTTCAACACATTTAACAGCCATCTTGGATTTATGGAAAGCAATAACGATTTTCCATTTACAGTACTGATACAAACATTTCTTTCCCCTCAAGATTATTATACATGTACAATTTTTTTTTTTTTTTGAGATAAAGTCTCACACTGTTGCCCAGGCTAGAGTGCCGTGGTGTCAGCCTAGCTCACAGCAACCTCAAACTCCCGGGCTCAAGCAATCCTCCTACCTCAGCCTCCCAAGTAGCTGGGACTACAGACATGCGCCACCATGCCCAGCTAACATATATATATATATATATATATATATATATATATATATATATATATATATTTTTTTTTTTAAGTTGGCCAATTAATTTCTTCCTATTTTTAGTAGAGACGGGGTCTCGCTCTCGCTGGTCTGGAACTCCTGACCTTGAGCGATCCCCCCCACCTTCCTCGCTCTCCCAGAGTGCTAGGATTACAGGCGTGAGCCACCGCGGCCCGGCCTACATGTACAATTTTTAATAGCCCTTTAAAAAGAGCAGTTGTAGGTCCACAGCGACATCAAGGAGAAGGTACAGAGGTCTCCCCCGTACCCCTTGCCCCACGCAGGCACAGCCCCCTTATCACCGTCTCCACCTGACACCCTCACGTTTTTACCATGCTAGGATCCAGGAAGAGAGGACATCGACAGCTCCTCTGGGAAAGAATGAGGTAGATAAATCTACGGGAGCGGGAGGGGGACAGGGAAGACCTTTTGTGTCCTGCAGAAGCGTGAGGGTACAGGACAGCACGTACAAAGGCTCGGAGCATGCCCTGTTAAGGGCACGAGGAGAGACCGGGCGGATTTCTCTGTGGCCGGACGCAGGGAGATGAGACAGGCACGGAGTCAGGAAGGGCCCCGCGCAGGGGAGCTGGGCTGGTGTCGGGAGGCACGGGATCAGCCCGGTTTGCGAGCTCGCTCCGGCGGCAGCCTGGCGTGGGCGGCCTGAGGGCCTGCCGAGCGACCTGCGCGCGCTGTAGACCGCGAAGGGCCGCGTCTCTCCGGGCCAAATCTCCTCATTTGAAAACGAGGATTGTGCGATGTACGCCTCGGTGTCTGGCACACAGGAGGGGCCCTTCTCCGTCCCTACAGGGGCCGGGACGGAAAGTTCTGAGGTTAAAACTACACAGGATGAGGCGGCATTTGGGAGGGGGCTGCAGTGGTGAAGAAAAATCTCGAATGGAGCCGGGAGGAAGCGGCTGTCCCTGTGAGCACGGGGACACGGGCGGGAGGTGGAGAGGAGTGCGGCTGTCGGCTCGGGGACCGCATTTCCGGCCCGTCCGGAGCAGGCCCCTGGCACCTTCCGGGCCGCCCCGCGCCCCGGTGCCCGCCCGGCCGCCGCCGTCGCCGCAGGCCCGCCAGGGGGCGGCGCGCACCGGGCGCTGCCGGGCTGCTCGGCGGCCCCTCCCCTCCTTCCCGGCGGGCCGAGGAGCCGCCGGAGCCGCGGCCTCCGCGTTCCCAGGCCGCGCAGACGTTAACTCATTCCTGCCTGCGGCGAAGGAGGCGGCCGGGCGGGCGCGCGCTGGAGCCGGCCTGCCTCCGCCTCCCTCTCCCGAGGAGGCCGGGCCGCCGAGTGGGGCCCGGGGGCGGCTGGCAGGCGGCCGGGGCGAAGCGGGAGTGTGGGCTGGAGCCCCTGCCTCCCTCCCCTGCCCCCGGGCTCCCGGGCTCGGGCGTCGGAGAGGGCCTCGAGCGGGCCGATGGCGGCGTCCGCAGCCCGGACCCGACCGCCGGCGCCCGGGAGCCCGAGGCCTGGGACGGGGCGCGCGGCCGCGACGGCCACGGCCGCCTGTGGGCCGGGCGGCGGTCGCGGGAGCCTGGCCCGGCCTGGAGTGAGTCAGAAATCACCTTGCTTAATTACACATTCCCGAGGCCGCCGAGTGCGATAGGGGCCTTTTGAACTTGCCAATTAGAGATGAAATATCACCTTCTAATTTGGACGGGCTTAATTCCGTCACGCAGAAATAGCAACAGCCCCGGGGCTCCGAGGCGGGATATCAGGTCTCTCTCCTGGCTTGTGGGGTGGCGCGGCAGGCCAGGCTGGAGGACGCAGAGGGAACCGTGAGGCTGCTGCTGCTTGACCCCTCGCCCCACCCCGCCGGGAGTGGGGGGCCGCGAAGCGGGAGGGGAGTCGCCGGGAAGGTCTCTTCTCCTTGCAGCCCCCGGCAAGGAAGCCCGCAGACCCGGGCCTCAGGCTCCGGCCTGCCTCTGCCAGACGTTCGTGTTGTGGGAGTTTAGAAGAGGGGGGTGGGCCAGGGAGTCTGGGCGGCCTTGCGGTGGAGGGGAGCGACTGCCAGGCAGAGAGCAGAGTTGGTATTGCTGGAGGGAGGCAGGAAAGGTGGGCAGAGGCTTCTTTGGAAGAGGCCTGCTAAAACCTGTTTGTTTGGCCCCCTGGGGAGGATCTAAGCAGAGATCTGGAGTTGAGTCGGCCCAGGTCCAGCCAGGCTGGATGACGTTGAGGTAGCCCCTCCCCAAGTCTCAATTCCTCAGCTGTAAAGTGGACTTGCAAATACCATCGGCCCCCCCGCCGGATCGCAGCGAGTATTACTTGAAATGATGCCCATAGAGGGCCGGGCATGTGCAAGTGTCATTCTGGTGTGGGCAGCACCATTCAATAGAAAAAAAATTTCTAGTAGTCGCATTTTAAAAAGTGAAAGAAAACAAGTGAAATTCAATTTAATGTATTTTATTGACCCAGTACATTCAAAATATCACTTCAATATATAATTAGTATAAAAGAATTATTAATGAGTCTTCAAAATCGAGCGTGTGCTTTGCACTGAACAGTGCTGCTCCATTCAGACTAGCTGCCTTGCAAAGTGTTCAGCAGTCACATAGAACTATGTATTGGACAGCACAGGATAGGGCTTTTGTTCTTAATGTTTTTTAGCAGAGGACTGTGCTTTACAAAAAAAGGAAAAAATCTTGCAGAGAACTCCATTGTACATAACAGAGGGATGAAGCTGCTCTGAAGTTCTGCTTGGTCACCTCTCCCCATGCCTCCTCCCTCATAGCATTCCTCAAATCACTTCTGCCCCCAGCGTTTTGAGACCCTCTGCTCTAGGAACCAGGGAGCCGTTCCCAAGGTGGTTAGGGAGGGTGACAACACCTTGAACTTGGGCTTTACAGATTTATAAAATGTCCTCGCTATGTCAATCCCTGCCTGCCACAGCTGTGAGGCAGGCAGAGCTGTCGTACATTCCACCACTGAGTAGACTCACTCCCAGGCTATCTAACTTTGGGCTGTCCCATCTCCCTTCCCCCCTCCCTCATCCCACAGTCTACCTGGACTGGGCTTCCCCAGGTGACTAGCAGGCGGTGAGATGAGCTGACAGGACATCTGACCCTGAGATCCAGGTGCCACCTTCCTTGCTATCCTCACTCACATTTAGTGACACACTTTGCCAGGTACTTAGCTAAGCTCTTTATATTTCGTATCTTCTCTTAATCCTCATAATAACCTTGTGAAGTACTAAGAATTATTATTGCCATTTTTAGATGTAGTAGCTGAGGCCCAGAGAAGTTAAGGAACTTGCCTAAGGTAACACAGCCAGGCTGTAGCAGATTTGGAACCTGGAGCCAGGGCTCTTGATGGCTGAGCTACATGCCAGAGCATGGGGTCTCCACAATGTTGAAAATGACTCCTTAATGACATGGTGCATTGAGATTTCCTGGAAATTGGACTCATATTCTTTAGAGAGGCAGTTTGGGGTGATAGAAAGTGGTTTTGAAGACACATTCTGCCACTTACTGGCTCTGTCTGAACCTCAGTGACCTCAAGTGCAAAGGGAGATAATGTAGGACTGACTCACTCAGATGATTTGTTATGTGCCTAGTCTACCCCTATGGAAGTGGAAGATTCCTTATGGAGATTGTACCTATGGAAGCTATCCCTTAATCCTTCAATAACACAGGGTGGGGACCCATCCCCAGCATAAGGGTTTCTATGCCATCTAGCGTTGAAGTCACCTGGGAGTAGAAGGTGCAAAATGGGAACCACAGGTCACCTAAGGTGATCCAGGGGAAAGAGATACCAGAGGCAGGACCAGGGTCTTGAGCCCCAAGGAAGACCCTCCTCTCTAGGCTAGAGCCCTGGAGCGCTGCCTCAGTGTAGTCCATCCTGCCCAGGCTGAGCTCAAGAACGAGGAGGGAGGCTGCCCTGACATGCTTCCTGGGGTGGGGTGAATGAGGCCTCTTTCCAGAGGGGCAGACTGTGAAGTGAGGCAAGGCTTCTGGAACCTCCTTCACTGAGAAGGAGGCCAGCTGGACCTTGTGTGCAAGGCACAGCTGGGTCTCCCTGGCTGGGCTTTGAGGGCCTAGGCGTGATGGTGCGGTGGGTAAGCAGCTGCAACGCTCTTTCTGTGTCGTGAGCCCAAGAAGGTGTTCTGCTTTCAGGGAGCTGGAGGAGCGGGTAGCAGAAGTGGGGCAGCATGTTCCCCTCCCTATACTCCAACTTCTTTGGTAACCTCTAGACAGTCGCTCAAACACACTCTTAGCTTCCACCAAAGTGATGTGGAAGAACAGGGGTCCCCCAGGGGCAGCCACGGGCCAAGTGTGCAGCTGCACTGGGCTGTGTCCCCAGCATCTCTGCCCAGGGTCACTCTGATGACTCCTTTAAGATTCCCCCACCCTAATCAAACCAAGATGACATTTCCCCCCAATACAAATCAAGCCAAGCTGTTTTTCAAGAAAGCAATCATAGCCAAACCTGAAACCTGAACTTGAAAACCCAGCTGCCAGGTCATCTGCTTTGTGCCGAAGGCTGAACTAGGTCCAGGTTCAGCAAACGCATGCCAATTGAGGCATTTCCGTACAACTGAAAGCATCCTCCAAGCTGAGCTGACCCACTCCCACCCTCTTCCCTGGACTAGGCACCCACCCCCACTCCCAGTCTGATGCAGGCCTCCTGCAGCCAAGGCCTGGCCGGGCCCCACCCTGCACAGCTGTAGATATTTATAGCTATATTCCTTTTCCAGCCCTGTCCAGCTCCCAGAGCCCTGCTGCACTTGCTCTTTCTCTCCTTGGGCTCCCTGCTGAGAATTCAAATCTGGGGCATCAAGAAGTTCAGGAACACGTCTCCTATAAAAATTGCAATTGTACTACTCTCATATTAAAGTCACCTTTTGCAGATCTTTGGCTGGGGGTGGGAGAATTTGGGAGCATGAATTCCTGACACCTTTTTCTTTCGGTATTTTTGTCTTGCAGTGCCTACAGCTACCTACAGCCCATCCCCAGGGGCCAATTACAGTCCAACTCCCTATACCCCCTCACCTGCCCCTGCCTACACTCCTTCGCCTGCCCCCACCTACTCTCCATCCCCAGCACCAGCCTATACTCCCTCACCTGCCCCCAACTATAACCCTGCACCGTCCACAACCTACAGCGGGGGACCTGCAGAGTCTGCCAGCCGTCCCCCCTGGGTGGCAGATGACAGCTTCTCCCAGAAATTTGCCCCTGGCAAGAGCACCACCTCCATCAGCAAGCAGACCATGCCCCGGGGGAGCCCAGCCCAGGCGCCTCCCCTTGCCAGGGGCACTGTCCAGAGGGCTGAGCGATTCCCAGCCAGCAGCCGGACTCCGCTCTGTGGCCACTGCAACAGCGTCATCCGGTATGATCCCACTGTGCCCCATGCTGGGGCGCCAAAGGGGTGGGCATGCATGGTGCTTCCCCACAGTCTGAGCCCTGCAACGTGGGATGGGGCGGCGGCTGGCTGTAGGGAGAAAGTCGTGTGCATGGCAGCCTCAGGCCCCTCTGGCTTGCCATTTGGTCTGACCCTCTCTGAGCTTTAGCTGCCATAACTGTGTGACACCCACTTCCCTAGGGAGTTGAGAGGATTGTATGAGGTCAGTGGAGGAAGCTCCCAGCAGGGTGTCTAGTGCCAGGATCTCCCCCTTGGGCTAAGGCTGGGTTCTGGGAATTACCAGTCTTGTTGTCAGTAGGTTTATTGGGCGTGTTGCAAGCTGGCTGGCTGTTGGTTTGACCCAGCTTTCCTTTAGGGTTGCTTCTGGGTCTTTCCATAAACAGGCCTGTTGCTGCACAAGGCTTTGGTAGGCATCTGCCATACTCAAATGAAAATCTGTCATTTAACACCTAAAAGGCAGGGATCATGGGTGGTGGTGTTTGAATACAGTGTGTGTGTGTGTGTGTGTGTGTGTGTGTGTGTGGTGTGAGCTTATATATATGAAAAGCACACTTTTATTTATAAATAAAGTAATTCATATTCAGAAAAATTAGAAAATATAGAAAAGTAAAAATTAGAATATAAACAGTCACCTCAAAGCCCCAGTGTTCTGACCACTACCTAGAACTAGACTATCCAGGTTCATATCATGGTTCTACCACTTACCAGCCCTGTGGCCTTGAATAAGTTGCTCAGACTCTTGGGGCCTCATTTTCCTTATCTGAAAATGCGTATCATAATAGTACCTACTTCATAGGATTGTTGTGAGACTTGATCAAGTTAACAAATGCACAAGTCTTCCTGAATAGTGCCTGCAGAGTAATGACTCTGCAGCTTCACCACTGTTCTTCTTACTATGATTATCAGTAGTCGGCTGAATTCTGTGCCTACCCAGATCCCTACTGCTGCACTACTGAGTTGTTTCCCAGTTTCTTTTGCTATAGATGACGGAACAATGAACACCTTTCTGCATGGAGCTTTTTCTGAATTTCACATTATTTCACATTATTTCATTAGGACAGTCAACAAAAGTCACAGTTATTGGGTAAAAGTGTGAACATTCTTGGGTTTCTTGAACTATCTGGTTCCAAGATTTGGGGGCTGCCTCATTAGGTGCTGTTCTCTGCTTCCCCAGGGGCCCTTTTCTGGTAGCCATGGGCCGCTCCTGGCACCCTGAAGAGTTCAACTGTGCCTACTGCAAGACCTCCCTGGCAGACATGTGCTTTGTGGAGGAGCAGAACAACGTCTACTGTGAGCGGTGTTACGAGCAGTTCTTCGCCCCCATCTGTGCCAAGTGCAACACCAAAATCATGGGGGTAAGTGGGCAGCATCCCTTTGCTCTGACCTTGTCTTTTTCCTTAGCCCTGACAAACCTCTCATTCCCTCTAAGATTGTGGGGCCCCATTAGGAAGCCAAGAAGTAGCTGGTAAAAGAGAGAAAGGAACTCCATTTTTATCCTAGAAGGGAGTCAGTTTGCCGCCAATGAATTAGGGAGCAAATGACCTTGAAGCAAGACATGATTATATGCCTGTGCTGCACAGCCTGAAGTGGTGGTGGAACTTCTGCAAAGCAAATTATTGCTTCACAGCCTGACCTCACTGCTCACCTGTATGTGGCCTTGGCCCTCCATGTGGCCTTGGCCCTCCATGCCTCTTGGTAAAATGGCAGTAGTAAGCAACACCTCCCTCCCAGGCTTAGTGGGAGGATTAAACATCACAGCTTATATAAGAACACATAGAACCTGGCACCCACCTGGATAGAGGGAGCCCACGCTCGGGTTTTTCTTCAGCATGTCCAAGGCTTGCTTCCTGGGCTGTCCTGCACTGTTCCCTGATGGGCTCTCAGGCAGTGGCCAGGGCCTTGGGGGACTTCAAGCCTGGCTCCCTCTCTCCTTTGGACCTTTCTGTCCTGAGCTCAAGCTCTTTCCCTTAGGAAGTGATGCATGCCCTGAGACAGACGTGGCATACCACCTGCTTTGTCTGTGCAGCCTGCAAGAAGCCTTTCGGGAACAGCCTCTTCCACATGGAAGACGGGGAGCCCTACTGTGAGAAAGGTAGGATCACTGTGAAGACACGCAGGAAGCCCCCCGTCTGGGAGAAAGTGATAGGCACAGGAAACTAACTCTTGTCTGTGTCTATTAACATCTGACCATCAGGAGGCCTTTATTTCTGGGAGAAGAATTTGTTTTTATTTTTGTTTTTCATGGCAGAATGCTAATATTACACAAAGGAAGTTAATCGAGCTATCTCCTCTGCCTGTTTGGTTGCAGTTTTCCTGGGGTGGGGGTGGGCAGAGACTGTAGCTAATTCTACACATGCAGTCTCTTCTCGCTTCCCTGCATCAACTATGTGGATTACAAGTTGGCATCTTATAACCACTTGAGAAACTTTCAGGTCATTTTGACTTGGAGACCACAAGGTCTAGTTTGAAAAGGCCAAGGCTCTGTGCTTCATCCTACGTTCTGTTCCTGGCTCCACTTCAGGCTGGCTTTGTGGCTCTGAGTGAATTACTAAACTTCTCTGAGCCTCACTTTTCTCATCTGTAAACACCTGCCTTCTGGAGTTATGAGGAATAAACCAGAGAGGGCATGGAAAGCATTGGATATGCAAGAGTCCCCTTCCCTGCTCTTGTGACATTTATGAGACCTTGTTGTTCCTTTAGAGCCCTGTAATCTCATTCTCTGAATTCAGAGTTTCTCTATACCCCAAGAATGCTATATGCTGTCTTAAAACATGGAGTAAATCATTATAAGTTCAGGAGGCAAACCAATTTGTTAGACAGTTGGGAATTCTGGCTAACTGAGCACTCACTCACTCACTTGTTTATTCATAGCCTGCCCCTTTCAGAAAGGATTTGAGGTAGGTTCCAACAAGGGTAACATAGACATGAAGGCTAAGACTAAACAACCAGAAAATCAGAAGAGGGAAACGCAAGCATGCTGATTGTGAAGACTAACAGGGCTGCAGGCACTGACTGGGTAGCAAATGTGAGGCCAAAAACAGAAACACAGTAAGTTAGTTTACTTTAAATCAGAAAGGAGAAGACATTCAATTCCTCAAGGTCAAAAGCAAAATGAAATAAAACTTCTTTCCCTCAACAATAAATTATAAAAGAAACTCCTTGGGTTCTTATGGTGGGGAATTCTCTTTCCAGCTCCGAAGTTAATTGCACAACTTTAAACAAGTCACCTACTTACTCTGTGCCTCAGTTTCCTTATCCGTAAAGGGAGAAGATAACACCAGTCTTTTCCCTTCTCATGAGCATATGATATTGATTGGTAATTAATGAAAGTGCTATTATTCTTTGACTCAAAGCATTATAATTTCCATAATTCGTGATAAGCCAAAATTTGTGTCAGAGGTTTATGAAAGAAAAATAGAGTTCCACTATCAGCTGCTCCTCTTCAGAGTAAGTCCCCCCAAATGATTCTTTTTTTTTTTTTTTGAGACAGAGTCACCTTTGTTTCCCAGGCTAGAGTGAGTGCCGTGGCGTCAGCCTAGCTCACAGCAACCTCAAACTCCTGGGCTCAAGCAATCCTTCTGCCTCAGCCTCCCGAGTAGCTGGGACTACAGGCATGCGCCACCATGCCCAGCTAATTTTTTCTATATATATTATTTGGCCAATTAATTTCTTTCCATTTTATAGTAGAGACGGAGTCTCACTCTTGCTCAGGCTGGTTTTGAACTCCTGACCTCAAGCAATCCGCCCGCCTTGGCCTCCCAGAGTGCTAGGATTACAGGTGTGAGTCACCGCGCCCAGTCCCCCCAAATGATTCTTAAAAATGATGTTTTGAGGAAGAAGACCCAGGAAGAGGATAGTCTAGTGCAGGGGTCCTCAAACTTTATAAACAGGGGGCCAGTTCACTGTCCCTCAGACCGTTGGAGGGCGGGACTATAGTTTAAAAAAACTATGGACAAATTCCTATGCACACTGCACATATCTTATTTTGAAGTAAAGAAACAAACGGGCAAAAACACCTGCATGTGGCCCGCGGGCCGTAGTTTGAGGACGCCTGGTCTAGGGTTAAGAGAAGACAGTGAGAAAGCAGATTTACTTTCAGACCAAGGTACCTGGAGAGACCCAGGTTGAATCCCACGTGGGCCACTATGTGACGAGGGTTAAGGCTCTTTCCTCTTCCCAGTCTCTGTTTCCTCATCTAAACCGCCTCGTTCAGAGGCTGTTGTGAGGATTAAGGCAGATGATGGGTGCAAAGCTCTCAGCAAAGCACCTGCCCATGGCAAGTGGGCGATATGAGTGGCCCCTGAAATGGCTCCAGGAGACTCACAGCTTTCCATGAAGCACAATTTACAATCCACTTCCTTAGACAATGGGAATCATTGAAATGTTTAAGGCACGGAATTAACACGATTTAATTTTTATTTTAGAAGGAGTACTAGAAGTTTAGTATGTTTGTTGAATGCCAATAAAGAATGATATTTTTATGGACAAGGTAAAGAAAGGAGAGCTAGATGATCCAACAGTCAGGTGAAGTCAAACCTGGCTCGTTAACCTGCCCTAGAATTGGTAAAATATACTAGAGTTGGCCAGGAGGGAGGTTCCCAGTGTCATACCGTGGGACATTGTGGTTGGTTCTGACCTTGTCATCATTTTTTTTATTGTGGTAAAAAACACATAACACAAAATCTGCCATCTCATCCATTTTTAAGTATACAGTTCAGTATTGTTAATATATTCACGTTGTTGTAAAACAAAGCTCCAGAACATTTTCATCTTGCAAATCTGAAACTCTGTGCCTATGAAACAACCCCCCCCCTTTCCCTTTACCCAGCTCCGGGTAAAATAGGCAAAAATAGAATAACTACCATTCTATTTTCTGTTTCTGTGAATTTGACTACTATAGAAACCTCATCAAATATAAGCGGAATCCTACAGTAATTGTGTTTTTGTGACTGGCTTATTTCACTTAGTATAATGTCCCCAAGGTTCATCCATGATGTGTGTCAGAATTTCCTATCTTTTTATGGCTGAATAATATTTCATTGTGTGAATAGACCACATTTTGTTTATCCATTCATTCAACGGACACTTGGGTTGCTTCTGCCTCTTAGACATTGTGAATAATACTGCTATGAAGATGGATATGCAGATATCTCTTCAAGACCTGCTTTTGGTCCTTTTGGGTATATATCCAGAAGTGGGATCGCTGGATAAATGGCAATGTTATTATTATTTTTTTTATTTTTGTTTTTTAAAGTAGCCTCCATGATGTTTTCTATGGTGGCTGCACCAACAGGACACAAGGGTTCTAAGTTCTCTACATCTTCACGAACACTTGTGATTTTCTGTTTTTGTTTTTACATAGTAGCCATCCTAATGGGTATGAGGTGATATCTCATTTTGATGTCTTGTCTTCATTTTTATTAACAACTTGGAAGAAGATATGGAAGGGAGTCCTGTGGAATCTGCAGCATGAGCCAGAATGATAGCATCTGGGCTGAAAAACACTTCAGTCGGCCGCACAGTGAGCTGACACTTTTATCTAAACTCTGCATACAAGTAAGAGACGTAGGAGGGCGAGCTCCTCTCAGGTGGGCCTGCACCCGCGCAGTCTCAGGGCTGGCAGGGCATCACAATCTCCTGAGAGCTTTAAAAACTGGAGAGAAGATAAATTTCCAGACCTACCTCAGACCTGCAGAAGCAGAATTTCACAGGTCACCCCATCCTACCCGAGCGATTCTGATACTCAGTTAGGTTTGGGAATCAGAAGTGTTTCTCCCAGCACCAACAGCATCAACCTCACCTGAGAACTTGTTAGAAATCACAGATCTTCAGGCTCCATCTCAGATCTGGTGAATCAGAAACTCTGGGAGTGGAGCTCAGCAAACTGTGTTTTTAAAAACCCTCTATGTGATGCTAGCATTTGAGAATCGTTACTCTAGAAAAGCACTAAGCCCTTTTTCAACACAGAGCATCTGTGATTTGATGGGTGGCAATTCTTTTACAATAGCAATAAAATCCATTAAATACTTGGGTATTAATTCAACTTGGGACAAAAGAGTCAAAGAAAATTAGAAAGACTTAAAGGGAGAAATAAAGGAAGGAATATATAAATAATTAAATAAGCAGCTAGATTATGTTCCTTGTAGGAAAGGCCCATGCACAGACTTAATTATATACCAGTGGTGTTCTCCTTTTGTAGAATAAATGAGGAAAAATACCAACTTTTTTATTGTATTAATATTAGGGTCAGACCCATGCTACCAAAAAAAAAATTTTTTTTTTTGAGACAAAGTCTTGTTCTGTCACCTCGGGTGGAGTGCAGTGTCATCATCATAGCTCACTACAACCTCAAACTCCTGGGCTCAATCAATCCTCCTGCCTTAGCCTCCTGAGTAGCTGGGACTCAGGTGGGTGCCGCCAAAGCCAGCTAAGTTTTCTGTGTTTAGTAAAGATGGGATCTGGCTCTTGCTCAGGCTGGTCTCCAAATCCTGAGCTCAGGCAATCCTCCTGCCTTGGCCTCCCAGAGTGCTAGGACTACAGGTGTGAGCCACCATGCCTGGTGGTGCTACCACATTTTAAAACAAAGTGGCAATTCTCCAGATCAAGTTTAAAACAGAAAAATGAATCAGTAGGAAAGACTAGACATTTCAGAAATAGATTCAAGCCATTGTAAGAGTTCAATATGTGAAAAAACAATGAGAGAAGAAATCACTGTTTAATGAGGTTCTTTGAACCATGTCTTTATCCGTTCATCATTGTTCCATCAAGCGTGTGTGAAGCATGTACTCTGTGTCAGTCCCCAGGCAAGGAGCTGAGAACAGGCGTGAGCACAACAGGCTCTCTGCCTTCAAAAACCTTAAGCAAACACAGCATTGTGTGATATGCCAGCATATACATGGACATTCAAGAGATGATGGATGGATGGAGGAGGGAAGTACAGCGGAAGCCTTCAGGAAGGTCATTTCATCTCTGTTGGTTGGGGAAGGGGATGAAGACTTCCTAGCAAGAAGGCATGGCCCAAGAAGGCAGAGATTCTGGAAGAGAAAGTGGGGAGGGTTTTCAAAGGCCAGGATGTAGTTTATGCAGAGGCAAAAGGGTGGAAGAGAGAGCCCAGGGCAGCTGGAGACTGACTGAGAGTGACAAGAGAGGAGTCAAAAGTGGGGTGCAGGGCTCATCCTCAGGTGGATATGGGTCAGCCAATACCCCACACCAGTAAGTTCCTACAGAGCACAGAGTGAACCATAAATCTGCTATAACTTTATAAAGGAAGCAGGACAATGTTTTCTTTAGCTCTGGAGAAGCTATACATTTCTGCCTACTGAAGAAATTGATTGCTGGACTGGAATATATAAGAGTATTTACATGACAAACTATAATTAAGCAGGAAAGAGGAAGCCATATGTTGGGAAAAACATGCAAGTGCTAGGTATAACTATCAATGAGCAATGGCAGGTAGATAAGGAGCTGGAGACAGCATAAAGTCAAGTCGTGAAAGGAGGGTGACCTTTGGAGTCCATCAAGCCTTGTGCTGCTCCTTATCACTTGTGTGATGGGACCACTCCAGGCAGTTTGCTTATCTTTAAGACAGGAATATTATCTCTTCCATCAGCTGGCGCGAGGATTAAGCAAGAATCATAATAGCCACTCAAATCATGGTTCTCTTCCCTTCTTTCATCATTTATGAAGACTTTCAAAATAACAATGAACATTTTTCAGTATTTGTGCCAAGTACTTCACTTACATTATCTTATTTAATCCATTCAATAACCCCTTGAGTTTGGTACTAAAAATCCAGTATATAGATGAGAAAGTTGAGGCCCTGTGAAGGTAAGCAATTTGTCTCAGGTTTGAACAATTCCTTAATAGAGCTAGGATTTAACCCAGCTCGCTCTTTCTTCAGAGTCCAAGTGTGTAACCCCATGGCACACTGCCTCTGAGCACATGGTCTAAGATGACGAACACACACCATCCACAAGGAGATGAAAGGAAAATCACTGTAAGAAAAATCCAATTGTGGCAGAGCTTTTGAAAGAAAAGTATATTTCTGGGAGGATGAGGCTTCATAAAGGGGATCAAGGTTTTCTAGAGCAATTTAGAGAAGTTCCACAGCGAGTGTGGTTCTACAGAAGTGCAGCCCCTTTGGGCCAAAGAGGACAGCTGCCATGGTGAGGGAGCACAGGACACAACCCACTGTGTCTCAGCCAGGGGGTCTGCTAGGCCCTTTACCTCTTAGGTCTCAATTTCCTCATCTATAAAACAAAACAAAACAAAACAAAACAAAATAATACTTCAATCTCTGAGGGGTTTTATGAGGATTAGGTTCATTGATTCATTGATTCATTCATTCATTTCCTACATATGTATCAGGTATTGGCTGTGTGCCAGGCATTGTGCTGGAAGTACAAAGAAAATGTACTTGACATCCTTGACATTGAGATACTTGTAAAAAATACCATTTATGTGAAAATGCTTGGTAAACTGCAAAGCATTATTATACAAATAATATTTAGTAATAGTCTCTTCTTGGTTGGGGGTGGAGGAAGAAGAGGAGGACATGCTCCAATAAAGTAGTTCAAATACTGTTTATAATAGTGAAAACTTGTCAACACAAATGCCCAATGACAGAAAAATGGCCAAGCAAAGAACATTCTATAACTCTTAAAATTTTGGATCATCATTCTTCCAAAATAAGCATAGCTGTTTGGAAATGTGGGTTTTTATCTGTTTGGGGATTGATCTGTTTGGGATATCAGAAGTGACAGAAGCAAAGGAGATGATCACCTTGCAGAAAGTTGATGACAATTCCAGAAAGTGTTTGCAAATCCAACCAGCACAAGGTGGTGATTAAGCCTGAGTCAGCACATCAGTACAAATTATTGAAAAAGGAAAAAAAAAAAACCTGTGTATTTTGTCTGTGCCATGATAAACAGTCAGAGTTAGGTTTCACCCACTGCCCACTGATTCGGGGGTATCCTGGCCCTCGGTCAATGTGGCCAGGACGCTCCTCACTGCCCTCATGGGTGCCTGTCCTCTGTTTTTCATTTCAGACTACGTCAATCTGTTCAGCACCAAGTGTCACGGCTGCGATTTCCCTGTGGAGGCTGGTGACAAGTTTATTGAAGCCCTGGGGCATACTTGGCATGACACCTGCTTCATCTGCGCAGTATGTTTTTAGCATGGGATTCTGACTTTCTGAGCATAGGTGGGAGGGAATGGAGGGGGTACAGATGACCAACCCTCTATATCCATTGCAACTCTAGCATTCTGATATCCTGATCGCTTTTAAAAGCTGGAAAATCCCATGATGCCTTGATATGTCATGGTTGAACAAAGTTTTATTACTAATAATTATTTATAAGCCAGCGTGGCTTTGTGACTTTCCATTTTGTTAAGGACAACAGAGTGTCCCAGGATTTGGCCAACTAGCAGTTGGTCTCAGCAGCAATGCTCTCCGGAGGCAAAGCAGCAAATAGTGCTTGGATTAAAAGAGGAGCGGTTGGCTTCCTTTGCTTACTCATTGCTTCAGATATGATGAAGTGATTTGAGGGGTTTCCCCCAAAATTTCACCTTCAGCACTAGATTAGAACTTGTTGACTAATCCTATGAATACTTACGATAAGGTTTTTCTTTATAGAACCTTTAAAAAGCAGGACTGAGTATTTTATTTTCTTTGTTTTTTTTTTTTTTTTCTTTGTGAACATCCAGGGGAAGTATTTTATTTTCTTAAGTGGTCTTGTTCTTGATATATAGCTTCCAGGAGATAAGTCCTAGATTAACTATTAACTATGTGCAATTTGTTTCTGCTGACCGGCGGGTCATTTTTAGTATAAGACTGGCATTTTCCTTCTGAGGGCTTTGGGTTGGGGTGGGGACATAATGGCGAGACATTTAGACTCTGAGTTAGAGGTAAGAATCAGTCATCCCTGATAAAGCCCTGTAATGTCAATCTGTAATTGACTAAACTTTCTTTGGGAAAATCAATGTCCTACTACTATTTTTTTAAAATCAGAGTTGCTCAAGGTAAATTTCAGAAATGTATGAAATATCTGCACAGTTTAAAATTGAATCCTTTTTTATAGACTTATGATAGGACAAACCCTATTCATAAAGTTTACTGCCATATGTTTTTGTTTCTACACTTCACTTCTATGCCCCACCATTTATGGGATGCACTGTATTCACTCTGTGTATTAGTTCGCTAGGGCTGCCATACAAAGAGCACTGCAAACTGGTGGCTTAAACAACAGAAATTTATGCTCTCGTAATTCCAGAGGCCAGAAGTCCAAAATCACGGTGCCAACAGGGGACATGCTGTCTCTCCTAGCTGCTGGTGGTTGCCAGTAATCCTTAGCACTTCTTGGCTTGCAGCTACGCAGCTCCAGTTTCTTCCTCCATTGTCACAAGGCTGCTTTCCCTCTGTGTGTCTGTGCCTTCGCGTGGTGTTCCCCTCTTCTATAAGGACATTGGTCATGTTGGATTTAAAGCCCACTTTAGTATGATGTCATCTTAATTTACATCTTGATTGCATCTGCAAAGACCCTATTTCCATATAAAGTCACTGCTGTGTCCCTGGGCTGGGTAGGCTACAAGTGCTGGGGGTTAGGACTTTAATATATGAATTTGGGGGGATACAATTCAACCCCTCAATACTCAGATCTTTGAACAGATTCTCTAGTGCTTTTAGGGTCCTTTAAATACATCAAGGCCCCCCCTTCAAAAGGGACAACGGTGTAAATATACTGACTTCGGGGTTCCCTTAAAAGCCATGGCTCAGCAAGGTACAACATAGGGCTCTTTAACCCTTACATTCAAGCCATGGCTTGTCTGGGCCTGAGACACTGCCTGCAAGTCTGGTTACCCAACTTCTAGAAGGATCGAAGAGACTTGGAGAAGGTCCAGGAAGACAGTGGCACAGAAGGCCTGTTCCCCAGGGCAGGCTGACGAGGTCGGAGCCGCGTGCAGAGGGGGCTGTGGCAAAGGCGAGCATGGGTCTGCTCCCGCGCCTGCCATGTTTGGCTGAAAGCCACGAGATGCAAAGCCTAGAGAGAGATCAGAGCAAGCGATAAAGCTTAGAGTGGTTCAGGCTGGTATTACAAATAAGTTCCAGAGAACTAAGTCCAGTCTGGTGTGACAGACCCATGGCACTGCCCAGAGAACCCACCCAAAGAAACTGGGCAGATCCTGCCCTTTGGAGGGTCAGCATGGAGGTCGTGAGGTCTTCCCCCAGCCCAGCCAGTGCCCACCTGCTGCCCCACTGAGATACAAGAAAGTGGAGCATAGTTCTAATCCTTGGGAAGAAATCTTTTAATTGGAAAATTCTGAGGGTTTTTTTTTATATATATTCTCTTTCTATCACTTTACATTTCCAAATCACTTTCTTCTTTTTTTTTGTTTGAGACAGAATCTCACTCTCTTGCCCAGGCTAGAGTGCTATGGCATCAGCCTAGCTCATAGCAACCTCAAACTCCTGGGCTCAAGCAATCCTTCTGCCTCAGCCTCCCGAGTAGCTGGGACTACAGGCATGCGCCACCATGGCCAGCTAATTTTTTCTATATATATTTTTAGTTGGCCAATTAACTTTTTTCTATTTTTAGTAGAGATGGGGTCTCACTCTTGCTCAGGCTGGTTTCAAACTCCTGACCTTGAGTGATCCACTTGCCTTGGCCTCCCAGAGTGCTAGGATTACAGGCCAAATCACTTTTAATGAGAATGTGTTTTCCTGTAACTTAAGAAAACCTCACAAAACCTAGATGAAAGGAAGATCTGCACTAACTCTCCCAGCTGATGTGCTGTTTTCCCGCCAATTAGATTTCATGGTAGCACATTCTTCAGACTGATTCAGTTTACCAAATATTCCTAGAGTTTGGGAAGTGCGAGAGTATCCCAGAATAAGCCTCTAACTGCAGTGAATCTAGAATCTTGAAAACAAAGCTAACAGATACGATCAATTAAAGGGCAGAAGAAGATAGTATCTCTCACGCCCAAAGCCATAAATGAAGGCTGGTAGGCTGAGAAGTGCAGGGTGGGTCAGGGTGAGGGTTGGGCTCCTGCCTGGCTTTGGCACTTGAGTTCCAACAGAAGGGATTTGGGTCCTACATTAGTAAGGGGAAAATGTCTTACCGATTCCCTCTTTTCTTCTAAGTCTGTTTGGTTTCTCACCCTTCCTACTAGCGTGGCATCAGGAGGGGATGGGCAGTGATAAACTTTTGCAGGCAGTCCCAGGGGCTACTGCAGGTGGCCCCGTTTATTGCCTTAATTCTGCTGGGACTGCAGTTAGCACTGTCCCTGGGCCCCACTCCTCCACAGCCAGGCCCTGATGCCACCTGGCTGTGGGGGTTGAGCCATACCTGCTGTCCCCTATGCTATGTGAGCTGGAGGCCTCCTCCACCATGAAACCACCCTGCACCAAGAAGACACTGAGCATGACTCCCTCTGAGCATTCCTGCTCCCAGCCCCATCTCACCCATGAGCCACATCTGAGGTTCTGTCCCTTCCTCATTCCTTGATCTTCAGTCCCCTCTCTACCCAGCATGACTCACCTTGAAGCTCTCACAAGCAGCCAGCACTGTCCCGGACCAGGCGGGGTCTCCAGCCAGCACTGCAGGTGTTGACAGGCAGCTCCTTGCCAACTCCCTCCAGAGCTGCCTATCTCCCTCGAAACCCATTCTCACCAGTGACATCTTGGGTGTCTACCTTTTTGGATAAGTCTCCAAGTTGTCACCAGCAGCTTGAGGCTTCCCCAAGAGCCTACTTAGACTCAGCAAAATCACTGCATCCACCTGGGATGTTTTCAAAATACTTTTAAAGCTCATTGGTTGGCAGGACCCATTGGTAGCCCTGTGTGACCCCAAATATAACCTCCCTAACTGGGCCATCAGGGCCTTGCACATGGGGTTGTTGTGATGCCCTTTCCTTTCCAGCTCTCTTGTCATGGACACATGCTCCCTGACCCAAGCTCAGCTCAGGAGGGTGATTTCTATATTCCCATGGCCACCTGTATGTGGTGACGCCACTGAACTTCTCCTTCTGATGTAGGTATCCTGGATGTGGTTCCCAGTCCTGCTCCCCAATAGGGATCTTCAAGGTCCTCTCTGAGGTTGGGGCCCATGCCAGCCAATATGACTTCCTGGCTGACTCTGACATACGGACATTGCCAACCCAGGACCCCCCCTACATATTAGTAGTCCAACAAAGTCAGAGGGCTGCCTCTGTACAGATCCGAAAGCCCAGAACAGTTTCAAGTACACACGACACCTCTTTGCTGCAGGAGGTGGGGAAAATTAGCATAGAACTGGAGTCTGACAGACCTGGACATGGATGCCCAGCTCTGCAACTTACTAGGTCTATGACTTAAGCAAGACATCTGGGCTCTCTGACCCCAGTTTTTTTTTTTTTTTTTTTTTTTTTTTTTTTTTTTTTTTCGTGGACGAGGTTCTGGGGCCCCAAGAGCGGGGCCCCGGAAGTCGCCCTGACCCCAGTTTTTTTCAATGGTGAAACAGGAGAAAGGCACACCATAAGGGTTTCGTGAGAATTAAGTGAGCTCGTGTATATAGAGTATCTAGCAGCCTGATTGACCCATGGTAGCCTCAAAAAGTCAGTTCCTACCCTTCTGGGATGTCTCCAGCTTCAAACTATACTCATATGTCGTTATCATGGGGATGTATAATTTTATCTCCTTTTTCTCCCTAAATACACTTTGCCATATTTGATTTAGCTTTTTCATGGTGGCATTCCATTGGAAAAATGCACCATAAAAATTGAATCATCTCCCTACTGAGAGCAATTTTAGTAGTTTTCAGTTTCTCGTAGAGCACATGTTGCTTTACCACTCTGCGGAGTTGTTTCTGCAGGATGAAATTCTCCAGGGTGGCATTACTGGGTTACAGGGGAGGCACAGCTTTATGGCTGTCGTTCAGCGTTGCCACATCCCCTGCAAACACTGGGCTGATTCAGTGTCCTCAGCGCTGCACAAGGAGGCCTCATTCCCTTGTGGCATTGCTGATTTTCGATTGGATACTTGTTTTTCGTTTTTCAGCTTGAGTCATGTAAAGTTAAAGGTGACAAGCCATTGAGTTTTATTGTTTTATTTATTTTGCAAGATGAATAGGTATCTAGTGGTATCTCAGAGCAGTTTTGATTTATTGTTTTTTAAGCATTAGTGAGGATAATCTTTTCTGACATGTTTGTTAGTTTAGCAATGATATTTCTTTAGATGTTAATCCTCCCTGTGGGTATCGACTTGTGAACTTCTGTTGGTGCTGTATACATTTTGGATAGCAAGAGTTGGTCATATTCATGGTGTATATTTTCTCTACTCTATTAAATTTAATTTGAGTTTTATTTTGTGTCTTCTTTGGAAGTCTTAATTTGTATATAGTCCAACCCATCCAGTCTGCTTCTGTTGTGGGGAGTACAGTCTATTGGCTTTTCTCTGGGCTGCATGTGACAGGGATTTTTTTCTTTTCTTTTTTTTTTTTTAGACAGAGTCTCACTCTGTTGCCCAGGCTAGAGTGCTGTGGTATCAGCCTAGCTCACAGCAACCTCAAACTCCTTGGCTCAGGTGATCCTACTGCCTCAGCCTCCTGAGTAGCTGGGACTACAGGCTGTGCCACATGCCTGGCTAATTTTTTCTATGTATTTTTAGTTGTGCAGCTAATTTCTTTCCATTTTTTAGTATAGACAGGGTCTCGCTCTTGCTCAGGCTGGTCTTGAACTCCTGAGCTCAAACAATCTGCCTGCCTCGGCCTCCCAGAGTGGCTAGGATTACAGGTATGAGCCACCGCGCCCAGCCAACAGGGCTTTTTCTTAAAGGGGTGACTGAAGGCTGGGCACAGTGGCTCCCACTTGTAATTCCAGCACTTTGGGAGGCTAAGGCAGGAGGATCATGTGAGGTCAGGAGTTCTAAGTTGCAGTGAGCTGTGATCTCACCACTGCACTCCAGCCTGGGTGACAGCTTGTCTCAAAAAATAAATAAATAAATAAATAAATAAAAACAATAGAATCAGAGTTAAAGGGGTGATTGAAATTTTTTGCTGTGTCCCCCTGCCACGTGGGCTGCAGGATCCCATCTCACACAATTCTGTTCTCTGTCCCAGGTCTGCCATGTGAATCTGGAGGGGCAGCCATTCTACTCCAAGAAGGACAGACCCTTGTGCAAGAAGCATGCACATGCCATCAACGTGTAGGGGTGGAGGCGTCTGGTGCTGACGGGCAGAGCTGCTCTTGCTGCTGGCAACAAAGGATTCAAGGAGGCTGATGTTTCTTTTGGGGGGAAGGGGGGAAGAGAGGAAGTGATTGAGCCCTTTTGAAGTATAATTTTAGTTTTTTCTTTGGTGCACAGATTGTGTATTTGCATAGTTCCAACTAGAAGCCAAATGAAGATTCAAACCAAGCTAGTAATTAATCCAAGACTGGAATTGTACTTCAAACGTTTAGAACAGAATTCCAAGAACTCAAAAGTGAAAAACAAAAAGCAACTTTCCCAAAGTGATACACTTCCCTGTGGTCATAGTCACCACAGTAGGGACAGAGCTCAGAACAGTTATGGAGAATCCAAAGCGTTCTGCAGAGTTCTTTAGAGCTCCCCTGGCAAACAAAGTGAAGTGCCAAACAGACCTTGCTGCAGGGTATTTTTAGAGCCATAGCTGAGAGCTTGTTAGCCAAGACCTATCGGCCTTTCCTCACCAAAAAAGGAAGTGTTATTCCATGACTAGCGTCATGGAGCTACCTCTGTGCATCAGACTTCGGACCTTGAACGAACTTGAAATGTTCTAAAGGGAGCCCCCATGTCCAGAGAGATGTCTTCTGGGAGCCACTGGGCAGTTGCCAGGGCTCCAGGAAGGGCTCTGGCTCACTCTGCAGACAGCTGAGAAAGATGGGCCCTTCAGCCACCCTCTTTCAGTCTGAAAAGCCATTGTTCCCAGAAGGCTTAGCTCCTTTTTGATTTGTGATGGGAAAGTGGAATTGGGTTTTTCCAGTTTTGCTTTGCAGTGTGTGAGAGGAGATTTTAAAGACTCTGGGTTGTGTTTGGTCCTTGTTTTACTTTAAGACATTTGTTAGCATGAGTGTCCGGTCCCGTGCATGTATTTCACCCCTAACCTGTGACTGCTCACTCATGACATCTTCCTCAGTACCCTCTATCTCAAATAGGCTCGGTGGCCTATGGAAAAGAGAAAGAGAGAGAGAGAGATAGTGTCTAAAACAGGATGGCAGAATAGGTGTGGAGTAGAGGAACCTTACTTTCTGCCAACATCAGTAAGAATGCATGCGGGGGAGGACCTCCCACTTTCAGGTCTGCACCAACTGTCCTTGTCATATATTCCTTTCAATGCAGCACACTGATTACGTATAATTGTGCTGACTGCTAGAAGGAAAAGATGGACTGATATATATGCATTTGCCATTTTGGCCAATATTTTGATAAGGTATGAGCAGAGTTGATCTAGCAATTATTTATTTATTGCAGTAGACTTGGGCCTTCAAACTTCTTTGCAATATTAGTGATAGTTTGAGTTAGGTAAGCATTTTAAAGCTGTTTGGTGATAACGAGAAGCTTAATTTCTGAGGTTGGAAATGGGATAGTCACTTACCTTTTTAGGAAACACTGTTATTATGCTCATTGAAAACGGCATTGAAGCAGGCAGTTTGCGTGGATGTTTCTCACTTGAGCACGATATTTAGGCACTCTCCCAACTCACTGCTACTCTGTCCTCCAGAAATCTTTTTGATTTTTCTTTTTGCATGTTTGAAAGGTTTTATGGGAATGCATTAGAACTCTTTTTCTTCTAAGAACTGAGGATTCCAGGGGACTGCCATCCTACCAGTATCTCTTCCCCTGCGGGAGAAGGAAACAGCTAGCTGTGTCCCTTGCAGGAAGCCTGAACTTTTTCCAAGCATGAAGCCACCAACTTCCCCCAGGGAACATCAGGGAGGGACATAAATGTGCTCCTATCACAGGGCCTTTCTTACCTTTGGTGCCCTGAGAAAGTGAGACAAAGTACCAGGCAGAGTAAAATCTGCTGGGACTGACTGGAGACTTGTCAGGAGTTGCAAACAAGTACCTTGTAGCATTCTGTTATTTTTGGAAAGTTCAAATATGCAGGGACAAGGTGGTTGCTGACTTTACAGAACGCCTCTGAGTAGGTTTTCTCCAAAAACAATCTATTAAATTATCTGGGACTGGTCTCGAGGAAAGAAAAAAAGTTCCCCAGAGTTCAGTTTCCAAAATCTCATTTTAAAGGTTTTACACACACACACACACACACACACACACACACACACACACACACACACGTGATCCTTAAAAAGTGTATGATCATTAAGAAGAAAAGTGAAATATCTCAAAAGGACAGCTTCACCATAGTTCTTTATTGAATTAGTTTTTCCACATCTCAGAGCTAGTGTAGATTCTGAGGTACTCTTTTATTTACCCAAGAAACAGATCAAAAAAAAATTTTAAAGGTAGCAGGAAAAGGAGGTAGTTCTGAGTGTGGTTTATTCAGTGTCTGTAAATCTGATACAGTGTCAGAATTAAGATTATATCTAGTTCAGATTAACATTGTGGAAGTCCTTCAACACCAAACCAAATGCAATTTTTAATAGTCCATGGTGAGGTGTACACTTTGGAGGAACCATTCTTGTCTCCTCACTGTTGACATTAATTAAACATTTATAAACATAACTTTTTGCAATGTAGTGACTTATATCTGCAGTGTTTGTGTTAGGAATCTAGCTTTTATAATGTTAACTTTTCAACCCAGATACTCTTGCTTTGGGATTTTTTTTTTCTTTTTTTTGGTTAAGATTTCAGAAGTGGAATATAGCATCTTAGACGTATGTACAAAAAAATATTTTGCATGGTTTTTTTGGCCTGTGTGAATTCCTCTTTTTAGCAAAATAAAACTCCAAAAAGGATATTCAAATACAGATTTTTCTGTGTAAAGTTTTTTCATGTGATATCAAAAGTAGTTTACTTCTATATGACTGACCACAAGTAGAAGTCTGAGACACAACAAAACATCTTGTGGAGAATAAACACAGCTCACTTGCTGTGTTGCTCAACAGCAGTTTAATCAGCTTGTTTAAACAGACAAGGATATGTGAATAATACAAATGTTTTGCATGCAAAGGGAGTTTACCAGGTAAGTAATAAACTGAAGACCATACCTTGCCTTGTATTTTCAAAAAGATTTGTTTATTTACCTACTTGGTGGTCAACTATTTCTGATTTTTTTTTTTTTTTTTTGAGGCAGAGTCTTGCTCTGTCACCCAGGCTAGAGTATGGTGGCATCATCATAGCTCACTGCAACCTGAAACTCCTGGGCTTAAGTGATCCATCCTCCTGCCTCCGCCTCCTGAGTAGCTGGGACTACAGGTGCATGCCACCAGCCTGGCTGAATTTTTCTATTTTTTTTGAGGTGGGGTGTCTCGCTCTTGCTCAGGCTGGTGTAAATTCCTGAACTCAAGTGATTCTCCGGTCTTGGCCTATGATATAGGCATTAGCCAGTGGACCCGGCCTAATTTTATTCTGACATAAGTGGCTTTATTTCTAGAAAAGTTGCTATGTTTCCTTTCATATCATTTGTTTTCAAATAAGTTCAGTGTAAGACCTTATCATGGCATTTTTTTTTTAATAATGAAGGCCCTCTGAGGGTAGTATACTTAACAAAACCATTCTTTTTCAAGGTAGTATGTTTCTAGGCGTTACTTAAAAGTAAAGGGAAATTTTTCATCATATATTTGATTTTAAGCACCCGGATCAAATTTTGAAAGAGCTGTGCAATTACAAATGGAAATAAAATCTCATTGTTTTAGTACTTTTTAAAGCTATAGCAATTTTGAAAATAGATGATGGAGAAAAGGGCTTATAAAATCGTAAAATTTAAAGTCGGAAGGAATCTAACAGATTATCTAGGCATTTTCCAGATGCAGGAGCTGGGGCCAGAAAGGGGAAGTGGCTTCCTCAGTGCACATAGCCAGCCAGGGAGGCAGCCAGGTGCCACTGGAATAAGCCTGGACTTTGGCACGGAAAGACCAGGGTTTAGATGGAGGCTGATTTAGACCATCTGAGTGATATTGGGAGAGTCTCTCTAAGCCTGTTTACCTACCTGAAAATGAAGATTATACTACCTGCCTCACAGGGATATTTTGAGAACCAAATGCAATAACTTTTAGAAGAAAATGGCAATACAAATGCTAGTTGTTACTATCACCAGTAAAGTGGGGTCAGAACCCAAGTTCCTCATTCCTGTTTCATTTTCTTTTGTTTTTTTTTTTAAGTTTCTTTTACATTTTATTTTATATGCAAAGAGCTAGCATAGTCTCTTTCACTTAGTGGGTGCCATGGAAAATCCATTCAAGAAAGATCATTTAGTCCAACTTAAGGAAACCGATGCCCTTCACATACTGACAGAAACACTGGCGGCACATATTGAGGCTGTATTTCTGGATCAGACTGTGCGGGTTTGAGCAGAGGCGACAAGAGCGAGAACCCTGCCGGATTTTCGCGGGTAGTTCCAACAGAGCTGCTGTTGACCCATTTTACTCAGGAGGGCAACGAGGCAAAAAAAACCTGCTTCATTTTCTTAACTCCTCCACCTTGCCTATCTGGAAAAAAATCTATTGGGAAAATCAGCAGCAAGAATACATAATAGCCCAGAAATATGAACCACACGAATCAGAATTTGGTACAATTAACTTGTACTAAAATTCCTACCCTCTTCACTAAGTACTTGTGGGCAGAATAAATATTGTCTGTTCATGTGCTCATCCATACATTCTTTCAGCAGATATTTACTGAGCAGGATATTGACAACATGACAGTGCATACAGCAGGCAATAACATCTGCTGTCACGCAACTTACCGTCTAGTGGGTTGGAATTAGCTGAACAAAACAATAACTAAAATATGTCAGATTACTTCTATGGAGAAATATTTTGACTATTTAAAGCTACTAAAAAAAATAAAATAAAAATAAAGCTGCTCTACTCGGCTGGGTGCAGTGGCTCACACCTGTAATCCTAGCACTCTGGGCGTTTGAGGCGGGAGGATCACTTGCGCTCAGGAGTTCAAGACCAGCCTGAGCAAGAGCGAGACCCCATCTCTACTAGAAATAGAAAAGTTAGCCGGGTGTGGTGGTGGGTGCCTATAGTCCCAGCTACTCAGGGGGCTGAGGAAGGAGAATTGCTTGAGCCCAAGGAGTGTGAGGTTGCTGTGAGCTATGGTGACACCATGGCATTCTAGCCAGGGCAAGGGAGGAAGACTCTGTCTCAAAAAAAAAAAAGCTACCCTACAGGGTTACACTGGCATCAAGCTGAACTTAGACTCATGAATGACAGGCATGGCATAAAGAATGGGTTCTGGATTGAATACGTTTGAGAAATAGCTGCATATGCCGGTCACCCTAGAGATCCCCAATACACAGAAGTGAGCTGTGCGGGTACTCGGTCCCTCGATAAAGAAACCTGTTTAACTTATGTGAGCACAGAGTACAGAGCTCCAATTGGGAAACGCCGCCTAACAAATTGGTTTAGGTTTTCCTGAGCTCTGGCTTTCCCGGGGCAATCGCAATGTCAAATCATCCTTCTCAAGGTTCCATTCACATACTTAAACCGTTTGGACAACTATGGATGTGTGGTTTTTCATGCCACAAATATTCCTTGAGTGGCTAGGCTCTGCTGTAGGTGTGGAGGAGGATGCCACGGACAAGGTGCCTGCTTTTGCAGAGCTGACGCTTTGAAGGGACAGGCAAGAAACAAGTAATACATAATCCCCGGAATCTGAGATGATGAGGGCTACGGGAAATGAAACAGAGTGCCGTGGTGGTGGGTCTGGGTCAGGCTGCTTTTGATTGGGTGGTCAGGGAACCCTTCTGTCTTTCTGAGGAGGTGACATTTGATAAGAAAAACACTATGCCCAAGTGTGAGGCAGTGTTCCAGATGGAGGGAAAAATAAATGTAACGGCTTTAAGGGAACATCTTGGCTCAGTGAAGGCACAGGGCAGGAGAGCAGAGGGGAGGAGAGGAAGGGAGGTGGCGGAGAGCACCCGGGCCTTGGAGGCCGTGCTAAGATGCCACTGAAGGCTCTCAAATGCCTGCCACTTGTAAAGAAAGGAAATAAATCGTTGACTACAAGTGGAGATAAAGAACCTGGCTTTGGATAGAAGAATAAATTTTTTTCCTGTAAGACTTTTCACTGGAAAAAATGTTCAAAGCTGCCTATCAAACAGTTTTGTATGAATATGGCAAAACAGTCAAGGTTATATGCAGTGTCCTCAGTCTGGGAAACACCAGTTCTGTGTGGATATGGCACAGTTTTGTTCCCTGATGCACACCTACACAGGTTGTACACTGTGTTTTATTTCATTATAATTTTACATGCTGTTGAAAAGCAATTTACTTTGTAACTGTGAACTTCACTGTCTGATCCTAGTTAAACCCCTATAAAAGACATGCGAAGGGTTCTCTGAGAATCTCTGAGAATGATTGTATTAGTCCTTTATGTGCTGCCATAAAAGAATACCTGAGGCTGGGTAATTTATAAAGAAAAGAGCTTTTATTTTATTTTATTTTATTTTTGAGACAGAGTCTCACTTTGTTGCCCAGGCTAGAGTGAGTGCTGTGGTGTCAGCCTAGCTCACAGCAACCTCAAACTCCTGGGCTCAAGCGATCCTCCTGCCTCAGCCTCCAGAGTAGTAGCTGGGACTACAGGCATGCGCCACCATGCCCGGCTAATTTTTTCTATATATATTTTTAGTTGGTCAATTAATTCCTTTCTATTTTTAGTAGAGATGGGGTGTCTCTCAGGCTGGTTTCAAACTCCTGACCTTGAGCAATCCTCCTGCCTCGGCCTCCCAGAGTGCTAGGATTACAGGCGTGAGCCACCGCACCCGCCCGGCCGAAAAGAGGTTTTATTTGGTTCATGGTCCCGCAGGCTGTACAAGAGCAAGGTGCCAGCCTCTGCTTCTGGTGAGGGCTTCAGGGGCTTCCACTCATGGCAGAGGTGAGGGGAGCGGGAGTGCCACGGTGAGAGAGGGAGCAAGACAGAGGAGGGGCCAGGCCCTTTTCAACAAAATGGTATCAAGCCATTCATAAGGGACTGCCCCCATGACCCAATGCCAGGCTCCACGTCCAACACTGAGGATCAAATTTCAACATGAGATTTGGAGGGGACAAATATCCTAACTATACCAATTACCATGTAGTTAATGTACTCACTGAGCTCGTGGAATCAATCCTGCAGTTAATTTTGTCAAGGCCATCAGCAACTTTCTGAGCTGTCAGACATAAGTCTTCAGAGCTGTCCTCTGTGCCTCAGGCTCACGAGTCCACGTCTTGCTCCATGGCCTCACCTGGACGCTCCACAGCCATCCAAGCCCACCTGTTTCCCAGGTTGGAGGAATGGTCATGTGTGTGTTTGTCCTTTCTTCTGGTCCAGACCCTGCCCCATTAGGCACAGCGACTGGTTCAAGTAGTGGGTTTGTGAACCAAGCCAGAACAATCAGAATCCTTCCCTGAGATTATGTTAAAACTGGAGGTGGGAGAAAGAGAGTCTCTTGCCTCACTGGTAGCTGAGCTGGAAGAAAGCCCCACAGGCCCTCTATCCCCTCCCGTGTAAAGAAAGTCTGTCTGCCCCAAGAGAGAACGAAGCCAACAGACACGCAGAAGCAGATTCAAAATGAGATAGAGTGTCTGCCAACATGAGGGCTCCTGGATCTGGTCGTTCCTGAGGCCCCAGGCCTATCTTTTCCCTGGTTTGCTAACGCTCGCCTTTATCCTTGAGCTTGTTTAAACTGGGTTTCTCTCACTTGCAAACAAAAGAATCTCAACTGATGCAATGTCCAATGCTGAATTCAGGATGGGTGAAGCCCCCATAATCTGCCACCCATCTTACCCATGCCATCCCATCTAAACATACAATCTAAGGAAAAGCACACCGCTTGTGACTGCAAACATAGTTCCAGACAAACCCACCATCCTACTGCCCTGCACTCTTTCCCGTCGGAATTCTGGAGCTGCGGCCGGCTGAGTTCTTCACCCTTCTACTCACCCTGCTTCTCCTCCTGTGTTCTTTCTTTCAGTGAATTGCAGGCACCACTCAGTCACTGAAGCTAGAAATCCGGGCCATCCTAGTGTCTTTCTTCTCTCACATTCTCCGACAACCAATAATTATCGCAGGTGGCCAAATTTACTTCCTCAACCTGCCTCGAATCTGTTTTCTCCTGTCCATCCTCAGGACTCCTGTCTTCAAACATCTCCCCTCTGGGTTATCTCACCAGCTTCCCAAGGGATCTCCTTGTCTCCATTTTGCTCTCTGTCCACCCCTAATCCATCTCCTACTCGAGATCTCTCTGAAAATAAATCTGGTAAAATAAATGATCCTGCACAACGCTCTTAAATGGCTTCCCACTATCTCTCCATGGAGCACAAACCAACCTGCATTGGAGACACCCACCGATAGGCCCCAGCCACTGCTCCGGCCTCACCTGTCAACTGCCG
Source organism: Microcebus murinus (assembly GCF_040939455.1). Classification (NCBI taxonomy): domain Eukaryota; kingdom Metazoa; phylum Chordata; class Mammalia; order Primates; family Cheirogaleidae; genus Microcebus; species Microcebus murinus. Next base: position 67,723,209 of record NC_134117.1, read on the forward strand.
GTTGTGTCTCATGACACACCACTGTCCTGGCCACTCTGGGGGGCAGTGTTCCGTCCCTGGCATTCCCACAACACACCTGCATTTTTACATTATTTAAACATTGTCTGCTCACCTGCCTGTCTTTCCTACCTCCTTATACAAGCAGCAGCTATGAAAAGTAACTATTCCGAGCACACATATGTATTAGCACACGTATGTATTAGCCAAAAACTCAGATTTATTTTCCAGAGCAGTGTATTCATGCACTGGATTATGCTTTTTGGTTTTTTTCCATCTACACTTAGGTATTAGATTGGAGAGATTTAGAAATGAAATGACAAAAGAACACCATCATTGTTATCACTTAGCTGAGAATAGAGTGCCTTTTTCACACACACATTCCATTTAAAACTCAAAGTATTTTATTAAGTAAATACTTACAGACTACTTTTCTATTTTCGAATCAGTTATTCCCATTATCTAACTCTAGTTCAAAGTCTATTTGATGTATGAAAATAGGATTAAAGAAACTATTTCAAAATTGTTTTTTAGATTCAGGGGAGAATCCAACTAAGAGACGTTTTATTTTTTCCTTCTAATGGGAAGCCTTTAGGAATGTCAGAGGGTCCTAGCATTTATAGAAGAATTGGTGCAAGGCATCCAACGTGTGCCTGGGCTAGAAGAAATCCAGGTAGCAATGGTGATTTTATCTTACGTGTTGTCCCCTCTGGAGACCCCCGTAGAAGTGTACAATCCCGTTACACTTGTGACTTTCTGGTGAGCTGTAGGAGAGGGAGGCATTGGAGAGAAGTAGGCAGAGATTAAAGAAGGGCTTGATTCAGCCTGGGATCCAGGAATTGTGGGGCCATCTTTAAGAAGAATATATACAGTAATTGCAAATACCAAACTGAGTATTTATTTAGAAAGAGAAAAAAAATCACAAATGAATGAAGGCACAGAACTCTAAGTCTCTTTCTTGTGAATCTCTTTAGGTAAGTTATCAGAGAAGTTTACATAGGAATGCTCCCTGACTGCAACCTAGCTTCCCCTCTCAACCTAGCATATTCCAGCAACTCTTAGCACCCACAGGCGGCCTTTGAAAGTGAGGGAAGAGCCTTGAAGCTTAAGCTTCATTAGTTTCCTGGTAAAGCGACTCTGGATGCAGGCCAACAGAAGGAAGGACACAGCCATTGGTGGATCCTGATTCCCTGGTTCATGCTGTATGTCAGGAATTAGTAACATTCATCCAGGGCTGTCCCAGAACCAGAGCCAAGACATGCCCTGGGGTTGGGAGGGTAAATCACATTACTGAGTGAGGTGAGGCTTGAAATGGCTCTGCAGCTCCTGCCTCCTAACAGGTGGTTACCTTTCTCCACCTTCTAGTGGAATTATCCCTATCTTATAAGCCCAGGTTTAATGAAACTCAGACTGTGAGCATGGGTAATATTAAGTTGGGAGTTTAGGAGGAAGAACAGGGGTGTTACAGAAGCCTGGGGCAGTGGCTCAGACCTGGGCCATGGATACCAGGTCCTTTTTGAGTTGCTTGGTATGATTAAAATGACCAGAATCATCTTGTAGCTCGAGGGTTAATAACCAGAATGTGACTTTAGAGGAAAGGAAATAAGCTTTTTGTGTGTGTGGGTGTACCTTCTACGCTTATGTGCTTGGCACTTTATGTATCATTTCTCATTGAATCTTCATAACCCTCCCAGGTAGAGAAGCCGAGGTTCAAATAGGTTAAATACCTCTGCCCCAAATACCCCTCTCCATTAGGCATGCAATGTGAAGTCCTATCAGTTAAACGGTTCCTCTCCTTGGTGGAAACACTGTATTTACCAGAAGTACCGGGAGAAAGAGTTGACTTCAGTTCCACAGACATTCACTGAAGCTTTACTTTGAGCCAGGCATCGTGCTAAGTAGCTAAGTGCAAATTCAGACGCAAGTGAGGCACAACCCCTGCCTCACGTAGCTCATAGTCTGGGGGAGGAAACAGATAAGTTACTGCAGAATTTCACTTTCATATGGCAATAAATGCCTCTCCAACTTTTCTACACAGTATATCTAGAAGCAAAGGACAGCAAACACATGTCCTCTAGCGAGCCTCTGCAATTGTGAAATTTCTTTTACAATCTAATGTTTTAGTTTAAAAAAAGCACGCACTTTAAGTTATTAAAAAGAAACAAGAAACAAGCTGATGCCCGGGAGAAGATGTTCTATAATGTTATGTGCTCCATGCTCAGTGTGGGGCGCCCCAGCTTGAGACGCAGAAGGCCAGGTGTGTGCTGTGGGATTGCTCAGGAGGGCCACTAACCCAGCCTGGGAGTGGGCAGCCAGGGTTTTCTAGAGGGGGGAATTCCAGAGCTCAGGCTGGAATGAAGAAATGGAGCCCAGGACAGGCCAAAGCAGAATTCATACACTAATTATTGAACTGCACTGGGTTGTATTTGAAGTAAGGCTCATTAAGAGTTTTACAGTTTGTTTTCTCTCCCTTTCAACATAAACACTAATGGACCAATCACTTTTTAGAGGGAAAAGGAAAGGCAACTAAAACTAATTGAGTGCTGACTCTGTGCCAACCACTTTGCATATGCTATCTCAGTTAATTCTCACATCTGTCCCACTAGATTGGTATTATCCCCATTTCATAAAGGAAGAAACTGGGATTCTGAGAGGTTGACAAACATTGCTCAAGGTCAAAAGCTAGGACATACATCCAGGATTCTGACTCCAGAGTTTGTGTTCTTCCCACCATGTCATGTTTCTCAAGAGTCTCGCCAGTGGATGGGTGCTGAAGTACTCAAAAAAAAAGTGGGATTGGCTTCAAGTTTCAAAGAGGAAAGGAAAGAAAAAGAGAGGCTTTCCATGAACTCTCTGGCCATCTCTTTTGGTCATGGAAAGTTCTGGAAAGGGATTTATGAGGTACTCCCCTGGCTGGCACTGCAGCACCCTACCTCATCAAGCCAGGTCTGCTGAATCTGGACTCAGAGAAACAAGGGTTCATGGGGCATCCTTTGGGAGTGTCCACTAAGGTCTGCTTTACACAGTTTATACTTTGCCATAAACAGCTTGCTATTCCTAATTAAATCTGTACGGTCATGTCAGAATGTTTAGGAAACGAGGACTTATTATGGTTCTTTTCTCAGTGGTAAAACTAGAGCCCTCTTCAATCTACAAGCTTCCTTAACCCATTGGGCCTTGACTGCAAGACTCTGGACTATAGTCTAGAAATGCATGGATCTTGGCAAAATACCCAGCAAATGCCTGGCTAGAGAGGATTGCCAGCAGCCATGAGCCATCTCTTCCAGAAGGATGTTCTCTGATTCTATTTAGCAGAGCTCTTGCATAGCCCAAACACACGTCTCTGATGCTGCTCATGTCAGGATAAAGGGAATACAGATTTCTCAACTAAAAGATGCTGCCTGAGGGTAATTTTTGAAGAAACAGTAGTTCAAAATGACTACTTCCTCTCTTAGAGACAGGAACTGGATGAAAGCACCTTAGTTTAAAACTGGCAATAAAAGAAATAAATGGGTTTAGATATCTTTAATTTTTACTAATTAAGAAAGTATGTGCTTATTAAATCTGAAAAACACATACAAGTAGAAAGAAGAAAAAAGTGATCACAGTCTCACTACTGGGTGACAACCACTATTTAGGATTTTGGCCAATTTTCTACCATTTAAAAAAAATAGATTGTTTTTTCTAAATTGTGGTAAGAATACCTCAGATAAATGAAACTTTATATCCATTGAACAGCAACACTTATGTCTGGTGCTCTACATGTTTAGAGATACTTCTCTAGTAACAAACTATAGAAAAGATCCCCAGAGTCTTTGTACCACTTAATTTGAATTGTGAGAACAGTAATGGTTTCAGATACTTTTTCTTAAGGTCTGAGCTGAGCAAGCCAGATCTATACCTGCACTAATTGAACTTTCAGTGAAAATGGAAATGTCCTGTATCTGCCCTGTCTCAACATGGAAGCCCTTAATCTTTTGTGGCTATTGAGCACTTAATATAGCTGGACCGAGAAACTGAATTTTAACTTTAATTTACTTTTAACTAATTTGGAATTTACATAGTCACACATGGCAAGTGGCTATTGCCCTGCCCAGTGCAAGTCTACACAAAGGATTTATGTAAGAGTCACTTGCTAGTCTCAAAGTGCACCATGGGCAGGAATTGAAAGTTGGCATTGAAAATACAGCATTTGTTATTTCAAACAATGACAGAACCCAGAATATTTCTCAGCGATGACAAAGGCCACCCCAAGACAAAGTATAGAGATGGGCTCATAATTAGCCTCTGAAAAGGAAGCCAGTCATTAGCCACCTCTGACATCCTAGCAATTAGCCAGTCTTGGGAGAAGAGCAGGTATCTCCAGAGAGGTGTCAAATAAATAGGAGATAAGAGACTATAAAAATGAAAAGCCTTTTGGGTCTTTCATCACAGGATAATCCAGTGCATGCGAATTAATGGTGAAAGGCTCTGTAATAGCCTCTGTGAGGAAATGGGAGCAGTGTAGCAGGATATCCTTTTTCCGCACTAAAGCACCCAATTCTTTCAATTTTATATACAGCGGAAGCAATTAATTGTACTAGAAAGAAGTCCACAGCTGGCTTTTCCTGACGGCCCCATAAGCAACAAGCACTATTGTTCAGCTTCCGGCATAGATGTAAAGTCATTCTACCACACTGCTGAGACTGCTCTGACTGTGCAGTTTGACTTCTCCAAAGATAAAAACTTGTGTTTTTTAAAACATTTAAAATTCAATTCTTCTTGTCATCATACACTTTCAGTATAAGCAACTGTCAGAAAGTTAATATTTTATTTGTAATATAATCCAAGCACATGACTTGATGCTATTTCTTTTAAACTTTGTGACTGAATCATGACTTACTCACTTTTGTTTGTTTTATGTATTTATGTGCAGCTGAACTGCACCGCCTCTGCTTTTGTGGTAACATTTATAGTATGGCTATTCAGGAATTGTGCATAACAAATAAGATTATACATCAAAAACCTAGAAACTCAACATTTCAAACTATTGACCTACATGGCATTGTTTCACCTTCTAGAAGCATTAAAACACACTGTATTTCATCAACTCTCACCCAGGCGCACATTTTTTGACATTTTAATCTCTCTGAAATTGTGATGTCTTATAATCAATAATGTGTCATAGTTTAATTGGCAGTCTTTTTTTTCCTTAGTTGTACATAAAATGATGCATCTTGTAATCAATAGTATAATATCTTGTGATTAAATATGGTACATAACATAATTGAAATCTGAATAGTATGATGCATTATTGCAAGTATAACAACAGAATAACTTTTGTTATTAAGAAAAACATTCACATTGCTCAAATAAATGAAAACTTTACACATCTTATATGGGATTCTAATTGACTTCATTCTGACAAATAAGCATCTTGCCAATTTTATTTTTCTCCCCAATCTTTTTATCAATCAGTTCTTTTAAATAATATCTACTTTTCTTATTATAAAAGTAATATCATCCATTGTAAGGAGATAAAGCTTATTTTTTTTCCTTTATTTTTTAAATAATTAAAATATTTTTTATTCTTAAATTTTAAAGTTATCCTTACTTTTGGTCAAGAGTGACTTGGTAGAGATAAAGCTTATTAAGAAAATAATAGCCATCTATTAGGCCACTACAGAATACTGCCAACATTTTGTCTGTGTTTTCTTATAATCTGTTTATTTATATGCACTAATATTTTATAATAAAGAATTAACAAACACTTAAATATATCTTGCCAAATGCCCTGAAGGGTATATACAATGTTAAACAATAAAAAACGCTGGTTCAGGCCGGGCGCGGTGGCTCACACCTGTAATCCTAGCTCTCTGGGAGGCCGAGGCGGGGCGGATTGCTCAAGGTCAGGAGTTCAAAACCAGCCTGAGCAAGAGCGAGACCCCGTCTCTACTATAAATAGAAAGAATTAATTGGCCAACTGATATATAGAGAAAAAATTAGCCGGGCATGGTGGTGCATGCCTGTAGTCGCAGCTACTCGGGAGGCTGAGGCAGAAGGATCGCTCGAGCCCAGGAGTCTGAGGTTGCTGTGAGCTAGGCTGACGCCATGGCACTCACTCTAGCCTGGACAACAAAGCGAGACTCTGTCTCAAAAAAAAAAAAAATGCTGGTTCTTTACAGAAGCCAGAGACTAGGCTCCCTGCCTGCAATTGGAGTAGCACTTTCCTGGTGTTCGCTAGGATCTTGGGCAGATGGTGCACTACACAATTCCAGGGAGCACTCTTCACACCACGCAGGACATGAATAGCACCCCCTGGAGGTGTGTAATCTACCAACCCTGGTGCTCAGCACAGTGACTAAAGCAACAGTGGTAACTATGGAACTATGGAAGGACAGGAGGGAGGACAACAGCATAGCAAGTGCATCAGGGAATTAGTGACTACCTCCTCACCTCCAGCTGGGCCTTGAAAACAATGGATTCACAGAGGCAAGGATTCAATAACTGGTAGGCCCCAGCAGCTGGGGACTGCTCTTTTGATACCTTGTGTATTTTGATACTCCCTAAACTATCCTTTCCTAGGCTGGGAGGCTGAGCAGCCTCTATTCATGTGCAAGTGAATAAAGGTATGAAATCTTGTTGGGGGGGGAAGACACAGGAACAGCTAAGCTATGCAAAAAAGTCAATAGAGAGAAAAGTGTAAGAAGTTTAGGATAGAGCAAAGATGACTTCTTGGAAGAGGTGGTAGTTGGGCATTATAGGCAGGAGAATGCCATCAAAAGGAGAATGAATATGGCCCATTCTTCACAAAGTAGGGAGACCAGTCTAACAGAATGTTGCCACATAGCAGTGGCTTCTAGACTTGATGTGACTGGTGTTTCATAAAAGAAATCTCAGAAAACTCTGGGCAAGCTTAGTTGAAAGAGGAAAAGATCAATCAGGAGAAGAGCTAGTATAATTCCAGTATATAAGAAGACAGGCTTCAAGGTGGGTAGCAAACTAAATGGAAAATAATCTACATTTTAAAAGAAACACTGACAAGTATTGGTTTCAGGTTAAATATATGATCATGTATCCCCATGAAAGAATTGAGAAAGTTTTAAAGAGCAAATAGAACTTCAAACACTATTTATTGAAAACAAGCTGTTAGAATTTAAAGTCAATGACAGTTCTGTTATCATATACAGCGTGTTACTAGACTCTTATTCCATCAAGAAAAATGCTTTATCATTAATCCTTAAAAATAGTGAAAAACAAAACAAAACTATCCCAACTCTGTCATGGTTGATAAAAATAAAAGAAATGAGTGAGGGCACACTATCAGTACAGAACAAAATAAAGTATCCACTATGTTAAGGTCAATAACTCCTGGCTCAGAAATAAACATTAAATACCAGAATTCTGTACATGTCTTATTTTTACTAGTAGATATTTTATGCTTTTGGAGGATAGGAGCCTACTATGATACTTAGTAAACACAGTCATCCATTCAAAAAATATTTACTGACTACCTACTGGTATGCCAGGTAGCACGTTAGATAAAAAGAAGTGAGAGTAAGACAGAGCTTGTCCTCTGGAACCATGAGTCTAGCACAGAGACAGGCACCCCCCAACATACCTGGTGGATAAATTATTATGCCTGGTCATATTGGTGACAACCACACCACACCTAGGAATGCAACTGGATAACCATGTAGGCAGTGTACAGTAGGTATAGTATGGCTGCTAATGCCTGTGCACTCCTGATCCAGGATCTTATCTCCTTGGTTATCTCAGTTTGAATCTTTACCATTGCACCTTGCCTTCCTTTGAATAGTTGTTTACAAAATAATCATACTCAGCTCTACATGCTGGGAATTCTGGACTAGCAGCCCCAAAAGAATGCTTGAGAGCAATCAGTGTTCAAGAATAGCAAGTATAATGAGATAGCAGTCTTTCATTTCTGAATGTATATTTGAGATATATACATATATATATATATTTCAGAACAGATACTAGGAATTTATGAATATATTTATACTTGTTTTTTTAACCAGATAAAAACTATATACATGTTATATGTATATGTTATTATATAGGTTTTTGTCTGGTTAAAAAATAATCCAGGTGTAATAGGTCATAAACCCAGCGCTGTGAGGACAGGGAAAGGCAGGGCAGTGAGCGACAGCAGGACCAGGAAGGCCAAGATTTACAGTGGGCTGAGTGGGAACTGGGGTTGGGTGCTTGGTGGGAGGAACTGCCACCCTCCCTCTCTAGGCAGCAGCTGATAGCCACAGTATTGAGCAAACAACAGGTGGCAGGTAGTCCAGGAGAACAGCAGGCAGCAGGATGTCCGACCTGAGGCAGTTGGACAAAGGAAGCCCAGTAGATAGGTAGAATACAGACAGAGGGACTCTACAATCTAGAAACTAAGATCTGGAGGCAAGTGTTGCCATCAGGAATATCTACTTGTGCACAGAAGAGTCTGGGCTGTAGGGCTGGGGCTGAGTCCAGACAATAAGCAAAAAAATTCGAGTTCCAGGCAGGTTCACAGGCCAGAGTTTCAAATATAAGGGCTGTGAGTCAGTTCCTACAAAGGGGCCAGGGTCAGGGCTCTCCACATAAGCAGCAAAGGCAGGAGGCTGAGTTGGGCTCAGGACTGAAGCTTTGAAAATTCTTCCTTCCTCAGAGGCGAGGGAAGATTGGGTACTATGGGAAAAGGTATACAAATGGCAAGGGAAGGAGGAATGCAGAGGCCATGGACTAGGTAGGACCAAGTGATGGCTACTTTGCTACAATAGCCTCAGTCAACTGTCTTTCAACCATAGTAAAAAAAGTGCTTTGAAGCAAAGAGAAATTAAAATGGAGTAAGGGCTAGGCACTGGTGGTTCACACCTGTAATTCTAGCACTTTGGGAGGTTGAGACAGGAAGGTCACTTGAGGCTAGGAGTTGGAGACAAGCCTTAACAACAGCAAGACCCTGTTTCTACAAAGAAACAAAAAAATAGGCTGGGTATGGTGGTGGATACCTGTAGGCCCAGCTAATCGGGAGGCTGAGGCAGGAGGATCTCTTGAGCCCAGGAGTTTGAGGTTGCAGTGAGCTATGATGATGCCACTGCACTCTAGCCCAGGCAAAAGAGAGAGACCCTGTCTCAAAGAAAAAAAAAAAAAAAGAGTAAGGCGTAAGTTGTTTAGTAAATGTAGAAGGGGAAGTAAAATATTGTACCACTGCAAAGAAAAGAACAAAGTCGTGCTTTTAAACTTTATTTTGTACACTGAATTATATACATCCATCTTTTTCCTAAACACAATTTCTGTTTTGGCTTGGTCCTTCTAAACCATGATGGAGTGGTACTATTAACCAATAAAATGATATAGTAGTGTCTATGCTGAAAAATGAAGCTGTTTCCTTTACTCTGCATAACACCTGTCTATTTAATATTGAAACCAACGTAAAGTGTCCCCCTACAAATGGCAGCCCTTCTCTAGTCCCTCTTCACTGGGCTCTAACTCATCTCCAGACTCAGACAGACTCAGCGCTGCCTTTTGCCTCATAAAATCTTTACAACAGGAAAATGACTTTGGATGGATTAACTTGGATTAATCTATTCAACTAGGATCCCTGAAGGCAGAAGTCCCCATTTCAATGAAGACGATGTAATCAGTGGCTTCCTCTGCCAAGCCTCATACTTTCCCATGTAGCCAGCCATGCCACGCTCTAACACTGGAAGGGTCTTGGTGATAAAGTTCAGAAATGCTTGGAGGAATTCTATGCTTATCTATCTCACTTATTTAACAAATACTGAGCACTTACCACATGCCAGGCACTAGGCTCTGAGGAAAGAGTTGAGAACAGATTGACAGTCTTTGCTGTCATGGAGTTTACATTCTGGTGGGGTAGAGGGACTCAGATCATAAACAAATCACTAAATGAACAAGATAATTTAAGATAGTAAAAAGTGGTATAAAGAATATGAGGTTGGCTGTGATGGGATGTTCATTTAAGATAGATATTCAGGGAAGGTGTCCTTGTAGAGCTGAGAACTATGTAGGAAGAGTCATTTCCATTCCAAACTAATACTGATTTAGGCATGTTAACAACTAACATTCTTGGGACCTATACTTCAAATTAACAGTGCAGAGGAAAAGGCTCATTTCCAGCCTATTCTATTAACCTGCTAAAAAAAAATACATTAGATAATGTTAAATTTGGATCTTGAAGTGTTGCCTTTGAGTTTAGGGGCCAGACCATACGTGTCCAGATGTCTCCTTGAGCTTCCTGGCTGCTCTGTTCATGCAGTGGGCAAGGCGAACCGGAGAAACAGGCTTGCATGCACAAACATGCCAGCAACCAGAGAGAACACCATGCCCCGCTAGTTGTCAGTAGGTAGGTTGCAAAGGGTTTAAGCCTGGGCACTAGGTGAGCCTTATCTAAGGATAGCAAAAGGATACCTAGTACAATTCCCAAGATTTGAAAAGGAAATCCTTCTCTAGGGAAGCAAAGATACCACAACTTAAAATTTGATGAGATTTTGCTCTCATTTCTATAGTGGCACATTACAAGGCAGGAAACACTGATTTGTACATTTTAAAACTTGTACTAAAGTTCCAACCTAAGATCCTTGGCTATTTTATAGACGATTCACATGTCTAAAAATCAAACTAGGCCTTAGAGGGCACAATAATACACTTGCTGTGGTTTTCTCTGCCATGACACATTGCTCAGCATACATCAAGGAGCTCTTTGCCCAATCATTCTGAATCTCCTTGAGCAAAAGGTACACCCTTTCCTTTAAAATTAAAGCAGAATAGTATGTAGGAAACCTGAGAAAGAAAAGTGGCCAATTTTCGTTGATGCAAAGCATCTCAAGTATCATATTCTTCCTGCATAGCATGGTATCACAACCCATGACTCTCAAACTTGAGACTGCTAAAGAAAGAGCTCAGAAAAAAGATTAAAGAAGAAAATAGAAATGAAAAATAATTCGGAATTATGGAGGGCATCTGAAGCAGTAAGGGCAAAAGTGTATAAGAAGGACAGAATAAGAGATGAACAAAAAAATCTAAATAAAAATATATGGGAATTTAAACATTTCCATTGGACTATGGAATATTCTGGAATCTAAACATCTCTTCAGGCAAGAATCTGTGAAAATCCAGTTATCAGTGCCTGGCACATTCTTTTCCTTCTCTTTTCACGCAATTTTAAAAGTGATTTTTTTTCAGTCAGCATTTTTTCAGGAAAAAAAAATAAAAATAAAAGTGATTTTTTTAATAAAGGGATTTAAAAATCTTATCTTTTGCAGTGACTTAATTGAACCCAATACTTTTGTTGAACTACTTACCAAAGAGGTTACGGTCACATTTGGTTAAATGGAGCCTATCGCCTTTCTTCACCTACAGGTCACCGAATACTTTTAACAGCGTTCACTGCAAATGAGGAGAAATGTAAAAGAGGCAGTGACAATTATTTGCGTTTTCCGAAAGGAGGGACTGAGCCTCCGGAGGGTACACGAGGTCACCAGAGTGAGCCAAAGGTAGAGAAGTGAGGAATATTTATAGTCCGCTGACTTCAGAACTGCCGGGCTCGGGCCGCGGCTTATCTTACGCCTCTGGAATTCGCGGGCTCGCAGATCACAGGGGCCCGGGCGGCGGGGCCGGCGCCCGGATCGACGCTCGCGCGCTCCCGCGCCGCCCTGCTCCGGCGTCGCCGTGTGGGCGCGGTGGCAGGGAGCCGGGAGGAGAGGCCGGGGCCGGGAGGGAGGGTGAATAAGGAATGCACTGTGACCACATTTTTCTTTTCTTTGTGGCGCCGACCACCACCACGACTGGGCAATCTCCCACCTAGGTGGCCAGGTGCCTTCTGGGCGGTCCCGCTGACTTTACAATTCAGCTGCCCGCCGCTCCCGCGCGGCGCGCCGGTCGGAGAAGGGGTCCGCGCGAACTGGGGGCCCAGGCGGCGGCGGCCGTGTCCGCGCTGCCCTCGGCCGCCTCAGTCGTGGGCGCTCGCGGCCCCGCCGCAGCGGCGGTGGCGCTGGCGGGAGGGGAGGGACCGGCAGCCCCGCGCGAGAAGCACCGCCGCCCCAACAGCAGCCCGGCGCCCCCTTGCCGGCGGCGGGTCGTCCTCCCCGGCAGCGGGGCGCCGGGCTCCAAGGACCCTTCGGGCGCTTTCGCCGCGCGCTCGGCTGCGTTCGTGTCGCGGGCGGGCGGGGCCGGCGCCCGGGTCGGGTGCGCGCGCCGCGCCGCGCCGAGGCCCGCCCCTCCCCCAGGCCCCGCGCCGCCCCTCCCCCCTTGCGAGTGTCGGCGGCGGCGGCTGCCGAGATTGGAATCCGCCTGCCGGGCTCGGAGAAGTAGGAGGGAGGAGGAGGAGGAGGAAAAAGGAGGGAGGAGAGAGGAGGGCGGGCAGGAAGGCTTGGGCTCCGGCGCGTCCGTCCGCGCGAGACGAGGATCGCCCGGCCGCGCGAGGGGCGACCGGGCCTGGGCCGCGCACGCCGAGGGCCGAGGCCGAGCCGGGCCCCCGCCGCGCCCCGGCGGCTCGCCGCGCCCCGCTCCGCGCCGAGGGCTGGACGATGAGTTCCCCGGGGTCCGGGTGAGTTGGCGGCCGGGAAGTGCGTGCGCCGGCCGGGGAGGCCGGCGCGGGCGAAGTTTCGGAGGCAGCCGGGCGCCGAGGCCCGAGCGAGGGGCGGCCGGCCCGGCCACCCCGCCTCGACTGGCCAGGCCGCGGCCCCGCTGGAGAGCCGCCGCCCCCCGCCGCGCCCCGCCGCCCGGCCCCTCTTTTGTTCCCCACCCGGACTGCAGGCCCAGCCCGGCTTGCGGTGGGGCGAAAGCCGCGCCGGGCCGCCTCTGGAGCCTGCATGGGAAAGGCGCTCACCTCCCGCCCGGCGACTGGCCTCCGTGCGCCGCGGCGTGAGGGGAAGAGAGCGGGGGCGGTTTGGCGGGGCGCGCCGGAGGGCCGCCCGCCGCCCCACGCCGGCCCGCGGGCAGGGGCCGCGTTTCTGCGGGTCTGCTGTCGTTTCACCTGTTTTCCGGCGCGGCCTCCGCTGCCATGTCTGTTGTGATTCTGCACTTGAGCCTCGGAAACTTTCCGTCGGATCGCACGGACTCTTTTCTCTCTCTTTCCAGACTCCTAGTGGAAAGATTTGGCAAGAAAAAAAAATGAGCTTGCGTCGGGGAAGAAAAATAATATGCTGTGTGTTAGGGTCTGGCGTTTTGTGACTTGTACTCTTTCATGCTCTCAGATGTTTTAATTTGATCAAAGTGCTGCAGGCTTTCTCTTTTAAAAGGTTAACAAGCTGTTCTGAGTATATAGTGTGAACTTGGCACCAGTGTTACGTCATTAATCCTTATAACAACCCTGGCTTATTGTATTCCTCATTTTTTCTTTTTTTAAGAGAAGGAAACCGAGTTGCAAAGAGGTTGAATAGCTTGTCTAAGTGAGTTGGGAGTTGAACCCAGGAATATCGTATTCAGGCTTACGAGTTTTTTGTTTTATTTTAAAACACACTTTTTCTGCGCACACTTTTTCGTTTAGGAACATTTTTAGTTACTCATACTTGAAATGACCGCTATTTTGTTGCTTGAGTTGAAAACAACTCCTTTATTGTATTTACTTGTAAGAGGAGTCAAACTTTGAATTAAAGTAGAATGTAACTAATGCTTCTCATTGTTTTCGATTGTTAAAATAAGGACTGTAGACCAGAATTATTTAGATATTTAAATTTAAAGCTAAAATATGGGCAGTTCTCTGATCTGGGAATCGGTTGAGTTTATGAAAGGTCTATTGAAATTAAGAATGCATTTTTAATAGAACCAGTACTCTTCCTGTTTTATTTTTTCTCTCTTCACCTTCTCCTTGCAGCCCATTTCAAACCTTTTCTGCTTTCTTCTCTTCTGCCCTCTACAGAAAAGATTGAGGAAGCAGGTGGGAGCTCTTTCCGTAGATTCCTTCTGGTCATCTGCTTTCCTTCCAGCTCAGAGGAAGAATATTATTTTGTCCTTCTTAGTAGGTAACACCTCGTTTCATTTTTCTCTAAGTTTCCTACTTAACAGAGCATGAGTTATCCTCTCTGTCCTCTTTGGGATCTTAAAAGTTCAAATGTACTTAAGATTCCTTCCATTTACAAAAACCTTTCTGTAAGTCTGCTACTCTTCAAGCTGTCTTGTTGCTGCTTTTCCTTTTCAAATTATATTAACATTTTAGAACGTTTTTTCATTACAAAAGTAATACATGGTCATTACAGAAAAATCGCAAAATAGAGCAAAATTGAAATAAATGTAAAATTCATTTATAATGAATTCATAATCCCATTTCTAGAGTTTACCAAGAGTTACTCTACTTTTCCTGTCTTTTCTTGGTGACTATCCATTCTTAACCCCTTGTTATGTGGATTTCCCCTTCACAAATTCAAGCACCTTTTTAAAGTCCTCTCTTTGAACTTTCTGTAACATTTAACATTCTTTTGGCTTCATTCAGCAAATACTTATGTATTCTAACGCTCAGGATACAGTAACAGATACAGTCTTTACCCTTGTGGAGTTTAAAGTCCAGTGGGGGAGACATATTGAAGAATGAATTTTATAATTAAATATAATTGTGATTTTAATTAAAGTGCAGAGTATTATATGAGCTTAAAATGGTGACTTGACCTGGTGCTGCTGGTGATGAGAGCATCTAAGAAGGATTCCTTAAAAATACTACCTTGCAACCCAGGACAGTTGTGAAGGATGACAACAATTAACTAGATGAAAAAGGGGGCTTATGTGACATACTGAGTTTGTTCTTCTTTGCCCCTTTTGTGCCTTCTCTTCTTCCTCTTTCCTCTAATATAGGTGTTCTCCAAGTTTCACTTTTCAGATAAGTTTTCTATAATGTCTTTAGTCCCTTGACATTATTGTTCAGACTTTTATATCTGAATAATTCCCAATTCTTTATTCTTTCTTTTCTGCACTTGAATCCTGTTTTTTCAGTTGCTTTATGCATTATCTGTACCTGCTTGTTCTGGTTCAGACTGAGCACTTTTTCTTTCCCAGACTTGTTTTTCTGGTGTTCCCTGTCTTTGTTGATGACATACTGAACACAAACTTTTTCTCTTTTTATCATTTCTTGTGGTAGCCAACATCTGTGATTCTGGTTTCATGATATTATAACTCTTCTGTTCTCTATTCCTGTTAACTCTGCTATGATTCCTAATTCATGTTGGCATCAGGGTAGCAATAGAATCATAAAATGAGCTGGGCACCTCTCCTTTTTCTCTTTTCAGAAGCAGTTTAGACTGGGTTTATCTGTTCTTTGAAAATTTGGCAGATTTCACCTGTAAGACCATTCAGGCCTGGATCTTTTTTTGTGGAGGGGACTTTGAATACCATTTCAGTTTGTTTAATAGCTGTTGGTTTGTATAGGCTTTCTACTTCCTGTGTGAATTTTATTTTATTTTATTTTTTTTAAGACGGAGTCTCACTCTGTTGCCCGGGCTGGAGTGCTGTGGCGTCAGCGTAGCTCACAGCAACCTCAAACTCCTGGGCTCAAGTGATCCTTCTGCCGTAGCGTCCCAGGTAGTTGGGACTACAGGCATGCGCCACCATACCTGGCTAATTTTTTCTATATATTTTTAGTTGACCAATTAATTTCTTTCTATTTTTAGTGGAGACCGGGGTCTGGCTCTGCTTAGGCTGGTTTCCAACTTCTAACCTTGAGTGATTCTCCCACGTTGGCCTCCCAGAGTGCTAGGATTACAGGCTTGAGCCACTTCACCAACCCACTTACATGGGTTGGCCATTTCACAAAATGGCACAGACCATGTAATAGGGAAATTGTGGGAGAATTGCGATGCCCAATTCACACCTAACCTGTGTGAATTTTAGTGTTGCATATTTTTTCCAGAAATTTAATTTTGAATTTTCAAATCTAGTGTTATTTGTCTTTCATATCGTTTTCTCCCCCCATCCTCCGTGTGTGTGTGTGTGTGTGTGTGTGTGTGTGTACTTAAAAAAAATTTTTTTTTTTGCTAACTGTAAATCAGGTTCTCCTCTCACCTGGACTAATATTAAGACCTTCTTACCCTCACTTTTTCCTTTATCCAGTTTATCTTATGCATTTCTGCCTAAATTAATCTTGAAGCCAGTTCTTACCACTTCTCTGCACAGAGGTTTTCAGTGTCTTCCGTTAAATGAAGTTCTTTCTATGATAATTTGCCTCAGATTTGCCTTATTCTTACCTACTGCTGTTTTTGCTCCTTGCCCATATTCTTTTTTCCCCCTTCTGGATGTTGTTTATACTGTTTTCTCTACTTGGACTGCATACATGGTCAAATTGTCATATGCCCAAGGCCTACCCATTTTTTAAGCCTCATTTCAAATTCTACTTTTTTCTCAAGTCTTACCTATTTTCTTCCTCTGGATAGTATCTCTTCTCAAGTCCTACATTGTTCTTTTAAGGCATACAATTTCTTATCTAGTATTATTTGTCTTTTTAAAAAATCACCTTTATTGAAGTATAACTGATACACAATGTTATGTGCAAATTAAGTGTGCAGTTTCATGAGTCATTTGGTCTTTTAAAGCAGCTTTTTTTTTTTTTTACACAAATATTATCTCCACTACTAGATTGCAGGCTGTCTGTAACTGACTTTGTTGTATATTAAAATAAATAAATTGGGAGAGCCTCCCATGTGGCCTAGCAGCGGCTAGAGAACTGTACTGATCTGTTTTGGATCTTAGGAGCAGGGAACCATGGAAAGGAAAGAAAATGGATTTCCTCTCATGCTAAATTTTGAAGTATGAACTCTTTTCTTTCCTTTTACCTTCTCCTACCAGTTGCTAGTTTTTATGCTTTTAGAGTGTCTTTAATACCACAGGGTCTATATTGACCAGTTGGACCAAATCATTAAGACTTAGAAGATTAAATGTTGAATTGCATTGAATTATGTCAAGTTGTAAGATGCACCATAATTTTATAGACCACTAAAGAAAATATGCGTTTAGCTGCAAGAAACTATTGATTGTAGGGTGCACCCCACTTTCAGAGATATTAAAATATGAAAAATATATGTGTCTTAGAATTGATGAATAGGGTTTCTCTTCCTAACCAAAACACTTCATTAGTGTGGATGTTGAAAAGAAAAAATTTAAACTCCTCGGAGTGGCTCTATTGTTACTCTGAAAAGTTATTTTTAAAGGAAGATGCTTGTTGAACCTCTTTTCGAACTCCTGAACATCTTTTTAAGTGAAAAGTTTCAGGCAGGGTAGAAAAATATTTATTTTTGAATGGGGTCTCCCACAGCTAGGTAGGCCAGTCTGGTTGGGAAGTACTTTGACCCCCAACTTTTTGTATTTTTCCCTCTTAATTTCCTTTGCTTATTTTCTGAACTCACAACTTTTCTAAGAGCTGGTAATTTTCACAAAATGGCACAGACCATGTAATAGGGAAATTGTGGGAGAATTGCGATGCCCAATTAAATGGATCATTTTAAAGATAAGATCCAGTGTTTATATAGCATTAATAATTATGGTATACGTAGTTTTTAAAAAGTAGATCCAAAAATGTGTTTGGATATTTGAATAAATCATAATGTGCATGAGTTTTTACAGCCAATATTTTAAAGACTATTTTTAAAAAATACAGACAAAATGATGTGCCTAGAAATCCCCAGTACTGTTCTTTGAAGAGAGCACTAGTTAGGGACATAAGGAGAACAGATCAGTGGAATGCATTTCGGGGTGGACCAAGTGGATCCCTAAACCAAGTTCATATGGGCAGTTAAATATAGAACTAATGAATTGACATTAAATAGATAAGGAAACTATTTTTGATTATCTTTTATTTACTCTGATGTGGACTTTGTTACTCTTCCTTTTATAATTTTGTGTTTCTAATGAACCTTGTTTACTTATGGTATAGATTTGTTATACCACTAATGTCTGAAACAGTGGAGCTTGGCTGTTCCTCTAGCTGTTTATAATTGGCTGTTGCCTTGTAAAGGATGAGTTATGCCAGTTATAGGGATAAAATAATCAGGTTTGCAGTTTAGGGAGATATTAGTTACACGTTGGAAAATCAGTTTGAAGAGAGGAAGACTGAATACACTGAAACTAATAGGGCGGCATTTCTGACCTGACCCATACTACATAAGATGGCGGAGGATGATTAGGGCCTCGAATGGACTGGAGGTGGTAGCTAGCTAAGGATGAGAGAAGGAATGGGTTGGCAAGAATAACTCCCAGGTTTCTAACTTGGAAAGCAGGGTAGATGCATGTTGACTGAGATGAAATATGTGAAGAGAAAGCTGATTTGTGGAAGAAAATAATGTAATCTTGATTTTATGGAGTTTGAGGTGTCTCTAAAACAACCAAATAGAGATTTCCAGTTGGCAAATGTACATATGGATTTGGAGTTCGGCAGAGGTTTGGGCTGGAGATAGCCATTTGGGAGTGATTACTGTATAGGTTTTGTATTCCAGCAATGGGAATTGGGTGGCTCTCTCAAGTAACTTTTGCTTGCAAGTGACAAACCCAACTCAAATTAGTTTAAAGGGGAAAAAGCTGCAAAAGAGACTAGAAATAGGCATGGCTGGATCTGAGTGTTCAGATGATGTAATTGGTGTTCTGTCTTCTCTGTTCTCCACTTTTTGGGCCTCATTCTCAGGCAGATGCATTCATCTGGCAGAGAGGACCGGCTGGCAACTCCAGGCTTGAATGGGCCTGACTGCTGTGGAATCAGGAGGGAAACAGGGACCCTCTTTTCCAGGTGCATGTGTCCTGTCTCCTGGAGAGTCCCATTGGGTCTGCATGGAGAATGGGGTGCCATTATTGGCCAGGCCTGGCCCTGCTGGAGCAGTCAGAGAGCTGTTTAAATACCAGGCCTCATAGTCTTGGTGGAACCATGTGGGAGAGGCAAGTGTGGTTTCCCCAAAGAAAAGGTGGCTCTGGGCAGGTAAACAACATAAATCTGTTTTTTTTTTTGAGACTGAGTCTCACTCTTGTTTTCCTGGCTAGAGTGCCGTGGCGGCAGCCTAGCTCACAACAACCTCAAACTCCTGGGCTCAAGCGATCCTCCTGCATCAGCCTCCCAAGTAGCTGGGACTACAGGCAGGTGCCACCATGCCTAGCTAATTTTTTCTATATATTTTTAGTTGGCCAATTAATTTCTTTCTATTTTTAGTAGAGACGGGAGTCTCATTCTTGCTCAGGCTGGTCTCGAACTCCTGAGCTCAAACCATCTGCCCGCCTTGGCCTCCCAGAGTGCTAGGATTACAGGCATGAGCCACCACACCCGGCAAATTTCAGTATTTTTTGATTCTTAACCCTTTTTAAGGTCATTTTTTTTTTTTAGAATCTGAAGAAAGTATACAAATAAAACAATTTTGTATATAATTACTGTTGCTAGGATGGACATCATATCAGGAACTCCTGGTATATACAGTTTAAAGAGCCTAGAACAGAGCCCTGAGAAATGCCAATTTAAGGCCTGGGTAGAGAAGACAGACTTTAAATAATTATCTAATTGTCATTATGCTAAGATCTACCAAAGGAAGTCCCAGTGCATGATGAGGGAAGCTGGCCTGTCTAGGATGCAGGTGCTTTGAAAGGCTTTCTTGAGCAAGTGTCCTGCAGAGTGAGACCTTAGGCAAGAAAGGAGAAAGAGAATGTTTCTTAAAGTATTCCATAGTTTTTAAAGCAAACAGTTTTTGCCGCTTTAAAAAAATTATAAAAGCAATATATCTATTGTGGATGATTTGGGAAGCATAAAAAATTAATAAGTAGCAAAATGAGTAAGTTTTGGCTTCTAATTTTTCATAAATAATGTCTAGTACTGGTTCTACCATTAAGTAGCTGTGCAATCTTTTTTCTTTTTTACTTTAATTTCTCCACTTTTGAAAGTAGCTGTGCAGTCTTTTTTTTTTTTTTTTTTTTTTTTTTTTTTGAGACAGAGTCTCGCTTTGTTGTCCAGGCTAGAGTGAGTGCCGTGGCGTCAGCCTAGCTCACAGCAACCTCAAACTCCTGGGCTCAAGCGATCCTCCTGCCTCAGCCTCCCGAGTAGCTGGGACTACAGGCATGCGCCACCATGCCCGGCTAATTTTTTTATATATATATCAGTTGGCCAATTAATTTCTTTCTATTTATAGTAGAGACGGGGTCTCGCTCTTGCTCAGGCTGGTTTTGAACTCCTGACCTTGAGCAATCCGCCCGCCTCGGCCTCCCAAGAGCTAGGATTACAGGCGTGAGCCACAGCGCCCAGCCCAGCTGTGCAGTCTTGAATGCCACACTGAACCTACCTGAATTTCCATTTTCTTATCTTAAAAAGTAAAAGGGACTTGGTAAACTTTAAGATCATTTTTCTACTTAAAAAAAAAAAAAGAGAGAGAATTCCATGCAGAGAATTTAGTTGCCAAAATTGCAGGTCATATAAAGCTTTTGGTCCTTATGACATCACTGGTTTCTGACTTTTGGCTGAAAAGTCACTCTTCCAACCTTGGCAGACCTTGCAAGTAATGAAGGGAGTATAGTTTATGGTCAGGGGTACCCTTCTCGTACCCTGCTTTCTTACCTCCTTTTTTTTTTTTTTTTTTTTTTTGAGACAGAGTCTTGCTTTGTTGCCCAGCCTAGAGTGAGTGACGTGGCGTCAGCCTAGCTCACAGCAACCACAAACTCCTGGGCTCAAGCGATCCTCCTGCCTCAGCCTCCTGAGTAGCTGGGACTACAGGCATGCGCCACCATGCCCGGCTAATTTTTTCTATATAAGTTGGCCAATTAATTTCTTTCTATTTATAGTAGAGACGAGATCTCCCGTTTTTTTTTTTTTTTTTTTTTTTGAGACAGAGTCTCGCTTTGTTGCCCAGGCTAGAGTGAGTGCCGTGGCGTCCTAGCTCACAGCAACCTCAAACTCCTGGGCTCGAGTGATCCTTCTGCCTCAGCCTCCCGGGTAGCTGGGACTACAGGCATGCGCCACCATGCCCGGCTAATTTTTTATATATATATATCAGTTGGTCAATTAATTTCTTTCTATTTATAGTAGAGACGGGGTCTCGCTCTTGCTCAGGCTGGTTTTGAACTCCTGACCTTGAGCAATCCGCCCGCCTCGGCCTCCCAAGAGCTAGGATTACAGGCGTGAGCCACAGCGCCCGGCCAAGATCTCCCTTTTGCTCAGGCTGGTTTCGAACTCCTGACCTTGAGCAATCCGCCTGTCTCGGCCTCCCAGAGAGCTAGGATTACAGGCGTGAGCCACCGGGCCGGCCCTTACCTCCTTTTTTGAGCATTTATTTTTCTTCCTTAGCTGTTAAGCAAAGTATCCGAAATGTGAGAATAGACTCTCAATTTTTAAGTCAAATCTGTAGGAGACTTGCATAGTTATGATATACTGTTTTATGTATGTTAACATTTATAGGTAGTTTTCTCATTAGCAATAAAAATTCTTTGTGATATATTTCAGTAGTATAGGTCTTTTGTGTTTTAAATTTGCATTTAAGGATTTTTTAGATTCCTAGGTAACAGAAGCTCCTGATAGGAAATTTAAAGTAAAGGCTTTTGGGAGGCGGAGGTGGGAGGATTGCTTGAGGCCAGGAGTTTGAGACCACCTGGGCAACATAGTGATACCTTGTGTCTTAAAAAAAAAAAAAAAAAAAATTGGCCGATGGTGGTGGTGAGCACATGTTGTCCTAGCTAGTGGAGAGGCTGGAGGATCACTTGAGCCCAGGAATTTGTGGTTACAGTGAGTTATGATCATGCCACATGCCACTGCACTGCACTCCAGCCTGAGCAAGAGAGTGAGACCCTGTCTCTTTAAAAAAAAAAAAAAAAAAAAAAGGGCAGTAAAGACTTTAAATTTTGGTTCTTAACATGTCTGTATTTTTCAAAAAATCATTGAAAAATGTCAAAATAAAAATATTTCAACAATAATTATCCAGAAGTGTGCCAAATGTACACTAAATTGACAAAATACAGTCACTGGATGACAGATTATTTTTTATATCTCCATTTCAGTAATCTTTCATGTAATAAAAATGTTGGGGAAAAATTACATGTTGAATTTCTGTGTGTATCTTAGTAAAGAAAAACAGTTAATCTTCCTGAAATAATGCTTTAGTTATCGTCCCTATTTGTTAAATATTTTTCTTTGGTTTCTTATTTGCTTACAATATAAAATCCAAGTTGTCTCAGACTGGCCTTCTGCTCAGTCTGCCTTTTCTTCCTCTTTCATTTCCTACTACTATTTTATTAGCCTAAGTCACCTAAATGTCCAGTTCTGGGTTAGACCTGTACTGTCTATTACAGTAGCCACTATCACATATGGCTTCTTAAACACATGAAATGTGGCTAGTCTGAATTGAGTTGTGGTATAAAGTGTAAATTACACACTAGATTTGAAGATAGAACAAAAAATATGAAATATCTCATGCTTTTAAAATATTGACTCATATTAAAATGACACTTTTTGGGGTACATTAAAGAAATATATTAAAACTAATTTCATGTGATTCTTTTTACTTTTTTAATATGGCAACTAGAAAATTTAAAATTACACATTATATTGGACAGTGCTACCTTTGACTTTCCCTGGTTCTTTGCCCATCAGAATGCTTCAAAATATAGTGTAAATTCCTGTCTCTTCTATGAAGCCTTCCTCAGTGGTCCAAGCCTTAAAGTTATCTCTTCTCCTTTTGAAAAAAAAGTAGACGTTACATATATAGAGATAAGTAAAACTTTATTTTCTGTTTGTCTTCATTTCTTTCTCTTTCCCCATCCTCCTCTCCTAAAGGTGGGGGTCATTACTATACATCCTTTTATTTAAATTTCTATTTTCGCTACATATAGGGAGACTCTTTTTTATTTTTTTGAGACAGAATCTCGCTTTGTTGCCCAGGCTAGAATGAGTGCCGTGGCATCAGCCTAGCTCACAGCAACCTCAAACTCCTGGGCTCAAGCAATCCTCCTGCCTCAGCCTCCCGAGTAGCTGGGACTACAGGCATACGCCACCATGCCCTGCTAATTTTTTCTATATATATTAGTTGGCCAATTAATTTATTTGTATTTATAGTAGAGACGGGGTCTGGCTCTTGCTCAGGCTGGTTTCGAACTCCTGACCTCAAGCAATCTGCCCACCTCGGCCTCCCAGAGTGCTAGGATTACAGGCGGGAAACTTTTTATGTCAGTACATTTCTACTTTCTCATTGTTTTTAATAGTTGATTATTCCATTGCATAGAAATATCTTAATTTTACTTACCAATCCTCTATTGATGAATAATTAGATTGTTTTCAGGTTTTTCTTTTACATTATAGACGATGTTCTGGTGTTCGTACATATCCTGTGAGACTGTTTTTATTTTATGGGATGAATTCTTAGAAATGAGTTTACTGTAAGAGAAGCCATGCATATTTGGTAGAAAGTGCCAGACTGCCCTGCAGAATCTTCTTAACAATTCATGTGCCAACCAACAGTGTTTGAGCACATGCTCCCATCCTAACATATATCAGTCTGTTTAAATATTTGCCAGTCTGCCCGTTGAAAAAATGTTATAATATAAAATTCTTTTGTTGTTGTAGGAGTATTAAAACACAGAAAAATTAAAGTTTAAGTTATATTACTCTCATTTTATTATAAGCTCCTTTGTATTGCCAACAGTACCAGTGCCCTGCTTTATACGAAGTCAGTGTTCAGATATTTGTATCTGTTCACAGCAGAGGGGTCCAGAATGTGCTACTGGGGTACAGAAATGATTTGGGGCTGAAGACATGCGAGAATAAGCATTTTATCTGAATTCCCTTGTCTACCAAGAAGCAGAGCCTCCCAGAAGAACTCAATTGTCATAAATCTCCTCCCTGGGACTTCAATTGTTACAAACTTCGATGGTCATAAATCTCCTTGGGAGTTTTGCAACCAACGATGATTGAGTCACATCACAGGAGATAATTTGGTCCCACACCAAAGCAGACATTGTTAGGAACTATCATATCCTGTCTCTGTCTGGTCTTCTAAGGGCTCATTTATCTTTCCTGGATTCCTTGTTTTTAGTGTAAGTTCTCTTTCTTCTTCTCTAGTTTCCCTATTAAGATGATATATGAGGCCCAAATTCTAATGACCCCCTTGAATCATGTGTTTCTGTGGACTTCTGGACATATGTGAACCAAAATCTGTTATTTCTCTTACAAATTTGTTTTTTGACAGTTTAATTCTCAGGCCCCAATTATTGAACCTAAGAGGATGGAGGAAAATTTATTTTTCCCCCCAACAATGCCCAGATGTTTTTCTATTGGGGCAGAGGATAATAAAATGAAGTTTCTCTCTCTAAAAATACGTATTTTAAATAAAAAGAGCATGAGTCAAATTTCTTTAAACAACATTTTCCAAAATTTGTTCTCCAAAACTAAAAATTTATTAAATGCAGTAGCATATACTGTTAGAGAGAAACACTCCCTCACTCCCGTGCACATCTTCCTACAGTAATAATGCTATTTAGTGAAGTGGCATAATAACTTTGTGTTGACTAAGTCTTGCTCTTCGTAAAGTTAGTCAGTCTTCCTTGCTCTTTCTTAGCATTTTAACAATTTGCATAGCAGAGTAAATGGTTTGCAACAAGTTCTTCTGTTCATATTGAGGAGGACAACAAAGAAAGGCATTCAGTTAAGGTTAAGTTAAATCTTTACACAAAGAAGGTATTAATTTCTTAAAAGAGTAAAGAAATCCTGATGTGATTACAGTGATTTTTCATTTATCTGGATCTCAAATAATTAAAAAGGTTAATTAAGTCTTGGCTTATTTATGTTTAGTTATCTATTTATTGTATTCTATACCTTATTACACTATGCTTACTAGATCTGTGAGCAGAAGTAGTTAATCTCTGTAAGCTTTATTTGCTCATATGTAAAATGGGGATAATAATAGTCCTCTCTTACAGGATTATTGTGAGGACTAAATGGAAGAGTACAGTTAAGCATTTAACGTGGTGCTTGCCACATAGTAGCTTAATAAATATTAGTGAAGATGAATATTTATGAGAAATAAGTTGGGCAGAGTTTTATCTTAAAAAGCAAATTTGAATGGCTGCATATGTAGATAGGGTCCTTGAAAATTAAATCTGATCCTGATACCTTCTAAATGTATGTATTATTTTGAAAATTAAATCTGATCCTGATAGCTTCTAAATGTATGTATTATTTTTAATTACATTTTTAATATTCACATTTGAATTTACAAAGTACTTCTGTATATCATCAGTACTAGCAAATGGACATAGGAAACTGTGTTGCCTTTTCTTTTTTGTACATCAAGAATCTGAGCTGGGTGTGATGGCACGCATCTGTAGTCCCAGCTAGTGCTCGCTTTGGCAGCACATACACTAAAATTGGAACAATACAGAGAAGATTAGCATTGCCCCTGCGCAAGGATGACATGCAGATTTGTGAGGTGTAGTCCCAGCTACTTGGGAAGTTGAAGTGGGAGGATTGCTTGAGCCCAGGAATTGGAGGCTGCAATGAGCTGTGATCAGACCTCTGCACTCCATCCTGGGCAAAAGAAAGAGTGAGACCTGGTCTTTTTTTTTTTTTAAAGATGTGTGTGTGTGTGTGTGTATGTGTGCGTGTCTTTTTTTCTAAAAAAAAAAAAAACATCAAAAGAGTCTGAGGCTAATTAAGTTAATTGTCATACATGTTAGTTGTCACCAGGGTCCTACAAGTAAAGAATCAGACTTTTCCTTGTTATCTCCGAATGGATGTCTAGGACCTCAAACTTAAATATAAAGTCAAGTCAAAAACTCCACATTCTAAAGAAAGCCCCAAGCACTTAGTGGCCAGGCTCCTCTCTGGGGCTTATTAAGATGTGGCAGAATTAGGTCAGAAGTTGGGGGGAGGGATGTTGCATACAGTAGTCACTGCAGTAGTCAGTGGAGGGGAGCATTGTAGTTTTCCCTCCCTTTTCCTTCCCTTGGAGTGTCCTTCCCTTATTTTATTTTTTTGAGACAGAGTCTCACTCTGTTGCCCGGGCTAGAGTGCTGTGACATCAGCCTAGCTCACAGCAACCTCAAACTCCTGGGCTCAAGCGATCCTCCTGCCTCAGCCTCCTGAGTAGCTGCGACTACAGGCATGTACCACCATGCCCGGCTAATTTTATATATATATACATACATATATACATATAATTTTATATGTATATACATATATATATACATACATATGTATGTGTGTGTGTTTAGTTGGCCAATTAATTTCTTTCTATTTATACTAGAGATGGGGTCTTGCTCTTGCTCATGCTGGTTTTGAACTCCTGACCTTGAGGAATCCACCCGCCTCGACCTCCCAGAGTGTTAGGATTACAGGTGTGAGCCACCACGCCCGTCCTGTCCTTCCCTTATAAGCTTAGTGTGGGGAAGTCCATGAGAACCATGGGACTGGTTCTCATGGACTTTGGATGTTAAGAATACTAGCCAAAAATGGAGTGGGGTGTCTTGGTTACCTAGGTGATACTCATTATGCAGCTGACTGGTTTATCTGTGCCTATTTGAGCAAGGGATAAAGACAATTAGAAATCTGTGGACAGAGAGGATGGCAGTGGGTTTCTGTTCAGGTGGGTAATGCAGAACCAAGGCTTCAGCCTTCTTGCTAGAGCTGGCTTTGCTGGAGAAGGGAGCAAAAGTAGAAGAGGCTAGCTGAAGCACATCTTTAGGTGGGAGTAAGAGCCCTCAGTCCCCTCATTCACCAAAGAGCTCTACTTGTCCTTAAAAGAAAAGCCATCATTTGGCTGCCTGTGATGCAGACAGTTTGGTTGGTATTAGCCAGGAAGTGGCAGCAACCACAGATACCTGCACAAGTGCTCCGATGCTCAGACGCTATTCCAGTCTCTCCCATCCTTCCCCTAGAACAGACCACACCCCTTCCTCTAGGTGCACTGTCTTGGACTCTGGGTCAAGCCTGAATTTAGAGAGGAAGGAGATGATTATGAGGCTGCAGATTAAAGTTTTAAACTATGGTAAATTGGACTATACGTTTTGATAACTGAAAGCTACAGGTACTTTTCAAGATGTCCTTAAGAGGTAGAAAAGGGAGATTTGACCAGCCACAATTGGTGATAGGGACTAGAAAAATAAAACTGTTTCTTGTGTTTGCATAGATTTCAGATTCTTTATTAAGGTTACATGTGATTATCACCTTATGTTCCTACTAAAGCCATTTGGACACCAAATCCCATTTTCTTTTTTCTGTGTGGAGCTATCACATTATTATAGATGACCATTTGATCTCAGTGCCTCCGTTTCCAAGTGCATTCTCATTCTGCTCAATAGAGTTTTAGTTAAGTATATTGTTTCTATCTCAAATGTATAAACTCTATGTTATACGATAACCCTTTTAATTGGAACATTAACTCAAATATCTTTTTCCTCGGTTTTTATGGAGTTATTGGAGTTTATCAAACCTTGGAAACATTAAATAAAAAGCACTCAAGAAGTACTAGTTTAATATATTTTTACTTAGTGTAGGAGATTTTGAGTGTTTCACAGTTTTAATTTTCAACCATTATTCACATATAAAAGTAAGCAAGTTTTAGTTTAAGGAATGCAGAGCAGTAAAATACAAGATTGAGATGGATTAAGTAGTATCTAACATATTTCCTTGCTATGTATTAATAGCAAGGACCATTTTGAATCCTATACGTGAATCCATTTAATCCTTACAAATATTCTATGATATAGGAACTGTTACCACTTCCCTTTTATATGAGGAAACTGAGGCTGCAGAAGTAAGTGATTTGTGAAGGATTGCATAGCTAGTAAGTGGCGGAGTTGGGATTCAAACTCAGGCATTCTGACTTTAGAGTCCATGCTCTCAATCACAGAATTATATTCTCAAATGGAGTAGAGTAGTTTTAAGATGAGGATGTGTATTAATACTACATACACAAACATTTAGTTTTTCCTCTGTTTTTAAATTTAATTAAATTTAACTGTTTCAGAGACAAGGTCTTGCTCTACTGGTCAGGCTGGAGTGCAGTGGTGTAATGATAGCTCACTGTAGCCTCAAACTCCTGGGCTCAAGCAGTCCTACTGCCTCAGACTCCCAAGTAGCTGAGATTTGATCCTTGCCACCATGCCTGGCTATTTTTTTGTTTGTGTGTAGAGACAGGGTCTTGCTATGTTGCTCAGGCTGTTCTTGAGCTTCTGGCCTCAGATGATCCTCCCATCTCAGCTTCCCAAAGTGCTAGGATTACAGGCCTGAGCCACCATGCCCAACCCTCCCACCCCCCATTCTCCACATAGATTAGATAAATTTGCCTGTGTTTGCTATAGTGTTAACCTGAGATGTCTGCTAAAACATCATTTCTATTCCAAGTCTAAATATGTATATGTAAACATATAAAATGAGTTAAACTGGATTGACTTTTACCAATTAGTTAACTTTTACTTCTCTTTTGAATATATAAAATGTTAGAAATTTTCCATAGATAACCTTTTGATTTATATTTTTTGACTTCACTGATTTTCTTTTACATCATAAACAATTTTAAAAGAAGGTCAGTGGAATATAGTTGTTTTTAAAGTATTTATCCAAAATCCTTCCCATTTTTTTTTTTTTTTTTAATTAGTGCTTTAGCCTGAGCAGGAGTGAGACCCAGTGCCTACAAAAAAACAGAAAAATCAGCCAGGCATGGTGGCATGCCTGTAGTCCCAGCTACTTGGGAGGCTGGGGCAAGAGGATAGTTTAAGCCCAGGAGTTTGAGGTTACAGGGAACTGTGATGATGCCATTGCACTCCAGGCCTGGGTGACAGAATGAGACCCTGTCTCAAAGGGAAAAAAATTAGTGCTTTATTTTTTCTCATATCTGAGGTAGATACATGTTTAATTGATGTGGTCACACAGACGAGCCTTTTTTCACAGCTTCACCATGAGTATAATTAAAATATTTGAAATTGAGTAGATGTTTGCATAACATAATTATGTAATTTGTATTTTTTCTTAGAATACATTTTTTCTTAAAATCTACCCTGTGAAAGAACAAGAAGAAAAAACAGATGAAAAGTACTGCAACATCAATTGAAAATGAAAGTGAATAAGCCCATCTGCAGGGTAGTTTTTGGAATCAAATACATTGAGAAATGAAACCTGATCTTTACTGTTAATGGTGCTGAATACTAATCTGCTATATTATTAAATTGCTTTTGTCCTAAAAAATTGCTTAAACATAATTCGTTTCAGCATGTTAGACATCTAAAAATAATCCCCTTTCTTATAAGTTTCTCTTTAAAACAAAAGTCTTTTTCCCCTCCTGATCACAAAAATAATGCTAACAGAACAAATGTGAAACACAAAAAGCCTCAAGGAAAAAGTAAAAATCCTCCATATTCATACCACTCAAAGATAACATCTGTAAATGTTTTCAGATATACACTGTAAGTTTTTTAAAAAAAAAATCTAAGTTTTTCTACCATAATTTAAGAATTTGTGCAAATAAGGTGAGTAAAGCTGAAGTTCCATTCATGCATTATACCTGAATGTCTGAACCTGAAATATAAGAAACTTGAAATTAAGATGAGGGAGTTATCTAAATAGAAAGTTTTGAAATTTTGGCTGTCTTATTCCAGTTACCTCATCTTTTTTCCCCTCTATATATTCTTCCTTTCCTTTTTAACCTTACAACTTTCAAGCTTTAAAAAAAAAGTTAATATGTTTCAGATTTGATATACTTTTCTGTAATAATGGATGTGGGGAGGTAGAAACTAAACTGAGGGAGGTCAAAAACCAGATGGAAATAGAAAATCCAAAACCTCTAGCAGAATGAAACTAGAAAGAATGGAATCTAAACACTGAAATTATACATCTGCTAGGCAGCTGTGCATTTTCTATTTATAGGCTCTGTTGTGGAAATAGCAAAAGGAACTTGAAAGAAAAAACGTATCCTAAATAAACTGAGCATATATTCATGTCATTAATTATGATGTGTACATTGTTGTACAATGTGTATTTAATTCATCTTTAAATGAATTGTTCCCATTTACTAGGAATTATAAAAATCCTGTTTTAAAAATAGCAGATCACTTTCTTGAATTAAATTTAAGTTTCCTATTTATATCTTTAGCACTGAATCTTTTTATTAAATTTACACATCAAGGGATATTCAAGGGATAACATAAAAGGTGTGGTGCTGTTGTAAATCTGTCATTGCTTTCCTCTTTGTCAGTATTTAAGGATAGTCTTGGACCATGGGCCAAGCCTGAATTGTCAAAAAAAGTGGAAAAGCTTGATAACCCAGTAGCTGGTGAAAAAACTGTCAAAGATACACTCCTTTAGAGGACCAGATGTTTTTTAAGACTTTGAAAAGAATGGATTATTCTTACATAGATTTTCAAAGGAAAGGAAAAAAATACAAAAGAGAAGGTGCTCTTTGAAGCTACCCATAGTCCTACTATTAATAACAAAATCAGACAAGGATAGCACAAAAAAGAAAAACATAGGCTATTCTCAACTTACCACCTACTTGTAAAATCTAAAGTAAAATACTAGCAAATTGGATCAGTGTTTTAAAGCTATAGGATAAAGCTAGCCCAGGGATTCAAAGATGATTTGACCTTAAGAAATGTGCCATTTATAGTAAATTAATAAAGGAAGAGGAGAATATGATCATCTCAATTAGTGACAAAAAAGATATTAGATGAAATTGAGTAATCATTTCTGATTTTTTTTTTTTGAGACAGAGTCTCGCTTTGTTGCATAGGCTAGAGTGAGTGCCATGGCGTTAGCCTAGCTCACAGCAACCTCAAACTCCTGGGCTCAAGCAATCCTTCTGCCTCAGCCTCCCAAGTAGCTGGGACTACAGGCATGTGCCACCATGCCCGGCTAATTTTTTCTATATGTATTAGTTGGCCAATTAATTTCTTTCTATTTATAGTAGAGACAGGGTTTCGCTCTTGCTCAGGCTGGTTTCAAACTCCTGACCTCGAGCAATCCGCCTGCCTTGGCCTCCCAGAGAGCTAGGATTACAGGCGTGAGCCACCGCGCCCGGCCATCATTTCTGATTGAGTAACCATTTCTGATAAACTAGGTTTAAGAAAAGAAGGAAAATTCCTCAACCTGATAAAGGGTAGACCTACCTAAAGCATATAGCAAACCCAACTGGTAAAATATTTTCTATTTTTCTTTTCTTTTTTTTTGAGACAGAGTCTCACTTTTGTTGCTCAGGCTAGAGTGAGTGCCTTGGCATCAGCCTAGCTCACAGCAACCTCAAACTCCTGAGCTCAAGCAATCTTCCTGCCTCAGCCTCCCGAGTAGCTGGGACTACAGGCATGTGTCACCATGCCCCGCTAATTTTTTCTATATATATTTTTAGTTAATTAATTTCTTTCTATTTTTAGTAGAGGCGGGGTCTTGCTGAGGCTGGTTTCAAACTCCTGACCTTGAGCAATCCACCCGCCTCAGCCTCTCAGAGTGCTAGGATTACAGGCATGAGCCACCACGCATGGCTGATAAAATATTTTCCATGAAAGAAAGAACAATACTAAGAACTCACTTTTAATGCTATTGTTAATGCTGGAGGCCCCAGCCAACAGAATAAGAATGAAAACAGGTATAAGTAATTTGAGGGGAAAGAAAAAATGTGTACTCTGCCTGTACTCTTTGCACAGCATGTAACCTACCTGGAAAAGCCAAGAGAATCAGTCGACAAACTAACAAATGAGTTCAGTAAGGTGGCTGTATACTGGTAGTAAACAAAGAAATCAGTAGGTTCCCTATACACTAGGGGTCCTCAAACTTTTTAAATAGGGGGCCAGTTCACTGTCCCTCAGACCGTTGGAGGGCTGGACTATAGTTTAAAAAAAACTATGAACAAATTCCTATGCACACTGCACATATCTTATTTTGAAGTAAAAAAACAAACGGGCAAAAACACCTGCATGTGGCCCGCGGGCCTTAGTTTGAGGATGCCTGCTATACACCATCATCAGTAGCTGTTCAATTTGAAAAGTACCATCAATGTTTGTTATAAGATGTGCCTATTAATCCTTGGCCTAGCGAGCAGTTTCCTGTTCCAGACACACTTTGAATAATGAGGGAAGTGCTGGAGGAGATGAGGCTTCCAATTTCCCACTTACCACAACGCAAAAGTCAAATGTTTTGATGGGCTAACACAAGGCTTATTGCTTTGTGACAGTCCCAGAGAGCAAATCCATTCACTGTGATGTCCATCTCACCCTGCTATTTAAAAAATGTCATTTTGGGGGGCAGCATTCCCTGAAAGAATGTATCACTTAGTTCCCTGGAGAGCCTTAGGCCTCACCCATAGTATCCGCAAGAGTACCCACGAGTATACTAAGGAAGATAGAAAAAGGATTCCTCTAAAAGTAATGAGGTGTTTTTTTCCCCATCATAAAAATGAACTTTATTCTTCCCCATTCTCTCTTTGCTGTCCTTCTCGCTTACTTCTTGTTGGTCTAACCACTGTTGCTGCTTTATATATCCTCAGATTTTTTGTTCAGGTACAAAAATATATATCCATTGTTTTGGGCTTTATACAGATGGTATAATGCATCCTGTATTGCAGCTTGCCTTTTTCTTGCTTAACATTTTCTCTACCTTCCTGTTTTTTTTTTCCACCTCACACTGGACCCCTTTCCTTTCTGGCTCAG
The DNA here is from genome assembly GCF_040939455.1 of Microcebus murinus. NCBI lineage: Eukaryota > Metazoa > Chordata > Mammalia > Primates > Cheirogaleidae > Microcebus > Microcebus murinus. The sequence goes on from NC_134117.1 coordinate 67,755,768, forward strand.
TATTATTCCCTTGGCAGACCCTTTTCTCCCACTGTTTTCCCCCTCTTGGAACCTCCCATGTTCCTCTTTCTGAACATTGGATTCTTAGCTTTTTTGGGCAACCTCTGTACCCCTTCTCAGACTAATGTTTTTAAACGAGTAAAATAAAATACACAAGATTACACAAGAAACAAGAAAAATTTCTTAATTACTTTAATAGCTGTATTTCAGTTATATTGAAATATATTGAAATACAGCTATTAAAGTAATTAATAAATTTTTAGATATAATATATTCTTTTATTAACTCATTAAATTACCCAGTGGTGGGTTTTAACAACTGCCCTAATTTTTAAATAGTGATGAACGTAAATAAGACTTTGAGTTATCTGCAGCAAATAATTTGATGAGAATATCTAATTTGTTTTGGTTACAAAGTCACAGATAATACTACTGTGGGTCCTGCCTACTCTTGTAATTAAAGAAAAATTTAAAGTTCAGCTTGAGGCTTGTAAAAATAAAGATATAATTTTTTTTCCCCGTCTAAGTTCATAGATTCTGATTTTTTTTTTTAAAGACAAAGTCTTGCTCTGTTGTTCAGGCTAGAGTGCTGTGGCATCAGCCTAACTCACAGCAATCTCAGACTCCTGGGCTCAATCAGTCCTCCTGCCTCAGCCTCCTGAGTGGCTAGGACAGGCGTGTACCAGCATGCCTGGCTAATTTTTTTCTATTTTTGGTTGCCTGGCTAATTTTTTCTATTTTTGGTAGAGATGGGGTCTGTCTTGCTCATGCTGGTCTCTAACTCCTGAGCTCAAGTGATCCTTCCACCTTGGCCTCCCAGAGTGCTAGGATTACAGGTGTGAGCCACCGTACCTGGCCAGATTTTGAGTTCTGTGAGGACGTGGGGCCCTGATTAAGACCCCCGGCAACTGAAACATGGTTCATACTTGAGGACACTAATTATTTTGCAGCCCACCCAAAAGGGGGGATTTTCTCTTGCAGACCCCCTTTCCTTTGGGCCTGGAGGTAGGTTATCCTTTGCCCGCTTTGCTGCTTCCAGATCATCCTCCCTCCCACCTTCCTGAACATAAGACAGAAAACATGATTTTCAGTCTTAAGTCGTCAGATAATATACCTCTGTGCAGTTTTCCATGGAACCTTGGCTTATTACCCCCTTCTTCCCTAAATATTTTATTTTATATGGCTCACTTTCTCCAGTATTTATTCTAATTCTTGGTGATGTCAACATCCATGTGGGTGATTCTTCTGCCTTCCTGGCCTCTTAGTTTCTTGTCCTCTGGTGTCCTCCATCCTCCATCAGCCACCCATGGTCATACGCTAGGTCTGTTATAGATAATAATTTTAAAATTATAATAAATGTAACCCCCTCCATAATTTCAGTTTCAGGCATTTTGTTCTGATTGTCACTTCTCATTTTTTCATCTCACACCTTCTAGTACCAACAATTTTCTTACATCATGGGACCTAGAATCCATTGATCCTATTATCTTTTCACTGTTCCTTACCACACTGTCCCCTTATGTACTCACCCTTCTCCTTATTCAGTTTAATTTCTGTTTTCCATCATAGTTGTTCACTTGCAAATATTTTCAACACTCTTGCCCTGACTTGCTTCATTGCTTAGTTAAGAAACCCCAGTGCTGGTTAAATCCAACTATGCCTTCAAGTATATAGCACAGCATTGTTAATTTTATATATATATATATATATATATATATATATATATATATATATATATATACACACACACATACATACATACATATGTAGTCAATGCAACAGATTTCTAGAACTATGTCATCTTGCATAACTGAAACTGTATACCCACAGAACACTTACCACTGTTTCCCCTTTCTCAGCCCTTGACAACCCCCATTCTACCATTTTACTTTCTGTCTCTGAGTTTGATTACTTTAGATACCTTATATAAGTGGAATCATTGCAGTATTTGTCTTTTTATGATTGGCTTATTTCATGTAGCATGAAAGTCCTTGTGGTTCACCCATGTTGTAGCACATGTCATGATTATGTTCTGTCATTTTATATACCATGCTTTTTTTGTTTATCCATTCCTCTGTTGATGGACACTTAGGTTGATTTCATATCTTGAATAGTCCAGCAATGAAACATGAATGTGTAAATGCCTCTTTGAGATCCTGTTTTCAGTTCTTTTAGATATATACTCAGAAGTGGTATTGCTGGATCTTATATTCTACTTTTAATTTGTGGGGAAACCTCCATACTGTTTTCCATGGCAGCTGTTTCAGTTTATAGTCCCACCAACAGTGCACAGGAGTTCAAATTTCTCCATATCCTCACCAACACTTGTTATTTTCTGTTACTTTTTTCTTTCTTTTTTTAACAGTGATTATCTTAACTGCTGTGAGAGGATACCTGCTCGTGGTTTTGATGTGCATTTCCCTAACGATTAGTGATGTTGAGTATCTTTTTATATTTTGCTGGCCATTTGTGTAGAAATTCACCAGTGAAGACTTCTGGTCCTGGGCTTTTTATTGGGAGGTTTTTTATTACTGATTTAATCTCATTACTAGTTATATAGGTCTGTCCAGATTTTCTGTTTCTTCATGATTCAGTCTTGGGAGGTTGTATGTTTTTAGGAATTTATCCATTTCTTGTAGGCTATCCAAATTGCTGGTGTATAAATGTTCATAGTAGTCTCTTATAATTATTTTTATTTCTGTGGCATCAGTTGTAATGCCTTTCATTTCTGATTTTAGTTATTTGAGTCTTTGGTTTTTTTCTTAATCCAGTGAAGGGTTTGTAAATTTTATTTTATTTTATTTTATTTCTAGAAAACCAACTCTTATTTTTATTGATTCTTTTCTGTTGCTTTACTGGCCTGGTCTAATCTTTACTTCTTTCATATGCTAACTTTGGGTTTAGTTCTTTTTCTGTTTCTTGAGGTGTAATGTTAGCTTGTTGATTTAAGATCTTTCTTCTTTTTCAACATAGGCATTCACTGTTATAAACTTACCTCTTAGTACTGCTTTTGCTGTATCCCTTAAGTTTTGGAATGTTGTGTTTTTGTTTCCATTTGTCTCAAGATATTTTCTGATTTGCATTGTGATTTTTTCGTTGAGCCTTAAGTTGTTCAGAAGTGTGTTGTTTAATTTCCACATATTTGTGAATTTTCTAGTTTTCCTACTGTTGTTGATTTCTAGTTTCATTCCATTGTGGTCAGAAGTGATACTTGTATGATTTTAATCTTAAATTTTTTAAGATTGTTCTGTGGCCTAACATGTGATCTATCTTGGGGAATGTTCCATGTGTACTTTAGAAGAGTGTATATCCTGCTTGTGTTGGGTGGGGTGTTCTGTATATGTCTGTTAGTTCCAATTAGTCTATAATGTTGTTCAAGTTCTGTTTCCTTACTGATTTTGTTTCTAATTTTTCTCATCCCAGTATCTCAAATCAAATATTCACTCTAAGCACCCTGCCTAAACTATTATTGTGAAGGTCACCCATGACTCTACTTTTCTCATCTCTGAATTATTTGACCTATTAACTACCAGTATTTGATACAGGTGATTACTTATTCCCTCCTTGAAATACTTTCTTCACTTGCTTCCAGGACAGCATACCAAGAAATTCTCCATCTCAGTCTTTTTTTTTTTTTCATGGACTACCTCCAGGACTCATTCCTTATACTTCCTTTTTAGCCATACTCATCCTTTTGTTGATCTTATCTGACCTGATGACTTTGAAACCAATTATGTTTCAAATTTTACTGTGCTTCTTGATCCCCTCCTTGGAAATGTGGACTTACATTCCACTTGGATGTCTAATAGGCCATTGAAATGCCATTTTCTCTAAGAGGAACTTATTCTTCCTTCAATAACTTACTGTGTCATGCTTTGAATGGCCTTTCCTTGTCCAAGAATATTAAAAACCAAACCAAACTATGTTATTTTGCTTTAAATATCTTATTAATCTACTTATTTTTTATCTAAAGCATGAGATATAGAACTTTTTTCTCCTTTAAATCAATTGGCTAGCTAGTTTTGTCAACACTATTGAATATGCGTTTTTAATTGATTGAAATGTCATCTTTATCGTTCAGAGAATTATATCAGGGTTTAAAATAAATAAAATTACCAACTAATGTTTGCATTATGGATTTCACACTATTTTAAAACATGTGTTATTTCAATTCAGGATACAACTGTATGAAGTAGGATACTTGACAGTGGATTTAAAAAATAGATTAAATAAATTGAATATGAGTACAGAAACAGAGTCAGACTTTAAAATTAGCATTTAATAAACCAGAACAACACACTAGTAAAGAATTAATTAATGTTTAGATACTGGATTTTTGGTTTGAAAACGAATTAACTTTTACATAGTAAAAAGCAATAAGGTATATCTAACATAGAAGAAAAAGCAATAAGGTATATCTAACATAGAGGTTAACAGTGGAGTATGAAATACATGACCAACCAGGTGGAAGCTTCAATCTAAAATAAAAGACAGATTTGTAGTGTGAGTACTTGGATTAGGAGTAAAAGGCAGAAATAGTAAAATCATCACGTGTAGAAATGGTGTCTGTATTTACTCCTACGTAAAGATATGGGAAATAAAATAATCCTCAGTCACTTCTTGAACTGGAAGACATACGTATAATATAAAGAAACTATCTATCTATCCAGCTTCTTTACCTTGCCAGTTTGTTGCAAATGGTCCAGTATTGTTGGAATAGTGATGTCAAACCTTGCTGCTAATTCACACATAAGGTGAGGTGGATGTGCTTCCACTACGGCTTTCAACTTATCATTATCCACCTTGGTTGGTCGTCTCAGGTCACCCATGTGGTTCCTTTTCTTCTCTCCCTCTCTTCTCCTCTCTTCTCTTCTTTTTTTTCCTCTCCTCTCCTCCCCTCCCCTTTCCTCCCCTCCCCTCTCCCCTCCTCCCCTCCCCTCTCCTCCCCTCCCCTCTCCTCCCCTCCCCTCTCCTCCCCTCCCCTCTCCTCCCCTCCCCTCCCCTTTCTTCCCCTCCCCTCCCCTCCCCTCCCCTCCCCTCCTCTCTTCTCTTTTCGACAGAGTCTTGCTCTGTCACCTGGGCTAGAGTGCTGTGGCATCAGCCTAGCTCATAGCAACTTCAAACTGCTGGATTCAAGCCATCCTCCTGCCTCAGCCTCCTGAGTAGCTGGGACTACAGGTGTGCACTACCACACCTGGCTAATTTTTTCTGTTTTTAGTAGCAATGGCTAATTGTTTCTGTTTTTAGTAGAAACGGGGTCTTGCTCTTGCAATGGTCATGACCATTTTCAAGATTAAAATCACCAGAATGGAACTTCTCAGGCCATCCACCTATTGTATATTCGTTAGCCACATCCTTCCCAAACATTTCATTGATATTTTGAGCTGTCTGCGCTGCATTGGTTCCATGACAGAACTTACATTCAAAAATAACACAAAATTTTGACTTACCCATGGTTTCACAAAAATTGCTCTTAAAAAAAATTGAAAGATAATCACAAGCCAAAACATGTGTTTGAAAGAATGAGGATGTACCTTCACATACACAAAAAATATATCAAAGTGAAATCAGAGATACAACTGTCAAACTTAGTACTTCAGGAAATCAGATATTTCATACTTAATAATCTATAAATAAATGTAACCTATGCAATAAAATAAACCAGGTACAGGGGTGTGGACCTATAGTCCAGCCATTAGGGAGGCTAAGGCAGGAGGATTTCTTGAGCCCAGGAGTTTGAGACCAGCCTGGGTAAAATAGCAATTCTTTGTCTCAAGATAAATACCATTTAAAAAATAATTCCATTTTGTCAAATCATACATTGAATCAGATATGTTTCTTGTAAAATGGGATGGAAATGAACTTTTCTATTTGGCTAAATAATGTGGGCTGAAAACCTATAGGCTTCATTGTTTCGTCAACTTCATTCTAAGCCCTCTTTCACTTTTTTATTCATGCAATTGAAATACAAAAAATTGTTCACAAATGATACTCCATCCCCACCCCTCCCCCTATGAGTTTAGGAGGCAGTATTGTAGAGCAGTATCCAAACATCAGTCTTAGGACTGAAGTGAAAACACAGACTCCTTTAGGTACATAGTGCATGGATAGTTTCCAGTGAATCAGTTTCCAAATCATATATTTAAACTTCCACATATGCTCTTTCCTAAAATTGATATCTTCTGAACCAGTGTTTTGAGCGGTTTCCCTTTTTCCACATTCCTTTCCACCACAGCCTTTTCCATTATTAAAAAAGGATGGCATAACTCTTTCCCTCACCCTACTCTTGCCATGATGTATTTGTCCTGTCATGGAAAAACCTCAGGGATAAACAGGGTAGAAAGACAATTCCAAGACACCAAAAGAATGATAATGGAACAACTGAATATTCAATTACAAAAGAATGAAGTTGGGCCTTTACCTCACACCATATGTAAAAATTAACTCAAATTAGGATCAAAGACCTAAATGTAAGAGCTAGAACCTTAAAACTCTTAGAAGAAAACATAGGTATAAATCTTTGTCTTGGATTAGACAATGATTTCTTTAATGTGACATCAGAAGCACAAGCAAAGAGAATAAAGATAAATTGGACTTTATCAAAATTAAAAACTTGCATCAAAGGATACTATCAGCAGAATGAAAAGACAACCCACAGAATGGGAGAAACTCCTTGTAGATCATACATCGGAAAAGCAACTTGTGTCTAGAATACATGAAGAATACTTATAACTAACCTAAAAAGCCAAATGATCCAATTTAAAAATGGGCAAAGGATTTGAATAGGTATCTCTCCAAAGAAGATGTACAGGTGGCTGATAAGCTCATGAAGGTATCATTAGTCATTAGAGAAATGCAAATCAAAACCACAGTGAGAGACTACTGGACACCTACTAGGGTGTCTGTAATAAAAAAGATAGGTAATAAGTGTTGGTGAGGACATGGAGAAATGGAATCTTCATGTACACTGCTAGTGGGAATGTAAAATGGCACAGCTGCTTTGGAAAACAGACTAGCAGTTTTTCAAAAGTTAAACAGTTTATGTATTATCTAACAATTTCGTTCCTACGTATATACCCAGGAGAATTAAAAAAATCCATTCACACAAAAATTTGTATATGAAAGTTCACAGTAGCATTATTCATAGTAGCCAAGTGGTAGAAACAACTCAGCTGTCATTCAGCTAATAAGCAGGTAAACAAAACATGGTCTAGCTATTCAATGGATTATTATTCACCTATGAAAAGAAAAGTACTGACTCATGCTACAACATGGGTGAATTTTGAAAACATCATACACAGTGAAAGTCACAAAAGATCACATATTTTACCATTTTTAATGAAATGTCAAGAAAAGGCAAATAGAGAAAGTAGATGAGTAGACTGGAGACTTGGATAGTTGGGTATGACTATTGGGTTTTTTTTAGGGTGATGAAAATATTCTGGAATTAGATAGTGGTGCTGGTTATATAACTTTGTGAATATGCTGATAGCCACTGAATTGTATTCTTTAAAAGAGTGAATTTTATGGTATGTGAACTTCATCTCCAAAACCAAAACCAAACCTAAAGGCCCCTCAAAGTGGTGATTCCAAGTGTTGGTGTTAGTGTTAAGTAAGTGGCCCTGACCTTTGAGGAACAAATCCTTTAATGGTGTCAAATTTTTTTGCTTCTAACAAAACTGAAGGGTTTTTTAGTTCTAATATTAAAAGACAATTTTTTAACTGCTGAATCATTGAAAATATTTTTGATGGTAAATCGCTATGGGATTTTTTAACAGATGAACTCAGAAAAAATTTTAAAAGTTGTGTGACCCAACTGACAAAATTCGTTTCATTCCTTTTACCTGTTTATATGAATAAGATTTTTCAGTGCTTTCTTTAAAAAACACACACATACACACCCACAGAAAAGTAGAAATAAGTTTGCTGAATCATGTCTCATTTTAGTAATAATTATTCAAAGAGACACATGAACTAGTTGGAAAAAAGCCTTATCCATCTCATTAAGAGATCAATTTCTGGTAAAATTTTTACCTTTAATGTTAATTACTTATCAAATCTATAATTGCCATTTAAATCAGTTGTGTACTGCTAATAATTGTAATGGTAATTGAATTCCAAATAATTTTTAAACACTTAGAGGCTTATTTAATGGTCAAAGGATATTTTTTTAAATTCTCATTTTTCAGATATATATATATATATGACTAAATGGTTAAGACTTTCAAGCATTAAAAATTATTATATGTGGGGCAAACTTAATGGAAATATGAGTTTAAGGATGAAAAGTGATGTGAAATTTTCATTTAAAAATGTGTCATGGTAGGTGTCAGATCACAGTGGTATTTGGATTCTGTTGAACAGATTTAAGAGTGATGTTTTAGTGACTTTGCTAAGTTATATAATTGTTTTGTGCTCAGTTTTTCCATATGTAAATGATTATAATGGTACCTAAATCAAGGACTAACATATTTGTTATTATATCTAGCACAGTTCCTTGACATATATTCTTTGAACTATAGTCAGTATTCCACATTCTGTTCAATAGCTCACTGCCCTGCTTCCTTCTAATTCTAAGCCTTCTGTCACCTGTACTTAATGATCCCATTCTTTTCTAATCATTACTGCAGTCTTTTCCTTCACTACTCTGTGTCCTTTGATCATTCTGCTGATTTATACACATATACACACACACACACACACACACACACACACACACACACACAGAGTGGTGTAGACAAGAACAAAAGAAAGTTGGGTGTGAGTTTTGGAATTTCAGTTGACTTGTTAGGAGAAGAGGAAGAGAGTTAAAAAAGTATAGCATTGGGCCAAGATACCATTAAGCATTAAGATCACATTGAGTTGAATAGTGAAGGGTACCTGTATTTTATTTCATCTATACAGAGGAAAAGATTTCTCATTTTCTGATTACATATTTGCTCATTGACAGATAGTATTTTTTGTTTGTTTTGTTTTGAGACAGAGTCTCACTCGGTGCCTGGCTAGAGTGCTGTGGTGTCAGCCTAGCTCACAGCAACCTCAAACTCCTGGGCTCAAGTGATCCTCTGCCTCAGCCTCCCTAGTAGCTGGGACTACAGGCATGCGCCACCATGCCCAGCTAATTTTTTCTATATATTTTTAGTTGTCTAGCTAATTTCTTTCTATTTTTAGTAGAAATGGGGTCTCGCTCTTGCTCAGGCTGGTTTCAAACTCCTGATCTTGAGCCATCCACCTGCCTTGGCCTCCCAGAGTGCTAGGATTATAGGCGTGAGCCACCGTGCTGGGCTGACAGTTTTTTTAGTGGTTTAAGACAGTATTCACTTAATTTAAAGTACAAAACAGTCATGTCGTATGGTTAGTGTATCTATTTTCTATTGCTGCTTTAACAAATTATAAACTTAGGGTTTAAAGAGCATGAATGTATTATCTTTCAGTTCTGTAGGTCAGCATAGGTCTTGCCAGGCTAAAATCAAGGTGTCTGCAGGGCTGTGTTCCTTTCTGGAAGCTGTAGGGTCTTGATTCCTTTCCTTTTCCAGTTCTAGTGGTTGGCTACATTCCTTCACTCATGCCCCTCCTTCCTGCTCATCCTCAAAGTCAACAGGTCTCATCTTTGACCTTTTGTCGTCTCTTTCTAACCACAGCTGGGAAAGGTTCTCTGCTTTTAAGGAGTCATGTGATTAGATTGGGTCGGCTGGGATAATCCAGGATAATCTCCCCATCTCCAATTTTTACCCATCTTCACATCTGCAAAGTCCCTTTTGCCATTTAAGTATCATATTCACAGGTTCCAGGGATTAAGATGTGGATGTCTTTGCAGGGGCCATTATTCTGCTACCACGGTTGGTTTTTAGTGAGCTATGTAACTTTAAACTGTTAATTTTATCTATTTATTTTGATAAAGTTAGGGACTTCAGTTGTGGTTAGGGGTAAAACCTGGTTAGAATCTTGTTCTGCTGTGTATCAGCACTGTGATTTTAGGCAAGTTACTTAAGTCTCAGAACTTGTTTCTTTGGTAAACTAGGGACAGTAATACTTACCAGTCTGTATTGAAATAGAATTAATAATTCTGGGCTATAATCTGGAATCAGGAGGCTTTCACCAAACTCTTTGTGTCTGGCTCAAATAAGCAAATATGTGATTCACCTAACTCAGTGCTTATTGTGAGGATCCAGTTAGGTCATGAATGTAGAAGTACCTTGAAATGTATAAAAATTACATAAAATTTTGTTGGTATTTTAGAATGCATTTTAAAATTTTTGTCAATAGTGAGAAAGTTCAATACACCCTTTAATGTCCCTAGCAAATTTTTTTTTCTGGTTTCTATTGTTCTTTTCAAGATTTCCAGACTCTCTTATTTCCTTTATTAAATTAGGGTAAATGAAAAGATAATATGAGAATTATAAGTACATATCTTGCATGATTCTTTTACGCTACTAGGATTTAAAATTCAAGTTTATCTAGATTATTTTTATTCTTAACTATTTCTCTTCTGAAGAATTCTTAGGAGATAACTGTCTTTGTTGTAGAAACAAAATAAAGTCCACCTTGAATTAGTAAGACTAATTGTTCTTAAAACTTGAGCTGCATTTTTAATGTTGAGTAGCAGACATTTTAATCAAGTAGTGAAGTCTTCATTTATAATTGGCTTGTCTAAGTATGATGCAAAAATATTACTATATGTTAAGCAAAAATAATTTTTAAGAAGTGATTTGATTTGTTTTTCCCTTACGCTGTAATAGTGAATAGATCTCTTCTCCCTGAGTAGTACAAAGAATCCATTTTGAGAGGTTAAATTACTTTCTGACTGTTGCTGTGAAGGAGAGAAGGAAAGATCAAGTTACAGGTTCTTTGTTCCAGAGCCTGCTGCTGCACTTCAGATTTGGAGAGGCACTGGCAGGCTGGAGTACACTTTGCCATGATGTCTGCAGCCTGCCCCCATACGGGGGGGCAAGAGGATTAGACACTTTCCCAGCAAACCCCAAATAAGTACCATTTTTAATTTAAATATTTGTAAAAGTTGCTACTTATTTATTCTTTTAAAGGCTTTACTTTTGTGTATTTTAGGTTTTCAAGCAAGCTAAAAGATTATTTCTTTGTATATTCAGAGATATTTGTATTTTTTATTATTTTTTATTTTATTTATTTAGAGACAGAGTCTCGCTTCAAGCGATCCTCCTGCCTCAGCCTCCCAAGTAACTGGGACTACAGGCATGTGCCACCATGCCCGGCTAATTTTTTAATTGGCCATTTTTCTTTCTATTTATAGTAGAGATGGGGTCTCGCTCTTGCTCAGGCTGGTTTCCAACTCCTGACTTAGAGCAATCCACCCGCCTCTGCCTCCCAGAGTGCTAGGAGTATAGGTGTGAGCCACCACTCCTGGCCAGAGATATTTTTTTAAAAAGTTTTGAGAGGCTTTAAAGTTATATTTAATAATACAGTTAAATTTATCTCAAATTTATAATCGAGTTGAATTTAGAGAGTACTAGAGAGTATTTTGTATTGTATTTTGAGGGAAAAAATAACTTTCTTGACATAAAATGGCACGAATTGGATGTGTGTTTGAGGAGCGTGGTGATAAAAAGTCCCCAAAGCAGTTACAATATTTCTTTTGTTCTGTTTCTTTCCTCCTCATAAATAAATGAAGACTTTTAAAAAGTTTTCACATAACAACTGTCATAAAAATCCCAGTGCCATATTCTGTATGTTAATTTGACTGTTTTAGTTGTAATTTTTCCTAGTTGAGTTTTAGTTAGGATATAAACATTTTAGCCTTTGAGGAATCATTTAAACAATTTTGGTTATTAAAATTTAAATATATTACATAAATGCGTGTAACTGGTCCCTTTTCTGAGGCTTTAAGGAGCTTAAGCATTATTTGTAAACTGATTATTTGTAAACCTCTGTTTACAAAGGTTTTGTTAAACATTATCAGTCCATTAAGAAATATGGCTTTTCTTCCTCATTTCTAGGTCATTTTGAGTAATGCTCATCAATTTGCTTAATATTCTTCTGAAGAAAGTATAATTAATAGAATTATGTCATAGAAATATAGTCACATTTGTACCAATCTTTTTAGTATTTTGAGAGTTGGTGCTATATTTTCGGTGCTGTATTTTCTTAACAGAATATTGATTGTCCCAGTACACTTTTTCCAAAAGAGAAAAGGTACAGCCAGTAAAAATTTGTGGTTAGGCATTGGAACTTGATGTTCTGTTTTGTTCTATTCATACAAGTTTTATTCTCTCTAGCTCATGATTTAGTTCTATTATAATTTACTTACATATTTTTTCATAATCCTTTGATTTCATACTTGGTTTTTTGTATATGGCTCCAGTTCTCTCACTTTATCTTTGCTTCTCTTTTATGCTCTGTGACCTTCTGCTCTCTGCCTGTCCAAGCCCCAGCCTTCTTTGTAGGCTCCTGTCTGTCTTACCTCCTCCCTGAAGCCTCTTTCTTTCTTTCTTTCTTTTTTTTTTTTTTTTTTTTTTGAGACAGTCTTGCTTTGTTGTCCAGGCTAGAATGAATGCCGTGGTGTCAGCCTAGCTCACAGCAACCTCAAACTCCTGGGCTCAAGCAATCCTGCTGCCTTCAGCCTCCCGAGTAGCTGGGACTACAGGCATGTGCCACTATGCCCGGCTAATTTTTTTTTTTATATATATATATAGTTGGCCAATTAATTTATTTGTATTTATAGTAGAGACAGGGTCTCGCTCTTGCTCAGGCTGGTTTTGAACTCCTGACCTCGAGCAATCCGCCCGCCTCAGCCTACCAGAGAGCTAGGATTACAGGCGTGAGCCACCGCACCTGGCCGGTTATCTCTTTCTTTTCTGTAACTCTTTAGTGCTTAGTGCCAGGTCGTTCTGTTGTGTTTCTTGTTATGTGTTTATTCTGTGTCTCTAATTTGATTTTAAATAATGACACTAGTTACTACTACTAGTTACTGTATACAATAAAGTGTACAGTAGGTAAACAAATTTTACCATAATATTTGTAAATTTTGTAAAATTTAAAATAACCTGGTAAAGGTAAGGCGTCAGCCTACACCTGTTGTGGCAGGTTAGCCACTCGCCTTGCTTTCTGGTTCCTATCGTACATATTGGGGACCTTAAACATACTAGATGCTTAACAAATGTATGGTGATGAGATGATTTACATTTTGGTTCCTCTTAAGGATGATTTTTGGAAGGGGCAAAAGAAGCCAAGTCTGTTAGAATTTCTGATTTTTTATTCTTCAAATTGTGTGACACTGTCAGGCACCATCAGTGGCTTTTTATCTAAACTTGCATGTGTCCAAATGTGGTCCTTGTTCCAAAAAGACTGATATATGGTTTACTATAATGTCAAGAAATCTATTACTGCATGACAGAGGGAAGATGTTTGAAAGTGACTAGTGAGAATAGGGTTGGGTACTATAGGTTATTATTATTTAAAGTATTAAGGGGGCCAGGTGCAGTGGCTCATGCCTGTAATCCTAGCACTCTGGGAGGCCAAGGCAGGCAGATCGTTTGAGCTCAGGAGTTTGAGACCAGCCTGAGCAAGAGTGAGACCCTGTCTCTACTAAAAATAGAAAGAAATTAGTTGGACAACTGAAAATATATAGAAAAACTTAGCTGGGCATGGTGGCGCATGCCTGTAGTCCCAGCTACTCTGGAGGCTGAGGCAGGAGGATCGCTTGAGCCCAGGAGTTTGAGGTTGCTGTGAGCTAGGCTGACGCCACGGCACCCTAGCCTGGGCAACAGAGTGAGAGAATGTCTCAAAAAAAAAACACAAAAAAAGGAAATTATTTATATATTTAAAAATTAGATGTGGGTAAAGCTCATAGGTAAACCTCAGGAGAGATACTACATTTTTGAATTTTTCACTTAAGACTGTTCAAAACTTTGTACATTTGCAATTTTTATATAAAAATTATTGGTTGCTAGTGAGACTTGAGACACATTTTCGACACATCTCGTTATTCATTTAAAATCATGGAAGCTTTACATCATCCTTATGTAAGCATATTTTTAGACCTATTCATTTTTTGGTGCCAATTTTTTATTAGATTATGACTCACTTTGGCACTTTGCTTTTGTAGCATCCTAACCTATAACATTTTTATATCTTTGCAAAAACCAAGTAATTGGACTATTCATCACAATTTCCATACTTAAAAACTAACTTTAAGTATTTTACATGTTATCAATGAAAGTAGCATTTTAATCATTTGTCCTTTCCTTGTTATTTGATAAGTGTCATTAGTTTGTCTTTTTTATTTTTATAAGCATATAATTTGCTTTTATTATTTAAATGTTCCTTGAGCCTTAGACTTAAATCCTGGTAAGGGTTTGACTTTTCAAATACTTAGGTTTATTATTTGTATGTGTGTCTTATGGAAAAATGAATGGTTTTGAAAAGATCAAAAGTGAAGACTTAGACATAGAAATTTATTCTAGGACATATAAATTATAAATAGAGTTGTATGTTTATAAGATGTTAACAATGTAAGCCTTCAAACTTTGTAATATTTTAAAGGAACCATTTCATTGTAAGAGAGCAGTTTACCTTCCCAGTTATATTGAGATTTTGCCCAGTAATGTCTTTTTACTTAAACTCACACACCTTTGTGGAAGCCATCTAGCCACTCTGTTTTAGATCCCCTTTGTGACCCTTATTGTAATTAAAGTATAGTTTGCATGAACATTTCTTTCAGATCTGTTTCCCTTCTCAGAAAAGGTAATAAGCTCTATGTGAGTCGGGAATCAGATTTGGTTCATTGCATATTCGTTGCATAATGGCCTACCTCAGTGCCTTGCCTAGCCTATGTGCTCAGTAACTTACTTGGGCAGCATTCTATGCTTTTTTTTTAGACCTCTTTATATTAATAAAAAAGCTTCAGCTTTTGCAAAACTTTGTTTTTAGAGGCTCAAGAAAGGAACATATTAACCAAAAAGAAGAGCTGACTTCAATTTTACTTGTCTTAAAAATATTAAATAATTGACTATTAAAGTGATCTAATGATCAAGGAAGATCATTAAAACTGGAGAATTGGAGGAGTTGAAGTTAAAGTTTTAGCTGTTTTATTCAAAGGATATTGTCGTTCAAAACCTTTACTTTGCATTTTTGTTATTGTGGTTTAAGATGGTTGTAATTATTCTTGATTGATAATGCCTATCAAAAAGCAACCCTAACCAGCCATTTCTGCTGGATTCTGAATGCTGAAGAACAAAAACTGAGAACTTCATAAACTATTGCAAGTCATTTGCAAAATGAGATGATAAAATTGACTTTTACAAGATAATTTAGGATTTAATGGAAAATCAAAATGTGAAATGCTTAGTAATATGGCTGGCATACTGTAGGTACTTTATAAATGTTATAATACTTCTCTGGATTTAAGAAAACTACTTTTTTTCAAGAGTAATTGTAAATTTAAGAATGAATTTCTTACCATCAATCCTCAAAAAAAAAAAAAAAGAATTTCTTGCCCACCCCAAATCAGTATCAAAATGCAAATATGGAATATTAATTTTAAAAAGAGATGTTTAATGGCAGTTGGTTGTGGTGGTAGGTCTTTTAACTTCACTTTAAGTTTCTGACTTGCCATATTCTCTGCTTGGAGGGAAGAATTATATAAAAACAAGAAAAAGGAATAGCAGACCCACCATGATTATTTAACCTGGAAGTTGCAAATTAATGTCCTGTCAGCTGGATTTGGCCTGTAGGCTTATGTTTGGCTTATACCGTCATTTAAAAAAAAATTAGTTACTAAAAATTAAAAATTGGGAGCTTTCATAAAAAGAAAATGCAGGTTTCTGACATTTGAAAAATTGTAAGATAGGCAGCTTGGGGCCTATATTCCCAATTGCGACCATTAGTGGAGCTGAGGGTCCCCTCACCTCTGGGGCTCCCTGGTTCCTCCCAGCCTACAGTGGCTCTCAGGTGCCATCGCTCTCTGCATTTGCACTGGTTTTCACATAGTGGGGCTGAGGGGGAAGTGACAGTGCTCACCTCATGGAAAAGATACCTAAAATAGGGCCATTTGTATGTATTTTAAGAAAAACAAGAGAGCATGTGGTAATTCTTTGTGAAAATAAAGAACATTTCTATGTGTTACCTGTCAAAAGTCCTACTTCTTAGGACTTGAGAAACAATTCTAGTAAGAACTAATTAATATGATATGTGGAAAAGATATGTGATGAAAAACTTTAACTAGAATGGGAATTAAAACATCAGTTAGGGATTATTTTAAAGTAAGAATAAAATTAGTGATACTGCTATGAGGAAAAAAACTCTGAGTGTCCAGAGACAGCAAGAAAATTCATGTATTTTGAACAGCTGTAATTTGCAAATATGAGCCAATAAGGAAATATTGTTGCGTAAGTGTTGAAAATATGGGCGGGATGGTTTACAAAAATACTAAATAATTTCTGGTGAGGTTGACATTAGCTTAGAGCTAAATATCATCTGCTTAGCTTTGTTTGTTCATAATATCTATGAGAATTTTGATTGTTTCTCCTCTCTCTTCTTTAGACTTTACCTCTTCATTGGTTCATTCCTATCAGCAAACAATCCCTGGTAGAGACTTGGTAAGCAAACCAACCATTCCTTTAAGACTGTAACCCTCTTGCCACTTACTTCAGTCAGATGCTTTGGGGATGGTGTGCTTACAACACCTCCCCTCCCTCACCTTCCCTTAGTATTTAACCTGCCACATCCTTATTCTCCAGTCCACCACAATTTGCATTCCTTGGACCATTGTTGTCAGTGTCCTTGAGGGCCTGCATGGTGCCGGATTTTCTGTCTTCATCTTCAGCCTCTCAGTAGCATTACACACAGTTGGCTCCCCTGCACCAAACTGAGCTGCTGTAACTTGACTCTACAGCCTTCCACGTCTTTCCGCATAGTCCAGATGGTGGCCGAAGGACAAGCTAAGTCAGGGCTGAGGATGGGCTCTTGCTGGCTTGAGCCCTTACACTGAAACCCTTAAGCCCTGTGTAAAGTCAGTATCACAATTCAGGTCTTATATCCTACATTTTGGGCTAATTTATGAAAGAACAAAAAAGAGGATTTGTAAAGTAAAAATAGTCATGTTAAAGAATCTGAACTACCTTAGGAATGCTTCTTGCCTCTATATTGCATATACAAATGATGGTATGACTAATACATACATGAAGAAGAAACTAGGAACGTGACATGAGGTAACACATTCAAACAAACAATTATTTTCCCTTTAAAAGAGACATTTGCTTAACATAGATCATAACCAGTTGAGGTTCAAGTAATCTGAATTTTAGATAGCTGTTTTCTTTTTTTTGAGAGAGAATCTCATTCTGTTGCCCATGCCATGGCGTCAGCCTAGCTCACAGCAACCTCAAACTCTGGGCTCAAGTGATCCTTCTGCCTCAGCCTCCCGAGTAGCTGGGACTACAGACACATGCCACCATGCCCAGCTAATTTTTTCTGTATGTTTTTAGTTGTCCAGCTAATTTCTTTCTATTTTTAGTAGAGACGGGGTCTCGCTCTTGCTCAAGGTGGTCTCGAACCTGAGCTCCAATGATCCACCCACCTCGGCCTCCCAGAGTGCTAGGATTACAGGCATGAGCCACCACCCCCAGCCTGAATTATAAAGTTAAATAAAATAGGTATTTTGAAATTAGGTAATTTTTTCTATAATTTGTGAGACACAGATTTTGTAATGAAAATTTTAAAGCTTTTCCCTCAACACCTGTGTTATATTAAGATTGTGCTATATTTGAGCCTGAATTATTGGTATGAGATGTAGGAATTACTTTCAAAAGTATTTCTCGAATGTGCAGCAGAATTTATTTTGCTTCTAGCAATATCTGTGGCTGCGTGTTATAGTACAAAAAGGTACTGTACTTTCTAACATTTTGATGAAAAATTTCAAACATACAAAGAATTTAAAATAATTCTATGAACACCTATATGGATATATGTGCCTATTCATCTGTCATCCCTCTGAATTAATTAATCTATTTTACTATTTTATATATTGCAAAATATTTGCAGATATCAGTGCATTTCCCACTAAATACTTCGTCATGCACGTCATTAATTAGAATTCACTATTTGTTTACATTTTCAGAGAAGATAGAGACCCAGTTCATTATTTAAAAAGCTGCTAAGTGAAAGAAGCAAACATTTATTTCTGGCATTCTTATTCCCTGGAAAACCAAATAATAGTTGAAATTCCAAAATTACAGGGGAAGTATCTTTCTATAAAATATATCTGCATTTTCATTCCTACATATGTATCCTAGTAAAATGAAAACTTAGGTTCACACAAAAATCTGTATGTGAACACATACAGCACCCCTATTCATAATTGCCTCAAGCTGGGAACAAGCCATTCTTTTGAATGGTGAATGTTTAAAAAAACTGACACATCTCTATGTGGAATTCTGTTCAGCATCAGAAAGGAATGAACTATTGTTACATCCATCAACTTGGATGGATCAAATGCCATAGTGGAACATAATTGAGTTTAAGGTTTTGAAGCTGTGGCCTGAGTTTGTATCCTAGTCTCCTACTCGTTGACAAACCACTTGTCCTTTCCGAACCCCATCTCCTGTAAAAATCGAGAAGAATATTAACTTAAGTCATGAGATTGTTGTGAAATTCAGTTAGAATGTGGGTGAAAACCTGTTTTTAAACTATGAAGTGCTATAGTTTTGATATCATTTCACAATCACCACTGGCATTTTGCCTCAGTTTATGGTCTAGCATTCTGGTTTTCCTTTCCCAGAATTCCCTTCTCTGTCTCCTCTTCATCTCCCACCCGTACCCCAGTCAGGACATTATATGCCCATCTTCTATAGCCTCTCTTGTTTCATTCATCACAGGTTACTCATAGGGGTTCCAATTACATGCTTTGAAAGTTTTGTCAATACTTGAATTGTAAATTGTAATCCCATCTTGGAACAAACAAAACTTGAACTCATATAGAGTGAGTCCAGTGCTCTCCTATCTATTTTAGTTTCACTTCTCTTATTATGAATAGCTTATTCATTATGAAAATCTCTTCTCAGTGACAGGGAAGGCAAAAATCACTCTCTTAACTTTTCCTGCTGTTTTATTAAAATTGTAAAATATACATAACATAAAGTTTACCATTTTAATAATTCTAAATGCACAATTCATTGGCTTTAAGTACATTTACAGTGTTGTGCGGTCATCACCATTATGCATTTTTAGAACTTTTCGTCATCCCAAACAGAAACTCTGTACCCGTTAAACAGTAACTGCCCATTACTCCCTCCTTCCAGCCTCTGGTAACCACTATTCTACTTTCTGTTTTCTATGAATTTGCCCATTATAGGTACCCATGTAGGTGGAATCACAAATTTGTGTTTGGCTTATTTCACTTAGCACATTGTTTTCAAGGTTCATTCATGTTGTAGCATGTATCAGCACTTAATTTCTTTCTTTTTTTTGAGAGATGGTCTCACTCTGTTGCCTGGGCAAGAGTGCCGTGGCATCAGCCTAGCTCACAGCAACCTCAAACTCCTGGGCTCAAGCAATCCTTCTGTCTCAGCCTCCTGAGTAGCTGAGACTACAGGCATGTGCCATCATGCCCAGCTAATGTTTTGTATATATTTTTAGTTGGCCAATTAATTTCTTTCTGTTTTTAGTAGAGATGGGTTCTCGCTCTTGCTCAGGCTGGTTTCAAACTCCTGACTTTGAGCGATCCTCCCGCCTCGGCCTTCCAGAGTGCTAGGATTATAGGCGTGAGCCACTGCACCTGGCCTTCATTTCTTTTTATTGCTGAATATTATTCCATTGTATAGATTCATTTATCCATTCATCAGTTAATACACATTTGGGTTATTTCCACTTTTTGCCTATTCATAATGCTACTGTGAACATTCTTTTATAAGTTTTTGTGTGGAAATATGTTTTTATTTCTCTTAGTTGTATAGATGTGGAATTACAGAATCAGAGGATAACTGTATGTTTAACCATTTGAAGAACTGGTTTTCTTTTCCAAATTGGCTGCAACATTTACATTCCTACCAGCAGTGTATCAGGGTTCCAGTTTCTCCAGTCCTCACCAACACTTGTTATTATTAATATTTTTTTGATTATAGCCATCCTATTGGGTATGAAATGGTATTCCATTGTGGTTTTTATTTGTATTTCCTTGATTACTAATGTTCATGTGTATTCATGTGCTTACTGCTCATTTGCTTATGTTCTTTGGAGAACTATGTCTTCAGATCCTTTGCCCATTTTTTAATTGGGCTGTCTTTTTATTATTGAATTGTAATAGGTCTTTCTGTATTCTAGATACAAGTCCTTATCAGATATGTGATTTGGAAAATTTTTCTCCCATTCTGTGGGTTGTCTTTCCTCTCCTCTTCCCTCTTCCCTCTTCCCTCTCCCCTCTCCCCTCTCTCCTCTCCCCTTTCCTTTCCAAAAGGTCTTCTTCTCCTGGGCTAGAGTGCAGTGTAGTGGTGTCATCGTAGCTCACTGCAGTCTCAAACTCCTGGGCTTCAGCTATCCTCCTGCCTCAGCCTCCTGAGTAGCTGGGACTACAGGTGCGCACACCATGTCTGGCTAATTTTTCTGTGACCACCCTCACTCAGGCTGGTCTACGAACTGGGTCCTTGAGTAACTGGAAATAGCTCCTACCTGTCCATGTCAGGCAAAAGTAAACTTTTGTTGTGTTGAGCCATTGAAATTTTGGGGTTGTTACCACAACATAACTTAGACCTGTGCTGTTCTTATATAGTAGCCACTAGCTACATGTGGCTATTGAGCACTTGAAATATGGCCAGTCCTATTTAAGATGTGTTATAAGTTTAAAGTACATAATAGATTTGGAAGTCTAAGTATGAAAAAAATGTAAATTATCTTAATTTTTATATTGATTACATATTGAATTAGTAACATCTTAGATCCATTGAGTTAAATAAAATATACTAAAATTAATTTTAGCTCTTTAGTTTTTTTCACGAGGCTGCTAGAAAATTTAAAATTGCACACATAGTCACATTTGTGGCCTTATATTTCTCTTGGACAGGACCGACCCCTATCAGGAGTAATTCAGTACCCCTCCCTCATCTCAGCAGAGGATGGGCACTAGAGAAACTGAACCAGTGAGACTCCAGATTTGGAGAGAATACAAAAGAGTGAATAACTGTAAGCAAGGATTAAGCAAAAGGCTACCTACTAGATCAGGAGATGTACCTCCTTTCCCTTAATTTCTGTCCCATGTCCCTTTTCCGCTTATTTGCAAAACACTGGCAGTTGGAGGTATTCATTCATTCCACCTAGGAGACTGGAGGACCCCTTCCTAAGAAACTGAATGGCTCTGGGGAAGAGGTCAGCAGAGCCTGATGTTTGAGCTTCTCCGTATCTGCATAAGCAGGTGACTCTCCAGTTACCCTACAGTGAACCCTGCTAATTTACAAGCCCCACCTATACCCAGAGAGTGTCCAATCAGGGTTTATGAACCACTCTATATGAACAGCACTCAAAGATCACCAGATACTTGTTGAAAACTTCTAACAGAAATAAAACTCATTAAGAGAAAGAGGATAATAATGTGAGTCCCTTTGCATATGAAGATAATGCAGGTATGAAAATATAAGTAAAAGGAAAAAATTTGCACATATTCTTTGTGCTACAACTCTTCTTCAATATCTCCATTCCCTCTATTCTTTTTCTAATTTTTTCATCGTAGTAAAATATATATAACATAAAATTTATCATCTTAACCATTTTTAAGTATATAGTTCAGTGGTATTAAATACATTAATAACGTTGTACAACCATCACCACCATTCATCTCCAGAACTCTTTTCACCTAGTAAGAACGAAAACTATACTCAGTAAACAATGACTGTCCCTTCTCCCCTTTGCCCCACTCTTGCAACCAAAGTTCTACTTCTGTGTCTATGATTTTGACTCTTCTAAGTACCTCATATAAGTGGAATCATGTAGTGTCTTTCTTTTGGTGACTGGCTCATTTCACTTAGTATAATGTCCTTACGATTTATCCCTGTTGTAACATGTATCAGAATTTCCCTCCTTTTAAAGGCTGAATAATATTCCATTGTATGTATATGCTACATTTTGCTCATCTATTCATTCATTGATAGATACCTGGGTTGCTTCCTCATTTTAGCTATAGTAATGCTGCTGCGAACATGGGTGTACAAATAAGAGTATTATGAACGTTTGTACACCAACAAATTTGATAACGTAGAAAAAATGGACACATTCCTGGAAACAAAACCTATCAAGACTAAATCATGAAAAAATAGAAAATAGGAATAGATCTGTAACTAGTAAAGAGATTGAATAAGTAATTAAAAATCTGTTGACAAACTCCTGAACCTGATGGCTTCATTGGTAAATTCTTCCCAACACCTGAAGAAGAACTAACACCAGTCCTCAAGTTTTTCCAAAAAATTAAAGAGGGGGTAACACTTCCCAACTCATTCTATGAGGCTTTCATTACCCTGACACCAAAGCCAGAAAAAACACTGGGAGGAAACTACAGTCAAATATCCCTTATGAACACTGATGCAAAAATCCTCAACAAAATACTAGCAAATCTTCCCCCAGTATTTTAAGAAGTTTGCTGAAGCATGAAATGGTTCATTCTTTGGTTAATAATTTTAGGGAGCAAATGAAGACGTTTTCCTATTTCTTTTAGCTCAGTTACATTTTTTGCTTTAAAATTTACAAAGTAGATGGAAGGAAGTTTGTTACAGGTCATTTGCTGTATTGAGGGCAGTAGTATAAAACTAAACAGCAAGATACTAAAAATTCCCAAAATAAGTGTTATTTAGATAAATGTAGAAGTTATTTTTTTCTTCTGTTGAGCAGTAGTTACATGTGCTAGAGTCATAGTTTGAGTGAATCAAAATATGTACTTGTAATTTGTCATATATGAACTGGAATCCCATCCTGCCAGCTACTAAATCTGACTTCATAGAGCCCTTTAAAACAGACAGTGAGGCCGGGCGCTGTGGCTCACGCCTGTAATCCTAGCTCTTGGGAGGCCGAGGCGGGGCGGATTGCTCAAGGTCAGGAGTTCAAAACCAGCCTGAGCAAGAGCGAGACCCCGTCTCTACTATAAATAGAAAGAAATTAATTAGCCAACTGATATATATATAAAAAATTAGCCGGGCATGGTGGCGCATGCCTGTAGTCCCAGCTACTCGGGAGGCTGAGGCAGAAGGATCACTCAAGCCCAGGAGTTTGAGGTTGCTGTGAGCTAGGCTGACGCCACGGCACTCACTCTAGCCTGGACAACAAAGTGAGACTCTGTCGCAAAAAAAAAAAAAAATAAAAATAAAACAGACAGTGAAATAGGATATAATTTCCAAGAGGGCAGGATTTTTTGGATTCTTTGTTTTTTTGGATTCATTGCTGTATCCCCAAGTTTAGATTGGTTCCCGGAACACATAGCTAGCACCCAGTAAATATGTGTTGAATGAGAATGAAGAGTTCCTACCATGTAGACTTGTTTTGAGAATTAAATGTGACAAGTATGTGAATGTTATACAACCAGCCATGTATTAAATAAGTTCTCAGCTTGTGTCTGTTTCTTACCTTTTAATTTCTGTGATTCTATCCACACACATAAAGAGCTTGATTGATACTTTTTTTTTTTTTTTTTTTTTTTGAGACAGAGTCTCGCTTTGTTGCACAGGCTAGAGTGAGTGCCATGGCGTCAGCCTAGCTCACAGCAACCTCAAACTCCTGGGCTCAAGCAATCCTGCTGCCTCAGCCTCCTGAGTAGCTGGGACTACAGGCATGCGCCACCACGCCCGGCTAATTTTATATATATATATATTAGTTGGCCAATTAATTTCTTTCTATTTATAGTAGAGACGGGGTCTTGCTCTTGCTCAGGCTGGTTTCGAACTCCTGACCTCGAGCAATCCGCCCGCCTCGGCCTCCCAGAGTGCTAGGATTACAGGCTTGAGCCACCGCGCCCGGCCTGATACTTATTTTTTAAGCCACTTCCATCTGTAGACATCTCTGTATGTGTATTAAAAATACCATATTTTATAATAATTTGTCTATTTTGGAAAAACTTCAGTTATATGAAGTTTAAGATCTTTTCAACTTGGGTTTTCCTAGAAAACTAATTTTTATCCTCAAATTAGAAATTTGTGCTTGAAGTTTGGTACTTCCTTTGACTATGCATCTCATCTCTTAAAAGTAATGGCACTTACAATATCAACTTAATAGATTAAGAGATCATTACATTTTTAAAAAAAATTTCATGCTACTGCCTGCAATTTATACTCCTTCCATACTGAGAGTGAGTATAACAATATGATGAACATGTTCTTTTCCCTCTCTTGCCAAAATGGTAAACTTGATTTTAAGGGGATCACTGTCACATCATGGTTAGCCACAGGTATTTCTTGATCTACATTTTATTCGTTACTTAGATCAGACTTGAGCGTGTGTGTGTGTGAATGTATATTCTAAATCTTTCTGTTCTGTCTGAAAGTATTCATTTTTCTGTCCTAAGTAAATTCAAATCTCCCATTTTATTCTAGTCTTAGTTTGTGTGTGGATAAAACCCCAATTACTCTATAGCCTAATTTTACTATTTTTTGGTAAGAATTTTTTAAACAGCTTTATTGAGATATAATTCACATATACAATTCACCTATTTAAAAGGCACATTTTAGTGTTTTTAGTATATTTGCTGATCTGTACAACCATCATCATACTCAGTTTTGGAACATTTTCATCTAAATAGTATTCTGGATTTTACTCTGTTGTTATATCATGGACAATTGGCACAGGATTTGGGAAGAGAAAGTATGGCATCAAGATTAAAAGTGCAGTGTCTGCAAGTCAGACTGATCTGGGTTTAAATCCCAGCTCTGTGCCATTTATTAACCGTGTGACTTTAGCCAGATTACTCACCCACTCTGAGTCTCAGTTTTCTTAATCTATAATATAGAATTAGTAGTGGTACCTGTCTCCTATGCTTATCTTAAGGATAAATAAGATAATATATAGAATTTAGCACAGTAACTGGCACATAGTAAATGTTCAATAAATGGAGCTCAGTAAATATCATTGTTGCCATAATTTTGTTCTTAAATCAACCAGCAAGTGTTTGATGCTATTAGGAATTGTTATTAACTACGGAATGGTGTTTCTATCAGTGATTTAGAATGTTTTCTGTATCTAGCAACGTTTTAATACAGGTGCTTACATTATTTTCTTATAAAAACTTGTAATTATTCCTGGAGAATACAGTTGGTTTCCTATTGATAGAGAACAATAATGGTGGTTTACACTTAGAAAGTGCTTACTGTTTGTTTGCCTGGCACTGTTCTAAGTTCTATCCCTATATTAACTCCTTTGATCCCAGGAGGTTAAGCAACTTTGGTCAAAGGATTACTATAGGTAAGTGGTGTAGCCAGAAATCTAACCTTGGTACTCAGTCTGGCTACAGAGCCCATGCTCTTATCCCTATATTCCTCACTTTTACCCTCTCCTTCCTAAAAGAATGGTAGATGATTTCAAACATCTTGACATTTTGGCTGCTAGGGGTTCTATGTTGAGAAGGACTGTGAGGTCTTTAATGCTTGGTTCCAAGGGGAACTGAAATGAGTAGTGATGTCTGCTATGGGCCTCAGGTGGCCTGTATATTTATCATCTGGGTCAGACTATACATTGATGATCCAGCTTCACCACTCTAGAATGTGGCTCCCCCATGGGACCATGGCCAGGCACAGGGCACCCCTCTTCCCACAGAATACCTGTTTGAACCTGTACCACCCGCTCCTTGCATGCTGTCAAATCCTGCCAGTCCTTGGAAGGCTACCTTAAATTTCTTCCCTGGAATCAGCCCTGGTGATCTTTCCACCTATGAAGGAGTGATCTTTTGTGCTCGTTAGTTAATCATCATGTGTAGTGGTATGACAACATTTGTATTTTCATCTGGTATCATTATTTACATTTTAATATCTTTATGACTTGGCTTCTCATGTTGATTAAATGTTGCTTTTAGGTAGGGAACTATATCTTAAGTGGTTTCAAATTTTCTACAGTGTCCCTGGAAGTATTATATATTTTTTTCCTTTCTCTTTAAGTTTCACTGTCTGTTGATGATAGAATGTTCTCTGAAATTCTTTGGTGTAAATGGTCCAAAGTAAAAAAAAGAATAGGGCCGGGCCGCGGTGGCTCACGCCTGTAATCCTAGCTCTCTGGGAGGCCGCGGTGGCTCACGCCTGTAATCCTAGCTCTCTGGGAGGCCGAGGCGGGCGGATTGCTCGAGGTCAGGAGTTCGAAACCAGCCTGAGCAAGAGCGAAACCCCGTCTCTACTATAAATAGAAAGAAATTAATTGGCCAACTAATACATATAGAAAAAATTAGCCAGGCATGGTGGCGCATGCCTGTAGTCCCAGCTACTTGGGAGGCTGAGGCAGAAGGATTGCTTGAGCCAGGAGATTGAGGTTGCTGTGAGCTAGGCTGACGACAGGGCACTCACTCTAGCCTAGGCAACAAAGTGAGACTCTGTCTCAAAAAAAAAAAAAAAAGAATAGAAGAAGAAAAAAGAATATTTTCTGAAATTCAAATATATCTAGCCTCACAAATTTAGTCCCAAATGTACAGGATATGTTTTTGCAAGAAGGTGGGTAGTCCCTAGTCAGGCTGTTGGATTATGTGCATTATATTGGGATAGTTGCTTCTCATTGTCTGCCTGCAACTCTTTGGAACCTGGTATTGCTTCCTTTTGAAATTTTCCTTGATTGCCCTAGTTGCTGCCCATGCTGCGTATAGGCCCCTCCCTTAGGCATGTGACTCACTGGTTTAAAAGACAGTGCTGTACAGTAATTAACTACCTGCCTCTCATCACATAGAGAAGAGAGCTTAAATGTAGGCTTCCCAGCTAAAACTTTCTTCCCTGTGTATTTACCCACCTACAGACATGTAGCAACACTGTCCCTCACCTGGCCTTTGGAGGAAATATCTCTACACTGTTTCCCCCTCCTGTTGGAAGTGATTAATTTACATACTCCTATACAAGTGATAGATATTCCAGGGGTGCTATTAATTGAAATAAATTTTATTTTCTGTAATTTCTAGAATGTCATTACTCTCATTGATACATCTTGTGTGAGTAACAATTGGGTTTTTAGTAAGATAATTTTAAGTTTTTAGTAAATAATAATTAAGTCAAATATTATTTGACAGATTGAATTAAATTCTGGCATAACCAGTACAAATGTCCTTAAGGTGATAGATGGTTATCCATTTTTCATGAAGTGTAATTACTTTTTAAGGAAACTGTATCCATGTAAACAAATTCATTCCACCCTTACTATCTGGTTAGCAATCCTGGAAGATATTTTAAATATAATCTTAGAGTATGCATCATTAGGAAATAAATCTATTTTGAGAAAGAAATTTTAAATATTCTTCTATTTGCTAAATAGGACATTTAGAAATACTATTCTAATGTATCAGTATGGTTATATTAATATCTATTTTGGCAGTATCAAATAAAATCTTCATAAATTATTTATTGTATAATTGAATTTCCAATAAAAGTTCTTGCCCTTGTTTCTGAAGCACAAACATAATCTTTGACCTTTTAAGCAAGATTTAATTTTTCATTCAACTTATAATTCACAATTTCCAGAAAAAAAGTTTAAAAATGTGCTGATAGGGGAAAGATCTTTGGGATTTCCTTGTACATCTGTCAATATTTGATTTTAATAAACTCCGTCACACCAACATTGTTCACTAAACCCTATAAGTTATTACTGGTAACTAATAAAGTACATATTGCCCACATTTTTACTTTAAAAACTTACAAACGATAGAAGAGTTGAATGGATAGTAAATACTCATTCACTTGCAAACATTTTGCCTCATTTACTTTCTCTTTATAAAAAACATACATTTTTTTTTCTGAGTGATTTGAAAGTAAGCTGGAAGCATCTAGACAGTTAACCCCTACATATTTTAGCAAGTATATCCTAAGAACAAGATTGTTTTCGTGAAGAGTTGTTATCAAACCTGAGATGTAGTAATTACAATATTATCTAATATGTGACCTTTGTTTACATTTCCTTTATTTTCCTCCCAGAACAGTTCTTTATAGTTGTTTTGAATTTTGATCCAGGAACCAATCAAGGAAAAAAATATGTATATATATATTGCATTTGACTGTTAAATTTCTTTTTTTTTTTGAGACAGAGTCTCGCTTTCTTGCCTAGGCTAGAGTGAGTACCGTGGCGTCAGCCTAGCTCACAGCAACCTCAAACTCCTGGGCTCAAGCGATCCTTCTGCCTCAGCCCCCGGAGTAGCTGGGACTACAGGCACGAGCCACCATGCCCAGCTAATTTTTATATATATATATATCAGTTGGCCAATTAATTTCTTTCAATTTTTTTTATAGTAGAGACGGGGTCTCGCTTAGGCTGGTTTTGAACTCCTGACCTTGAGCAATCCGCCCGCCTCGGCCTCCTAGAGTGCTAGGATTACAAGCGGGAGCCACCGCGCCTGGCCTGACTGTTAAATTTCTTTAGCCACTATCCCACCTCTACTACTCCTGCCCCTGTGGTCTTTTATGCAATCTTATCGTGTTTTTTCTTTTTGTATATAGGATATCCCATAGTTTGATGATTATATTTCATGACTATTAATACATTCAATTAAAATGTTTTGTAATGAATACAATGTAGATAGCATTGTGTATTTTCCATTGCAGTACATTAGGAGGTGAAGAAAATTTTTTTACATTCTGTTTTTTTTCACTTTATAATAGCTTAATATTTGTTTTGATGTATTGCTCTTAAAGATTTGTGATACAGTGTCCTCAAATTTCAAAATACAGTCTTGCAGTTATTTAATCTTAATTTTGTTAGTATGATATATTCCAAAAATATGACAAGTGCTGTAGTACTATGTCTATAATATACATAATAAACAAATATGCACATTTACATAAATGTAAGGACATTTATGTCATCTGGGTATGTAGCTAAATACACAGATTTTAAAAATATTAACATTTAGCCATGTTTGCTTCAGATTAAAATAGAATTTATATTCTAAAACCTATCCTACATACAAAGGTATATATAATATAGATGTACATTTTAAATAATAATAACTACAAGTGAATAAATCTGGCCCAACCTTCTTTATTAAGAAATGTAATGGCGGCTGGGCGCAGTGGCTCACGCCTGTAATCTTAGCACTCTGGGAGGCCTAGGCAGGCAGATCACTCAAGGTCAGGAGTTCAGAACCAGCCTGAGCAAGAGCAAGACCCCATCTCTACTATAAATAGAAAGAAATTAATTGGCCAGCTAAAAATATATAGGAAAAGTTAGCCGGGCATGGAGCTCAGGAGTTTGAGGTTGCTGTGAGCTAGGCTGACACCACGGCACTCTAGCCCGGGCAACAAGAGTGAGATTGTCTCAAAAAAAAAAAAAAAAAAAAAAAAAAAGAAATGTAATGGCATCTTCAAACCCCTTTATGCCTTAAGACAGTTATTTCTCCCTCTCCAGAGTTAACTGCCCTCCTAAATTTTAGTGTTATTCCCTTAATTTTTCTGTAATATTTACCACATTTGTATTTTCTCTTTAATATACATTTTGTTTGCTTGTCCTATTTTTGAGCTTTATGTGAATGGAATTATACTGTATGTACAGTGTTTCCTGGAAAATAAGACCTACCCATAAAACAAGCCCTAGCAGGATTTCTAAGCATTTGTGCAATATAAGCCCTACCCAGAAAATAAGACCTAGTGATGGGCATGGCTACGCAGCGTATCTGCACAACCCTTGCATTTCATTGCTGAGCGGTAAAGAAGACGAGCAGCCCTTCTCATCTGCCCCATGAGAGCTCTAGTGCTTGACATGAGAGATTGGAGCCAATGGTTCTAAAGGAAATAGAGTCACAAGAAATTCAGGATGGAATTCGGGGTTTGGAGAGTTATGATGATGTTCCAGAAGAAGACGACTTAACTATATTTGAATAAATGTAGATTGTTGTACCGTACTTAAAAAAAATAACACATCCCCTGAAAATAAGCCCTAGGGTGTCTTCTTGAGGAAAAATAAATATAAGACCCTATCTTAATTTCGGGGAAACACGGTATGTATGCTTCTTGGACTTATTTTTTAATTCAGTATTTTTTTTTTTTTTTTTTTTGAGACAGTCTCGCTTTGCTACCCAGGCTAGAGTGAGTGCCGTGGTGTCAGCCTAGCTCACAGCAACCTCAATCTCCTGGGCTCAAGCAATCCTCCTGCCTCAGCCTCCCAAGTAGCTGGGACTACAGGCATGCACCACCATGCCGGGCTAATTTTTTCTATATATATTAGTTGGCCAATTAATTTCTTTCTATTTATAGTAGAGCCGGGTCTCGCTCTTGCTCAGGCTGGTTTCGAACTCCTGACCTGGAGCAATCCGCCCACCTCGGCCTCCCAGAGTGCTAGGATTGCAGGCGTGAGCCACCGTGCCTGGCCTTTAATTCAGTATTTTAATTTTGAAATTTCATATTGACATTCTTAGCTGAAGTTCATTCATTTTCACTATTTGATAATTCCATTTTGTGAGTATACTACAGGTTATCCATTTTGGTGTTCTTTGATATTTGGATTTCCTCTAGTTTTTGCTGTTAAGAAAACAATGCTGTAAACATTGTTGTGCATGTCTCATTGTAGCTGTATAGAAAAGGTCCTCTAGGTTATATACCCAGAGCTAGAATTGTTGTGTCTTTGGGTATGTGTACTGTCAACTTTACTAGGTAATGGCAAAATGTTTTTTTTTAAACAGCTGTGGATTCAACCAAATAAGGAATTCAAGAGGAGCAGATTTGTGAGAAGATAGAAGAGCAAAATGAGTTGTTTCATGTGTTTTGAGTTTTAGCATATCTATTTAGAAATGTCAAGTAGGAGTTTGAGATGTGTTTGCTTTTTAGCGCCACCCATCTTTGTTTTTTCTTGGGTTGACTCATTTAGGTATGTCATCTTTCCCTTCTCCTTAAGTGGTCTTTTTTTTTTTTTTTAAATCATATCACAGCATAACAATTACTTGATTGTAATGGAAGATGTGGTCAGTTTTTATACCTCAGTCTCAGGCTGTCATATACAGCCTTTTTATTCCCCTACAGGGTTCCCCAACACCCTGCCCCCGCCCCCTTCAGCGGTGAAACTTAGGAGGGCAGAAGCTTCAGCTACTCCCCTCCTCCATCCAGCATATCACAGCCTAAGCCCCACCCCTGCCGCCCCCCCTCATGGAAGACAATGGGAAAATTGTCTTCCATGAAACTACCTGCATCATCCTGAAACCGGTCCGTGGTGCCAAAACCTTGGGGAGGTTAGGGGCTATTGCTATAGACCTTTCTGATTCCCAGGAATGATGTAAATGAAAAATGAGTAAAGGGTAGTGGTATTGGCAAATGTGCATTCCAGGTAGGTGTTAGTAAAGAAGAGAAAACTTAAGAAAAATATGGAGATACAAGCTAAAACATACAAATAAGCAAGTAAATACGTAAACACAAAACTCACTGGGGACCATTTAGGTCGGCTGTAGCATAACTCTGTAATTGGTGTTCATAATCTTAATTCTAAATTTCATTATGTGTTGAGAAGGTGCAACAATGCACATTTTAGAAGAATTAGTGGACCCTTAGCAATCTAGAATCACTTCCTGACAATTCCTCCTGATAGAAATGTTATTGTTTCATGTGGTGAAATTATTCAAAGTAGCTTGCTCTGAGGTACTCTTACTTATCAGCCAATAAAACCATTGGTCTATTGATAATTTTTGAAAACCTCTATAGGTACAGTCCTCAACCCCTGGATCTGGACCAGTCCATGGCCTATTAGGAACCGGGCCACATGGCAGGAGGCAAGCAGCAGAAGCAGCTTCATCCATTCACCACCACTTCCCATCGCTTACATCACCGCCTGAGTTCCACCTCCTGTCTGACCAGTGGCTGCGTTAGATTCTCACAGAAGCACACACCCTACTGTAAATTGCGCATGTGAGGGATCTAGGCTGAGAATCTAATGTCTGATGATCTGAGGTAGAGCTGAGGCAGTGATGCTAGCACTGGGGAGCAGCTGCAAATACAGATTGTCAGTAGCAGAGAGGTTTGCCTGCACGATAAATGTAATACACTTGAGTCATCCAAAACCGTTCCCACCAGCCCCACCCCCAGTCCGTGGAAAAACTGTCTTCCATGAAACCAGTCCCTGGTGCCAAAAAGGTTTACTGCTCTGTAGGAGAAAAACAGGTGATATACAGTATATTTCTCTACTGACTACATTGGATTTACTTGGAAAGGGAAAGAGGATGTGTCAGATAATTTAAATGTCTTATGTTGTATCATGTTATTGTAGTGAATGAAAGAATATTGAAGTGGTTTTCATAGAGATACATGATTATATGGGGGTTCATTTTGCTGTAGGTGCTACTCCTAGAACAGATTGGCACTCGCCTTGGGATAGCCATTGCTTCACAGAGGAGGAGGGATACAAAGAGGAAAAGGCCTTTTCCTAACTTAAGACTGAGAGGACTCAGAAGTTGACCTGGGAACTGCTGTTTTGCTTAGTGCTCTACTATGGGGACTCTTCATTCCATAGGAAACTAGAAACCACTGCAGAATTGAAGTTTCCTAGCTAATCTTTTCTTCTTTGTTGTTCAAAAAATGCACATGTGGCTGGGTGCTGTAGCTCATGCTGCCTGTAATCCTAGCACTTTGGGAGGCCAAGGCGGGACAAATTGTTTTGAGGCCAGGAGTTCAGGACTAGCCTGAGCAACGTAGCAAGACCCTTGTCTCTACAAAAATTTTTAAAAACCCAGCCATATGTGGTGGCACCTGCCTGTAGTCTCAGCTACCTGGGAGGCTGAGGCAGGAGGATTGTGTGAGGCCAGGAGTTTGAGGTTGCTGTGAGCTATGATCACACCACTTACATGCTCAATGGCAATGTATGAGAGATCTCGGGGGACAGAGTGAAACCCTGTCTCAAAAAAAAAAAAAAGCACATAGGTATATACACACATGTGTATACTCACACTCACATAAAAGAAAGATGATGTCTTGAATAGTCTTTGAACAGTTATTCTACTATTCAAGATCTAATAGAACACAGAGGTAAAAACACTATCTTTTGTTTTTGTTTTTTTTGAGACAGAGTCTCGCTTTGTTGCCCAGGCTAGAGTGAGTGCCGTGGTGTCAGCCTAGCTCACAGCAACCTCAATCTCCTGGGCTCAAGCAATCCTGCTGCCTCAGCCTCCTGAGTAGCTGGGACTACAGGCATGTGCCACCATGCCTGGCTAATTTTTTCTATATATATTAGTTGGCCAATTAATTTCTTTTCTATTTATAGTAGGGTCTGGCTCTTGCTCAGGCTGGTTTTGAACTCCTGACCTTGAGCAATCCGCCTGCCTTGGCCTCCCAGAGTGCTAGGATTACAGGCGTGAGCCACCGTGCCCGGCCAAAACACTATCTTTAGCCGGGCTGTGCCATTGTACATGCTCACCAGCAATGCATGAGAGATCCATTTTCTTCACATTCTTGTCAGCACCTTGTTTTGTCACTTTTTTATTTTGGCTGTGCCAATAGGTATGTGGTGATGATCTCAGCATAGTCTTAGTCTTAATTTCTATTTCCCTGATGTCCAGTAATGTTGACCATATTTTTTCATGACCCATGAAATCCCATGACCATATTTTTTCATGGGATTATTTGTCATCTATATATCCTCTTCAGTGAAATGTCTCTTCATATTTTTTGTCCATTTTCTAGTTGAAATTTTTTGTACTGTTGAGTTTTGAGATTTCTGTTTGTTTTGGGTTTGTTTGGTTTTTTTTTTTTCTGCTTAATCAATAAGTTTATTGTCTTTATCTGAAAAATCTTCATAGAAAATTGCTGTTTGGCTTAGCTTTCAGCAGCCTGCTCCTGAGCTCTGAGGAAGCTTGCCTTCTGAGCTACCCAATCTATGTTCTGGGCAAGCGACATTTTCTTTCTTGGGATTTCTTCTCGTAGACTGGATTATCTCGTATAGCTTTCTTGCATATACATCTCCTCCATCATGTCTGAAGAAACGTTCTTTATGTATTGAGAGAACTGTTTCTTGTGAGCATCTTCATCTTCTTCCACTAGATTACACATACAATCTGCAACATTCTGACCCATGGTGTGCTTCCGATGTGCTTCTGTGTTAAAATTCCTTGCCTTCAGATTCGTAACCAGGAAAATTGTTTGGTACTCTGAGGGATAGACAGGCCTCCATCCACAGCTCCCTTCATTGCCCCAGAAACTTTATTTACAGTGGTGTTTCTTGCAAGGGCTGCCTCCAGATAGCTGGTAAAAGCACCAAGCTGGCCATCGAAGCTTTCCACTTTGTATTCATCTCCAGTCACCTCCATTGACCTTTGTAGATCTTGCCCATGCCAAACCTACTGTGAAGGCTGTGGGCCAGCCACAGGGCAGTACAGTGTGTTGCAGCACAATTTGTTAGGCCAACCTTCACACCATATTTTGGTAGCTCATGTGCATTAACTGTAACATTTGTAAAGACTATCATATCCCCTTCTATATTGGCATAAGCAGTCTGACAAATGGTATGTTAGTTACACAAACTATCATTCTGAATTTGGGTGTGTTGTGCTTATTTTTACCCTATATCGCCAAGTGTTTCCAAGGTTTCCAAGTGTAGTAATCAGTTTTACCCTCTCATCATCTTCTAAATTTCACTTGGTATCTCTTAAAGTAGGCCTTTAAGAATAAGGCCTAGTTACAAACCCCATCCTGCTGAATAGAGACCCGAGTCTATAAGCCCCCCCCACACAGACTTTGAGTTTTGAGATTTCTTTATTATATTTTAGATGAGTCCTTTGTTTTATATGTGGTTTGCAAATATATTCTCCTAGTCTGTACCTTTTTTCACCTTCCCAACAGGGTCTTGTAGAGTTAAGTGTTTTTAATTTTGATCAAGTCCAGTTTATTATTATGTCTTTTTCTCCATGGATCATGTTTTTGGTGTCATTCTCCATTCCCACTCCCACCCTCCAGCCCTAGACAACAGCTGATTTACTTTCTATCTCTATGAAATTGATTATTCTGAATATTTTGTATAAATGAAGTCATACAATATGTGGCCTTTGTATTTGGCTTCTTTTACTTGGCATACTTTTCAGGTTCATCCATCCGTTTTGTATCATGAATCAGTTCTTTCTATGGCTTCATTTATTTTTAGGGCTGAATAATATTCCACTGTATGGATAGACCATGTTTTGTTTATCCATTTGTCAGTTGATGGGCAGGTGTTATGTTATTTCCATTTTTTGTCTACACCATAGCAGTTGCATATGTAGCCTGCCAGCCAGCTTTTCACCTTCCTAATACGTGATGCACACATGCACTTCTGTAGACATGTATAGTTTTGTTTTCTTTTTTAAATAAGAAGAATGACTTATTTTATAGTTCTTTTTAAACTTAAAGTATTTGGGGACCTCTTTCCATGTCCATAAAAATAGATATCTCATTCTTTTAAATGTATAGTGTTTAGTATAACTGTTTACTTGATTCCATTCTGATAAACATTTAGGTGACATTGGATAACTTCTTATTTTTCTTATGTAATAGTGGGAATAAGCATCCTTATACAAGTGTCTTTCTAGTGCAGAGCTCATTTTACCTACTTTTGGATTTTTCTGTTCAGTGTAATATATTATTCATGTATTCGCAAGTTTATTGATTACCTCCTATATGCTGGGCACTGGACTATGCTTAAAACACTAGGGACACAGCCCTAGTATAATGCTATTGCTGTACAATAACATTTGTAAAGATGAAATATGTATAAGTAATTCATCATAATTCACTATGATAAGTGCACAATGTGTTATTACTGGACTCCTTTAGAATAATTACGTAAGGGAATGGGGAAGATTTAACAAGGAAGAGATATTTGAGGTAGGTCTGTGTGAGGACAAATGGAAGTTCACCTGGCAAAAGATAAAAGATAAGAACATTTTGACTTTTGAAGTGGAATTGCAAATATGAAGAAAGATAGAAGCACAAAGTAGCCTGGCATATTTAGGAAATAGCAAAGACATAGTTTAATATAGCCAGCAAGAGACTTTTTGACAGGGATTGTAGCAGTTGACAGGCAGGTTAAATAGATGAAAGCAGATTCTAGCAGTCTATGAGTGCCCTGCTAAAGAATTTGAACTTATTTTGTAAATAATTGGAAATCATTGAAAAATTTTAAAGTATGCTTTTTATTTTTAGAAAATTTTTAGAGTTGTGCTATGAATATTTTAGAACATTTTCACCACTTCCCACAGTTACTCACTTCTACCTTTTGATCTAGGCAACCACTGCTTTGTTTTCTGTATCTGAATTTGCCTTTTCTAAACATTTCATATACATGGAATCATATAATATGTAGTATTTTCCATCTGACTTCTTTCACCTAGCATGTTTGAGGCTCATTCATGTTGTAATATGTATTAGTAGTTTGTTCCTTTTTATTGTCTGATAGTATTCCATTATGAGGTTATACCACACTTTGTTTATGCATTTAGCATTTAGCAGTTGATGGAAGTTTGGACTGTTTCCATCTTGGGGATATTATGAATAGAGCTGCTGTGAACATTTGTAGATAGGTCTTTGTGTGGATACATGTTTTCATTTCTCTTGTTTAGGTTCCTATATAGAGGACATTTTGGATCCTATGGTGAGTTTATATGTAACTTTAGGAAATTGGCAAATTGTTCCCCAAAGTGACTGCATCATCTTATAGTCCCATCAGCAATGTATGAAGGTTCTAGTTTCTCTGTGTGTTCACCAACACTTCGTATGGTCTGTCTTTTTAATTTTGGCCATTCTAATGGCTATGGAGCAGTATCTCATTGTAGTTTGAGTTTGTATTTTCATAATGACACATGATATTTATAATCTTTTCATAAAGCACAGTGATCTTTTAGAAACACAGGGACAATGAATAGAGGTAAGAATTGAGGTGGGCTGTAAGAAAGAGGAGAGCCTGCACTACATGATGTATATGGAGAGAGAGAGAGAAAGATTTTAAAGATACGTATATCAGATTTAGAACAGGCAGCATTTAATAACTGCCTAAATATACTATATAAAGCTGAGGGGGTAGAGTTTATGATCCCAAGATTTCAAACTTTGGCAGTTGGGTAGATTGTGCTACTGTTAGCCCAAAAAGTGAATTACAGGTATATAAACAATTTTTGTGCTAGTAGGTGATGGCTTTTATATTGATACTGTTGTCTTGATGTACCACTGTAATATTTAACAGAGGTATTTGGTAGTTTGAAAGCATATATCTACTTCAAAAGAATATCTGGGCTGAGGTAAAAATTTAGGGGAGTTAATATTGTGTAGATAACAGTTGAATTCATGGAAATAAATGGTGTGTCTGTTCTTAAATCACTGTATCTTCTGGGTTACTTTTGGCAACTGAAAATTGCTTAAACAAAAAGATAATTTAATATAATAAAAAGATGCAAGTTAAGATGGTTCTAGAATTAATTCATTTAGGCATAATAGTATCACCAAGGACCCAGGCTCCTTGCATCTTTTAATGCTGCTGCCAAATCTTTGGGTTGTCCTTGTGGTCCTGTGCTACCACAGTTCTGGTTGACACATTTCAAACACAGAATTGTATGCAAAAAAGGGAGAGGGAGTTAAGATGTTTTCACCTGGGTGTCTTTTTTTATTAGCCAGGAAAACTTTTCCCGGAAGTTCCCTCTTCTCTCTTGTCTTATTGACCAGAATTGGATTAAATCCTTGTTGCCAAACTACCCACAGGCAAAGGGAATAGAAATTGCCATAGTTGGTTTAGATCAGAGATGTCTAGCCCAAGTATTAGTATCTTTTTCTCATATTTCATGGAAGAAGCCTTTTCCCCCTCTCCTTTTGGTTCTTTTTTGTTGTTCAGACAGGTTGGATTTTCTAGACAACTCAGTTTCAAATCACTGAGTTGTTCCTGTTCAATACTTCAGATCAGGCTAATATTTGCTAAAATCCTACTGTGTCATTAACTGTAGATTCTAGGATACAGAAATGAATAAGAAACATACAGTTTGATTTAGAAATAAACTTAAGCAGAAGAGTGCTATGATAGAATTGTACACTTAAGTTTATTTGTATTATGGATTTAATATGACTGTTTATATGTTTGGTATTATGAGAAAACTTATCTTGAGTTTCAAAATCAATCTTATATTCAATTTATAAATGAACTTTTGGAACTGTAGAATACAAGCCATTCATGAGTTGACCCTCCTTTTCTGTGTTATGTGGTCATATGTTTCATTATAGAAATACATGATGAATTAGCCTAAATTATACTGTGCATTTGAGTTATTTTTAAATAAACTGTATTATGTCTTTATAGAGCATACTGTTTGTTTTCTAGTTAATGTACTGAAGGTTTTAACAGTAGTACCTTTATTTTAAGATCCCAACTGAAATGTTTGTAAAGTGTAGAATATTTTGTAATTTGATTTTTAAATAATGGTTATGTGAATGCAGATGGAGGTTTATAGCAATGTTTGTATAGTATATGAGGTGCTTTTCATGGGTGCTGAGAGGAAAGGAGAAATGAAGATAGTGAAGAGAGGATTTGGAGTGGTAGAAGAACAAAATGTGCAATCAATGTTGCTGATTCTTCAGAATACTAAGAATTCCACTACGTTTTGATATGTGGTACAAACTCTAATCTTAAATTTTGTCTTAGATGGAGTATATTTATCAAAAGCATATTCATGTTATTCTTTCCTATAAAGCAAATCTTACTAACACAGAAATCAATGGGTAATATTCTATAACACCTCAGAGTCCAAGATAACTAGTATAATATCCATAATCAGTGTGTATCCCTGAAGGGCTCTGTATGATTAGTGATCTTTAAATACATTGATGGTTTAAGATTTAACCATTTTAATAATTTTGAAAACCAAGAAGGATATGTACATTTTGATGGCAGAAAAAGATATTTTTAAAGAAAATGTGAAATTAGAATGATTTTTTGCATTTGTTTGCAAATAGTTATTGAGGAAATTTTAATGTTAGCTCTGAATTATAAAATGTTAGAATATATTTAGAAAGGTTTGATCTTCATTTATTCCAAGTCATTAGGAAGCTCCGATGTGTTTCTCTTAGTTTCTACAACTAATAAGCTTGAAAATTTCAGAGACAAAATCTTTGGTGAAAAAATTATTATTTAGTGTTCAAGTTTAAGTAGCATCTCTTATAGTTGTTGAACACAAGTTTATAATGCTAAAAGCCTGTGGTAAATTACCTAGTACTGTATTGTGAAGTTCCTAACCTTTATTCACACAATTTTTACTGTGTATAATATAATGTAGTTTGCAGACCTATACATGAAGCACATCCTTTCCTTTGATTATCTTTTGTTTACCTCTGAGTAGTGAAATCAAATCTTAGTTGATCTTCCTCAGCCAGTCTTAAGTTTAATCTTTAGAAAGGTTTTCTGAAGTTTCTGTTTTGTTGAGTGTTTGTACTTGTGAGAAGACAGAGAGAGAATGGATGATCTGGGGTCTTGGACTTTGAAAATGAGATATTTGAAAGTTCTTTTGGCTCAAGCGATCCTCCTGCCTCAGCCTCCTGAGTAGCTGGGACTACAGCCATGCACCACCGTGCTTGGCTAATTTTTTTCTATTATTAGTTGCTTAGCTAATTTCTTTCTATTTATAGTAGAGACAGGGTCTCGCTCTTACTCAGGCTGGTCTCGAACTTCTGAGCTCAAGCAGTCTTCCCGCCTCCCAGAGTGCTAGGATTACAGGCGTGAGCTACCGCGTCCAGCCTGGTTCATATATTTTTAAACAGAGACACTTTGATGGACTGCACTTTTTCAGGAATAGATTAATCTGAACTTTGTTTAATATTAATACAATGATTGCCTTCTGTCTGTCTGTCTCTCTTTTTCATACACTCCCTTACGGATGAATGGAGTAGTTGGCAAAGAATGGTTTTGGAGAAAAATCTTTATGCCATTTCTAAAATGGGAATACAATACCTTTCATTTTTGATTAGTATAAGGGAAATTCTTTAAGATTATGAACATCTCAGAAAAACATTAAAAACCAAGTCTCCATTCTTGCCCTCCCCCATTTCCCTGAGTGATAGTCTGAGAGTATTATAGTCATGGGCACTCTGAAAAATGGTAAGGATCTGGTTAAGTTGTGGGTAACTAGTGCATTGAGAAGACTGTTAAAGGCTCCTAAATGCAGACAAAGCATTACTAATTGCTTTCAGGGTCAGGCTGTCTTTAGTTGGACCATGAAAGATTTAGCATGGTCCTGTGGCCGCCTGTCTGCCTAGTGGAGACTCTTGTCTTTAAGAAAGACTGCTATCTGATATGCTAGACCGGTTCAGGTTGCCCCAGTTTACATGAATTGAGTCATTATTGCCAAGATTACTAAACCTCAGGGTGACACAAATGATACTTCTAAATGGACTTGAAGACAAAGGCATTTGACCTTGCAGTGGGACATAAGTAATGTACAGACAGCTAGCTCACTTTAAAATACGAAACAGAATACTTTGCTATTTCAAGTTTCAGTTACAAGATAAATGCAATAAAATTATTTTTGAGATCCTAAGCAAAACAGCACACAGATCTTTAAATAAATTAAATGTTTTAACGTTTCATCTTTTAGATGAAATTGTGAATATTTTCTCCTTAATCGGTAGGGTATTAATGGCAGTATTAGCATACAGTAGTTAAAACCTATCCCTGGACTTAGACCAACCAGTGCAATTAATTGTTTATCTTCACAAGTCTAGTGTTCTAAGTAGAAGTTCAGCTGAAATTAAAACTGGTTATGAGGCTTTGTGATAAAAAATGAAAAAAGAGATACTAGCTAGGTGGTCAAATATATTTTTGCCTAAATGGGAATCTGAATATTACAGAATTATAAATTTTAGTGCTGCTTCTACCTGGTTCTGTTTTTCCAAATTGAGATGAGATTTTTTTCCCCCCCTCAAAGCTTAAAGCTAACATAGATTTTATATGTAAGTACTTTTTCTACAGAACTAACTAAAAACTTCTTTGGGCAGAGGTTGGGGAAAATGGCAAAGTAATAGGTTTCTAAAAAACTGTAGAACTTTTCGTTGACTTTACTTTGAAAAATGTATAGTTTAACACATGAAAACATTTTTAGCATTGCTTCTACGTGTGTTATTCTGAAAAACAAAAGTTCTTCCAGTCTTAAATAAGTTCTTTTTTTCTAAACAGATTTATGAAAATATGCATCAGTTTAATACTGTCTTGGAATTCATGAGATGGAAGCATAGGTCAAAGCTGTTTGGAGAAAATTGGAAACACAGTTTTATCTAGCTGCATTTCTGAGGTAAGAAAAAGACTTTTCCTTTTAATAAAATAATCAATATGAAAATTCTCATTCTTAACAATTGAAAATTATCACTGCAGTATTATTTCAGCTTCTTTAGTTTTTTTTTGTTTGTTTGTTTGTTTGTTTTTTTTGAGACAGAGTCTCACTTTGTTGTCCAGGCTAGAGTGAGTGCCGTGGCGTCAGCCTAGCTCACAGCAACCTCAAACTCCTGGGCTCAAGCGATCCTCCTGCCTCAGCCTCCCGAGTAGCTGGGACTACAGGCATGCGCCACCATGCCCGGCTAATTTTTTTATATATATATCAGTTGGCCAATTAATTTCTTTCTATTTATAGTAGAGACGGGGTCTCGCTCTTGCTCAGGCTGGTTTTGAACTCCTGACCTTGAGCAATCCGCCCGCCTCGGCCTCCCAAGAGCTAGGATTACAGGCGTGAGCCACAGCGCCCGGCCTAGTTTCTTTATAATACCACAAGTCTATATTAGTTTCTTTAATCACCTTCCTCATAAGTTCATAAGTAATTCTAATATATTTTCCTCTTCTTATAAATGTTGAACCTCTTCAGGAGTGAAAAATGTTTATTCTTACTAGTATCATTTTATTAACTGTACTTGTAGAAAATAAGCATTAGTTTATTTACTTTTTTCTTCAAGATGGCAAAGCAGAGTTCAGAATGGTATACTATATTTAAAAAAATGAATGTTTATATTCTGAAAGTTTCACAAATTTTAGAACTCAGGATAAGATTTTTAACATGTCAGTATAATAGATCTTTAGAAATAGAATTTGATTTAAAGAAGTAGGAAATAGAATTTAAAGAAATAGGATCTGTAGTCATGCCAGAAACAAGACAAAAGAAGCCATTCTAAGACAATATGTACAGGGAAATCAAGCTCATTGGTGTAAAATCCATATAGAGACTGAAATTGTTAGGTAAAAGGTTTGAATTCTTCAGGAATCTATGTTTTAAAAAATAGATAGGGCAGACTGTTATGAAACAGTCTCTACTTTCACTTCTGAAAGTGGTGGACTTTGTTGCTTCTGCTCACAGCTTTCACTCATCCTCCACTGCCCCTGCTAAACTGTATCCTCTGAAAAATACTCTGACTCTCTAATTCTTTATTAGTTTTCATATTCTTTTATTGCTGTAGTAATTGTCATATTTTCTTTCTTGAAATTTTCTTGGTTTCTATGACCCAGTGCTCTTCTAATTCAACTTCTTTAATTAGTTCTTCATAATGTTTTCCTTTCTCTTCTTTCTCTTAAATAATGACCTCAAGGTTTTTTTTTTTTTTTTTTTTTTTTTGAGACAGAGTCTCACTTTGTTGTCCAGGCTAGAGTGAGTGCCGTGGCGTCAGCCTAGCTCACAGCAACCTCAAACTCCTGGGCTCGAGTGATCCTTCTGCCTCAGCCTCCCGAGTAGCTGGGACTACAGGCATGCGCCACCATGCCCGGCTAATTTTTTTTATATATATATCAGTTGGCCAATTAATTTCTTTCTGTTTATAGTAGAGACGGAGTCTTGCTCTTGCTCAGGCTGGTTTTGAACTCCTGACCTTGAGCAATCCGCCCGCCTCGGCCTCCCAAGAGCTAGGATTACAGGCGTGAGCCACAG
This sequence comes from Microcebus murinus, assembly GCF_040939455.1. Lineage (NCBI taxonomy): Eukaryota > Metazoa > Chordata > Mammalia > Primates > Cheirogaleidae > Microcebus > Microcebus murinus. Next base: position 67,798,752 of record NC_134117.1, read on the forward strand.
CGCCCGGCCAACCTCAAGGTTTTTATCTTTGAAATTCTTCTGTTTTTTTTCTTTGTCTTTCCTAATCTCATGATTTCAACAATTACCTCTAAAATGATCTCTCTTAACTTTCCCTTTCTGGTGTGACATTTTCTCTAAGCTTCAGACCCATAATTCCAACTGTTTGCAGGATGGCTTAGTGTGTTAACACCTCAGGCTTCACATTGATTGTCTACCACTTAGTTCATCATGAGCTTCATTCCCAGTATCCCTCTTTTAGTGGAACTCTTTGTCACCCAGCTCAGAGTCTCAGTGTTGTATCTGATTCCTCATCTTTTGCTTCCTGCCCTCAGCCAGAGCTCCAGTCCTACTGGTTTTACCTCTATATTGTATCACAAATGTTCTCGTCATCTCCTTTTTTCTAATCCCCCTTTACCATCCAAGTAAGGACAAACTCCTCTAATATTAAAACCTCTCAAAAGTATAGCACTGAGTGAGTGGCACCTTTGCCTCCATTTGTCCATTATTTTCTTCCTTTAAACATGTATTAAACACCTGATCTATGCCAGGCACTGTGTTAAGTGTTGAGAAGATAAAATGGTCAGTAAATCAGGTTCCTTGCTTTACCCTCAAAAAATAGTCTGTTGAGGCCGGGCGCGGTGGCTCACGCCTGTAATCCTAGCTCTCTGGGAGGCCGAGGCGGGCGGATTGCTCAAGGTCAGGAGTTCGAAACCAGCCTGAGCAAGAGCGAGACCCCGTCTCTAAAAAAAAAAAAAAAAAAAAATAGTCTGTTGAGAGATGAGCATGTAAACAGTTATTCAAGTACAATTCGAAAAGTGCTATATTATAATTGAAAAAGTGTATTGGATCATTTCACACTGCACACATACATCATAACATCACTTTGTACTCCATAGTTATATGTGATTATAATTTTTCAAAAAATGTAAACAAGACATATGTAATCATGTCAAAAGAAAGTATTGGTATCACCTAGAAAAGCTAAGGAGCAAATTGTCAGGCAGAGTTCACATAAGAAATGATATTTGAACAGAGTCTTGAAGGATGAGTAGAAGACTGCTGAGTGGAAATTAGAAGGTATGATATTATAAAATATATATTTCATTAGTCAAATTGTATCCTGGCATACAACTAAAATCCTTGGAATCTCCAAAGTGATGTCTTTGTATATGCTAATGATTGACTGAAGGCTGGCAGCACCTAGATAGCTTCAGGATGGAGGCTGGTCACCAGAAAGACCAAGGCAGGCTTAGAAGGTTGGGATTTTCACTCCCACCCCCATCAGCCTTTAGGGAGGGGAAAAGAGCTCAAGATTAAGTTGATCAACAATTGCCAGTGGTTTATCCAATCATGCCCATACAATGAAGCTTCCATAAAAACAAAAAAAAACTGGGTTTGGAGAGCTTCAGGATAGCTGAACATGTGGAGGTTCCTAGAGGGTGGTATACCTAGGAAAGGCACCCCTTCCCCCTACTTTGCTCTATGCACCTCTTCATCTGTATCCTTTGTAAAGTCCTTTATGATAAATCAGCAAACCTGTTTCCCTGCCATGAGTGCTCTGGCAAGTTAATCGAGCCTGAGGAAGGGGCTGTGGGAACCCCAATTTATAGCTGGTTGGTCAAAAGCATGGGCAAAATAACCTGGGGCTTGGACTTAGCATTGGAAGTGGGGGACATTCTTGAGGACTGAGTCTTCAGCCTGTAGGGTCTGATTCTATTTCCAGGTAAATAGTGTTGGAATTGTGTTGGAGGACACCCTGGTGGTGTCTGATGCAGAATTGACTACTTGCTTGTTTGTCCCCACACATTGGGTTATATAAGTCTTCTGTGTTGATTGTTGTGGTGAGAAAGCAGAGGAAAAACAGTTCGAGTTTTTTCCACACTCACAGAAGGCAAGCGATTTAATTTGTTTTCTTTTTGGAGACAGAGCCTCACTCTGTGGCCCAGTCTAGGTACAGTGGCGTCATCATAGCTCACTGCAACCTCAAACTCCTGGACTCAAGCAGTCCATTTGCCTCAGCCTCCCAAATAGCTGGCACTATAATGACCAGGCTAATTTTTATACTTTTTGTTAGAGAAACGGTCTCCCTATGTTGCCCAGACTGGTGTCAAACTCCTGGCCTCAAGCAATCCTCCACCTTGGCCTACCAAAGTGTTAGGATTATAGGATGAGCCACTGTGCTTGGCTGAATTTTTAAAAATTTTAATAGTTGTATATTTATCTTGATATCTCCTGTTCATGACATGTAATCCTTTTCTATTTAAGTAATGGCAGTGTTTTCCCTTTTATAATTTTTATTTTGGACTATGATTCAAAAACTTGAGTTAATCATACCTTTAATTCACGACGGGAAAATTACTATCTTTGTTTTCTATAAGGCCCCTCAATTGTTATTTTGTAGTATCTCCTTTATTCTTGATCCTCCACTCTATTTTTCCTCTCGTGCCATAGGGAACCATTCTAATTTGTTTGCTATATTTCTTCGAATGAATGTATCCATATAAAACATAAATAGTGTTCTTGGTATGTGTGTTTAATTGACCCAACTAAGTTTTGCTACAAATACTTTGCCCTTTTAAAATTTTTCAACACTAAACAGAGCTCATGTTGCTGTGTGTACACTTGTTCATTGCTTCTAATTTAGGTTTAATGCCCCATAAGTACAGCACACATAACTACTTCAAAGGGGCAGTGTACTCTGTTTAAACAAAGTGCAGCATACTCTGCACAGGCAGTAGAGCCAGATTGCTCAGTGTGATCCTGACTTCACCACCTCATAAGTTTGGGTTCCCTTGAAAGTTCAGCCTAAGAAAAGGACTTACAGCTAGTGGTTTTCTGGGTGATGAACCAATAAAGCAGACGTGAGAGAATGGGAAAAGCGGACAGATAAGAGTGTAAAGTTACATAAAGTGTATTAATGAGGCAGTTGCCAGTATGGGCAACAGAACTGGGCTTCCGTTCCCCTAGTAACCCTCTGAACATACCTCACTGTTGTCCCACCAAAGGACAGGGAGCTTGAGACATTTATCCACTAACTTTCATCTTTTGTTAATTGAGAGTTGCTCCATGAGCTTTAACTCTAGCATGTCTGTGGTTATGCCTCCCTACTGCTGAACTGTCGTCTTTAGCTTTGAAGAAGTCTCTGAGGAGAAAAACAGAGTAGTGTGTGGGCTCATACTTGATGCCAGATGCTGTCAGACAGTGCCTGGAACTGTCCACCGTGGCTGCAGTGAGAAAGGTGGGCCGAGGGGATGTGTTGTACAGCTCTGCAAGTGTCTGCTAGAGTCGGGCCCTTGTATCACTAAGATTCCCTTATGCCCCGTCAAGTCCACTCTGTCACTGACCCTTCAGTGTGGTCGCTGGTTATGATCACTAATAGAAATATCTAAAACAAGAGGGTTAGTAGAATAATCTCTAATCCCTACTAGGGCAGCTGGTCCTGAGGCCGTAATTGATATTCAGCATGAGATGCTCTACAAGGGTGTACTCTGGGCAAAGAAGGCGAACCCACATCTGGAGTGTTAGTTCTGCACCTGTCTGTGTCATTGACATTCAGCAGTGGCAGTAATTAGATAACCCTTCATAAGAAGGCGCCCAGGTAGTTGTGCCCATATAACGCCTTCCTCTGTTGCTGTAATGGCTCCATTCATGGCCTCTTGCTCAGGCATGAAGGCCAAGGGCAGAAGTTGGCTGACAGCCACTAACGAGTCTTCTACTGGTAGTTGGGATGCAGTTAAATGCCTCTTCCGTTGGTGGTGCTTTGTGGTGGGCATTAATATAAAACATAAAGATTGGCACTTTGCTGACTCCCATAGGACCATCAACATACCTCTTCTCCAGCCCCCTTTTCACTTATTTTCCTGTTTTGTCCCTTCCATCCGCCAACCAATCAGCCAAACCATTTTCCAGTGCCCAAAGGTCCACATTTTTTCTCCTCTGATCACTTCTCCCTTCATGATATCCATTGAGAGAATGTCCTTTCACCATTGTCTTTCATAGCCCTGAGTATGGCTGTAGAGCAGCACAGTCCATTTTTCACTTGTATCTGTGAACCAGGACCCAAATTTACCTACCATGAAGTTATTGATGCAAGGAGAAATTTAAAAAATCAGTGTGATAAGGGTAGGACACCTGAGGTGCCTAGTTACCTCTTACAGTTTACTAGAGGCAGGCCCTCTAGACCTGTCTAGGCTCTATTCCAAAAATACCACTTCCATCCTGGAGTGGATTGCTGCTGCACCTGACCTTGTGAATTGGTGGATTATGATGGGTAGCTCTGTCATAAAATCCTCGGCATTCTGTGGTTGAGTTCTCTACTGGGGTCGAGGATCATTGTCAGGAGCTGCTTTTCAGACAGTGCTATCGAAGGCTTGTGCTTACTTCAGGAAATCTAGAGGTCTGTGCTGCAACTCTCCTGTAGGGACTTACCAGAAAATGTGCACAGCATCTCAGTCTACCACTGATACCTCTAGTGCCCTGGAGCTTTGTTGAGCCTGAGCATCAGGGCAGTTAGCTCTGGGGCTTGATTTGCTGAGAGCCTCTTCTCCTCTGGCCCCTAATCAAAACTGACAACTTCAGAGTCACCTGATTCGCTGGTTCTGCTTGAGTGGTCATAGTTTTAAGCTTAGTCTTCCTGCCTATTACCTAGTTCCCTTTAAATGAGTTGTATTTTTTTCTGTTTACTCTTAGGTGGTTTGGGTTCCCTGAGCTCGCTCTTAGTTCTGACTGTACGCATCTATTGTCCAGTAGGCATTGGAAGGCAGGATTGTTTCTATACTGTGTGTATCAAACTGTTGCCCATTTCTCGAAGCTGTGGGAGGAGTCCTCAGTGTTTCTAGGCACCTCCAAATGCAAAATTCTATAGCATTGTAGCCTATGAGGGTCTGCTGAGATGTGTTAGGTCTAGCCAGCCTTTTGAGGGCCTGCGTGCAGCAAGGCTACACTTAGCCCTTAGGCATGGAGGAAAGATGAGCTGTATCTTGAATATTGGTTTCTCTTCAGGCCCCATTGAAAATTTAGCCACACACCCACTCAATTCTGTAGAGAAGCCTAGAACCCATGGTCTCAGAAACATCATCCAGGCCTTGTCCTCAGGCTTTTTAGTTCTTGTGCTACTCTAGAAAACGAGGCATAGAAAGTTTATTCTCACGCTTCCATTCTGCCTCCTCATAGCTTTTTTTTTTTTTTTTTTTTTTTTTTTGAGACAGAGTCTTACTCTGTTGCCCAGGCTACAGTGCCATGTTGTCAGCCTAGCTCATAGCAACCTCAAACTCCTGGGCTCAAGCAAGGGATATTCCTGCCTCAGCCTCCTGAGTCGAGTAGCTGGAACTACAGGCATGCGCTACTATAACCAGCTAATTTTTTCTATTTTTAGTTGCCCAGCTAATTTTTTTCTATTTTTTAGTAGAGAGGGGGGTCTCACTCTTGCTGAGGCTGGTCCCGAACTCCTGACCTTGATCGATCTTCCTGCCTTGGCCTCCCAGAGTACTAGGATTACAAGTGTGAGCCCACCATGCCCAGCTGCCTCCTCATAACTAAAATTTTAAGATACCATTATTTTTTCTTAATTTTACGTTTGGTAGGTTATGTTTCTCCTTTACTTATTTGATTTGTCTCCAGTTTAGGTGGTTTTAGATTCAGGTTGTTTGTGAATATGCAGCTGTGTATGATACAGTTGGGGAGGGTATGCAAGTTTTTTGGTAGCATCTTTTCATGCTCTGTAGTGACATTTCAGTTCATAATATTATCTTCCAGCCTAATAACCTCTTTCCTGCGCTTCCATCTTATCGTTTCAACCATGTGTAAGATAATTTCCAATCTAGGTGCCTCAGTTAGAAATTCCCATTTAACCTCTGATCACATCTGCTTCCTACATTCTTTTCTTCCTCCCTCCATTCTTCCCCTCCTCTTTTCCATCTTTTGTGGAGTAGGACTTAGGGAAGGCCTTGCTGCCTCTTTTTATAAGTGTTTAATTTTTTTTTTTTTTGTTTTGAGACAGAGTCTCGCTTTCTTGCCTAGGCTAGAGTGAGTGCCGTGGCGTCAGCCTAGCTCACAGCAACCTCACACTCCTGGGCTCAAGCAATTCTCCTGCCTCAGCCTCCCGAGTAGCTGGGACTACAGGCATGCGCCACCATGCCCGGCTGATTTTTATATTATATATATTAGTTGGCCAAATAATTTCTTTCTATTTTTATGGTAGAGACGGGGTCTCGCTCAGGCTGGTTTTGAACTCCTGACCTTGAGCAATCCACCCGCCTCGGCCTCCCAGAGTGCTAGGATTACAGGCGTGAGCCACCACGCCCGGCCTAAGTGTTTAATTTTTAAAAGATGACATAAGCAACACCTAAATATGTTCTTATATAAAAATTTAAATGATATGCACCAAAGCATAAGTCCCTTTTCACTGCCCTTTCACCCCATTGCCCTCCTCTGTCCCATATCCATCTCAGTGACCTCTTGATTTTAGGTCAGATTATTGGTCTGTTTATGTATTATTTTCCTTCATTAGTTAATTTTGGTATTTAATATCTTTCTTAGTAGTAAGAAATATGAAATAACCCAGAAATATTTTCAAAAGTGGTCTTTTATATATATTAAGGTTCTCCATTTTATGATGTTGATCTAAATTTCTGTGACATCTAGAAATCACAGAAGGGTGGTGATTATGGGAGCAAAATTCTTGAGTTAGTACTTGGATAGAGATTATTGTGTTGGTAGTAACTGGCTGTTACCGTACAGTTTGGACATGTATTTTTAGGTGCCAATATACTTATAGGGAACTGTTAAAGTGCATTATGTGATTTTATAGTTGGCTTAACTCCCCAATTATATTTCCCTTAATGGGATATTAATATTATTTGTTATTTCTTTTATTCATTTATTGAATATTTATTGCTTTACTTAGTAATGTACTAGGCAATGGAGATTACAGTGCTACAAGGTAAGTAAAAATGTCACCTGACTAAGCTTTATGAGAGGAGGAATTGTGTCTGTTTTATTTGCCTTGGATAATCAGTACATGGACATAGCCAAGTTAGTTTTTGAGTGAATGTTGCAGTTCTGTGAAGCAGCTATGGTGCGTTCCTGGGTACACTAGAAGTAGAGATGGGACCAAGCAGCTGGATGAGTAGGGATCAAGGATTGCCTACAGAAGGTTACTCCTAGTTAAGTTTCTTTTGCTTTGTTTTGTTTTTTAATTTTAAAGAATGCTTCACGAATTTGTGTGTCATCCACACTGGGGCCATACTAATCTTCTCTGTATCATTCCAATTTTAGTATATGTGCTGCCAGAGCAAGCAGTCCTGGTTAAGCTTTGAAGAATCAATTGTATATTGTATATATATACAATATACAATTGTATATGTATAACCTGGCAAAGAACAAAGGGAGAGCACAAAGGGTATGCAAAGGAATGGAAGTCTGGAAGGGAATGCCTATGAAGTTAGAGGGGCTGTACGGGCTTCCGCATTATAAGGGTGTGGAGGAGTGGAAGGACGCTGGTGGAGGGCTTGGCAGAGCCAGATCACAAACGTTCTTTGTATGTCTTGCTAACTCCATCCTATGAAATGAAGATATGTTTAGTTTTTTAAGCAGAGAAAAGGACAAGATCATTTGGTTAGAAGTTCTAGCCAAATGCAGTGGCACACGTCTGTGTTCCCTGCTACTCTGGAGGTAAGGTGGGAGGATCGCTTGAGACCAAGAGTTTGTGGCTGCAGTGAGCTATGATCCTGCCTGTGAATAGCTATGGTGCTCAAGCCTGTTGACAGATTGAGGCCCTGCCTCTTTGATGATGATAATAAAAAAGTTAATCTCTCACAATTGTTAGAAAACATACATTCTTTTAAGCACTCAATGGAGCATTTTATGAAGGTGACCATTCATTGGGCTGTACAGCAAGTTCTAATATATTTCAAATAATATCAACCATGTTTTCTGACAAGAAGGGTACTTAGGTTGGAAATGAGTAACAAACTGTATGTAGGCACACTTGGAAATTTTAAAAAACATTCTGTAAAGCCCACAGATCAGAAATAACAATGCAAATCAGAAAACATCTAGAATAAAACAATAAAGAAAATTAGGAGGCCGGGCGCGGTGGCTCACGCCTGTAATCCTAGCACTCTGGGAGGCCGAGGCGGGTGGATTGCTCGAAGTCAGGAGTTCGAAACCAGCCTGAGCAAGAGCGAGACCCCGTCTCTACTATAAATAGAAAGAAATTAATTGGCCAACTAATATATATATAAAAAATTAGCCAGGCATGGTGGCACATGCCTGTAGTCCCAGCTACTCGGGAGACTGAGGCAGGAGGATTGCTTGAGCCCAGGAGTTTGAGGTTGCTGTGAGCTAGGCTGACACCACGGCACTCACTCTAGCCTGGGCAACAAAATGAGACTCTGTCTCAAAAAAAAAAAAAAAGAACTAGCAGAAAAAGAAATCAAGAAAGCAATCCCATTTACAGTAACTACAACCCCCTCCCACCAAAAACTAAAAACAAAACAAAACCCTAGGAGTGGTTTCACCTTTAACCCAGGAGGTAAAACATCTCTACAAAGAAAACTGTAAAACACTGATGAAAGAAATTGAAGAGGACACAAACAAATGGAAATACATCCCATGTTCATGGTTGGAAGAATAAATACTGTGACAATGACTATACCACCAAAAACAATCTACAGATTCATTACAATTTCTATAAAAATACCAATGACATTCTTCTCAGAAATTGGGGAGAGAAAGTCCTAAAATTCATATTGGAACCACAAAAGGCTGCAAATAGCCAAAGCTATTCTGAGCAAAAAGAACAAAGCTGGAGGCATCACACTAACAGACTTCAAAATATGATACAAAACTATAGTAAATAGCATGCTACTGGCATAAAAACACACTTAGACCAATGGAACTGAATAGAGAACCCAGAATTAAATGCGTGCAATTATAGCCAGCTGATTTTCAACAAAGACTCTAAGAACATACATTGGCAAAAGGACAGTCTCCTCAATAAATGATGCTGGGGAAATTGAAATGAAATACTATTCAACCTTAGAGGAAGGAGGAAATCCTGTCATTCACAGCAACAAGGGCTTGGAGGACATTATGTTAAGTGAAATAAGCCAGGTACAGAAAGACATACTGTGCATTCTCACTCATATGGAAGTTTAAAACAGTATCATAGGCCAGGCGCAGTGGCTCACGCCTGTAATCCTAGCACTCTGGGAGACCAAGGCGGTAGATTACTCGAGATCAGGAGTTCAAAACCAGCCTGAGCAAGAGCGAGACCCTGTCTCTACTATAAATAGAAAGAAATTAATTATATATATATAATTAATTATATATATATATATATATATATATATATATATAAATAAATAAAATTAGCCGGGCATGGTGGCGCGTGCCTGTAGTCCCAGCTACTCGAGAGGCTGAGGCAGGAGGATTGCTTGAGGCCAGGAGTTTGAGGTTGCTACAAGCTAGGCTGACACCACGGCACTCACTCTAGCCTGGGCAACAAAGTGAGACTCTGTCTCAAAAATAAATAAATAAATAAAATAAAACAGTATCATAGAAATAGAATAGTGGTTACTGGAGGCGAGGAAGAGGAGAGTTGTTGGGGTAGGGGGAGATAGCCAGAGGGTGGTTAATGGATAAAAATTATAGTAGATAGGAGGAAAAAGTTCTAGTGTTCTGTAGCACTGTGGGGTGACTGTAATTAACAATTTGTTGTATATTTTTAAAAAGCTAGAAGAGAGAATTTTGAGTGTTCCCAACACAAATGATAAATGTTTGGGGTAATAATTACCCTGATTTGATCATTACACATTGTATACATACGTGTATCAGAATATCACATTTTACCCCATAAATATGTACAATTATGTTAATTAAAAATAAAAGCAAAACACACACACACATATCCAGAATACAGTCATTCCTCAGTATCTACAAGGGATTGGATCCAGGAACCTCCGCAGGTACCACAATTGGCACATACTCAAGTCCTGCAGTCAACCCTGGGGAACCTGTACACATGGAAAGTTGGTCCTGTGCATCTGCAGGTTTCATGTTCAGTGAATACTGTATTTTTATCTGTGTTTGGTTGCTATACGAAGGACCAACTGTACTGGGGGGGGGGGGCACATATATAAGGGGACCCTTGCAGTTCAAACCTGCAGTTCAGCCGTCAACTTTATCTACCAAAACCACCATTAGACCCAGAATCCCACTCTAGGAAGCTAGCCTACAGATTTATTTGCCTAAACAACAGCAAAAACATCTATCCAATTTTTGTTATTGACATATTGCTTTTGCCAAAATATTAGAAACTATCTAAAAGGTCCATCAACATGGTTGGGGGTGGTGGCATGCACCTGTGGTCCCAGGAAGGAGAGTGAGGTAAGGGGATCGCTTCAGTCCAGGAGTTCGAGGCTGCAGTACACTATGATCAATCACTCCAGCCTGGGCAACATAGTGAGATCATATCCCTTAATAATATAAAAAATAAAATGTCCATTAACGGGAGAATGAGTAAATACAGCCATAAGATATTCATAGGATGGAAAACTACATAACAGTGAATATGAATTAAGAATAACTACACACTTAATATGAATTAAGAATAACTACATTTCCATCATGGAAATGTCTCACAATGTTGTGTGAAAAAAAATTATACACCTAGAATTATACAATTTTATACATCTATAGAAAGTTTAACAATTTGCAAAATAATGCTGTATGTTACAGTCCTTTCTTAAAAATAAAAAAACAGTTTTCAGCTTCAGAAGGAGGGACTTAAAATAAAATAAAAAGACAAGTTGAAAAGTGTTTAAACTAAAAAATCTCAGGAAAAAATCAGGTGCCGGAGCTTAAAAATTTTTAAAGGGAAAAAAGGACAAAGAGGCCGGGCGCGGTGGCTCACACCTGTAATCCTAGCACTCTGGGAGGCCGAGGCGGGCGGATTGCTCGAGGTCAGGAGTTCGAAACCAGCCTGAGCAAGAGTGAGACCCCGTCTCTACTATAAATAAAAAGAAATTAATTGGCCAACTAATACATATATAGAAAAAATTAGCCAGGCATGGTGGCGCATACCTGTAGTCCCAGCTACTTGGGAGGCCGAGACGGGCGGATTGCTCGAGGTCAGGAGTTCGAAACCAGCCTGAGCAAGAGCGAGACCCGGTCTCTACTATAAATAAAAAGAAATTAATTGGCCAACTAATACATATATAGAAAAAATTAGCCAGGCATGGTGGCGCATGCCTGTAGTTCCAGCTACTTGGGAGGCTGAGGCAGGAGGATTGCTTGAGCCCAGGAGTTTGAGGTTGCTGTGAGCTAGGCTGACTCCACGGCACTCACTCTAGCCTGGGCAACAAAGTGAGACTCTGTCTCAAAAAAAAAAAAAAAAAAAAAGGACAAAGAAATGTCAAGTCCATTTCATGCCACAGAATTTAATGAAAACACCCTAAGCAGTACATTTTAATCTGAAGAGAAGTGACACAGAGTAAAGAAAATAAAATGTAGATGTCTCATTACAAGGGGCAAACTCTTCTTGGCTTTCCAAGTTCTTGGGCTTCACATTCATACAGCAGGGATATGCAATCTGAGGGTGTTTTTTTCTTAGACCTACTTGTTTGTAAGGTTTTAGTTTCCTATACTGTACTTTGTGGGTCATGCTTGTTGGGGAAAAATTGTTAAAATTGTGATTTTTAACACCCTTTGCTCTTATTCAGAGCAGTTGAGAACTTAAAATTCACGTATAAATATTACTTTTGAACCTTTACTTATGCCTATATTTACTGAAAGATTGCAGTTGAGTTTAAATAGTGCTTTGAAGTTCCCTTTGTCAGACCACATTGTATATACTAAAGAAAAGACTGTGTTGTCTTTTTGTCTGTGATTATTCTCACAGTCATTTAACGTGATATAACTACATGGTACTGTAGAAGTACAACTCAAGCCATTGTTTGCCTTAAGCAGTATTTTAGATTTGGGGACATGATGTTTACTTATACAAGCTTTTCTTAAGACCTTTTAATTCATATCTCAAACTTGAGGATACGCATGAAAACAGTGGAAATTTTTCCTCACTGGATCTCGACACAGAGCTGGAAGTGAGCAAAAGGAAATGGTGTGGTTTCTGTGTCATTTCAGTTGTATTGAGATAAGGAAATGGGATAGTTTATCCACTATGCTGCTCTTTTGGGAAAGTCTGGTTTGTATATAAAAGTAAAAGGTATTGGCATAATGTTTTAATTCCTCCTGCTCTATTCAGTCATTCCCTCAGCAAATATTTATTCAGTACCGACTATGTGCCAAGCACTGTTCTAGAGCCTACAAATATAGAGTGAATGAAACAGACTAACACTCCTGCCCTTGTGGAGTATATATTTTGGAACAGGTGGCAGGCAATAAACAAAATGAAAAGTAAATTATATATCAAATTACACCATGGCAACTGCTAAAAAGAAAAAAAAAATAGCAGGAAAGGGAGGAAATGAGTGCCAGGGATGGGGATGGGATTATAGTTTCAAATAGGGTGGGCAGGAACCCTGTAAGTAAGAAAGGGGTTTTGAGTAAGCGCTTAGAAGGAAGTAAGGCAGCAAGTAATTACAGATGTCCGGAGGAATAATGTGATAGGCAGAGGGACCTGCAAATGCAAAGGTATTGAGACAGGACTAGCAGGGATGCATGTTCAAAGAACAACTAGGGCTGGGTGTGGTGTCTCACACCTGTAATCCTAGCACTCTAGGAGGCCAAGGCAGGAGGGTTGTTTCAGTTCAGGAGTTCCAGACCAGCCTGAGCAAGAGTGAGGCCCTGTCTCTATTAAAAAAAATAGAAAGAAATTAGCCTGACAACTAAAAATAGAAAAAAATTAGCCGGACATGGTGGCACATGCCTTAGTCCCAGCTACTTGAGAGGCTGAGGCATGAGGATTGCTCGAGCCCAGGAGTTTGAAGTTGCTGTGAGCTAGGCTAACGCCACAGCACTCTAGCACAAGCAACACAGTGAGACTCTGTCTCAAAAGAAAAAACGAGGAGTCCAGTGCAGTGGAGTGAGTGGGGGCACCAGCGGAGGGGTTTGAAGAGAGGCATGATGTGGTTTAATACACTTTTTCTTAGGATCACTGTGGCTGCTGTGTTGAGAGTACATGGCGGACAAGGGTGGAAGCAGGGGCCCAGTTAGGAGGCTGTTTCACCATTCCAAGTGAATAATTAGTTGCTTGGACTGGAGCGAGAACAGTGGAGGCAGTAAGAAGGGCATGGGTTCTGGGTAGATTTTGAAAGTAGAATCAATGGATTTGGTGACAGATAGTATATGACATATGAGAAGGAGGGAAAGAGTGGTCAAGAATAACTAAGATTTTAGGCCTGGAAAACTAGAAGAGTAAAGGGGCTGTTAACTGAGGTGGGAAAGATTAAGGGTGTAGCATATTTAGCGGATGAGAAGAAAAAAGATCAGGAGTTAATAATTATATAGCTGCTGATAACATTATTAAGTCAATTTTTATACTTTTGGAGCTGTCTTAAAAATAATTAGCTCTTTCTTATACCAGCCTGTTTCCTTTGCAAGTGTGTTATCGAATATCTTTTCTGACAAGACATTTGACTTTATTCAGAATTGCTGATTTTATGCTAATCTAACCTAGAATCCTAAAGTATGCCTTTCCCTTTAATCTTTTTTTTTTTTTTTTTTTTGAGACAGAGTCTCGATTTGTTGCCCAGGCTAGAGTGAGTGCCATGGCGTCAGCCTAGCTCAGAGCAACCTCAAACTCCTGGGCTCAAGCGATCCTCCTGCCTCAGCCTCCCGAGTAGCTGGGACTACAGGCATGCGCCACCATGTCGGCTAATTTTTTATGTATATATTTTAGTTGGCCAATTAATTTCTTTTTATTTATAGTAGAGACGGGGTCTCGCTCTTGCTCAGGCTGGTTTCGAACTCCTGAACTTGAGCAATCCGCCCGCCTCAGCCTCCCAGAGACATTTATATCAGCTAGAATGTTTTTGTTGTAACAAAAACTGACTCTCTGACCTAAAAAATAGAATTTATTGGCTCTTAACTGAAAACTCCTTAAGTAATTCAGGCTGCAGGCAAGGTTGCTTGAGTGCCTCATTGATGTCTCCAAGGAGAGCGGGCTTCTGTCAGTCTCCGAGCTCTGCCGTCTGGCCCATCATAGCTGCCAGCAGCTTCTGGACTGCTCTTTCCTTATTCAAATTCAGTCTGAAAGAGTGACTTTGTCTCTGCAGTCTGCAGTCCCAGAAAAGTCATGAGACTCCATCAGACCAACTCTTCCCTTAGCTTTTCTTTATGGCATAGAATTTTCTTTGTGGCACAGAATTGATTAAGCCCATAAGCTGATGGGCTTAGCCCAGAACAGAGCCTCTACTCTGGAGCTTAGGGAAAATCTTTACACTTTGAATTTTTTTTAAATTGTAGATAGAGTAAAAAGTGGAGAGAAAGGATTGAGTTTTGAATTGTTTTCACATTGTATAAGCACTATGGTTAATACAGCAAGAATGATTCCTTTTTACAGTGGTCAGGTGGGGAGAAAAAGAAAAAGTAAAATTATTTCAGACATTAGTTTGATCAAGATAATTTTTCTTCTTAGAGACCTAATATTGTTGCCACTTGAATAGCTGGCACTGCAAAGGGACCTTTAGATGATAATAAAATATGATAATTGCACCATACTAGTCAAGAATCAGTGTTTCTCAACAAGGAGGGCACTGTTGGCATTTGGTTGAGACAGTTCTTTATTTTGAGGGATTGTCCCTGCGCATTGCATTGAATTGTCCATTTTGGTCCCTGGCCACTGTATGTCTTGTCATATCTCAGACATTATTCTAACCAAAAAGTCATCTGCATATTTTTAGATCTTCTTAGGAAGGGGTGGTCGCCCAGCCACTGCTGCTGCTGCCTAAGGAGCTCAGAGCTGGCGTTTTGAGGAGCTGGGGCTAAAACCCTGAGGAGTGGGTACCGCTGGGTCCAAAAGGGTGCCAAGAAGCTAGTAGTAGGAGTGTGGACAGAAGCTGGGTACCAGAGCAAACTTCTGCTGCCTATTGTAAAGGGTGGTTTTCAGGCAACTCTGACAGGAACAGCAAACCAAAGCAGGGAATAAGAAAGTCCCTTCTCTGCTCCTTCAGCTACCTCTGATTCCCAGGTTAGCTGAACCAACCCATCAGGGAGCCAGCTGGTGAAGGACATGTTGTTGGCAGTGTCCTAGCTTCAGCATCAGAAAGCAGAGTCTATATACATAGAATAGAGAGCTTTTGAACTGAAAAGTAATAGTGTAATAATGGACACAGTACTTTGGGTTTTAATCCCATTGCTTTCCTACTAGCTCTTCTCATGCAATAGCCAGTGGTATTGGGGCTTTGTCAGCAGCAGACTTGCCACTTACTGGTTGTGTTAACTTGGGCAATTTCTTAACTTTGCTGAGTTTCACTTTCTCCTTGCAAAGTTATGAAGATGAAATAAAATCTTATGTGGCTAAATAAAAAAATAACTTTTGGGTTTTTTTAAATGTACTTATGATATGCTGGACTAAACATTGCATTTTGGGTTAGGAGACATGGGTATTAATTAATTTGTCCACTCTAGATACTAGCCATCTGAAATTCAACAACTCACTTTATCTCCCTGAACCTATCTTTTCTATGTAAAAGCAGAATAATTTTACCTACTATAAGGGTCATATAGATGGGATAATGCATGCAAGACTAATTTGCAAATTGTGCAAATGACAAAGATGATGGTGTGCTAATATAATTAAGCAGTTACCATTAAAGACTATATACATAAGAGTCTCTTATTAAGTCTGCACAAAAGACTTGGATGTGTCTCATGTTCATGAACTTTCATCACATTATACTGATTTTATCTCTATTCAAATATTGTGGAAAAACACACACAGTATTGTTTACCATTGCAGGTTGAGCATCCCTAATCCAAACATCCAAAATCTGAAATCCTCCAAAATCTGAAACTTTTTAAGTGCTAACATGATGCTTAAAGGAAATGCTCATTGGAGCATTTTGGATTTGTGATGCAGAACCACGAAGTATATATAATGCAAATATTCCAAAGTAAAAAAAAAAAATCCAAAATGCTTCTGAACCCCTAGCATTTTGGATAGGGTACACTCAACCTGTACACATAATATGTACCCACGTGGTGTGACCAGATCCTCTCCCCTTCCAGGCATTGCTGCAACTACTGATTCATTTCACCTGTTTTTGGTTTTTTGTGCTTATTCCAGAGGAGAAACAGAAGAATAACACCTATACCTCTTAAATTAACAGCTCACAGACATTAAGAATGCCTTCTGAGCACAGATATGCCAAAGTTTGGTGTATAACATAATCTAGTTTTAATTATTTGTGAGATTTTTTAAATGTAATACAATTAAACAACCTTTGGTGAAACTAGGTTAGGGAATTTGTAGTACAAGATCTTTTGAAAATAGATTATCTCCTATTTTTAAAGATATCTCATAAACCAGAAAGCATTTCTTGAACATCTAATATTGAGGCCCCTAGTAAGGAGTATAAAACATACAAATGTATCAGCTATGTCCAGGCGCAGTGGCTCACGCTTGTTGTCCCAGCACTTTAGAGAGGCTGAGGTGGTCTCAAAAAGTTTGAGACCAGCCTGGGCAACATAGTTGACACCCTGTCTCTACAAAAAAAATTAAAAATTAGCTGGACTTGGTAGTATATGCCTGTAGCTCTAGCTACGTGGGAGGCTGAGGCAGGAGGATTGCTTGAGCCCAGCCTTGGCAACAGAACGAGACACTGTCTCTAAAAATAAATAAAGAAAAAAAACTATGACAGGCTAGCGTTGGTGGCTCACTCCTATAATCCTAGTACTCTGGGAGGCCCAGGCGGGCAAATTGCTGAAGGTCAGGAGTTCAAAACCAGCCTGAGCAAGAGTAAGACCTCGTCTCTACTAAAAATAGACAGAAATTAATCGCCAACTAAAAATTTATAGAGAAAATGAGCCAGGCATGGTGGCACATGCCTATAGTCCCAGCTACTGGGAAGGCTGGGGCGGAAGGATTGCTTAACAACAGAGTTAGACTCTATCTCAAAAAAACCAAAAAAACAAGGCTGGACACGGTGGCTCACCCCTGTAATCCTAGCACTCTGGGAGGCCAAGGAGGGTGGATTGCTTGAGGTCATGAGTTCGAAACCAACCTGAGCAAGAGCGAGACCCCGTCTCTACTATAAATAGAAAAAAATTAATTGGCCAACTAATATATATAGAAAAAATTAGCCGGGCATGGTGGCACATGCCTGTAGTCCCAGCTACTCGGGAGACTGAGGCAGTAGGATTGCTTGAGCCCAGGAGTTTGAGGTTGCTGTGAGCTAGGCTGACGCAATGGCACAAAGCCAGACCCTGTTTCAAAAAAAAAAAAAAAATTACGACAAAAAATGCATCAATTATATATAGTGCCATACTAATTTGTCTTGCCTCTCTGGTTCTGGAAGAATTTATACTTTGTTGTGGAAAATATCTTGACACAGAAGGAAAGTGCAGATTTTGAGTGAGGAGGGGACAGTTGAGCAGAAATACAAAGGTTGAATGTGTGATTTGTTTTGAGTGAGTAATTGAGTGTGAGCAAAAGGTAGAGTCTAGTTGGAAAGTAGTTTCAGGGGTGGTGGTGAAATTAGTAGCCTCAAGGTGATAAAGATATGACAGTTTATGAAGTGGAACTTCCCCGTTCCTAGTTTAGGTCAGAAGTTAGCTATATGGTTGGTTCTCTTTGCTCCTGGCTCATGGGTGTAATTGTCAGATTTTCTAAAAGACCTTGTTATTAATGTCTTGCCCTGCCTCTTGCAAGATCTCATAGCACAGACTCCAAGGCTGGCTTTTTGGTACGATTTGTGTGTATTACCTCAGATCCACTCACACAACTCTTTAAGCAAGTTATTTTCCTAAGCATTTGTGTTTAGATTTGGGTGAAACTGTTTTTCTACACTGATTTAAAAAATAACCATGAGTCCTGTTGCTCCAGTGGTACATGTGTATATTAACTTAAGAGATTGATGGGGAAAGAATGGATGAGTTGCTTGTTAAGGGAAAAGACGATATTCTTATGCTAATGCAAGCTCTGGATAAGGAGCAGAGCAGCCATGCAAACAATAGCTGTGGAGCCAGAAAGTCTGCATTGAGCCCATTCCTTCTCCGAAAGCTTGTCAGACCAGGCGCCTGGAGCTGCCTGGGGGAGGGACCCCTGGAAAGGCGACTTTTCTCCTTGCTATTTTATGGAATTGGCAGCTACCCAGCTTGTTGGAAATTCCCAAAACTCTCTACTAGAAAGTAAAAATTAAGGGTGGGGGGCTTAACGGGAAGAGGAAAGAATGACTTTAGTCTGTTTTTTCAGCTGACTTCAGCCTTTTCCTGCTGCTTTTAAAAAAAAATTCTGATTGAACTATTGATTCAGCCTTCTTGCTGTTTGCTGAGCTTTAAAATTTTTTATTTCAAAAGAAATTATTTTTATTTTATTGAATAATTTTGCCCTAACATTATTTTCCTAAAGAAGAAACTGCACCAGTCTTTGTATATAGCAAAGGAATACATTTATTTAGGTGCCTATTTGGTTGTTTTAAGAGCTTTTAATTGCCAGCAGCGTTTTCAAGTTTTGATCGTGTAGCATTTTAAGTGTCTGCATCCTTATATTCTTGACGTTGAAAGATTAGGTGTTTTTTAATTTATATAAAAATTCTGATGAGTTATTTAGGAATTTTAAAAAAAATATCTTATTCTCAGCTGTTAGAATTATAATAGTTTTAAGAGTGGTTGTAAAATAAGGTTAATATTTTGCTATATCATGATTATAGAAGCAGTTAATATGGGACAAGTAAAGGGGAGGTCCTCGGCCCAGCGCAGTGGCTCACACCTGTAATCCTAGCACTCTAGGAGGCCAAGGCAGGTGGATTACTCGAGATCAGGAGTTCGAAACCAGCCTGAGCAAGAGCGAGACCCATCTCTACTACAAATAGAAAACAATTAATTGGCCAGCTAATATATATAGAGAAAAAATTAGCCAGGCATGGTGGCATATGCCTGTAGTCCCAGCTACTTGGGAGGCTGAGGCAGCAGGATTGCTTGAGCTCAGGAGTTTGAGGTTGCTGTGAGCTAGGCTGACGCCACGGCACTCACTCTAGCCTTGGCAACAAAGCAAGACTCTGTCTCAAAAAAAATAAAAAATAAATAAACCAAGCATGCTGACATCATAATTCACTCTCTTAAATTTGCTGCCCAGGGTATGTATAATATGAGAAGCACCTTTACATAGAACACAAAACTGATGTTATTTTTATGGAACCCATGGTTTAAAAGGGGAAATGTAGTGGTATATAGTATATAACTAGGGATAGGATTTTTCCCCCTAAAATGAGCCTGCATTATTGTGATGATTTGAAAACAATAGCTTGCTTTTGGTCACTCCCTGAGAGAAAGATGTCAGTTACATGATTCAGTTCTTTGGGCATTTTGACTATCTTATATTGTTGTATTCCTTTATTGTCTGTGCTTTTCAGACTTCTGTCTTGGTTGACTCTGCAATGGCTTACAGTGATTAGGCTTTTATTATTTTGACAAATTTCTAATAATGATTGCATTAGTTATCTATTGCTGCCTGACAAATTATCCCAAAATGTAGCAGCTTAAAACAACCAAGATTTATTATCTCATAAATTTTCTGAGGGTGAAGAATCCAGCGGGGGTGCTAGGTGGTTCCAGCTTAGGGTTCTCATGAAATTGTGGTTAATTTGAAATTGTGGTTAATGAAATTGTCTATGAAGCTGCAATCACCTGAAAGCTTCCATGGGGCTGAAGGATCCACTTCCAGGGTGGCTCACTCACATAACTGTTGGCAGGAGGCCTCAGTTCCTTGTCACATGGGCTCTCTGTAAGGCTCCTTGAGTGTCCTTATGTCATGGCAGCTGGCTTCCCTCAGATGAGTGTTTCAAGGGAGAGTAAGGAGAAAGCTTAAGTTCCTTTTATGACCTATTCACAGAAGTCACACTGTTGTTTCCATTTTACTTTGTTAAAAGTGAGTCCCTAAGTCCAGTTCACATTCAAGAGAGGAAATTAGGCTCCACTTTTAACTGTTAAAAATATCACTTGTGGACAATAGTTTATATTCCAGCTGTGGTAATATACACCACATGAATATTGTACATGATGGATCCTGGACCATGAACTTATTTTATCAGTGAATGCCACATAAATGTATATGATGTTAATTTACACTTATTAATGCTATTTATTTATTTGTGACAGAGTTTCACTCTGTCACCTTGAGTAGAGTGCAGTGGTGTCATTATAGCTCACAGCAACCTCAAACTCCTGGGCTCAAATGATCTTCCTGCCTCAGCCCTCCAACTAGCTGGGACTACAGGCTCATGCCACAATTCCTGGCTAATTTTTTCGTTTTCTTTTTTTCCTTTTTTTTTTTAAGTAGAGACAGGGTCTCACTCTTACTCAGGCTGGGATGCAGTTTTTAAATGAACAGTTCTGTGTTCATTTTAAAGAGAAGAGAGCCCTCTTCCCTTTTCACTCTTAGGTGGCTGTCTTATCCAGAGCCATGGCTTTGAATATCTCTATGCTGTTGACATAACAGATTTATATCTTTAGCCCCAAATGTTTCCTCTTAAGCTTCAGAACCAAATGGTCATTAGACATTCCCTTTAGGTAATCTCAACTTTTGATCTCTTCCCTTCACTCCTTTAAAAATCTGCTTATTTCCATTTCCGTAATTGTTAATTACTGAAATGTGGGAATCTTCCTTGACCCCTCACTCTCCCTTACTCCATATCTAATCCATTACCAAGTACCGTTAGTCTATTTTTGAAGTATATCCTGAATCCATCCACTGTACCACTGCCACCCTAATTTTTAACCACCATTGTCACTTCCCTAAATTTCCACAATATTCTTCCTGTTGGTCTATTTGCTTTTGCCCCCTCTAGCCCATTACATAGAATCCAGATCACAGCCACTTAGGTTTAAATCCCAGATCCTTCATATGACCGTGCTTGACCTGCTCTTTGTCTTCTCTGTCTCTTCAGCCTTAACCACCATACTATCACTTATTCTTAACATTTGAACCATTGTTCTCTCTTTCCTTTTCTCTGCCTCAAGATCTTTGGACAGGCTTTTCCCTATGCCTAGAACTTTGTCACTTCTCAGCATTGCTTCCCTTAACCCCTCCAACTAGATTACATTAAGTCATTGCTCTATAGTCCTCTAGGACCTGGCACTTTTCCTCTGCATTTACTACAGGTTATGATTATTATCATTTGCATTATCTTGTTTAGTGTCTGAGTATCTTAGTTGTCTTTTTTAATGACTATGAACTCCATGAAGGCTGGATCTCTTTTGCTTTCAACACTGTATTCTTGGTGTCTAATATAGAATCATGTATAACATAGGTACTTAATAAACATTTAGAGAATAAATTAATATTCAATGGCAAAAACTCTGTTCACACAGGACTTCAGCATTGGAAGGGATCTAGTCTTTTCTGTCATGTCAGTCATGTCGCTGACAAAGGTACATTCAGACTTCGTTCCTTTCATACTCTGTGAGTAAAGACTCCTGGTTCTTTTAGTTGTTTCTCAAGTGGAGTACTTTCTATGTCCTTAGCATTCCCATCATTCTTCTCTAAAGTGTTTAATAGACCTGAGCAGGTGGAATAAAGGAAGATGGTTATCCTTTTTGGTTACAGTAGTGTGTTTCTGTTGATGGCTGTTCTCCATACAAGTTATCACAAGTTTTTTGTCTGCAAAAATTTCTTGCAGATGGTATTGTCAGGGGTAGCACCTGTTAACTTCCTGTGCTGGGTGGGCAAATGTGTTATAAACATGCATGAGAGGAGAGTTTTATTGAACACCTACTTTGTGCCAGGCTCTGCTAAATGGTTTATAAAATATATTTTGCAATATATAATATACACAAAATATCCAGCAGGGCAGCATAAGGTAGCAGTTAACACATAGAATCCGGAGTCAGATTTCTTTGATTTGAATTATAACCCTACCACTTACCAGCTGTGTGATCTTTGATAAATTCCTTAAAGTCTACTTGCCTGTTTCTTCCTCTGTAAAATTAAAATAATTATACCATTTTATAAGATTAGTTAATATATGCAAAGCATTTATAATGGTCCTGGCACATAGAGGTGAATATATGTGTTAGTTATTGTTTATTTCTGAGAATAACGAGATTAATAAATATCATTCTAGATTTATTTGTTTGTTTTTGTAGAAAGGATCTCACTGTGCTTCCCAGGCTGGAGTATGGTGACTATTCACAGGCTCACCGTGAATGGCTGATCATAGTTCACTGTAATCTTGACCTCCTGGGATCAAGTGATCCTCCCGCCTCAGCCTCCTGAGTAGCTGGGACTATAGGGGCATGCCACTGCACCTAGCCTAAGCTAGTTTAAAACTGCACCTAGTTTTATTTATTTATATTTTTTGGAGACAGAGTCTCACTCTTGCCCAGGCTAGAGTGCCATGGTGTCAGCCTAGCTCACAGCAACCTTAGACACCTGGGCTCATGAGATCCTCCTGTCTCAGCCTCCCGAGTAGCTGGGACTGCAGGCACGAGCCACCATGCCTGGCTAATTTTTCTGTATATATATTTTTTAGTTGCCCAGCTAATTTCTTTCTATTTTTAGTAGAGGCGGGGTCTTGCTCTTGCTCAGGCTGGTCTTAAACTCCTGAGCTCAAACGATCCACTGTCCCGGCCCGCGGGACCTTCTGTTACTCGAGGGGGTCAAGGGGGACCTTGCCTGAAAGAGATGAGCGAGAGAAAGGAACGAGACCAAGAAAATGGTTGTCAAGGTCTACTTTACTTAGATTCTTACTAGGTTTTATAAGCATACAGAAACAAGGAAGTAAAAACAAAAAATGCAGTGGGGTGATGGTGAGTCTTGGGTTTGGGCTAATCAGCCCCAATCAGTATCTTATCGGTATCGAGGTTTGTTGTGACTGATTATCCAACCTCAACCTGGCAGGTGGTCGGGAACAATTGCAGTTAGCACACCCTGGAGAATTCCATGGTCAGCACGTCATGGAATGCATTCTTCTCGGAGCTATAGCTGGAGGGTGGGGTGCTGTTTTTGTCCTAGGAATTTTTCTAGGGCTAGGCCCGTGCGTAGGACAAGTCATAGGGGTGTTGAGGGTCTTTGAGGGTCCTTGCCTCTAACATCTCCCCCTCTCTTTATTAATATGAGGGAGATTTATATAGGTTGGTGGAGAGCCTGTCTTAGGCTACGCGATGGGCTTCCGCGACCAGCACCCCAAATATAAGATCGGGCGATAAACATGAAGGTGAGGCCTCTGTCTTAGGCTATGTAGGTGGCATCCAGCTCCAGCACTTCTGATTATGAAGTGTGCCCCGGGGCATGGACCTACAATATTCCCGTCATGGAGTCACCTCACCGTCGGCGGGGTGTGCATCTGGTATACGGCATCGTGATAATCCCATCATGGGCGTCTCCACAGCTTTTGGAACCAACTGCGTTCCATGTCTGAGGCAAGGTCTGAGAAATTTAGACCCCCAGTGGGTGTATTGGGAGACTCTCCACGGAAGTCTTCTCTGGAGCCTCTTTGTTCTAGCCGTTGGTAAAACACGGAGACCGATTTTTGTGTGGCTGCGTCTACCTGTGACTTGACAAAATTAGTTAGTTTTTTGAATGCCCAAGGCCCAAAGGTGAGGAGCAACAGAAAGCCTACAAGCGGCCCTAAGACACTGGGAAGCAATGTGGATAGCCAAGGGGATGTAGAAAACCAATTTTGATACCATGCCTCACTTTGTTCTCTCCATTTTTTTCTATCTTCTAGGCTCTAACTCTTCCAATGCTATCTTCTACCAGACCTGTTTTGTCTGCGTAAAAGCAACATTCTTCTTTAAGTGCTGCGCACAAACCTCCCTCTTGGAGGAACACTAAGTCTAGACCTCTTCTATTTTGCAACACTACCTCAGAAAGCGAAGCGAGGGATTCTTTGAGATATTTTAGGCCCTGCTGTAGCTCTCGGAGATCGTTATCGATGGCAGCAGAGAGCTGCAGGTATTGTTGGTTGGAGGTGACTAGAGAGGCTATGCCTGTTCCAGCCCCTGTGGCACCAAGGCCTAGAACAACTGCGAGTGTTATGGCCATGATGGGCTCTCTTTTCTCGGGGCATTGTGGTGCCACGCTCCCAAAATTTGAGCAATTCGTCAGCAGGATGTACAGTGAGTCTGGGGAAGAGCATGACTAACACACAATATTCTCTATGCTCAAGAAACGTTGCAGTGACTACATACGGGGTAATGCCGGAAGAACAAGCAAAATAAGAGGTGTTAGATGCCTGAATATACTGAAAGATGGAGTTGACAGTAATTGACTAATTGCATATTTTCTCTAAGGGTGCAGGGGGAAGCATTTTTGGGCCAAGAAGGCAAAGGCCTAGGCCTGTGATTTGGCTGAGTGTCAGGCCATCATGGGTCTCCAGGCCCCATCTGAGTTTGCTGGTGTCGTTAGTAAATAATTTTGGAATGGGGGAGACTCTTGTTTTGTTTTTTGGGAAATATTACAGGTGTCCGATAGAGGAACTGAATTAGTTTATCAGGGGGGTAATGATTATCTAGTTTGCCCTGGAAAGACGTACAGTTAACTGCCCAATCATCATCATTTTGTATTAGCCACCGAATTTGAGAAGCATTGTAAGGGAATATTATGATATCTGGATCCTTTCCAAAGAGCTTAAGGGAGTTTTCTCGCCCCAAGCGAATAATCTTAGCTACTAAGTAAGGGTAGGTGGGAAGGACTTTAGAGGGGGAAGCCGACAGGTGAACCCAAAAGAGAGGCTTGCCCTGCCAAAAGAGTCCTGTGGGCGAAAAGGGGGTAGGGAGGACAATAAAGTACAAGGGGGAATTGGGGGAGAAGTAGCCAATGGCCTGGGCATTTATGGCCTGCTTGACTAAATTAAGCACTTGCTGCCCTTCTTTAGTTAGGGATCGTGGAGAGGTTGGATTGGCATCTCCCTGCAGGATGTCAAATAGGGGTTTTAACTGTCCTGTGGTGAGTCTCAAATATGGGCGAAGCCAATTAATGTCACCTAGAAGGCGCTGAAAATCATTAAGGCATTGAAGAGAGTCTTTTCTGATTTGCACCTTTTGGGAGAGGACCTTATTGGGGAACAATTCAAAGCCTAGGAACAGGTGAGGGGGGCAGACCTGAATTTTTTCAGGGGACAGGCGGAGGCCTTGAGCTTGTAAGGCTGAGACAACCTGCATGGTAACTTGAAGCAAGGTTGTCTCGTCGGCCCCGGCGAGAAGAATGTCATCCATATGATGAATTTTATATAGCTGAGGATGTTGAATTCTAAAAGAATCAATTATCTGAGCCACATATTTTTGGCAAAGGGTAGGGCTGTTGGCCATGCCTTGAGGCAATACTCGCCATTGGAAGCGCGGGGAGGGTCCTATACAGTTTACTACCGGGAGACTGAATGCGAAGCTTTTGCAGTCATCCGGGTGCAATGGTATGGAGAAAAAGCAGTCTTAAGCTTTTGCAGTCATCCGGGTGCAATGGTATGGAGAAAAAGCAGTCTTTTAGGTCAATGACTATTTTATAGTAGCCTTTGAGGATAGCTACGGGTGAAGGCAAACCAGGCTGGAGTGCCCCCATGGGAACCATTGTTTGGTTAACAGCCCGTAAGTCTTGTAGCAGCCGCCATCTGCCGGTCCTTTTTTGGATGACGAAAATCGGGGTGTTCCATGGTGAAGTAGAGGGCTCTATGTGTCCGGCAGCTAATTGTTCCTGCATCAACACTGTAGCTGCGGCTAGCTTGTTAGACAGGAGGGGCCACTGATCGATCCAGACAGGTGAGTCACTTTTCCAAGTGATTTTATCTGCCTGAAGTGCAGGGGGATCAATGGCCCTTACGAAAAATGGTCTTTGAACCCTAGTCCTGATCTGTCTGACTTAGGGAGGGTGGTTAAGGGTGCTCTTAGTCCCTGACCCTCTTTGCCTAAACCCTGTCCTGGGAGGAATCCCTGTTTAAGCATTTGGCTGGTTATAACTTCATTGGGGCTGCACATAATGACATTCATTTGTGCAAGGATATCACGCCCCCATAAGTTAACAGGTAGGCTCGGGACTACAAAGGGTTGAGTAGTATCTCTGTTTCCCTCAGAGTCTTCCCATGTCAAAATTTTTGAGCTCTGGAGAGTATCTCTAGACTGTCCTATACCTTGTAAGTGCGTAAGGGAGGGCTACAGTGGCCATGAATCAGGCCAGGCGTCTTGGGCAATAACCGTGGAATCAGCGCCTGAATCAAGAAGGCCCTCAAAAAGTTTACCATCTAATTTTAGCTGCAGGGTGGGCCGTTCTTTGGTGATAGCTTGGACCCAATAGAGATCAGAAGAGCCAGGGCAAGAGGCACCTCGGTTAGAGGCGATGGCTGGGAAGGATGTATTAAGGGGCAAGGGTAATGCCTGAGCTAAGCGCTGTCCCTTAGAGACACACACAGGGCCTGTAAGCGCACTGGCTAAGATGTTAATTTCCCCGGTAAAGTCACTATCTACTATGGAGGGGTGGACTATGAGCCCCGCAAGAGTGGAGGAGGCTCGGCCCAGAATAAAAAAGAACATGTTGGGGGGGGGGTCCAAATGAGCCAGTGGGCAAAATTTGAACACCATCCTCAGGTCTTAATATTGTGTCGGAGGAGGCACACAAGTCCACTCCTGCGCTCCCTGTGGTTGCTTGGAGGAGTCTAGAGTCTGGGGGCTCTCTTGTTGGCTGTTCCCCGAGGCCGACTGGAATTGAATAGGACAGGGGGGCAAGGGGTTTCCACAGACATCAGTCTTGGAGCGGCATTGATTGGCCCAATGCTTTCCCCTCTTACAGCGAGGACAGAGGGAGGGGGGCTGGGCTGGCCTGCCTGGCGGCTCACTGAGGTTAGGGGTAGCAGAGGAGACGGCTAGGGGGCACTGCCTCGCAAAGTGCCCTGGCTGACTGCATTTAAAGCAGTCCCTCTGTGCCGCTGTCCCTTGGATGGCGGCCCCAACCGCAAGCTGTACAGCCTGCGATACCTTATGGGCGAAGGGGTCAACATCATTACACATTCTAATCATGTCATTAAGGTCTTTATTTTTGAGTTTGCCCCTGAGGATGGCCCTAGCGGTGCTGTTGGCATTTTCATAGGCTAATTGTTTAATAAGCCTATTATTCTCATCTTCGTGTCCGAGGGTTCGTTCGGCAGACTCTAGAAGCCTGCCCACAAATTCACTGAAACCCTCTTGAGCTCCCTGGGTGATTTTTGTCAGGGGAGTAAGAACAGATCCCATAGAGGGAAGTGTACGCCAAGCACCGAAGGCGGCTGCGGCGGTCTGGGACAAGAGTCCAATTGGGAGTCTCCTTTGGCACTGTTCAGTGGCAAACTTTCCTTGTCCGCTAAGCTTTTCAAGGGTCCAAGATGCAGAATTGGGGTTTTTTAAATTATTAGCAGTCTTGGTCTGACAGCGGTCGAGAAAGTCGGCCTTCTAAGAGAGGAACTGCCCGCGAGAAAGGACCGCCTGTACTAGTTTGACCCATTCTCCGGGGAGCAGGTAGCCGCCCCCTGAGGCTGCCTCTAGGAGGGAATAGGTAAAGGGTGCATTGGGCCCATACGTCCTAACAGCAGAATTCAGTTCTTTTAAGGTTTTAAACTTTAGTCTGCGAAATTCAGTGGGCTCTGCAGTGGGCCCGAGACTGTCTCCTCCGGGGGGTCATCACTTTCACTTTCCCTTTCTTTCTCTTCTGTATTTTCATTATCTGAATCTTGGGGCGGGGACTGGCTAGAAGAAGGGGCGGTAAGGTCTCCTTGCCTATTAGACCTGGTAACTACCGGGAATGCTAGGGCTTTATGGGAGGACTTTAAGGATTTTTTATTTAAGGTGGCATGTGACTGGGCGGTCTCATGACGCAGGTGGCTAATGAAGACCAAATCTTTAAGCGTATCTTGGAGGGAGGACAAGTCTTTGGAAAGCTGGGCAAACTCTTTTTGAAGTTGTAAGACATCCTTTAATTGCGTAACCCTTTGACTTAAGTCTTTTTTGGCACGCAAAAGTAAGGGCATTGTAATGGGAGGCATTAATGAAGGTGCGCAAATCTGGGGCACGTAGGGAGGAGGTCTATGGGGTGCCGCGGTAAGAGGCGGCCATTTGGGATCGTGATATCGAGCTGCTTCCTCCTCAGGGGTTGCCTCTTCTGCGGGGTCGAGGGACTCTTGGAGGGGTTGTTTCTTGAATACTAGGTAATTAAATGCATGAGGGGCTGTACCCTCGGGTAAGGGAGGATAGAGGGTCTTGGTGTCTGGCCTACTAATTGGGGGCTCGTCCCTAGATGTCTGGAGCTCAGCCGAGGGGTCCTGAGGGGGCATATTAATACAAACCGAGGGGCAAGGGGAAGGGTATGTTGGTCCCTCAGGATTATTAGGGGAAGTTCACCCTTCGGCCGCCTCTAAAGACGTTCTCGAAGCGGACCGCGATATGGGTCGGAGGCAGAATTCTACTGAGAGCAGCTGCTTTTTATTGGGGTCTGAATCTGCTCCCTCAACAATATCTCTGATTAGTCCCCAGTAGGAGAAAACAGATACAGGGACGGCATCTGGGCCCTGATTCAGAAGTAAATTGTTTAAATCTCTGCCTACCTTCTGCCATTTGCGTGGGTGAATCTCAGGTCCACCAACAATAAACCAAGGACAAGCACGATCAATGAACACGAAAAACTTTACTAGATCCTTTTTCTTTTTTTTTTTTTTTTTTTTTTGAGACAGAGTCTCACTTTGTTGCCCCAGGCTAGAGTGAGTGCCATGGCGTCAGCCTCGCTCACAGCAACCTCAATCTCCTGGGCTTAAGCGATCCTCCTGCCTCAGCCTCCCGAGTAGCTGGGACTACAGGCATGTGCCACCATGCCCGGCTAATTTTTTTTTGTATATATATTTTTTAGTTGGTCAATTAATTTCTATTTTTGGTAGAGACGGGGTCTCCCTCAGGCTGGTTTCGAACTCCTGACCTTGAGCAATCCGCCCGCCTCGGCCTCCCAAAGTGCTAGGATTACAGACGTGAGCCACCACGCCCGGCTAGATCCTTTTTCTTAACTCTAATTCCTCTCTCTCTGAGTGAGGCCTTGAGATCCTTGATAAAAACGGCCTATTTAGACAATGAATGGCCCATCTCGATGGGATGACAATGTAAAACTTTACTCACCAGACCGTCGACTCTGTGAGCGGCAGAACAAGGGTCTCTGTAGGGCTTCCTTTGGCCGAAGAGCGCACCTCGGCGTCACCCGACAAAGGTCCGTACCTCGGGCCCCACGTTGGGCGCCACTTGTCCCGGCCCGAGGGACCTTCTGTTACTCAAGGGGGTCAAGGGGGACCTTGCCTGAAAGAGATGAGCGAGAGAAAGGAACGAGACCAAGAAAATGGTTGTCAAGGTCTACTTTACTTAGATTCTTACTAGGTTTTATAAGCATACAGAAACAAGGAAGTAAAAACAAAAAATGCAGTGGGGTGACGGTGAGTCTTGGGTTTGGGCTAATCAGCCCCAATCAGTATCTTATCGGTATCGAGGTTTGTTGTGACTGATTATCCAACCTCAACCTGGCAGGTGGTCGGGAACAATTGCAGTTAGCACACCCTGGAGAATTCCATGGTCAGCACGTCATGGAATGCATTCTTCTCGGAGCTATACCTGGAGGGTGGGGTGCTGTTTCTGTCCTAGGAATTTTTCTAGGGCTAGGCCCGTGCGTAGGACAAGTCATAGGGGTGTTGAGGGTCTTTGAGGGTCCTTGCCTCTTAACAGTCCACCAGCCTCGGCCACCCAGAGTGCTAGGATTACAGGCGTGAGCCACCGCACCGGGTCTTCACCTAGTTTTAAAGATGAGGAAATGTATCCAGAGAGGTTAGTTTACTTATTTAAGGCAGATCCAGGATTTGAACTTATGCCCAGGGGTAGCAGGGTCCTGGACATTTTTGTAGAAGGAATCATGCAGTCCCCTTTCTCCAAAAGGAAAAGTACCTAAAGTCTCATGGGAAGCTCTGCAGAGTGCCTTGATGGTAGTGCTTTAAATAAATTAGCTGAAAGAGTAACACTGGTGACACTGAAATATGTAACAAGTTATAGTAGTCTCTTGCCCAAGACTGTAAGCTCGCAGAAGCAGAAACAGGGATACCCATGTTTGTATTTCTAGTACCTAAGGCTGGTCTGTAATTTGCACTCAGCAGGCGCTGATGAATAAATAAGTGAATGAGTAAGTGAAAGTTTGGAGAGGGGCTGAGAGCTAGCAAGGAGGCAAAAACGAAGCTAGGATTTCTGGTGTAACTGCAGAGATGGTGCTGCCTTTCCCTGTGATAGCTAATGGATAGGAGCAGGGCCACAGCAGCGAGAAGGAAAGACCCGAGTGGGATTCACACAGCTTGAGTGTAATCCTAGTAGAGATATTTAATGGGCAGACAGAAAGGAGGAGAGAAATGAGGGTTGGAAATATTCTGGAAACATATCTTGAATTTGAAACTTGGATCCCTAGAATCATAATTGAATAATTTTAAGAAATTTTCTGAAGATATGCTGTTAAATCACATTACAAATATTATTATTTGAGGCTTTATAGCTTATTCTCAGCATATGTGGTAGTAAACACTTTAATTTTATAGTAGGGAAATAAGCAATTGCATAGATTTTAGAACTAAGTCTTATATACATGATACCTCATTGTAAACCTTATTTGCCTCAATACATACCTTTGGAGAGCTAATTAAAGTGCATTTTTTTTGTTGTTATTTTTTTGAGACAGGGTCTCTTACTCTATTGCCCTGGCTAGAGTGCAATGGCATCATTATAGCTCACTGCAACCTCAAACTCCTGAGCTCAAACAATCCTCCTGCCTCAGCCTCCTGAGCATTGGGGACTACAGGTGCACGCCACCATGCCTAATTTTTCTATTTTTAGTAGACACGGGATCTTGGTCTTGCTCAGTCAGGCTGGTCTCAAATTCCTGGCCTCAAGTGATCCTCTCATGTCGGCCTCCCAAAATGCTAGGATTATAGGCATGAGCCACTGTGCCTGGCCAAATTGCAAAATTTTTAGGTAGATAAAACAGCTCAGGTTTTTTTGTGTTTTTTTTCCCCAGGTTACTAATGCTAGAAATCACACCAGAGGTGATTATTTCATAAATAAGCAAAACCTTTTGCATTCAGGAATAGTTCAGGCCGAAGTCAATAAAATCAAACTGCCTGAAACAATAGGATGGGGGAGAAATAGAATTATATTTATCTTGATACAAAGTAGGCTTTTTTTCCCTATTATCTATTTAACTATTTTACTTTGAGGCCTTTAAAGTTCACTGCCTATATTAATAATCGCCAGACCTTAATTGAAAAGGTCATGTTTCATGTTATCCATATTAAAAGGCCAATTTTACCCTAATTAAGTCAGATTAAATAAAATTATTTTAGGAAAATTATTAGGAAAATAATTTTATTTAAGATACATTTTAGAGACCATTATCCTAAGTGAAATATCACAATGGGAAAAACAAACACCATGTGTACTTGCTATTAAATTGGAACTAACAGATGAGCACATGTGTGCACAGAGAAATATAAAACTTAGTGGAAGTCAGGCAGTGGGGAGGGGCAAAAACCTACCTGATGGGTACAATGAACACTATTTGGGTGATGGGCACACTTAACAGCCATAACTCAAGCATTATGAAAGCGATTCATGTGACCAAAAATATTTGTACCCCCTTAATACTTTGAAGTTTTTTTAAAAAGTAAAAATAAAAACATATTTCTATTTGCTTTTGCTTTAATGATAAAGCACACTGCTTATTTAAATATGTATAATTTTATAGGTAGGCATTCTTTTCTGTCAGAATAAATTATTAGAAAGATTTAAGGTATTTTTATTTCATCTAGGATTTGAAAGAATATTGATAAAGAATTAAAAATATTTAAAATTATATTTAAAATTTAACCTTTCTTGATAGTAATAAAATAACTTAATTACTGTAGAGCAGCCAGAAAAGACTACTGAGATTATTTAGTGTACTTTTCTTATGTTACATATGACTAATCTGAGGTCAGGGGAGGTTGCAAATTATTATTAAGTTATTTAAGCTTTGGAACTATAGTGCCTTTTTTAAAAAAGGAAAATGGAAACAAGAATAGCTTTAATCTTTAAGAATATATTTCATTGTTTAAAGGTATACTTAGACATTTATTTTCCTCTCAGTTTTTGAAAACTTTCCAAAATTCAGTTATATTCATTACCTTCTTAATATTTTTGTCTTTCAGGAATAAAGAGAAAGCAGTGGGAGTTGGAATCATTGTCAAGTGGTTGCGGCCTTTTACAAGAAAAATCTCATTGAATAATAGTCATTTAAATTAGTGAAATAGCAGGACCAGTTATTGAAGGTGACAGTGTACAGGAAACATTATAATTGAACAATGACTCAGCTATATATTTATATCAGATTATTGGGAGCCTATCTGTTCATCATTTCTCATGTTCAAGGTAAATTGATATTCATTTTAGTAATTTATTTCTATATATAAAAAGCACTGTTTTTTACAACTGTTCTTTCAACTCATATCCCTTGTTGAGCAGTTAGGCCCAGCATACCAACACAGCTTTGAAGTAAAGAGGCAGAGAACAAATACATGCCAAATAATTTTTGAACTTGCTGTGATAGAAACATTTTCAAGTATTTTTAAAATCTCAGCCTCTCCGAGCATATTTTTCCTCCATAATATAGGCATTATGATACACAGCATCAGGTCTTGTGAGGACTAGATGAGATAAAGTATATAAAGCACTTAACCTAGTGCCTAAAAGACGGGGTAGCACTTGAAGCTGAGCTTCAAAATTCCTATCTCCTTTCAAACAAGAAGGAATACATGTAAATAATAATTTAAAAATCATTTTAGAAAGACTTTAGAAAGATAAATGGCACTTGTTTATGCTAAACTTTCTTAATAGAGTACTGCAAGTTTATTTATGACCAGTATTGTAATTTTGCTAGTATGTGTTCACAGCTTGGAACTGTCCAACAGGAAGTTATTACAATGACTCTTAGGACCAGATGGACTGTGTTTGCACATGAGCTTTTTCCTGTATGGTTTAATTAGGATAATATTTTAAACTGAAGAGATAATACTGTTTTGCAAAAGCATTTTAGATAGGATTTATTGGACATCTTCATTCTCAAATTTTTGACTTGATAGGTTGTTATTTCATCATGTTTCATTCATAGTGGTATGGATTAATATCTGCCCACAAGAAGAAACATGATTAACACCATAAAGCTTTGATATTTTCATTTTAAAGTATGAACATATAATGGACTCTATGGCTTTTTTGTGTGTTGCCTTAGTATTATAATAGTATCCTCATTATTACCATGTTCAGAATAGAGCCCTCTTTCAAAAACCACTTTTATTTGTGAAACACCAAATTATTTAATATAATACCTTTATTTTAATATGTTATATGCCTATTGATCACCCAGCATTGAACAAAGCTGTCATAGTTTTGAAGATGAAGTATTTATTTATTTATTTTGAGACAAGAGTCTTGCTTTGTTGCCCAGGCTAGAGTGAGTGCTATGGTGTCAGCCTAGCTCACAATAACCTCAAACTCCTGGGCGCAAGCAATCCTGCTGCCTCAGCCTCCCGAGTAGCTGGGACTACAGGCATGCGCCACCATGCCCGGCTAATTTTATCTATATATGTATATACTCGTTGGCCACTTAATTTCTTTCTATTTATAGTAGAGACGGGGTCTTGCTCTTGCTCAGGCTGGTTTTGAACTCCTGATCTTGAGCAATACGCCTGCCTCGGCCTCCCAGAGTGCTAGGATTATAGGCGTGAGCCACCGCGCCCTGCCGAAGATGAAGTGTTTAATAGTAACGTTTATATTTGCTACTTCACTCCCGGGTAATTTCCATTTTGGTATAAAAATTTTTAAATATGCTTAGATCACATATTGGTAATATAATAGAAAATTCTCTGCCAGGCGCGGTGGCTCACGCCTGTAATCCTAGCACTCTGGGAGGCCTAGCACTCTGGACAGGGTCTCACTATGTTGCCTAGACTGGAGTGCAGTGGCATGATCTTAACTCACTGTAACCTTGAACTCCTAGGTACAAGTGATCCTCCCATATCATCTTCCTGAATAGCTGGAACTACAGGTACATGCCAGTACATCCGGCTAGTTTTTTCCCCCTTTCTATAGAGACGGATGTTTCCAGGCTAGTCTCAATCCTGGCCTCAAGTTATCTTCCCACCTCAGCCAAAAGGAAATTTTTGAGCATCAACTGTTAGGTGTAGATTTAAGTGATTTATTTTGAAGTGAATTACTCAGGTTTGAATAGAAAAATGAATCATTTGGTATTAACATCTGATAGATACTTAATCCTTTTTTCTTGGTCACAAATTTTAGAATTGGATTTTAGCTTCAAGTAACTGATTACTCAGCTAAAAGTGACTTAAATGAATAAGAGATCTACTTTTAATGTAGGCGGCAGTGGATGTTTGCTGGTGTTTATTCAGCTACTGAGTAGTGTCAAGGTTAACATCTCTGTAGTTTTCTTGGCATTTCCCTCCTGGGTATAAAATGCTGCTATTATCTACATTTGAGGCAGGAAAAATGGGGAAAAGATCAGACTTGTAATAAATATCACACAAGAAGTCTGAGGCGATTGTGCCCGGTGGCTCACGCCTATAATCCTAGCACTCTGGGAGGCCAAGGCGGGCAGATTGCTCAAGGTCGTGAGTTCAAAACCAGCCTGAGCAAGAGCAAGCACCCGTCTCTACTATAAATAGAAAGAAATTAATTGGCCAACTAATACATATAGAAAAAGTAAGCTGGGCATGGTGGCGCATGCCTATAGTCCCAGCTACTCCGGGGGCTGAGACAGGAGGATTGCTTGAGCCTAGGAGTTTGAGGTTGCTGTGAGCTAGGCTGACACCACAGCACTCACTCTAGCCTGGGCAACAAAGTGAGACTCTGTCTCAAAAAAAAAAAAAAAAGTCGTCTCTGGGTAAGGGGACTGCATAGGTTGTTAATTATGTGGCTCATCAAGTCCCAGATTCTAAGCTGGGCACGTGGCTCATGCCTGTAATCCTAGCACTCTGGGAAGCTGAGGCACAAGGATCACTTGAGCTCAGGAGTTCAAGACCAGCCTGAGCAAGAGCAAGACCCTGTCTCAACAAAAAGTAGAAAAATTAGCCAGGTGTGGTGACAGGCACCTGCAGTCTCAGCTACTCAGGAGGTTGAGGCAGGAGGATCACTTGAGCCCAGGAGTTTGAGTTTGCTGTGAGCTGTGATGACTCTACCTGGAGTGACAGACCAAGACTCTGTCTCAAAAAAAAAAAAAGACCCAGATTCTTTCTCTATTTCAACTGTGTCATCCTCCAAATATCAGTTTAGCTATAGGTTAATTCCCTTCACAGCCACAGTGTGGCTGCTGAGGGGCCAGACATAACACAGATGTATTAATAGTTGCTTCAAATTGGCAGCATCCAATGAATGAAGAGGGATTAATATCTCTTTCTGACTCTTTTTCATTGGTAAATCTTTCCCCAAGCCCTCTCCTCATTTTTCCAGCAGACTTCCTTCTAATCATAGTGGCCAAAGTTTATTACATGCTCTTGTGTTCAACAAATCAGGGGCAAGGAGAGTGGGCCTAAACTCATTGGATTAGACCATCAGTTATCTCTGCTAAGGATAGGGTTGTGCTTTCCTGAATCACATAGAGGAGAGACAGACATGTAAACCAAAAAAGGGTGCGTGTGTATGTGTGTATACATGTGTGCATGTCTGTTGCCAGCAAGGTAAAGGGGAGAAAAATAACATTATCTGCTGTAGGGCACCACATTTGTCTTCCAATATCATACATACTTTTACTCACATGCATACAGTAAAAATGCTCATGTTGGTATGAAATATTGAATTCGTCTTCAAAGGGTTATATAACCCAGAGTTTTATTCATTGGGTGTACTCAGCTACAAATCCAGGACTTCTGGCTAGTGTGCAGCCTTCTCCTTCAGGTCCAGATGTAGCTCTTCATGGTCCAGCAACGTATGGCTAAAAGAGAAATTATAAATGCACAATGTACCCAGATTCGATGAAGAAGATGAAATAGGATAAGTACTATGTAAACTCCCATTCAGAGTAAGGAAAATTTGGGAGCAACCTCAGTATTCATTGCTTCGTAGCCTATCAATTAAGGATGGTTAGTCTGTTGACAGCCCCCAATTTTATTTTCTGGGAGCATTTCCTTTGTCTCTGGTGTTCCTTGGCTAGTGTTTCTGCCATCGTGGCCACTTCTAAGATGGATTTAGCAGAGGATGGCCTTTCTGTTAGTATAGAGGTCTAGGTACTAGAAATGACCTAATGGAATGAAAATTTACAGGTTCATTGAGTCAGCCTGACTGTTGGACTTCTTTGACAGTACAGTTCCCTTAAAATTTTAGTAGTGTTAACATCTACTTGCTTCTGGTCTTTGCTTCAGGTCCATTAAAGTTATATCTTGTCTAGATGTGGTATTCTGGAATTTCCTGACCTCTGCTTGGTCTGTTCTCCTGGCCCTCCGGTCAGTGACCTCTGCTGTGAGGCACTCTACTCCTTTCCCATGCTAGAAAATGACCCTGCTTTATTTGGCTTCATAGCAGCTATCTATGAATAAATATTAAAATGGTACAAATGTTAGTATTTATTGGTCTTTATTGTTTCTTTCTGAGACCATAAGCTCTGATAGATAAGGGACTTTATATTATTTGCTGTTCTAGTCACCTAGGGCTTAAAACAGTGCCTAGCACTGTGTATTTATGTGATACATTTTTATTTAACAGATGAATACAGATAAAGTGAAAAAAGCAAGATGCAAAACTATTTTTTTAGCCTTATATTTTTACACTGATCAACATGGTAGCAACAAGCACCTGTAACACCCAGGTTATGGTCTCTGATTATCTTTTCCACTAAAAGATTCCAGAACCCCTTGCAATCACTTTTATGTGTGTGATAGGTAGAGTGCAAGGTAATCTTGGAATATCTTGGCCAGAAAGCAGGGGAAAGTTAAAAGGATACAGGGAACCATTTGAATTGGCCAGAGATGGAACAATTTAAGCATTAGTAAAGATAATAACTGCAGTAGATTGAAAAAAATCAAATATGTTTAAATCCATGGGTTTTTAATGACACTTTAAAAAGACACTAATTGGCTACTGTTGAAAGATGCTAGCAAACTCATTAACTTTGAAAACTGATAAGTAGTGGGAAAAATCAAGCATTAATTCCCTTTTTTATGTGAACTGTGCCACTTGTATCCAGTTAGTAGATGAAGGAAAGCATCTCATTATAGAGGTTTTCCAGATCATGAATAAGAAGAAATGGTGAATTAGAGTACATTATATTATATTATATTACATTACATTATTATCCTGTTGGATTAGTGAGTCTAGTCTTTGAAAATGGAGATAACTAGATATTTGTGTCCCTCCTCACTATAACTTACAGAGTAGCCACATTTCAAGTACTCATAGCCCCATGTGGCTTGTGGCTACCATGTTGGACAGCTTTAGAGCAGAGTACCATTTACAAACTATCGGGAACAAGAGAATGTGTTAAGTGATGCTAGAAGGATGCAATCAGAAAGTCTAGACTGTGGTAAATATTATAAGACAGATTACCCAGTATCTTCGACAAGTAAATTTCAAGGAAAGAAAAAGGAAGAAGAAACATATAGATTAAGAGACTTGGAAATTATAACATTTATAGTATAATTGAAAATTTGAATATTGCCTGGATGTTTGATAATACTAGTAAGGGTAAAGAACAACTATTAACTTTTTTAGGTGTGATGATTGTGATTTTTTTTTTAAGTCTTTGAAGTCCCTTATCTTTTAGAGATGCATGTTGAAATAGTTACAGATAAAATGACATATCTGGTATTAGATTCATAATTATATGAAAGGGGAAGAGTAAAACAAGATGAGGCATAATTGGTCATTATAAAATCTTGGTTATATGAATATGTGTGAATTACAATTTTCTTCACTTTTGTAAAGTTTTCTGAAAGAGTACTTCATATGTATATATGCAAATATATAGAAAAAGGACTAGATGCATACATACCAAACAGGTAACAGTGTTACAATTAAGGAGAGGGGGAGGGATTAGATGGGACTAAAAGGGAATTTTTGCTTTGCTTGTGTGGTTTAATTTTTTTTTTTTTTTTTTGAGACAGAGTCTCGCTTTGTTGCCCAGGCTAGAGTGAGTGCCATGGCGTCAGCCTAGCTCACAGCAACCTCAAACTCCTGGCTCAAGCAATCCTGCTGCCTCAGCCTCCCAAGTAGCTGGGACTACAGGCATGCGCCACCATGCCCGGCTAATTTTTTGTATATATATTAGTTGGCCAATTAATTTCTTTCTATTTATAGTAGAGACGGGGTCTCACTCTTGCTCAGGCTGGTTTCGAACTCCTGACCTTGAGCAATCCGCCCGCCTCAGCCTCCCAGAGAGCTAGGATTACAGGCGTGAGCCACCGCGCCCGGCTTTAATTTTTTTTTTTTACTGGGAGTGTGTATTTTTGTTTTATTTGGGTATTTTAAAAACCACTTATAGAAAAAATACTTATTTCACACATATACCTAGGTAGAATAATACAATGAAACTCCATGAACTTGTTACTCAGCTTTGACATTACCAACTCCTGACCAAACCTGTTTCATCTGTACCCCCATGCACTTCTCCCACACCCACATCACCCTTGAATTATCTTGGGTAATTTTGAAATAATACTTCCATTAAGAATAAGATATCTTGGCCAGGCGTGGTGGCTCACGCCTGTAATCCTAGCACTCTGGGAGGCCGAGGCAGGTGGATCGTTTGAGCTCAGGAGTTCGAGAACAGCCTGAGCAAGAGCAAGACCCCGTCTCTACTAAAAATTAGAAAGAAATTAGCTGGACAATATATATATATTTGTA
The DNA here is from genome assembly GCF_040939455.1 of Microcebus murinus. Lineage (NCBI taxonomy): Eukaryota > Metazoa > Chordata > Mammalia > Primates > Cheirogaleidae > Microcebus > Microcebus murinus. Next base: position 67,837,779 of record NC_134117.1, read on the forward strand.
TGTATGTATGTGTATGTGTGTATGTATATATATATATTAGCCGGGCATGGTGCTACATGCCTGTAGTCCCAGCTATTCGGGAGGCTGATGCAGTAGGATTGCTTGAGCCCAGGAGTTTGAGGTTGCTGTGAGCTAGGCTGACACCATGGCACTCTAGCCTAGACAATAGAGTGAGACTCTCTCAAAAAAAAAAAAAAATGAATAAGGTGTCTCATAGACCACATTCTCTGATCAAAATGCAATAAAACAAGAATTCAATAATGTAAACTTTTTTTTTAAGCATTTGTTTTGGTTTTTTTGAGACAGAGTCTTGCTTTGTTGCTCTGGCTAGAGTGCTGTGGCGTCAGCCTAGCTCACAGCAACCTCAAACTCCTGGGCTCAAGCAATCCTCCTGCCTCAGTCAGCTGAGTAGCTGGAATTACAAGTGTGCACCACCACACCTGGCTAATTTTTTTAGGCCTTGCTGTTGCTCATGCTGGTCTCAAACTCCTAGCCTCAGGCAGTCCTCCCCTCTCGGCCTTCCAGCATGCTAGGATTATAGGTGTAAGCCACTGCGCCTGACCAAACATATGAGATTTAATGGGGTAATGCTAGTCATGCTTCCAGCAGCTTTCCTTGTCATTCAGTGGCATTATGAGTAACACTGCATGTCAGTACGTATAGGCATCACCTCATTCTTGATAAAGGGTTCAGAACTAATTCTGATTAGTGCCAACTTACAAAATGTGTTTTCTATTCAACTGAAATATGTCTCACTATAACTTCCCTTTATTGGTTCTTATTCTGCCTTCCAAGAATGTCATTAAAATAAGCTTAATTATTCACATAATAGCACATCAGATATTGAAAGCCCATTGCTGTGCATTCTGACCCTGCCACCAAGTCATCTTTTTTTCCCCTTTAATTTTTCTCTCTAGACCAGCATAGCATGAGAACTTTCTTTGATGTTGGAAATGTTCTTTATCAGTAATTTGCAAAGTGTAGCCCACAGGCTAAATCTAGCCCATTGCTTGCTTTTGTATCACCCATGAGTAAAGAATGATTTTTATAATTTTAAATGACTGAAGAAAAATCAAGAGGATAATATTTCATTGCACATGAAAATTATGTGAAACTCAGATTTCATTGTCCATAAATATTTTTGTTAGAACGCAGCCACACTCATTTGTTTATACATCGTCTGACCGATTTTGCATTATAACAGCAGAGTTGAATAGTGAGACTGGGTGGTCCACTAAGCCAATACCTGTTCTGTATAGGTGCTGTCCATTATGAGAGCTCCTGGCTATGGGTGGTTTTGAGCACTTGAATTGTGGCTAGTGTGAGAAACTGATTTTTAATTTTATTTCATTTTAATTCATCTAAATTTAAATAGCCACATGTGGCTAGTGGCTACCATATTGGACAGCACAGTTCTATTAATAGACACACCACTTTAGCCAATTCTTGTCCTTGACTTTCCTTCTAGTGATGTCTTCCTGGTCCCTATTTAATTAATTATGCAGACTATAGTTATAAAATTCATTAGGAATACTACTGATGCTGATTACTCTATATGTGTAATGTATTCATAGCCCATTCGTCTCTCCAGCTTTCCAGTCTTTTGCCATCTGAATCCTATTATAGACATTCTATCTTAAGATTAGGGCAGAAGGCAGTTCCTCTGCTTTATATAAAGGAGGCAAATAAATTACTGGGAGAGTAAGAAAAATTATTTAGCCAGGAATAAAAATCTAGTAAAATCATTGATGTCAAAAATTACCATTGATGGTGGAGCATTCTGTAAATTGGCCTATATATAGTCATGTTTATCTTTCAGCTATTAGTCTCTGTATGTATATATTTCCATGTTTTACTAAGTACGTGTATAACTTGTACGCGTAAGCTATTAAATATTTTGTGTGTGTGTGTTGAAATATAACCTATACCCCCAGCCCACCATAGGGCATAATTTTATGATTTGTAAATACATAGGACTTGTGGGTGGGAGAAGATTGACATGTTCTGGGAATTGACAGAAGGCCCTGTGCTGAGCACAGTGGAGGGACAGTGCTATGAGCTGATAATGGAGAAGTCTGCAGTATTTATTTCTGAAAGGGGAGTAGTGGTGAGGGAGATGGGTGATACATGTATACGTATGAACCCTCTAGCTCTTTTTTTTTTTTTTAAGTTCTCCTGGTGTTTATTTCTGTTAATACTCGTTCAGTAATGAATTCCTATACTAAGTATTCAGCATAAGAAAGCAAAAATTAGGCTGAGGCAGCAGGATTGCTTGAGCCCAGAAGTTTGAGGCCAGCCTGGGCAACATAGCAAGACCCTGTCTCTAAAATAATAATGAAGATTATTAAAATTGAATGCATGGATCACTAAAACACTTTATTTAGCAACATTTTCTTTTTCTGTCATTGATGTATACATATGTGGGTTTTTTTTTTCTCTCTTTTTAATAGTTCATCTCATCAGTATGGCTTAATTTAAAGTCAAATTCACAGTATGTCTTGAACTACTTATTTAATATTTATAATGAAACACATACACACTTAATTTATTTGGCTCCAGCTTTCATTCTCTGGAGAGTAACCCCCCAAGTAATGGCCTAGCTGATCTCAGCTGATTGAGAGGGAGGAATTACTAAAATAGTTGTTTTAGTTCTGCTTCCAACCTAAAAGATTCAGTATCAGATAGAACTGAATGCAAAGTATCTGTCATTGGAGGCTGCTAGACTCTAGTGCAAGAACCCAGTTCTGTTTCCCTCAGCTCCCTACTGCCAGGCAGCAGCCTTCCCTTTCTGGCAGCATGCTCCGGATTCACACTAATGTCCTTGAAGTACAAGCCTTCAGATAGGCTTGTCCCATGCTCTCACAATTCCCTTACTTAAGCAATAAAAGGCCAAAGCAAAAATGCTTAGTAACCCCTTTTTTCCACAGAGGCACAGGTAAAGGACCTTTTTTTTTTCCAGCTAGTCATAAGTTTTGAACCAGGTTTAAAAGGAAAATCATAATTGTCTATATTTTAATGATTGGAAACAGTCTCAGCCTTCCCTGAAGAGACTCTCCATTTTGTACTTTTCTTACAAGTTATGACCATATTCTACCTTGTGCCATTCTTGTTTGTCATTCACTAGGACCAAAACTGTGACATAGCTGTCTTTGTATACCCTGCGGTTACCTGAACAGTAGTTCTGTGCATAATAGTTTATTAGTAAATGTGTTAATTGTATAAATAAAATCTACTTTCTCGAGAAAAACATTAGCAGCAATTATTGTGGCAAGAAAGCCTAGCAACTTTCTCACTGAAAATTATAATCAAACAATTAGCTTTTCAGAAATGATTTATTTACAATTCTGTATTTGAATACAGGACAGAATCTAGACAGCATGCTCCATGGCACGGGGATGAAATCAGACTCCGACCAGAAAAAGTCAGAAAATGGAGTAACCTTAGCACCAGAGGATACCTTACCTTTTTTAAAGTGCTATTGTTCAGGACACTGCCCAGATGATGCTATTAATAACACATGCATGTAAGTACTTTATGCAGTCCTTCTTAAGAGTTAGAAGAATAAAATTGCATTTAGTGCTATTTTAAGAATTAAGATTGCCAGGCGCGGTAGCTCACACCTGTAATCCTAGCACTCTGGGAGGCCGAGGCGGGCGGATTGCTCGAGGTCAGGAGTTCGAAACCAGCCTGAGCAAGAGCGAGACCCCGTCTCTACTATAAATAGAAAGAAATTAATTGGCCAACTAATATATATATATATATATATAAATTAGCCGGGCATGGTGGCACATGCCTGTAGTCCCAGCTACTCGGGAGGCTGAGGCAGAAGGATTACTTGAGCCCAGGAGTTTGAGGTTGCTGTGAGCTAGGCTGACGCCACGGCACTCACTATAGCCTGGGCAACAAGCGAGACTCTGTCTCAAAAAAAAAAAAAAAAAAAGAATTAAGATTATTTGAGTTTTTTTGTTGTTGTTATGGCATGTTCCCAAAGAGCTAAAAAGCTTATTTTCTATATAGGAATAATATTACCATTAAATGATAGTTACTTTATTAGAGTTATAGCTTTTTAAAAAAGATAAAAGGAATCTAGTTTTATTTGAGTTTATTTGCTGATCTTTTTATCATAAAATTATTTATGGTTGTTGTGGAAAACTTAAAGATTACTAAGAAGAAACCAAAAAATTTACCCACAACTTCCTACTTTTGTGTTTTTTTTTGAAACAGAGTCTCAAACCATTGCCCAAGCTAGAGTGCCATGGTGTCAGCCTAGCTCACAGCAACCTCAAACTCCTGGGCTCAAGCCATCCTCCTGCCTCAGCCTCCCACGTAGCTGGGACTACGGGCACGCACCACCATGCCTCGCTAATTTTTTCTCTTTTTAGTAGAGATGGGGTCTCACTCTTGCTCAGTCTGGTATGGAACTCCTGACCTCAAGTGATCCTCCTGCCCTGGCCTCACAGAGCGTTAGGATTACAGACTTCCTACTTTTTAATTGGTTGAAATATTTTGTGGATATATGAGAATGATGTGATAATTTTGTATTATTTTATTACCTATGAACTCCAGTCCAAATCTGATTTATATAACTATCTTAATTTTCCTACTAAATTTTGTGTTAATTACTCAGAATGTTTACATATGATCATATAATTCTGTTCCATATTCCTTGGGGACATTGTGGAAATTGACTTACTAGACAAAAAACAGAATTCCCTGAACAACTCATTAATTGTCTCCCTGTTAATAATGTAATAATGAATGTCATGTTTTATACTTTTATAATAATTGTATGATGTTTGAATGAGAAAGATATAAAGCATAAAACTTTACAAGGAAAATCTTGAGATTGTGTGATAGTTCACCATGTATTAGACTAGCCTGGGCAACATAATGAGACCTTATCTTACAAAAAAAAAGGGAGGTAGATAATGAAAAATTCTGCAAAATTCTTTTAAGTAGAAGCAATATACTCACTGATACTAATAATAAGTAGCACAGAAAAAGCTTTTAGAAGTTTCTTCCAGCCAGGCGAGATGGCTCATGCCTGTAATCCTAGCACTCTGGGAGGCCAAGGCAGGCGGATTGCTTTAGTTCAGGAGTTCCAAACCAGCCTGAGCAAGAGAGAGACCCGTCTCTACTATAAATAGAAATAAATTAATTGGCCAACTACTATATATAGAAAAAATTAGCCTGGCATGGTGGCGCATGCCTGTAGTCCCAGCTACTCGGGAGGCTGAGGCAGCAGGATCGCTTGAGCTCAGGAGTTTGAGGTTGCTGTGAGCTAGGCTGACGCCACAGCACGCACTCTAGCCTGGGCAACAAAGCAAGACTCTGTCTCAAAAAAAAGAAAGAAGAAGAAGTTTCTTCCATACCTATTAAAGTCGAAAGGAACATATCCTAAATTTTCACAGAATACTAATGCTAAAATGATAAAATTTAATTAAATACAAATATGTTTATGTAAATATTAAAAATTCAACATTCAGAAGTTCTCCCTCTTTTCCTAACACATTTGGTAAAAAGTGCCTTTCAGAATTTTGACACTTTTCTTCCCAAATATACTTTTTTGTCTTTTGAGTCTGTTTGTATGTTTCACAGAAAAGTTTATTTCTATCTATTATCATGTTCAGTATATGAATACTGAAAATATTACGGGTAAAAAGAGACAAAGTTAGGCCAGGCATGGTGGCTCACGCCTATAATCCTAGCTCTCTGGGAGGCCGAGGTGGGAGGATCATTTGAGCTCAGGAGTTCGAGACCAGCCTGAGCAAGAGCGAGATACCATCTCTACTATAAATAGAAAGAAATTAATTGGCCAACTAATATATATATATAAAAGAAAATTATCCGGGCATGGTGGCGCATGCCTGTAGTCCCAGCTACTCGGGAGGCTGAGGCAGCAGGATTGCTTGAGCCCAGGAGTTTGAGGTTGCTGTGAGCTAGGCTGACGCCACGGCACTCACTCTAGCCTGGGCAACAAAGTGAGACTCTGTCTCAAAAAAAAAAAAAAAAAGGAGACAAAGTTATTTTTAAGTATTTTTCCAAAGCATTAAGATTATTTACTTACAGAATTTTACAAATCAGCTATGATCACATGACTGTGATTCACAAAGAAAAGTCATATCTTTTTTTTTTTTTTTTTCTTTTTAGGCAATTACAAGATGAAGGGAAAAGTCATATCTCATTTAGAACACCTGTTTAGTAGAAATCCTTTTCCACTTGACATAGAGTTCTCTGTTGTTGTTGTTTTAAATTCAGTCTCCATAGGGACCGTCAAAATTGCCAATGCTGACTATATTGTAAGTTGTCATGGTAGGGTATTGGGAAAAGTTTTCAATTAACAATAATTGTGCCTTGGATAAACCTCATTGGCTATGGTACCGCCACTGCGCAAAGCTGACATAGAGTTCTCATTGGCCTTTTAAATCTTAGTTCAGGCATAGCTTTCATCAGCCTTAAAACCTATTTGGCTTTGCCAATACATTACATGTGAATGCATTTCTAATTCAAAAACCAAGATACTAAAGGCCATCAGTACCTGTTTACATTGAAACTCAAATTTCATTAGTACTCTCTGATGTAAAGTTATGGTTTTTTTTCTCTTTTAGAACTAATGGACATTGTTTTGCCATCATAGAAGAAGATGACCAGGGAGAAACCACATTAGCTTCAGGGTGTATGAAATATGAAGGATCTGATTTTCAGTGCAAGGTAAGATCTAATTTCAGACCCAGGAGGTAAAGAAGGGAGGGGCCATATGGAGAGCATTGATTTCTCCAAGAGAAATGTGCTCGATCTACACATTGCTATATGTTCATGTAAACAAATGTGTGAGAGGAAGCTGAGCTCTTACTTCAGGTATGACTGTGGTAGTTGAAGTTCCGGATTATTTTATTTTTTTTATTTTTATTTTATTTCTGAGACAGAGTCTCTCTCTGTTGCTCGGGCTACAGTGCAGTGGCATCAGCCTTGCTCACAGCAACCTAAAACTCCTGGGCTCAAGCCATCCTCTTGCCTTAGCCTCCCGGGTATCTGGGACTACAGGCATGTGCCACCATGCCCAGCTAATTTTTTCTATTTTAGTTGCCTGGATAATTTCTTTCTATTCTTAGTAGAGGGGGGTTTCACTCTTGCTAAGGCTGGTCTCAAACTCCTGACCTCAAGTGATCCTCCTGCCTCTTCCTCTCTGAGTGCTAGGATTACAGACGTGAGCTACCATGCCCGGCCCAGATTATTTTGCGTTAAAAAATGTTTTAAATCATCCTAAATTGTTATTAGTATAAAAAATGATATTGTCACTTATTTGTAGATTATAAAATTTACTGAAATGACTTTAAGATGATGTATCACTCTGAAGCAACCTAGAAATGTTAATTCTTTGTAAGGAGAAGTCAGTAGAGTTACTTTGAGAGCAGTGGCAAAGAAATCAGAGGATCAGTAATGGTTTATGAACATCCTGATTGCTCTCGGTTACAAATCTGATCTCATGAAAATCCTGTATAGTAATTTTACTCCAGGAGATCCTTCTAATGTTTTTGAAAAATAGATCCAAATAGAATTGTTTGTACATAATTTAAGTCTCAGCTATGTTAAAAAATTATTAATATTATTCGGAAATTCTCAGAATTGATAGAAATCTTAAAGGTTGTAAGTTTCAACCTCTCTGCAAATAATTGCATATCTTTCTTCTCTTTGGACAATAGAGAGCAGAACTAACCCCTTTTCCAGATGGGTGCCTGTTAGTACGTGGAGGAAGTTAGCTCCATCCTACCTTCCTCCCCATAACCTCGAATCTTTGCCCTATGGAAACAGTATTTCACGATGACCTCAGCTGCTCCTTGCAGGGCCAGCTTTAGAGCTAGTCACTCTCCAGCTTCTCAGTGTAATGTGCAGAACTGAGTGTGGTCTGACCAGGAAAAAATCAGAGAATAAGTAATCCCTTTTCCTCATGGTGGATGTTTGGCAGTCACACCATACTCTTGGAACATTGAGCTTTCTGTCAGCTAAAACCCTGTGTCTTTCACTCGTGCTGCTGCTGAGCTGTGCCTCCTCCACTCTTTATTGGTGCTGTTGTTTCCTTGACACAGAGAAGTATGTGGCATTGGAAGGAATTTTGCTCTACAGTTGTCACTTACTTGTCTATTTTAAATTTCATCATGTAAGAATTAGTCCTAGTCTGGGCGTGGTGGCTCATGCCTGTAATCCTGGTTACTCTGGGAGGCTGAGGCCAAGGCAGAGGATTGCTTGAGATCAGGAGTTTGAGACCAGCCTGAGCAGGAGCGAGACGCCATCTCTACTAAAAATAGAAAGAAATCAGCCGGGCATGGTGGCACATGCCTGTAGTCCCAGCTACTCCAGAGGCTGAGGCAGGAGGATCACTTGAGCCCAGGAGTTTGAGGTTGTTGTGAGCTAGACTGATACCACGGCACTCTAGCCCGGGCAACAGAGTGAGACTCCGTCTCAAACAAAAAAAAAGAAATGCCTTTTCCAATAAAATTTTCTTATGTTAGTATTTTAATAAAGAGTGTAATATATATATCAATTTTATACTAATAATTATAAAATAGAATAATTTTTGGAGACTTATATATACAGTCACAGGAAATGAAAGAATTTATATGTACTTATTTTTGATGTGCACAATTATAGTAAAATTTATTACATTAGGGCATAATTATTGTGGGAGATATTGAAAGGAAATAAGAGTTCAAGGAAAAATATGAATATAAAATTTCCAATTGTTAATAGAAGCATTTGTTCATTTATTTTTTTTAAATGATGGTAATGGATATAAAATTGCAATGCTACTTAGAGTCTACTGAATAGATTAAAGAATGGTGTAATAGCTCTATTTTAAAGTGTCACTATGTACAGTAAGCCAGAAATTATTAATACATTCTATGCAGCTATTTTAATTTAGAGTGAAAATTTGAACTGTCAGCCTAAAAATATGTGAAGGATACATTGTTTTTTAGAATTTGTTCAGGGGTTACACAAGGAAAAATTTTGACCAACACTTTATATAACTTTCTGCATATCCTGGTAAATATCACTGCCTTTAACATAACATCTAACCAGAACAGCTCTTTTAGTTTTACCCTGAGCCTTTCCTCAGTGCTGTCACATCCTACCAGGTGGGATCAAATCATCACCATGCCTCTCATTTCCCCCAGTCTCTGTTGGTAAAGCTAGTTGATTCTGTTTCCTCCTGTGGGATGAATATTTTTCAGAAACGTCAATGCCATTCCTTGTAATTTGGCTTCAGTTCCTTCCTCATATACCGTCTCTGCCCCAAGCACACTAAATAAGTTTATTTTAGTCAGAATGTCTTACATCATAAATGCCAAATGAATCTTTTCCGCACAAAAATTTTTAGTCCCCACATAAATCTGAAGCTACAAATTGACTTAAGTGGAGGAGGAGGGAAGGTGGGAAGTGCAGGAAAGGAAAGGTCGTATCACCCAAATCCATAATCCAGACCGACCTGACTTTTGCCTACCCAGGTATATAGTTAACTTATGTCAGAAAGATGTGAGTTGAGTCTGATGTTACTTCTCGTGAAACCACACTGGGTCTTTGGGGCTTAAGACATTTTTTTTACTTACTCTGGAATCTCATCTGGGATACAAGTCAGGCTCACCAGAGGAAGAAGAATTTATTTATGGAATACTTGGTATTAGTATACTAAGTATTTGGTATATTCTTCCTCATTTCCTCCCAATTAGTTTATGAGGCAGATTTTTTATCCTGTATTTTTCAGCAGAGGAAATGAAAGCCCAGAGAAAAGTTAGTTGTTCAAGGGCACAAAGTGACTGACAAAGCCAGGATTTCAGCTGTTTGATTCCAAAGCCCTGACTTTTTCCATAGCACTGTGCTGCCTTCAATCTGTTGGCAAAGTGTACTTTCTTTTCCTTTTAAAGAAAAGTAAGATGACATTTAGCTATCTAGTCTCCAACACTGCTTATTTCTAAAATCTTTAAATCATACCTTTCAGCCATCTCACAAGTGCTCTCATCTTCCTGGGATTTAATTTACCTACATTAGAAAATATAAACTCATATAAAATACAGAAACATTGTAAAGTCTCTTCATACATTTGGGATATCATTTCCCACTTTACTAGTGTTTGATCTCCCTTCTTCATTCCTATAGACATCAACTGATAGAGAAGACAGAAACAAAACAGGAGTTGAAGAGTTATACTTTTTGTCCTCTATTGCCCACTATTACGTCAGCAATACATCCAGTGCTTGGTGGACTTTCTCCACATGCTGACAAAGAAACTCTTTCTTGGTTTTTCTTTGCATTTTCTCTTCTGCAAGGCTAAGCTCATTTTGGCCTTCCTGGAACTATTCTTGGATGCTTGGTACTTCTTTTATTCATCTTTAGTTATCTGCTCTTAATTACATCCTTCATTTATGTTTCTCTGATCTGGGATTATTTCAGAGTCTCCGGTGTAACCCCTGGCATATCTTGCTTTTCTCTTTCTATTTACAATAATTGAGAAATAAAAATTGTTAAAAGTAAAAACATTGGCAGGCATGGTGGCTTATGCCTGTAATCCTAGCACTCTGGGAGGCCAGGGCAGGAGGATTGCTTGATGTCAGGAGTTTGAGACCAGCCTGAGCAAGAGCAAGACCCTATCTCTACAAAAAATAGAAAAATTAGCCAGGCTTGGTGGCACATACCTGTAGTTGCAGCTACTCAGGAGGTTGGGTAGGAGAATTGCTTGAGCCTAGGAGTTTGAGATTGTAGTGAGCTATGAAGACACTGCACTCTAGCTGGGGCTATAGAGCAACTGTCTCAAAAAAAAAAAAAAAGTTTTAAAATTCAGTTAAAATGTACATCTTGTTCCTTTGGATATTTCCAGATGTTCTTATCCATCTTCCCTAACAGAATTTCAAGTCATGGACTCAGGTTCATCTTTTAAAACTAATATTTGTCCGGGCATGATGGCTCACGCCTGTAATCCTGGCACTCTAGGACACCGAGGCGGGAGGATCTCTCAAGGTCAGGAGTTTGAAACCAGCCTGAGCAAGAGTGAGACCCCGTCTCTATTAAAAATAGAAAGGAATTAATTGGCCAACTAAAAATATATAGGAAAAAAAATTAGCCGGTCATGGTGACGCATGCCTGTAGTCCCAGCTACTCGGGAGGCTGAGGCAGAAGGATCGCTTGAGCCCAGGAGTTTGAGGTTGCTGTGAGCTAGGCTGACACCATGGCACTCTAGCCTGGGCAACAGAGTGAGACTCTGTCTCAAAAAAAAAAAAAAAGTAATACTTGATTATACTGAGGCTTTTCCTTTGTGGCCATCTGATATTTAAGAATAATGTTGTTAACTTCTGCTAATATTGTTACTACTTTTATATTTTTATTTTTTTTTTTGAGACAGGGTCTCACTTTGTTGCCCAGGCTAGAGTGAGTACCGTGGCGTCAGCCTAGCTCACAGCAACCTCAAACTCCTGGGCTCAAGCGATCCTCCTGCCTCAGCCTCCCAAGTAGCTGGGACTACAGGCATGCACCACCATGCCCGGCTAATTTTTTGTATATATATTTTTAGTTGGTCAATTAATTTCTTTCTATTTTTAGTAGAGACGGGGTCTCACTCAGGCTGGTTTCGAACTCCCAACCTCGAGCAATCCTCCCGCCTCGGCCTCCCAGAGTGCTAGGATTACAGGCGTGAGCCACCGTGCCCGGCCTATTTTTTTCTTTTTGAGACAGAGTCTCGCTTTGTTGCCCAGGCTAGAGTGAGTGCCGTGGCGTCAGCCTTGCTCACAGCAACCTCAAACTCCTGGGCTCAAGGGATCCTCCTGCCTCAGCCTCCCAAGTAGCTGGGACTACAGGCATGTGCCACCATGCCCGGCTAGTTTTTTCTATATATATTAGTTGGCCAATTAATTTCTTTCTATTTATAGTAGAGACGGGGTCTTGCTCTTGCTCAGGCTGGTTTCGCCACCGTGCCCGGCCTGTTACTACTTTTAGAATAACAAATAGTTTCTTTCTATTAGTATTTTGGTCCAGAATGGAAATTCTCCCAGGCAGTGCTGAAATGTCAGCATTCAACTTGTCAGATAATGTACTGTAAATCAAATAAAACATTACACATAATTGTTAATATCTGTTCCCGTGACTACAGCCTTTCTCTGCTTGGTTTCCTGATCTGTTGGGGATGCAGCTCCTGTCTGGTTGGTGGTCTCTAATAGTTTCTGTAGTTTGCACTTCCCTCACCACGTATGCTTCAACTTGCTTCCACATCAGGCTCTTTAATTATTTTTTTTAAGAAGCTCTGAAGGAGGTAAAGGCTCTATAATTATGACATAGTTGATATACGGATTTATGATTTACAGTATCCTCTACCTACTCAACCACTTCTCTTAACCAGCCTTTTCATTTCTTTTACTTTCTTTCTTTTTTTGTAGAGAGACGGTCTTACTATGTTGCCCAGACTGGACTGCATTGGCTGTTCACAGACACAGTCATGGCTCACTGTAGCCTCAAACTTCTGGCCTCAAATGATCCTTCAGCCTCAGCCTTCTGAGTAGCTACTGAACCCAGCTCTTAACCAGCCTTTCTTAGGACTAGGAAAATCCTAGTCCTAAGACTAGGCTGATCTTAAGTCTAGGCTGATCTTAAGTCTCATCCAAGTCTTAGTACTACTATGAGATCATCTTTATGACTAGTTTATGATTATAATAAAATTTATTACCTATATGTTTTAGGAAAAGATCTCATGATCTTTTTCACTAAAAAACTAAATTTGTTAAGATATGCTGAAATTTGGAATGAAAACACTTTTAAACTTTGGTTTATCTGTAATCGAGTTATAATCTAGTGTTCTAACACACCATCCTCATAGATAACTTCTTTAAAAAAGAACATTTTAGGCCCGGCATGATGGCTCACGCCCGTAATCCTAGCACTCTGGGAGGCTGAGGTGTGTGGATCGCTCAAGATCAGGAGTTCAGGACCAGCTTGAGCAAAAGCAAGACCCTGTGTCTACTAAAAAAAATAGAATGAAATTATTTGGACAGCTAAAAATGTATAGAAAAAATTAGCCGGGCATAGTGGTGCATACCTGTAGTCCCAGCTATTCAGGAGGCTGAGGCAGAAGGATTGCTTGAGCCCAGGAGTTTGAGGTTGCTGTGAGCTAGGCTGACACCACAGCACTCTAGCCTGGGCAACAGAGTGAGACTCTGTCTCAAAAAAAAGAACGTTTTATAGTCTTTGCAACACTAAGTCAGCACAAATTTTAATTTTTTGATAATCTCTTACATAAGAAATTTGCAGGTTGTTTTCACTCACTGAATTAGAAATTATATTTCACGAATACTAAAAAAGTTCATTATGAATTTAATATATCAAATCATTTCTAATTTTAACATTACTTTTCTTCTAGGATTCCCCAAAAGCCCAGCTACGCCGGACAATAGAATGTTGTCGGACAAATTTATGTAACCAGTATTTGCAACCTACACTGCCCCCTGTTGTTATAGGTATGTTAGCCAAGAAAAGTTTGAGCAGGATACTCAGTAAGATATTTTCTCTGCTTTTAACAATAACCAAGCCCCCTGGAATTTTAATAACACAAATTATTTTCTACATTTAATAAGATGCGATAGAAAGATAGTATGTTTACTTGATTGTTTACTTCCATTGACAGGTCCATTTGATGGCAGCATTCGGTGGCTGGTTTTGCTCATTTCTATGGCTGTCTGCATAATTGCTATGATCATCTTCTCTAGCTGCTTTTGTTACAAGTAAGATATTTATTTGATCCAAAACATTTTGTTGAATGCTATATATATCAACAGTTTTTAAAGCCAGTTGTATAAATCATTAGCTTTTGTATTCTCTGACTATATATTTTCTTTAACTAGATTAGAGTTATCTTAAAGAAAAGAGGACCTTACTACCAATTAGTTAATTGGACACAATTTTATACTTCTTATATGTTCATGAATACTTGTGATTTTCTTATGTATGAACTTTTCATTCTTATGTATGAACTTTTAAACCTGTCCCAAGAAACCAGCTATATTATAGTTTTTTAGTAATTTGGGGCTTCTGAACTATTTGTATTTAGTCATGATTTCAGAAGACAATTGCCAAAATATAAAGAGTAATAAGAAGAGGTGGCCCCTTTTGTGTATATGAACTTCAATAATGAAACATCATACTTACAGAATATAGGGGATCCCTGAAACAGGTTAGTAAACTCATAAATAGACCCAAGTACATAAAGAAATTTAGGGCCAGGCTTGATGGCTGTAATCCTAGCATTCTGGAAGGTGGAGGCCAGTGGGTCGTTTAAGCTCAGGAGTTCAAGACCAGTCTGAGCAAGAGCGAGACCCCGTCTCTACTAAAAAAATAGAAAGAAATTAGCTGGACAACTTAAAAAATATATATATTTTAAAAAAAATTAGCTGGGCATGGTGGCATATGCCTGTAGTCCCAGCTACTCTGGAGGCTGAGGAAGGAGGATCACTTGAGCCCAGGAGTTTGAGGCCACAATGATCAATCACTGCACACCAGCCTGGGCAACAGAGTACAACTCGTCTCAAAAAAAAAAAAAAGGAAAAAGAATGATTAATTTGCCTATATTAAAATTAAAAACTGACATAAAATACTATAATAGAATGCCATGACAATCACAGATTGAGGGATGATTGTGGTAACGTGTAATTATCAAAGATTTGGTGTCCAGACTATATAAAGAATTCCTATGAATCAATAAAGAAAAAAGATTAAACACCTTAATTGAATAACATGCAAGAGATGTATGAAATGGGCAACTAACAGAAAAACTATGAACCACGAGGGAAAAAAAATTCAACCTCACTAGGAACTTAGGGAAAGCAAATTAAAATAAGGCAGTCTTGGCCAGGTGTGGTGTATCACACCTGTAAATTCTAGCACTCTGGGAGGCCGAGGTGGGAGGATCGCTCAAGATCAGGAGTTCGAAACCAGCCTGAACAAGAGCGAGACCCCGTCTCTACTAAAAATAGAAAGAAATTAATTGGCCAACTAAAAATATATAGAAAAAATTAGCCGGGCACGGTGGTGTGTACCTGTAGTCCCAGCTACTCAGGAGGCTGAGGCAGAAGGATCACTTGAGCCCAGGAGTTTGAGGTTGCTGTGAGCTAGGCTTATGCCATGGCACTCTAGCTGGAGCAGCAGGGTGAGATTCTGTCTCAAAAAAATAAAATAAGAAAATACATAAATAAATAAAATAAGGCAGTGTTTCATACCCATGAAATTGGCAAAAATCTAAAAATATGACAGTTCATAGTGTGTATTAGACTGTAAGGAAATGGATAGTGTGATATATTATCTTTTGAGTGGGAGTATAAAATCTACTTTGGAGAGAAGTTTGGTGATATCTATAAAATTGAAGTTATGTATACTTTCAAGAAATTTTCATACATCTGCACAAGTGAATAGGCACAAAAACATTTATTACAGCACCATTTATATTAACATATACAAATTTTTGGAAATAACTGAACTATGGCCGTCAGGGTAAGTTGTGGCAAATTCATAACAGGAACAGTAGGCACCATTTAAGTCATTTCCTTGGAAGAATTCGTAATAACCAACACTGTGGGTTTGAGCACTGGGCCTCTGGGTTTGGATCCCAGCCTCACCACTTGGCAGCTGTCTGACTCAGGTCCAGTGATGCACCTGTTTGTTGTGATTTCCTCATTCGTAAAATAGAAAAATAGTTCTTACTTCTTAGGGGTTTTGTAAATACTTCTTAGGGGTTTTGTAAAAATGAACTGAGTCATAGAACAAAGTCTGACACACTCAAATCAGTAAAAACGAGCTATCAACATGGATAAATTTGTGAAACATGAGGGGTTTTTAAATCAAGATATAAAATATTAATACAATGTATGCCATTTATGTAAATTTTTCTATAGAGAAATGACATTGTTCTTGAATATATACATGTATAGTAAAAGTATAAATACATAAGAAGGGTATAAAAACTCTCAGGATAGTGATTTTCTCTTAGGTGAAAAAGAGGGAAATGGAATTATCAGAGAAATAGCTAGAGCTTCAAATATTTCTAATGGTTATTTATTTAAAATATATCTAAAATAAATATACCATAATGTTAATATTAATTAACTAAAATGGTCTATACATGGGTGCCAGTTAATCTCTACCTTCCTGTCTGTTTGGAATATTTCATAATTTGAAATTTTAAATAGACCTTCAAAAATATCAGAACAAATTAAGAGAATGTGTTTGGTTTCTTTTCCACTCATTTTCCCTTTGTTATAATAGCAATATGTTTATTCATTTTAATATGAAAATACATAGTTATAAATTCAAATAAAAATATATATGAGAAGTAGCAAGTAAATATCCCTATGCTATATATCCTCTCTGATCTTTTTAGACATGTAAAAATACATTATCTCTAATTTTTTATAGTTAGGATGATGCTTTATATCTTGATTTTGGTTTGTTTTTTTCACTTGCCAATACATCATAGATATCTTCCCATTTTAACATGATATAGAGAATTCTACCTCATAAAGTCTATTTTTGGTATATTTTTACAGAGGATACATTATCCTAGGATAAACTAAATTGGATATGATTCCTTCTGAAGGAAGGATGATGGTGTAGAAGACCTCAGTTTTTTTAACTCAGAATTTTATAGTTTTAGAATTTTAACGTAGATTGTTTTCTGCTTTTTAAAAAGACATTATTGCAAGAGCATCTCAAGCAGACGTCGTTATAATCGTGACTTGGAACAGGATGAAGCGTTTATTCCAGTTGGAGAATCATTAAAAGACCTTATTGACCAGTCACAAAGTTCTGGTAGTGGATCTGGACTACCTTTATTGGTAAGTTAAAATTTCATGTACACCTGAATGGGGTGTAGGTACGGAAAGTGTCCTCAGATGATGGTGGACGGCACAACCATTGCAGATTAGGGAGCAACACTAGACGCATTGTTTTCTCCTTATTTAGAAAGATGTATGCAGTATTGAAAGATGATATTAGTTAAAAATAAATAAATAGATGAACCAAGAAAAATAGAATAGGCAAGTAAGATAGAACCATAAGCAAGGTTAGAAAAAAGTCCTGTAGAGAGTTGAAAGTCCTATGTATGTGTAAGGGCAAGAGTTAGCTCACAAGTTTTGCTCTAAGCATTTTAACGGCCAACTTGAAGAGGAATCAAGTGTCAGTTTCCTTGCATTATAAACTTAAACTGATTGGTTGAGGGATATTTAACTATTTCAGATTCTAAAATCAAAAGAGAAGTTTCTCCCATAGATCTTCGTAGAGAAGATACTTCTGTCGATGTAGTACTATATAACCAAAACACAAATTCAATAAAAATAATTTTAAAGTTGGTTGTAAATAATTCCAGCAGGTTTTATATGTGGAAATATTCAGATTTAGAGGTTAAGAGGACTCTATTTTACTCTATAACAGAACATATGTTTTTAGTTGTGTAACTGCATTAGTTGAAAGTAAATACACATTGATCTCTAGTTTTAAAATTTATCTTACTAAATAATTCTGTAATTTAATTGGAAAAGTTGAAAGTAAAACTGTCTTCATCTTCATATGTAGACAAATGATTGTTAATGTAGAAAATCCCAAGAATGGTACAGTAAAACTACTACAACTAATAAATGAGTTTATAGGGTTGCAGAATACAAGATTGTTATACACATATGATTGAATTTATATACACTAGCAACACACAATTATAAATTGAAATTTAAAAAGCAATATCCTTTTGGGGGATGGTCACGCTTGAGGCTGTGACTCAAGGGGGGAGGTGGGGCATGGGCAATATACATAATCTTAACACTTGTACCCCCATAATACGCTAAAATAAATAAACAAATTTTTTTAAAAAAAAGCAATATCACTTAAAATAACAAAATACGTGAAATATTTAGAAATAAGCTTAACAAAATTTGTACAAGACCTGTACACTGAAAATTAGGAAACATTGCTGAAAGAAATTAACGAAGACCTAAAAAGAATGGAGGTATGTATGAATCAGAGGATTCAATATTATTGATTTCCATTTTCCTCAAATTAATATGTAATTTAATTTCAATCCAAGTCAAAATTAGAGCAAACTTTCATAGAAATTGATGAGCTTATTCTAACATTTATATTAAAATGCAGAAGATAAACAAAACAGCTTTGAAGTAGAACAAAAAGAACTTATTACCTGATTCTGTACTTACTATAAAGCTATAATAATTAGCATAGTATGTATGGTACATAGATAGACATATTTAAACTTGAATTTAAAAAAAATTTTTTTTAAGTATATTTTAAGGCTAGGCGAGGCACGGTGGCTCACACCTGTAATCCTAGCACTCTGGGAGGCCCAGGCGGGAGGATTGCTCAAGGTCAGGAGTTTGAAACCAGCCTGGGCAAGAGTGAGACCCCATCTCTACTAAAAATAGGAAGAAATTAATTGGCAAACTAAAAATATATAGAAAAAAAAAATTAGCTGGGCATGGTTGCACATGCCTGTAGTCCCAGCTACTTGGGAGGCTGAGGCAGGAGGATCACTTGAGCCCAGAAGTTTTAGGTAGCTGTGAGCTAGGCTGATGCCACGGCACTCTAGCCTGGGCAACAGAGCGAGACTCTGTCTCAAAAAAAAAAAGTATATTTTAAATTTATTTATTTTTTATTTTAGTAGAAACAAGATCTTGCTATGATGCCAAGGCTGGCCTCAAGCAGTCCTCCTGCCTCAAGCCTCTCAGAGTACTAGGTTTATAGGCATGAGCCACCACACCTGGCCAGGATAGACATATTAATCAATGGAACAAAATATCGAGTCTAGAAGGGGACACACACATACATGGTTAACTGATTTTTTTTTACAAAGTTGCCAAAGTAATTCAGTGGCATAATGACCATGTACTCAACAGATGGTGCAGTCTGGCATGCATTTGCCAAAAAGTGGATCTCGACCTTACCTCACTCTATGTATACAAAAAAATGGAGCATAAATCTAAACGTAAAAGTCAAAGTATAAAACCTCTAGAAGAAAATGTTGGAAAAATTATTGTGAATTTGGTTTGAGCAAAGACTTCTCAGCACACAGTGTAAATCATTTTTTAAAATGATAAATCGAACTTTGTCAAAATTTAACGCTTCTGCTATTCCACAAACACTGTTAAGAAAATGAGGCTGGGCACTGCTGTGTATTCCCAGCACTTTGTGAGCCTGAAGCAAGAGGATCACTTAGGCCAGGAGTTCACCTCTCTACAGAGTATTTTTAAAAATTAGCTGGATGTGGTGTCATGTGCCTGCAGTTCCAGCTACGGATGAAACTGAGGTGGGAGAATCACCTGAGCCCAGGTGTTCGAGGTTGCAGTGAGCTATGGTGGTGCCACTGTACTCCAGCCCGGGCAAGAGAGCCAAACCCTGTCTCTAAGAAGAGAGAGAGAAAGAGGAGAGAAGGACAGGGAATGAAGAGAGAAATCACAGACTGTCAAGAAAAGATCTGATAAAGCGTTTGTATGCAGAATATATAACAAACTTTTACAACTCAATAAGACATCCCAATTTTTTTAAATGGACAAAAGATTTGAACACTTTCCCAAAGAAGATGTAAGAATGGCAGATATGCTCATGGAAAGACATTGTTCACTATCTCAGGCATATGCAAATGAAATGCAATGAGATACTACGGTACATCCACTAATATGGCAAAAACTGACAATATTAAGTGCTCATAGGATTTTTTTTTTTTTTTTTTGAGACAGAGTCTCACTTTGTTGCCCAGACTAGAGTGAGTGCCGTGGCATCAGCCTAGCTCACAGCAACCTCAAACTCCTGGGCTCAAGCAATCCTACTGCCTCAGCCTCCTGAGTAGCTGGGACTACAGGCATGCGCCACCATGCCCGGCTAATTTTTTTCTATATATATTAGTTGGCCAATTAATCTATTTCTATTTATAGTAGAGACAGTGTCTCACTCTTGCTCAGGCTGGTTTTGCACTCCTGACCTTGAGCCATCCTCCCGCCTTGGCCTCCCGGAGTGCTAGGATTATAGCCATGAGCCACCACGCCTGGCCCAGATCATGTAGAATCTTAAAGGCTGAGTTGAAGATTTTTAACTATCGTTTACATTTTGCTACATAATAAACCACCACAAAACTTAGTGCCTTGAAGCAACAAACATTTACTGTTTCTCATGGTTTTGTGGGTGTAGACCACTGGGCAGTTCCTTTTCTGGCCTTCTCAACTACATCTAGGTGATAGAGTTGGCACGTTTGGCTGGCAGTTCCAAGGGTGCTGTCCCTTGGTCACAGGGTTCCCAAAAAACAAAAAAGGCAAGCCTCACTTCATAAACAGTTGTCAAGTCTTTGCTTGCATCCCATTTGCTATTGTTCTGTTGCCCAGAGCAAGTCATACGGCCATTTCCGGAGTCTGCAGGGAAGACCACCCCAGGCTGCATGTACTGGGAGGCAAGTTATTATGACCATTCTACTACATTGACCAACCTATTAGTTTATAACTTCAGAATACATTGCATATTGTTTCATGCTTTTAAGCACATTATAAGTTTTAAAATTGATGTTGGTTGTTGGATATACCATGCTTTTTGGTGGAATGGGCCGTCAAGACCCCTTTGTCAGTCTTAATAGGCTCTTTTTATCAAGAGCTCAAAACCATTTTTTTTTTTTCTTGAAGGTTCAGCGAACTATTGCCAAACAGATTCAGATGGTTCGGCAAGTTGGTAAAGGCCGATATGGAGAAGTGTGGATGGGTAAATGGCGTGGTGAAAAAGTGGCAGTCAAAGTATTCTTTACCACTGAAGAAGCTAGCTGGTTTCGAGAAACAGAAATCTACCAAACTGTGCTAATGCGCCATGAAAACATCCTTGGTGGGTACACATTGATTGGGTCAATTCCATATCTGACAGGGTTAGTGGGGTGCAGCTAGAAGCCTGCCATATGTGCTTTGAAAACATACGGATTCAACTATATGGGTTTGTCTAAAGGAAATCCAGTAGAATACACAGTTTAAATACAACACAGTTCTGAATGCCAACCACTTTTTTTACTAACCACCGAAAAAATGAGCAGTGAGTTTCAAATGGAAAGAAATACTAGTTTCTTAGACTTACTCCTGTAGTAATGAAGACCAAGGTTTTTATAGATAATTGAAGCTGTTTTCTAGGGTGACATCAACTCTGTGCCTTTTGCCTTTGGTAAGCTCAGCAACCCAACATGGGGCTTCATCTTATGTTCTGTGCGTATGTGTTCCTCTCCCCTCCCCATTTACACAATGGCAAAATAACTTAGATATGATCTGATCAGTAGGGTGCATACACTCATCTAGCTATCTTGAGTCTAATTTCTTTTCAGCTGCTGTTTTCCTACTGTTAATTTTGAGAGTACATGCACCTTTCCAGCATGTAGTGGGCACTTGTATTAGTTTTCCAGGGTTGCTGTACCAAATTACCATGAACTGGGTGGCCTAAAACAGCAGAACTGTTTTGGTGGCTGGAAGTTCAAAACCAAGGTGTTGTCAGTGCCATGCTCTCTTTGGAGGCCCCAGGGGGGAGGGTCCTTCCTTGCTGGCTCCTGGTGGTTGCCAGCAGTCTTTAGTGACCCTTGGCTTATAGACAACACTCTAGTCTCTGTTTCTGTCATCACATGGCCTTCTCCCCTATGTGCCTGCACCCACAGTTCCATCTTAAAAGAGCACCAGTCATTTAATTAGGGCACACCCTAATCTTGTATGACTTCATCTTAATTTGAATATATCTGCAAAGATCCTTTTTCCAAATAAGGTCAATTTATAGGTTCCAGGTGGGCATGAACTTTGTGGGGACACTATTGAACTCAGCACAGCACTCACTGAACTCTTGCTGAAGGGAGAGAGGAGGAAAGAAGTAAAAAAGAAACGAGCAGTATTGTGGACTTGGTAGTCAGGGAGCTGACTGAAAAGGCAGGTATCATGAGTCACTGACGGGCAAACAAGCCTACTCTTGGTTGAATAGTTTTAAGTTTATTAAAGTGTCCACTTTTTGATTTGAAATTGAGAACCTTTTCTACTAGAGAATCCTGTAGATTGCTAATATTCCCCTGGTTAGTTATATAATATGTGATCTTTTTCTTGGTCATATTATTATCAGTTTCATAATTATTAGAATTATTGTAAATTTGATATAAAAGTATAGTTATAAATAGTAGAAATTACATTTTTATTATCTTTACATGATACCTGAGTTGTTCTCAGTATCCTGAACGAGCATTTATTCTTGGTAGCCATCTCTGAAAGTAACCTTTTAAACTCATTAATTGGACAGGTTTTATAGCAGCAGACATTAAAGGTACAGGTTCCTGGACTCAGCTCTATTTGATTACTGATTACCATGAAAATGGATCTCTCTATGACTTCCTAAAATGTGCTACACTGGACACCAGAGCCCTGCTCAAGTTGGCGTATTCAACTGCCTGTGGTCTGTGCCACCTTCACACAGAAATTTACGGCACGCAGGGGAAGCCTGCAATTGCTCATCGAGACCTAAAGAGCAAAAACATTCTCATCAAGAAAAATGGAAGTTGCTGTATTGCTGACCTGGGCCTTGCTGTTAAATTCAACAGGTAAGTGGTTCTTTACCCCACAGTTCTGAAATTATTTTAATCTCCAAAACACATTTGCCTGTTTGTATTCAGGACCAATGGAATTCTAAAAATGTGCAAGTCTCATTATATGGTTATATTAGACCATATAGTTGGGTTTTTCTTTTTATAAAAATTATATCCTATTATACATAATTCTTGATTTTCCTGCTTTTTATTATCATAAACATCCTTCTATTTCAATTTATATAGATTGCCCTCATTCTTTTTAACAGATGCCAAGTTTTCCATAATGTGGATGTACTATAATTTATTCTGTAACCCAACTAATGAACGTTAAGTTTGCCTCCAGTTTATTTCTATTATATAAAAAAGTTTTAATGAACATTGACATGTTTTATTTATGTATTATATATCCCTGAGCACTTCTACAAGTATTTCTTCATGGCAGATTTTTAGAGGAGGGACAGCTGAGACAAACTGTTCACACCTAGTAAACTATGGTAGATTGCATTTCATCCCTTCAGAAAGTGCACATCAGTTCACACTCCCATAAATAGGAAGCATAAGTATGTCATTTCTCCATCACCACTTAATATTAGCAATATTTTTAAATAGATTTACAAAATTTTTAGGAAACCATTGAAATCATTTTAATGTTGTTGTAACTCTAGAATACAGCAGCTGTTTCCCATTTCAGAATTCATTCATGCCATAAAATAAAAGTACCAGTCTGTAAGGCAACTGTAAAAAACATTTGAGCTAGGGGTGGTGGCTCATGCCTATAATCCTAGCACTCTGGGAGGCCGAGGCAGGCAAATTGGATCATTTGAGCTCAGAAGTTCAAGACCAGCCTGAGCAAGAGTGAGACCCCGTCTCTAATAAAAATAAATAGAGCCGGGCGCGGTGGCTCACGCCTGTCGTCCTACCTTTCTGGGAGACCGGGACGGGCGGATAGCTGTTGCTTCAGGGGTTCGACACCAGCCTGAACACTGCCTGAGCACAGTCAGACCCCGTCTCTAATCTAAAAAAAAAAAAAGTAAAAAAGGCAAAAAAAATACACAAAACACAAAACAGCCGGGTGCTCTGACAAGCGCCTGTAGTCCCAGCTACCTGGGAGGCTGAGGCAGAAGGATCGCTCACAGCCCAGGACCTGGAGCTTGTGGTGACCCGCCCTCACTGCACTCTGCCCAGGACGCCGAGTGACACTCTGTCTCCACAAAAAAAAATGAGAAACCGCAATTGCAAAGATGAAGTGCTTGCAAATCCCCTTACCCCTTCCCCTCTTTTCAATACAAAAAAAAAATAAAAATAAAATAAAATAAATAGAAAGAAATTAGCTGGACAACTAAATATATATAATTGCCATGCGTGGCGCATGCCTGTAGTCCCAGCTACTTGGGAGGCTGAGGCAAAATAATCGCTTGAGCCCAGGAGTCTGAGGTTGCTGTGAGCTAGACTGACGTGTGACACAGCACTCAGGGCAATGGAGTGAGACTGTGTCTCAAAAAAAAAAAAAAAACCATTTGAATCTCCTTCCTTGGTTGTTAAAGTGTCCTATAGTCAATGTAGTGTTTGTTGGCTTAAATACTCATTGAGTGCTATATAAGAAAATACAATCGATTGTATCTCTCTGTTTGAGAATAATTTCCAAGACCTTCTAGATGTGGAGGCCAAAGCATTCATGTCTTCAGCTCTAAAATTTAGTCAAAAAATTGAAGAGTAAATAAACATTTATTCCCTATTATCAATATGATTATGTAGGCATTACTAACAACAAAACTAAGTTGATTGGACTCAAAAAGAAGAAATGTAATCTTATATTGTGGAAAGTGAGTTTTATCATATCAGAGTGGTAAAAGCAAATGATTCTTCTTTATTTTCACATTCACTTGGTTTTAGATATAATTACCACTTTTTCTTATATTCAATGTTGTCCTCTTTCTCAGAGAGGCACCAAACTTATTTGGTGGCAAAACCTGACCTGGACTGATGAGGTATTTATTATCTTTATCCAGTTTAATATGAATATTCAGGCTTAGTATTTCCCTGCAGGCATAGTAATGAGTTTCATTAAGAGTACTGCTCCAAGGCCAGGCGCAGTGGCTCACACCTGTAATCCTAGCTGGGAGGCCGAGGCAGGCGGATTGCTCGAGGTCAGGAGTTCGAAACCAGCCTGAGCAAGAGCGAGACCCCGTCTCTACTATGAATAGAAAGAAATTAATTGGCCAACTAATATATATAGAAAAAAAAAATTAGCCGGGCATGGTGGCGCATGCCTGTAGTCCCAGCTACTTGGGAGGCTGAGGCAGGAGGATTGCTTGAGCCCAGGAGTTTGAGGTTGCTGTGAGCTAGGCTGACGCCATAGTACTCTAGCCTGGGCAACAAGTGAGACTCTGTCTCAAAAAAAAAAAAAAAAAAGAAAGAGAGAAGCTTTTATGAAGTATGACAGAAATATTTTGTTCTTGGCCCTAAACCTGGACATTGTCTTCCTTCTGTTTTCAGTGATACAAATGAAGTTGATGTACCTTTGAATACCAGGGTGGGCACCAAACGCTACATGGCTCCAGAAGTGCTAGATGAAAGCCTAAATAAAAACCATTTCCAGCCCTACATAATGGCTGACATCTATAGCTTTGGCCTGATCATATGGGAAATGGCTCGTCGTTGTATCACAGGAGGTAAGAGCTTGAGTGGTATGTTTCTGATTATGTTTGTTTACCCCTCATTTATTTATTTATTTTTTTATTTCGGCATATTACCCCTCATTTAAAAAATAACAGCTCCATGCCCAGCGCCAGTGGCTTATACCTACAGTCTCAGCATTTGGGGAGGCTGAGGCAGGATGATCTCTTGAGGCCAGGAGTTTGAGACCAGCCTGGGCAACATAGTGAGACCCCATCTCTAAAAGAAAAATCATTTTTTTTAAAATAAGAAACTCTAGCTCCAGTTATATAATTTAGCTTATATAATGTCAGGGTTCCCCAAGAACACTCCCAGGTTCTATAATTTCTCTTGAAGGACTCAAAGGTCTCAAGCATATGGCTGTCTTCACAGCTAAGATTTTTTACGGTGAAAGGATTCAAATAAAATTCAGCAAAGGGGAAAAGGTGTCTGGGGCAAAGTTCATAGAAAACTAGACATGGCTTCCAAAAGTTCTCTCCCAGTGGAGTCACAGGGGATGGACTTAAGTCTTCCCACGAGTTGTGACAATACGTGGGAAGTGTTGTCATCCAGGGAAGCTCACTAGGAACTCAGTACCCATAGATTTTACTGGAAGTTGGTCACATAAGCATCCTCTGCCTGGCACGTACCAAAATTCCAGACTCCCAGAAGGAAAGCAGATGTTCAGCATGCACCACATTGTTTGCACAAACATTTTAGGAACTGCAAGCCACCCTTATCATTTTTAGAAAGTGTTATGTCCAGGCCAGGCGCAGTGGCTCACACCTGTAATCCTAACACTCTGGGAGTCCGAGGCGGGCCGATTGCTCAAGATCAGGAGTTCAAAACCAGCCTGAGCAAGAGCAAGACCCCATCTCTACTATAAATAGAAAGAAATTAATTGGCCAACTAATATACATAGAAAAAATCAGCCGAGCATGGTGGCTCATGCCTGTATTCCCAGCTACTCGAGAGGCTGAGGTAGAAAGATTGCTTGAGCCCAGGAGTTTGAGGTTGCTGTGAGCTAGGCTGACGCCATGGCTCTCACTCTAGCCTGGGCAACAAGTGAGACTCTGTCTCAAAAACAAAAAAAAAAAGAAAGTTTTATGTCCATGTAGAGAACTGTTTACCATTCAGGGTCCCAGACACTGGGCAAGGGCCAACCCTGCAAGCAGGCCTTTCTAGGTAGAGCAGTCCCAAGCCTGCAGTGTAAACTCTTATCTGCACATCATGGTAAGCCTTTCTGTTTCAGGGGGAAAAAATAACCATATTCATTAGTAGGAACAATCATGTAAGTAATTAATTTAAAATTTAGGATAAATAAATAATTTCATTGTCCATTTTTTAAAGAAATTTTGATATCCCCTTTGTTGATGGACTCTATCACAGTTGTAATGGGGCCCACTGGTGGAGGTAGAGGAAATAATTGGGTATAAAGAAGAGGAAAACATACATTTACTATTGAAAGTGAATCATGGCCAGGCGCGGTGGCTCACGCCTATAACCCCAGCACTCTGGGAGACCGAGGCAGGAGGATCACTCAAGGTCAGGAGTTCGAATCCAGCCTGAGCAAGAGCGAGACCCCCGTCTCTACTAAAAATGGGAACAAATTAATTGGCCAACTAAAAATATATACAGACCGGATGCACGGTGGCTCATGTCTATAATCCTAGCAGTCTGGGAGGCCGAGGTGACCAGATTGCTCGAAGTCAGGAGTTCGAAACCAGCCTGAGCAAGAGCGAGATCCCGTCTCTACTATAAATAGAAAGAAATTAATTGGCTAACTCATATATATAGAAACAATTAGCCGGGCATGGTGGCGCATGCCTATAGTCCCAGCTACTCGGGAGGCTGAGGCAGAAGGATTGCTTGAGCCCAGGAGTTTGAGGTTGCTGTGAGCTAGGCTGATGTCATGGCACTCACTGTAGCCTGGGCAACAAAGCGAGACTCTGTCTCAAAAATATATATATATATACACACACACACACACACACACACACAAAAATTAGCCGGGCATGTTGGTGCATGCCTGTAGTCCCAGCTACTCGGGAGGCTGAGGCAGGAATTTGAGGTTGCTGTGAGCTAGGCAGATGCCACTGCACTCTAGCCTGGGCAACAGAGTGAGACTCTGTCTCAAAAAAAAAAAAGAAGTGGATCATCCAGTGTGTATTTTTCTTTATGTGAGTTTTGGTTCCATAGTTCACAGACAGATGCGGAATACATTGGTGTATTTTGTCCAGCCATCGCTTTTATGCCCACTGTGTTTTGCCACTCCCTACAGGAATAGTAGAAGAGTACCAGTTGCCATATTACAACATGGTACCCAGCGATCCATCATACGAAGATATGCGTGAAGTTGTGTGTGTCAAACGTTTGCGGCCAATTGTATCTAATCGGTGGAACAGTGATGAAGTAAGTGGAACTCAATGCCCTGGGGAAGTGATTGGTAAATGTCACCAAAGATACTATCTACTCACTACATTCTTTGTACTTTTCAGTGTCTGCGAGCAGTTTTAAAGCTAATGTCAGAATGCTGGGCCCACAATCCAGCCTCCAGACTGACAGCATTGAGAATCAAGAAGACACTTGCCAAGATGGTTGAATCCCAAGATGTAAAGATTTGATACTTAAACAGTTATGAGGAGAAACTCCAGACTGCAAGAACTGTTTTTACCCAAGGAACGGATGGAATTAGAGTCGACGAAGGATATTAACTCGGTTCTCAGACTCTTTCTTCAGTACACATTCACAGGCTGCTAATATTAAACCTTTCAGTACTCTTATTAGACTACAAGCTGGGAACTTCTTCTAAACACTTCATTCTTTATATATGGACAGCTTTATTTTAAATGTGGTTTTTGATGCCTTTTTTTTTATTAGGTTTTTATGAACTGCATCAAGACCTCTATCCTGATTAATAAGTCTCCAGTCAAACTCCGGGTACTGAATTGCCTGTTCATAAAATGGTGCTTTCTGTGAAAGCCATAAGAAGATAAATAAGTTCAGCAGAAATGGAAAAATATACACTTTTGCCTTCTGAGAAAATTTAATCTGTTTGTATTCTACCTTTGTAAAACAGCCTGTAGATTATGATCTGCTTGGGATACTGCTTAGTTTATGGTAGTTTGTCATGCCTTCCGTGATCGTGTTGAGTGTATCTGTGCACACCAGGATTCCTCTGCTGCCATTTGAATTAGAAGAAAATAATTTATGAACACACAGGAAGATATTGGTGGCCAGTGGTTTTGTGCTTTAAAAATGCAATATATGACCAAGATTTGCCAATCTCGTAAAAAGCCATTTACCTTGCAAGTGAGATAGTTGCCCAACCAACTTTTATTTTTTAACATAAAAGTTGATATAAAAGCCAAAAGAAGTTTAAAGTGTCTATAAATTGGACTGTTTTCCTTCCACGGCCATCATTTTTTGGGTAGTTATTTTTGTCGTGGAAAGCATCCCATCCAAAGTTGGAGCTCCCAATACAATGAACCATGTTCATAAAGAAAGCACTTCTTATTGAAGTAAATTACTGCATTTGATAGCAATGTAAGTGCCTATAATGGTGTTCTGTATTCTTTATTCTCAGCAACTTTTTAAAGGGAAGTTATTTATATTTTGTGTGTAATGTGCTTTATTTGCAAAATACTCCTTTACAACCATCTTTTATATATCTGCATAACATTCATACTGTAGAAACCAGCTGACATGTACCTCACATCCTATCCTTAAGGGAAAAAAGTTATAAAGTAGAACTTACTATGAATTTTCAGAATTAATGTATTCAAAGTAATATATCAAATCTAAGCCTTTGTTAAATTCAGGTAAAAACTTAAGATAATATCATCTCAGTTTTCCTTTGTGAAAGGATTTCTAATTAGAAATTTACATAAGCTGATATAAATTTATCAATAACTGTTAAATATGTTTTAGGCATCTAAATCATTTGATAATTTTGTTTTTATGATTTCTGTTCCCTAACTTGTGAAGACAATGAAGAGTCAGGCAGAAAAGTCCGGTCTCTAGTCAGTATGTATATGTACACTGTATCGCTGTTATTCAACAAAACGATACATATTTTATAGATGTCTTGTTATCTCAAGGAATAATTCTTATTTACTTAAATTTATTATACTTCTGTGATGCTTTTTAAATATTAATCTCCTGTTCTAAGTATACAACTCATGAGACATTGAGTGAGACAATTTTCTTTGATCACTGCATAAAATGAATGTGATTCTATCACAACAAAGCCTAAAAGGTTTAAATTCAATACGGCAAACTCAGAGCATGTGTCCATTCATTACCAAAATTTTGAGTGTAATTTAAGGTTAAAACTTAAATATTTGTCTGCACATTAAATTTCACAAATTTGAAACTTGCCATAACCATTTTAAGTTTGATAAGTTTCCTCTAACATATTTAAAGTTCAAAGTGTTGAAGATAAGTAAATTTGTGTATTGATAATACTCAGTAACTTGCTTTTCTAAGATTTTTTTCCCCATCTCTATACTAAGAAATATAGGTATTTTAATCTAAATTGCCATGTGATTTGAGGACAGTTATGACATCTGATTTACTAAGTTTTAGTTAACCTTGATTTATTTTTGACTTGGTAAACTATAAATCTTGAAAATCATTTGTCATCTTAATAATAAAGAAAATACATAAGGAAATACAAACTTTATTCTTAGAAATGTTAAAATAGTATATGGAAGCAAAAAATTAGTTTATGAGACTACTCTAATGATTTCTTTTAATTAGCTTGGTCTAGTGAAAGTGATAGCAAGAGTTAACCTTAGAAACTTGTTGAGTTAAAAACATTTTCTAGTATAACTTGTTCTTTAAAAAGCAAATGTTGCTATATTTGGAATCCTTTTTTCTAAAAGAGTTGAATGAAACTTGTTTTCTTTTCTCTTTTCCACTCCTGAATCTGAAGCTCACCCAATAAGTGAAATACTGAGAGAATATGGCAGCCCAGCAAGAGGAAGTATTAGGTGGTAACATAGTTAGGGTTCTGGGAGCCATTATTGGGTCCCACTTACAATTTAGCATTTTAAAAATATGTGGCCTCCGTCAGTCATCCCTTTAAATAATTCAAGCATAAAAGCAAACAAAAAAATCCAAAACTACCTAAATATAAACAGTAAAAGTTAACCGTCAAAGAGAATTCTCCTTATGATTTCTCTTTATGCTGGTAAATATCTCTAGGATTAAAGGCACATTAGGATTTGCTTCAATGTATTTATTCTTAGCTTTCACTTGCTTTCTTTTTTAACAAATTTCTGAAGTATAAAATTTGAGTCTGATTTCTCTGGAAGTATTTTCACAAGAAATACTTTGATCAACATTTTATGTTGCCTTTTCAATGTCCAGAGGTATTTCTTAAACTTAGAAAGTAACCTATAGTTTTTGAAAATTATGTTTTTCTAGAATGTGCCAGATTTTTAAATTTAACAAATATTCAACACCTTATGTTTTGTTTCTGTTTAGAACAAAAGCATACAATAGTTTTTAAAGAATCATGTGTCCCCAATTTGGCCTAAGATCAAATTTGATATTGAATAGTTTATTCCAGGGCAGATATTATAAATTAAAACACATTTCATATATGTGAATGTTTTGAAATGTTTAAAAATATCTAAAATAATTTCAACAGCAGAAATATTAATTGATATTTTTAAAAAAGTGTTATAGCCCTTGCTTGTATTGTTTAAAAGCGGTAAAATTTATTATTGACTTGAGTCAGATGTTAAAATTTTAGTGTAACAGTTCATCTGGCCTTAGTGCAAGATGAGTCACTGTGGAAACTGCAGAGGGGAGACGTGTTCATAAGAACCAAATTAAATCTATGGCAGTATCAGATGAAGCCATGTTTAACAATGGTCACAAAAGGAAAGTATGTGAATACAGCTTTGCGAAGGATTAAGTATGTCATTGTAATTTTAGCTTGTACTCTGTATTCTGCTTTCAATGGGATTATTTAAGCCCTTTTAGTGACTTTTGTCCTTGCCCATTTAAAAACTAAAATGTAGTACATATTGTATAAAATGAAAATACCATCATAGCTTAATTAGGGATACTGTACATAGGCATTGAAAGAAGGCTAAAAACAAGCAGTTTTATTATGCAATTGTAAAACACCAAAAATATAGATTCATCTTTGATATGTAACACACTAAATGTATTTTGTACAGCATCTGGTTTAAAAGGTGCCTTATTAAGTTTACCATTAATTGCTTTGTTCTATATACAGATTATGTCCAATGTATCATTTTTAAGTAAATAACCTTATTTTAGTATACTTTAGTGATGTGTTTTGTGATACCATACTTGGATTGTATTGTGTATCAGAAGTCATCTGGTGAGATTTCATAAGAGAGAAGTTAGTATGCAGACATATGTTCCTAAGATGTGTGTTTCAGCTACCAGAACTCAGTGATAGAGTGTGTGCAGGTAAGTGATTGTGTGCTCTTTTTCTTTGTGTAGGTAGAGAAGTTAAACCTATTAGAGGGAAGGGTTTTTTTCCTTTACAAAAAGAAAAAACAAACATCATTTTCTGATTATAAAAATATGTACTCATAGCAGAGATTTTTGGGAAACGTAAGAATAAACCAGCACATAAAAATCACTTAAAATTCTATTACCATACATTACCACTATTTATATTTGAATATTTCTTTTTAATCTTTTTCTGCTGCATTTTTTTACAGTATTAAAATCATAGCATGCTATTAAATATCCACTGAAAACATAGTTTCAAAAATAGGACTGCAATCCTAGCTCTCTGGGAGGCCGAGGTGGGTGGATCGTTTGAGCTCAGGAGTTCGAAGCCAACCTGAGCAAGAGCGAGACCCCGTCTCTACTATAAATAGAAATTAATTGGCCAACTAATAAATATATAGAAAAAATTAGCCAGGCATGCTAATGTATGCCTGTAGTCCCAGCTACTCGGGAGGCTGAGGCAGCAGGATCGCTTGAGCCCAGGAGTTTGAGGTTGCTATGAGCTAGGCTGCTATAGCCTGGACAACAAAGCGAGACTCTGTCTCAAAAAAAAAAAAAAAATAGGACTGCAGGCTGGGCATGGAGGCTCACACCTGTAATCCTACCACTCTGGGAGGCTGAGGTGGGAGGATTGCTTGAGCTCAGAAGTTCAGGAGACCAGCATGAGCAAGAGTGACACCCCATCTCTAATAAAATAAATAAGTAAATAAGTACATAAATAAAAATATGACTGCATGATATTCTACCAAGTAGATGGAATAATTTATTTCTATGATTGATCCCGTTTAAATATTTGAATTATGCCCATTGTTTTGGAAAATATTGAACATAATTTTTATTTTCTTTTATATCTGAAAATGAGACTAGTGGATATGAACTTTTAAGAGATTATTTAAGATGAAAAAAATCTAAGGTTTTGAAAACTATTCCCATATTGCTACTCAAAACGTGTTTCCATTTATATTCCTACCAGCAGTTCATGAAAGTGCTCACCTTACTGCCTGGTCCATGTAACTTCCCAGTTTTTCTCTTCTTTTAATTACAGTAATGGAATGCATTTATCTGTCCTTATGTGTTTTGTTTTGTTTTGTTTTTTTTGAGACAGAGTCTCACTTTGTTGCCCAGGCTAGAGTGAGTGCCGTGGCGTCAGCCTAGCTCACAGCAACCTCAAACTCCTGGGCTCAAGCGATCCTCCTGCCTCAGCCTCCCGAGTAGCTGGGACTACAGGCATGCGCCACCATGCCCGGCTAATTTTTTCTATAGTAGAGATGGGATCTCACTCTTGCTCAGGTTGGTTTCGAACTCCTGAGCTCAAACGATCCGCCCGCCTCGGCCTCCCATAGAGCTAGGATTACAGGCGTGAGCCACCGCGGCCGGCCGGCCTTATCCGGCCTTATGTCTGGTGTTCCTGCTGCAGCGAGAGGCAAAGCCCTGGCTGGCTTTCCTTCTGTTCCACAACAGTGTCTCATTTTCCCACCTACAGTGAGTCTCGCACCCCGGCCGGCTGTCTTCTGTTGTGTGCAAATCCATCCAGTCAACGTGCCTCCTAATGCCTTTGCTTAGGGCTCTGCACACGTTAGGTCCTCTAAAGTATTTGGTACTGTCAGTGTCCCGCAAAAGAAAGGCATGTTTGGAGATAGCTATTACAGATTCCTTACAGGAATCCATTTCGTGTGAGTGTAAAATGTTTTTCAGAATAATGGCATGCACTCTAATGCAGCATGGTGAAGATGACTCGGGTTTCCCGAGCCTGTCAGATGCTTGCAAGCTTTCCTTTCGTCTATAAAACACTGACCCAAACACTGTGAATATATTCATTTCTCCTTCCCAGCATAATCTGTTAGAGTACTAATAGAGCAGACATTAAGAAACAAAATAGTCTAATCCTTGTTCTTCCAGAATAGTCTTAATCTTTGTAGATAAGCAGATGCTAATTCAGTTACCACATCTCCATTCACTTACTAGTGCGCTGACCATTTCTGGCACACCATACTTCATTAAATTAGATGCATGCTCCTAAAAAGCCTTCCCTCAGCTCTCGGCTGGGTGGACATGGTCTGCTGAATGTGGCCAGCTGGCAGTGTGACTGGAGGTCACCTGGTGTTGGTGGCACTCTCCTGATCATGGAGAGGTAAATACTGTGAGTGCAAGGTCAGAATAGGTGGGTGAGTCACCCTGGGGATCAAGAGGAGATAGTGCCAGTGTATTAAATACATAAACTATTTTGGACAGAAGAAGGAACTAGGACTGAAAGGTTCATCCATGATCACCTTTTGACACAGGAATTGTTATTTTTAGATGGAATATGTGTGGCCTGCCTATTATTCCTGAATTTTAGCAGCTTCCTAGTCTTTGTCCAATTACCTTCACTCTTAGTGTCCTGTGTATGCTGTAATCATGAAATCCAGGGCGTTTCCAGATCCCCTAGTGCCCTACATCTACTTCACTACTCATATTCTAAGTTCTTATTTTATTTTTTTAGAGATGGGCTCGCTGTGCTGCCCAGGCTGGATTGCAGTGGCCGTCCACAGGGGTGATCATAGCCCGCTGTAGCCTCAAACTCCTGGGCTCAAGCGATCCTACCACCGTAGCTCCCAAGTAGCTGGAATGACAGGCATGCCACTGTGCCTGGTTCATATCCTAAATTTTATACAGGACACCTGAAGTGTTAAAGTCAATATGGGGCCGGGCACAGTGGCTCACGCTTGTAATCCTAGCACTCTGGGAGGCCGAGGCAGGCGGATTGCTTAAGGTCAGGAGTTCAAAACCAGCCTGAGCAAGAGCGAGACCTTGTCTCTACTATAAATAGAAATTAATTGGCCAACTAATATGTATAGAAAAAAATCAGCCGGGCATGGTGGCACATGCCTGTAGTTCCAGCTACTCGGGAGGCTGAGGCAGGAGGATCGCTTGAGCCCAGGAGTTTGAGGTTGCTATGAACTAGGCTGATGGCATGGCACTCACTCTAGCCCGGGCAACAGAAACTGCCTCCAAAAAAAAAAGAGATTCCAGGCTCCTCTCCTACTTTCCTTGCCCCAGCCTGGAGTCCGCCATTTCTCTCTCCAAGGCACTCTGGTTCTGTTTAGGGATGATGGTATTTAGAACCTAATCCAAGTTAAGATTTCTAATTTCCTGTGTTTCTGGAGATGTATTATGTATGTTCCAAAATCTTTGTTGAGTTTTGGATTTTTTTGTTCATGATGCTATTAATAGCTTTCCACAAATGTTTGGCAATTTGGGGATGGTTGCTCATCTTCGTATTAATGAATACCTGTTCACCTCCGCTCTGTGTTCCTCAGCTTCCTGCAGCTCTCTGTTAGAGCAAAAATAAACAATCCTGTCCCCTCTTGCCTGCTCGGGAGGATTCCAGCTTCCCCACTCCATTTGTTTACCTCCCCCAGCCTGCAAAGGGTCTGTCATGGTCAGGACAGGCTTGGGGCTTTCTTGGAGGAGGAGGAGGGAAGAATGATGCCCGGGCTGCAGGTGGGAGAGCTTTTGTTTTTGAGATAAAGGGATACTAGAGGAGCTGGGGTATGAGAGGAAGGGAGGATTTTAAGAAATGTTTTTATAGATTGTACAGCATAGTCTCATCTCAGTGTTTCTGACATAAGAGTAAAGGACAAGAATTATTTTGACGTGATGTGGTCTGTGGAGAGCCTCTGGGCTGTCTGGGTGTGGGAGCTCGCTGCCTCCAGAGGGTCGGCAGCAGCCCTGACAGTGGGGCTCCAGGTGGCCTCCCGGCCCGACTGCTGCTACCTCCATTGACCTCAAGCATGTGAAGGGCCGAGTTTGAGTTTGGGGCACCCCCGGACACACTCTCACTTCCCTAGCAGTCTCAAATGTTTTGGGTTGTGATTTCCTACTCTGTCTCTGTTTCATTTTATACCTGATCCTTTCTACTTCCTATTTTTCAGGAATTACTAAAGTTTCCTGATGTGTTTATGGTACCCTCTCTTGTTTTCTAATATTGTTGAATATTCTTTTTTTTTTTTTTATTAACTTTTGTTTAAATTATTTTTTGAGACAGAGTCTCGCTTTGTTGCCCAGGCTAGAGTGAGTGCTGTGGCTTCAGCCTAGCTCACAGCAACCTCAAACTCCTGGGCTCAAGCTATCCTCCTGCCTCAATTTCCAGAGTAGCTGGGACTACAGGCATGCGCCACCACACCCGGCTAATTTTTTCTATACATTTTTAGTTGGCCAATTAATTTCTTTCTAGTTTTAGTAGAGATGGGGTCTCGCTTTTGCTCAGGCTGGTTTCAAACTCCTGACCTCGAGCAATCTGCCCACCTCGGCCTCCCAGAGAGCTAGGATTACAGGCGTGAGCCACCGTGCCCAGCCATTGTTGAATATTCTTACATGTTCTTTTCCCCCATCAGGCTTGGGGAGGGTTCCACTGTGTGCTCAGTCCACTGTGGTATTCTGGTGCCACAAGTGGAAGGGTGTTACTGGGTCTCCATCCAGAGTTACTAGATGCCTTCTGGGTTTTTGTTTGTTTTTTGAGACAGAGTCTCACTCTTCTTGCCCAAGCTGGAGTGCCATGGCGTCAGCCTAGCTCACAGCAACCTCAAACTCCTGGGCTCAAATGATCCTCCTTCCTCAGCCTTCTGAGTAGCTGGGATTACAGGCATGTGCCACCATGCCCGGCATATATATATATATATATATATATATATATATATATATATATATATATATATATAGTTGTCCAGCTAATTTCTTTATTTTTTTAGTAGAGACAGGGTCTGGCTCTTGCTCAGGCTGGTCTCGAACTCCTGAGCTCAAACGATTGTTTGTTTTTGAGACAGGGTCTTGCTCTGTTGCCCAGGCTGGCACCATCATAGCTCACTGTAACCTCAAACTCCTAGGCTCAAATGATCCTCCCACCT
The DNA here is from genome assembly GCF_040939455.1 of Microcebus murinus. Classification (NCBI taxonomy): domain Eukaryota; kingdom Metazoa; phylum Chordata; class Mammalia; order Primates; family Cheirogaleidae; genus Microcebus; species Microcebus murinus. The sequence continues at coordinate 67,874,424 of NC_134117.1, forward strand.
TAGCCTCCCTAGTAGCTAGCTACAACTATGGACACACCATGCCCAGCTAATTTTTTTTTCTAAGAGCTGGATCCTTGCTATGTTTCCCAGGCTGATCTTGAACTCCCGACTTCAAGCCATCCTGCCACCTCAAACCCTCCCCCCCAATTCCCTGGGATTACAGGCGTGAGCCACCACGCCTTTCCAGATGAACTTTAGAATTCTTACTAATCTGGGGTCCTAACTATATAACTGTTTAAACAAAATTTGCACTTGTTAAGGTTTTATGAAATTTAATTGTGGGCCGGGCGCGGTGGCTCACGCCTGTAATCCTAGCTCTCTGGGAGGCCGAGGCGGGCGGATTGCTCGAGGTCAGGAGTTCGAAACCAGCCTGAGCAAGAGTGAGACCCCGTCTCTACTATAAATAGAAAGAAATTAATTGGCCAACTAATATATATATATATACAAAAAAAATTAGCCGGGCATGGTGGCGCATGCCTGTAGTCCCAGCTACTTGGGAGGCTGAGGCAGGAGGATTGCTTGAGCCCAGGAGTTTGAGGTTGCTGTGAGCTAGACTGACGCTACGGCACTCACTCTAGCCTGGGCAATAAAATAAATAAAGTGAGACTCTGTCTCAAAAAAAAAAAAAATTTAATTGTGTATGTTTTGTTGCATGGAAAATATCGTAGCTAAAAGGACCATTATTTCTCTAGTTTCATCCCAGAAACTTCTGGATGACTTATACATGCTGCTGGCAGAGTTTACCAGTTATCACTTTCCTATCAAAGCGCACCAACCATAGGAAGGTTGGATGACGTGTACCCTTTACAGAAGGATCGATTCACTCTGCGTATTAGTGCAATAAATTCCAAATGAAAGTCGTAGACGTTAAGACTGTACTGCCCTGTGTTTCAGCTTAGTCCTCAGCAGAGCCTGACTGATAACAGCAAGATTGAGCAGCATGGCATGGCCAGCAGCAAAGGTAACCCCCGCTACTGGGGTTCATCTGTTGTCTGGAGTGGCCCAAGCCCATTCTGTCTCGAGTCAGGATTGGTCTTGGCAACTGAGAACAGCCCTGGGGTGAGCTAGATTCACACCCATGGTCAAGATGATAAAATATGAGAATACTTCATGAGAGCTGTTAGACTAACCTCCTCACATGACAGAGAAGGTTCAAGAGAGGTTGTGATTTACTCTAAGGTCAAACTGTCAGTGGCAGAGTGGCCTGGTAATACTGTTCATTTTAACATTTAACAATCTTAAAACATTGGCAACACAAAGCTTCATGGTAAAAAGCCAAAACCTCTGAGGAACAATTATTTGAATTAATTACCCCCAGAAAACAATGCGAAATGCTGGCAATCTTGTTAACCCCAACAACCAACTCACTCCCAAGTCCAATATGGTTTTCTTACAAAGAGCGTATTCAATAAATATTGAATACCTACTACCCAAAAAAACACTTTATTTTCCAACAACTACATGACTGCTTTCTCAAGCCTGTTTACTTAAGGATCTATAATTTTTTGAAAGCCATATGTTGATATTGTAGGAATAACTGCGACCCTAAGCTGTACTGTCTAGTCCAGTATTGGTGTCATTGCTTAGGGGGAGGCCTTTGAGTGTTTAATGTAGAATTAATTGAAACTGAAGTCATATATGACCTGGAATAATGAAAGTCACATTTACCCCACACAGTTTTGTCCCATATTCTACTTTACCAATGTTTTTGCTCTCCAGAAGTAAATGAGGCAGAGGTTTGAAGGGCATTGCTTTATTCCAAAGTTGATCATTATTGAGAGAGATCTCTTCCATCACTTCCTCCCTCAGCTCCCTTCCTGGTTAGAGATGCTAACAAAAATGACGGTGGTCATAAGATACTGGGGGAAGTAAAAGTGACAGCTATACACATTTAGTTCATGCTTGGCATGCCTTACCCTTTCCCCTGTGCCAGGCAAGGAAAAAAGACATGAAATTAAAATTACAGATAAATACAAGGAATGACTGAAACTATGGAAAAGATACTAATCTCCTTTCCCTTGGTTACCTCAACCAGTCCTTTGTCTCCAATTCTGACCGACAGAGACCAAAGGGATTGGTTTAATCCTATTGCCCTGCAGTGGCTGGAGACTAGTTTCCAGTATAGACCAAAATGTCACCTCCATTTTAAGCATTCCTTCTGGGAAAGAATGGCTTTTCTAGCATATGATTAGGGAGAAGAGGAAGCAAGAGAAAGATTTAAAGTGTTGTACGGAAGTTTCCAACCACAGGAGGAGCAAAACACCAAAGCAGTTGTAGAATTCAGGGCGCAGCAGAGCTGGCGTGCATGCCGGGCTGTCTGAGGCGGCACGCCACGCCCAGGTCCACACTTGCCACGCCCAGGTCCTGCCAGAGAAGCATTCCAGTCCTCCTGCTCACTGAGAAATAGCCAAACCCAGTGTGGCTAGAGGGAGGCCACCTACGCCACAGTGTCTTTGCAGAAGGTTTCCAGGGAAGAGCTAGACCAACCGGATGGTGATCTCCAGACCATCCCTGGCCAAGGAGAGCTGGGCGAGTCCATGATGTCTAGCCAGAGCTGGACCCAGGCTTCAGGTCTTGAACAGCAGGAAGCCCCCAAATGCAGTGCCCGGCAGGCTTCTCTTTGTTACTGATCCCTGGGTTAACTCAAACCACACCCTCTCCCCCTTCTGCAGCTCAGCCATGGCGAAAGTGGTGGCTGTGCTTCCACCTTTCTGCCCAGTGGTACAGACTGGGGTCCGAAGGTGACCTCCAAACACCAACTGCCCGGTGCCTGGCCCTGGGCCAAACTCAACGCTCACTGCAAAAAGGTAGACACCACGCTCAGGGGCTCGGAAGTAGCCGTGTTCAGAGAAGTAGCTGCCGCCAACGTTGACGTATGTAGTGTTGAACTTCACTGTCTGCAGGGCAGCTGTCCCTTCTGAAAAGCCGGCATAGAAGGCCACAGGGGTGCCTGAAACACAGAAGGAAAATGCTCAGTGACGCGTCCCTCACTCCCCTGGATGGGAAATTAAACCCTGAGACCTGTCTTTCTCACTGTATTAGCACTGGAAATGTTAATACACATTTCCCAATAGTAATGTTATTGCTAGAGCAGGAGCCGAACGGCCAGTTCTCAGTGTTTCATGAATCCAAAGAAGGGAAAATACAAGTCTGCCATCTCAACTGATGTACATTTTAACAAAGCACTCTCTTTCTTGTGTGATCCCTTTTCCAACCTTTTTGAGAGAAAATATCCCTGATCGAGGGAACTGAGGCTGCGTGCCTAACCAGCTGCCCATGGCCACACAGTTTGCAAACGGCAGACTGGGGCAGGCACCCAGGCCTCTGCTCCCAAACCACTGCTACCTGCTAGGAATCCTGAGATACCCAAGAGAAAGAAAGAAAAAATACTACCCATCCTCAAGATAAGGATGCTGACATAGGGAGATCACTGCGGAGCGGTGAAGGGTGGCTCCTGCTGGATAGTGGGCACAGGACCTTAGAGAAAGACGAACCAGCAGATGGGGCCAGGGAAAGGAAGCCTCTGCAACTGGTCTGCTTAAGGTGGTTTTCAAAATGTTGCAGAGTCCTGAGGTTACAGATGGAGAAACTGAGGCCCAGAAAGCTTGTTGCTCCAGACTACACAACTAGTAAATTACCAAGCTGGAAGCAGATCTTTGGTCTCTTGATTTCAGATGTTCTCACTTTTCCCACCTGCAGGAGCACAGGAGCCAGCCTTGGGAGGACAGTAACGCTGAGACTGAGACGGCCGCGCAGGTGCCCGGCGCATGCGCAGGCATGGGGCAGAGGACCTGCCGCGGGGGCGGGGACCTTACCGCTAGCAAGGAGCTTGGGGCGCTGCCTGGCCCCTCGGCCCAAGGAGGGCAGGGCCACGGGACGGGAAGGGACACTGGCCGTGGCACCAAGGTCATGTCCCTTGAGGCGCTGAGCCCACGACCCCTGTTTCTGTGGGGAGGAAACCAAGGCAGGAGCAGTTTGCATAGCAGTCGGCCACTTATGTTCCAGAAATAGAGCCCCAGCTCTGGCTCCCAGTCCAGCAGTAGCCTTGTGAATGACAGGATCTTGCTTTTCTCTAGCAGTGAAAGATTTTCTGAGAACCAGTGAGTTCAGAATGGCGTTCCTGTTTGTGTAAGGTCGCAGGCCCGCTCGGCCCCCGCAGTTCCCCCAGCGCCCAGCAGGTGGGGCTGTCGCCCAGCCGCAGGAAGGCCTGGGACCCGGCTCCATCCCAGCCAGAGCGCGCTGCAGCCCCTCGGCAGGTGGAGGCTCGTGCAACGGAGAGTGCCGTCCCTGCCTGGCACAAATTCAAGCCCTACAGCTTGCAAGACGAATAAGGGGACTTTCTTTTTTTTTTTTTTTTTTTTTTTTTTTTTTTTTTTGCATTTGCAAATTTATCTTTTATTGGAAAAAAAATAAGAGTCCCAAAGGAAAGAACATGAGAATACTTCATATTTGAAATGTAATTTTCCCTAATCAATATAATTATTAAATGATGCAGTTTTATTTACTGTATCTTTGTACTATGCAGAGGGGACTTTCTTTTAAGGAAAACTTTTTTTTAAATTATAAAATATTGCAGTGGTAAACACGGATACCTAAACCATAGGGCAAATTCTGAAAGTCATCAGCATATTGAGGCCTCGTGCCACTCATTAGAGAAAAAAGGACAGAAGAGTTAGGGTAGGGGGTAGGTGGTGGACACAGCCTCAGCCCTGAAAATGCTGGGGAAATGGGAAAACATGGACTGGGTTCCTGCATGTGTTGAGCCTTGTGCTAGGTGTTTGGTAAACGTAGCTGCCTTCATATCAACCATTTTTGTGTGGGCAGTGATTCTCCCATTTTACAGAGGAAGACACTGAGACAAGTGATGCTGGAGTCTAGACTCTTGCCATTGCTCCACACTGCCTCCTGGGCCATGAGGGACCTTCAACAAGGCCTTGGACTTCTCACGTGCCAGGCTGCACCAGGGCAGAGACAGCCAAGATGACAGCCTTGTGCTTAGCCCTGCATCTGCATGAGGACTGTGCCTGCCTCGGGCAGAGTTACTTGACTCATAGAGCCTAGTGGTCCCTTCCCAGGGCCACATCCAGGGAGGGGGTGGGAAGGCTGGCACACGTGGCTTCAGCCTTGGAGCCGGTTCCCAGGCCCACAGCCCAGGGCCCTGGAGGGACCAGCCACTGAGAGCCTTTCCAAGGGGGAGAGCCAGCACTCTGGAGACAGCTGCACTGGGCCCAGTGCTCCTCTGTGCGGCTCACCGCGGTGGAAGCAGACACTTCCCCTGTGTGAGCCTCAGTGTGGGGCGAGGAGGTAGCCAGTGATGAAGAGTACCTCCTTGACTGGTGTGATGGTTCCCCGCCATGCAGCCCGAGAAGCGGCGTTGCAGGCGCCCTGGCGCAGACGGTGAGCCAAGTTAGCTGCATTGTGGGACACACAGGGAGGGAATGAGCTCCTCTCAGGGCTCAGCTTCCCCCTCCCATCCATGGGACGACCCCGGTGGATGCCGGAAGCCACGGATCCCACCAGACCCTCTCCGGACTCCATTTTTTCCTCTGCATACCTGTGATAAGCTTTAACTTACAAGTTAGGCACAGAAAGAGATTAACAGCAATAACTAATAATAAAATAGACCAATTATACTGAAATAAAAGTTATGTGAATGTGGTCTCTCTCTCAAAATCTCTTATTGTGCTATACTTGCCTATTTTCAGACTGGTTGATGCTGGAAACTGAAATTGTGGAAAGCAAAACAGCAGATAAGGGGGACCGCTGCTGCCCTTGTGGGGTGCTGTGGCAGGTGGCGCCAGCCCCTGCCCACACACTCCCTGTATCCAGTGGCAAGCTGGTAGAGACACACGGGGCGAAGGGCAGAGATGGAGGGCTCTGAGCATGTGCCATGGAAGGGAGGGTGGTGGCCCTCCCTCCGCAGCAGGGCCAGCAGGACCCAGCGTGCGTGTGTGAGCTGGGGACAGCAGCATGGAGAGGACACTGCCCCCTCAGGCTCTGGCATCAGCCAGCGGTTCTTGTGACTTCTCCCACCCCTCCATCCTCTAGGTAGCCTAAGAGGCCCATAGCATTGAAAAGAAAGTGGGTCAAGGGGAAGGTGGACCCTGAGCAGTGGTGACCCATGTCCATGCTGTTCTCCTGCATCCTGGTCCCCTAGAGTCCCCCGGTGGTCTCTGGGCCCAGAAACTCACCTGCCTCCCAGAGCTCCGCGCCCAAGGCAGCTTGCACGGGCCCTGTGACATGTGCGTCCGCCAAAGGCACCACCTGCTTCTTGTCCCTCTTCCGGGGAGCTTCCAGGCCTTTCTGCCGCTTCTTCCCTCTCCTGCTCAGCATGGCCTGCAGCTTCCCCAGGTCTAGGCTGACGTTAGCAGCCACAAGCCCTTCGAGGTTCCCAAAGAGGCTGTGGAAGAGGTGCAGGTGCTGCTCCAAGCCGCGCTCGGTGGCGCGGAGCGCGCCGTGGAGGCCCTCGAGCGAGCTGTTGACGGAGGCGGCCGAGGAGGCCTCACAGCACCGCCCGGCGCGCTTCACGTCCGCGCTCAGGCGCTGCAGCTCCTGGGCCAGCCCGGCCAGGGCCCTGGCGCCGGCCTCCTGTGCGCCCGCGTCGTGGCTGGGCTCCAGGCGCTCCGCCAGCCCTGGGGGCTGTGCGCGTCGGCCCGCGGCCTGCTCCAGGGCGGCCACCCGCGCGGCCAGCGCGTCCCAGCCGAGCGCCTGCTCCTGCAGCCCGCTGGCTGCGTCTCGCAGGGCGGTGAGGATCTGCTCGTAGCGCAGGGGCAGCGGCCCGGGCGCCTCCTCCGACATCTCCTCCATCACCTCCTCCCCGAAGAGGGCGGCCAGCACGGCCTCGTGGCGCAGTGCGTCCTCCAGCAGGGCGGCGAAGGAGCTGTGCAGCTGCCGCACCTCGCGGCGGGTCTCGCCCGCGGCCGCCTTCAGCGCGCCCACCTCGCCGTCCAGCGCGTGCAGCTGGCTCCGGAGCCGCGCGGTGGCGGCCCGCGCCCGCTCGCCCTCCGCTGTGTGCGCGTCCACGGCCAGCGACACGGCGTCCAGGGCGCTCCTCAGGGCCTGCAGGGAGGAGCCGTCCAGCTGGCGCCGCTCGTCCAGGCTCACCTGGGTCTCCTCCAGGGCGCGCGTGGCGTCCCTCTGGCCCTCCCGGATGACGTCCAGGTCAAAATAGAGCTTCTGGCAGTTGCAGTCCTTGACATACTTGATGAGGTCGGCGTGGCCGCCCTGCAGGTGCTGCAGGGTGAGGTTGAGCTCCAGGAGCTGCCGCTCCACGTCCTCCTTGTTCTCCTCCATGATCAGAGACTTCTCCATCAGGATCACCCGCAGCTCCCGCAGCGCAGTGTGGTTCACCTGCAGCTCCTCCACCTGCCGCTCCACCTTGCTGATCTGATCAAAGGTCTCGTCCGATTCGGAGTACAGCTCCTTAATCTCATCCGAGTGCTGGGTCAGGGTGGTCCTCATGTCCTTGAGGGTGTTCTGCAGCTCCTTTTCCCTGTGGCCCATGGCCACGTGCAGCGCGGAGAGGTTCCTCTGCAGCTGGCCCAGCCTGGCCTGCAGGCTCTCAGGCTCTGGCCTTGCTCCAGCCCCGGCAGCTGCCACCACCAGGCTGCCATTGGTCCCTGGGGCCTCCTGGGCCTTGTGCAGCCGCTTCAACTTGGTGTCCACATCGGCCTGGACCTCAGAGAGGGCGTGGTGCAGGGAGAGGAGCTGCGTGTGCAGGCGGTCCTCCACGTCCTGCCGCAGCTGGCCCACACTCTGGGTGTTCTCCTGGACCTTGGCTTCAAATTTGGCACCAAGCTCCTGGAAGTCAGCCCGGGCCACGGCACTGTCCTGGAACCTCTTGATGGCCTGGCGGTTGGCCTCTACATCAAGAGACAGGTTTCTTATGGCCTGGAAGAGGCCATGCAGGCTTTCGTTGAAGCCCCGCCAGATGGGACTGAAATGCACTTTCAGGAAGGTGTCCAAGTGGGGCAGCAGCAGTTGCTCCAAGGAGTTACCAGAGAACTCTGCAACAGACACACATTTTTACAAAAGCCCTGCAGAAGCAGATGCCCCTCCCCAGGCTGGGACTAGCGCAGTCTGGTCTAGGCTCTGAGGTCTGAGCCTTCCCACCTCTCCCAGCCCCGCCCTCTCCCTGTGGCTGTGCCTCTGCCTCTAGAGCCTGCCACTCACCCAGCTGCTGTGTTCCATTGGCCCCTGTTGTTGGGGCTGTGAGGTTACTAGCCAGGGCCTTCCACAGGCCTGGCAGGCCGTCGGCCGCCTCCTGAATGTCATTCTGGAGCTCTCCCAGCCGGCGTTCCTGCAGTTCCTGTTGCACCTCGAGCTCCTTGATCTCAGCAACAGGGTGGCCTGAATACACATCACAAGTGTCAAGAGCTAACTCCTCAGACCTGGGCAGATCATGAGGTTCAGAGAAGGAGATTTGGGGGCTGAGAGCAGGGGAGGTACATGCTGATGTCCTCTGAGCAAGACCTTTGCAGCCTTTAGCACCAGGAGGGCAAATGCATAGCAAGTGAGCCCTCCCTGCCTCCCACGCCCAGGCACACATGACTAATCAATCCTGGCACACTCCTGTCCTCAGCACATGGATGTGGCCTCACATTATTCACCACAACCCTTGTCAACAGTGGTTCACCACAGGACAAACCCATCTGCCATCTCAATCTTGGGCCCAGCCTCAAAAGACCCTCTGGCAAATGGAGTCTCTTGCTGGGTTCCTGTGCTGACTCCAAGACCAGGGCCAGCGAGACTTCTTGGCCCTGGTCGGGGGATAGGAGAGGCAGAGAATGCTTCTTCCAAGCATGGGTTCAGGGGCCAGGAAAATACCAACAAACCAGTTCTTTCCAGAAAATGGGGTCAAGGGAAAGGCATGTTTGCTCAACCAGCAGGCAGGCAGCTGATGGCCCAGTGAACCTGGCCCCCAAGGGAGAAGGTGGCTCAGGGCGTCAGAGGAGCCCCTGCTGACTCTGGGGCAAGGTTTTCCTGCAATGGCACTGCCTTGTCAGGGGAAAGAGCAGGACACATGGCTCTGCAGGCTGCCCGCCCGCCACTCCCAGAAAAGCAACACACCAGGTGCCACACTGACTGGCCCGTCCCCAGGCTCCCAGCGGTCAGCACCTGCATCTTCAGGCTCTGGAGTTGCCGTGGAATCTGCAGAAAAAAGTGTGGGATGTTGACCCCAAGGGGTCAGAGGAGCTGTTTAACCAGAGGTTGAGGGGGTGGTGCTGCAGGGAGCCCTACCTTGGTGCTGGCAGTCGGGCCCCCCAAAGCCTGGGCAGCACCTCCAGGCCACGGAGGTGAGCACCTTCTGCTTGACCTGGTACACCGGCTTGTGGGCCACACGGTACCTGGGGGAGGAGGGTGGCTCAGTGACTCCAAGGTGGCCCGTGAGGCCTGGGCGAGTGGCCTGCCCTCCCCCACTCACATGACTTTGACTCTCTGGCAGTCTGGAGCCCCCTGTGGACACGGCTGCTGAGAGTGGACGAGGAATTTCTCCGTTTTGCAAGCAGCTACCAAGGTGACCAGCTTGGACTTCTGGTAGGGGCACCAGTTACTGGAAAACGAGCCAGAGGAGAGGGCTGCTGAGCCACACCGAGTCCACCCTGCCTCCCCACCGAGTGCTGGAATCCGGGCTCCATTAGCCTGAGCAGGGAGCGCTCTGCATCATTCATCCCTGGGCTGCAGAAGGCGCCTGCTCCACCGCCTTCCTGAAGCCTCCCCAGATCAGCACAGAGAGGCTGAGGAGCCCCCAAAATCACACAGCAAAGTTACTTGCAGAGCCAGAAGGGCTGTCACTGTTTCTCCTGGTGCCAGGAGGCAGCTGGGTGGAGCTGGGGCTGTAGGGTCCTGGATTCGAATCCATCACTCTTTCTGCCTATGTGAACTTGAGTGAGGCAGTTAGGGAGTTTCAGTCCCCCATCTGCGCTTGGAGATCGCAGTGCCTCCCCTAAGGGGCGGAAGAGGCCAGGTGCCTGGCTCCTGACAAGTGCTCCGCGAGCGCGGCTGTGCGGCCCCATTCCCGCAGCCTGCCCAGTCGCTGCTCACGTCTTTCCTCGCCAGACGCCACAGCAAGGCCACCAGCTACCTGGCCGTGCCCATTAGGATGATTATAGAAATGGGCTTTCACCCGGGCGCCGTGGCTCAAGCCTGTAATCCTAGCACTCTGGGAGGCTGAGGCGGGCAGATTGCTCGAGGTCAGGAGTTCAAAACCAGCCTGAGCAAGAGCGAGACCCTGTCTCTGCTATAAATAGAAAGAAACTAATTGGCCAACTAATACATATATACAAAAAATTAGCCGGGCATGGTGGCGCATGCCTGTAGTCCCAGCTACTCGGGAGGCTGAGGCAATAGGATCGTTTGAGCCCAGGAGATTGAGGTTGCTGTGAGCTAGGCTGACGCCACGGCACTTACTCTAGCCTGGGCAACAAAGCGAGATTCTGTCTCAAAAAACAAAACAAACAAACAAAAAAACAACAAGAAAAAAAGAAATGGGCTTTCAACAGCTGTTGTAGGGAAGGAAAGCAGCTGGCAGAACAGTCTCCTTTCTTGGACAGGCCACTGCACCAGGTCCTGCAGGGGGCTGGGGGGTCTCACTCAGCATCCTGACCCTTGAGAGGTAGCCTCTCCACCTCTGCCCTTCCCCAGCATGTGCTGTGGGGGGACACTCATGCTGGCAGAGCCCCAGCTCATTGACCGGGTGGCTGGCTCCATGGGGTCAGTGGGAGGGTCAGAGGTCCCTTCTCCCGGCAGTCAGCTCCCAGGGCAAAACTCTCCAGAGTTGCAAGCAGTAATGGCCCGTTCAGCTCAGCACCTCCTGGGGGCCAGGCGCCAGGTATGGGGGTGCAGACCTTCCCTTCAGGGACGATGGGCGCCGGGATCTGCAGAGACTTTCAGGAGGAGATCACTGGACCGTGTCTTAAAGGGAGAGAGTCAAACGAGGCAGCAACAGCTGTGAGGGGGATGGGGGTGCAGAGGGCGGCTGGGGACCTCAGGAGAGACCAGACATTGAGGAAGAAAGAGCTGGACTGTCCTGAGGGCATGGGAAGTCACAGAGTGGTTTCAGCAGGAAAGTGACATGAAAGAGCCACCCTGGTTCCTGGTTGCAGAAAGGACCCAGGGGAAAGGTGTAGGCAGTTATACCAGGGGCCCAGCGCGGACTTGAGGGCAGCTTGGCCTGGAGGATGGTGGATGCGGGAGGGGTGGCAGTACTGTGAGGTGTTAGAGGGAGGGGCCTTGGTGACGGAGTGGCTGTCAGTGCTGGGATTTTATTCTCCGGAGCCAGTCTTTGTCCTGGGGCCATCAGGCACTGTCACACAGAGATATTTCTGGGAGAGGCAGGGGCGGACTGAGGGGACCGAGTAGCCCTGTCCATTTTTTTTTTTTTTTTTTTTTGAGACAGAGTCTTGCTTTGTTGCCCAGGCTGGAGTCAGTGCCATGGCGTCAGCCTAGCTCACAGCAACCTCAAACTCCTGGGCTCAAGCAATCCTCCTGCCTCAGCCTCCCGAGTAGCTGGGACTACAGGCATGCACCACCATGCCCAGCTAATTTTTTCTATATATATTAGTTGGCCAATTAATTTCTTTCTATTTATAGTAGAGACGAGGCCTTGCTCTTGCTCAGGCTGGTTTCGAACTCCTGACCTTGAGCAATCCGCCTGCCTCGGCCTCCCAGAGAGCTAGGATTACAGGCATGAGCCACCACGCCCGGCCGGCCCTGTCCATTTTGAGTGCTGAGGGTCCCCCAGCACTTGGCTCCCAGAAGCCTGGTGGCAGCTGTCACCCTCCGCTGCAGATTAGAAACTCTCCTCAGGAAAATGGCCCAGCCCCAGAGGAAACGACCCAGAGATGCTGACATCAGGCTTCCCCAGTGAAGTAGCCCAGCCGGAGCATCCTCCTGCAACATGGGCCAGAAAGCCACATCCATACACCCCAGCTTCAAGTCAGCTGCTCGTCTCCCTCCTCTTATGAGAGCAGACATCCAAGGATCACCCCCAGAAACATCCGTTACAAAGAGGAGGTCAAAATGAGCAAAAGCGAAAAAGTCAACTTGGAGAAAACCAAGACAGTGCAAGGAGAAGTGAACTTCCCAAAAACTTCCACTAATATTTCCAGATTGATACGAGAAGTTACTGCACCCAAAAAACAAGAACAGGAAGCAATGAAAAAAAAAAAAGGAGATAGGAGGAGTGAAGATTCTGAGAACAAAAAAGAAGCCTTGGAAATTAAAAACATAAGAGTAAAAATGAAAAGGAAATTTAATAGAAATGTTTGAGGGTAAAGTTCAAGAAAATTCCCTAAAAAAAGAACAAAGAGATGAAAAATAGGAGAGAAAAGATAAGAAAAATAAAAAACCAGGCCAGGCGAGGTGGCTCACGCCTGTAGTCCTAGTACCCTGGGGGCCAAGGACGGAGGACTGCTTGGGAGTTTGAGGCCAGCCTGAGCAAAATCGAGACCCTGTTTCTACTAAAAACAGAAAAACTAGCCAGGCATTGTGGCACGCACCTGTAGTCTCAGCTACTTGGGAGGCTGAGGCAGGAGGATCACTGGAGCCTAGGAGTTTGAGGTTGCAATGAGCTATGATGACACCACTGCACTCTACCCAGGGTTACAGAGTGAGACTGTCAAAAAAAAAAAAAGTCTCTGGGCCCCATCACAGACTCCCTGAGGTTGGGACCTGAGCACCAGCATTTTAGAACTCTCTGAGTCATGCTAAGGTGCAGCCCAGGACGGAACTGCTGTGCCATGGGAAGCGCTTCACCAAAACAAGAGAGAAAACCAAGAAACAGAAAGCCTGGTATCAAGAAACAGGTTCCAATCCCGAACCAGGGCAAGGGAGCGCCCAGGACAACAGTGGGCTGTGGGGACAGAGGGCAGTGGTGGGACTGGAGCACACTGGGAGGCTCTGGGAGCAGCGTCTCCAAGAAGACGCAGCTGGTCAAACACCTGACGTGAATGAGATGTCGAGAGCAGATGTGGGCAGCTGGCAGAGAGTTTGGAATTGAGTTGACAAAGAGGCAGAAAACTAAACAAAAGAGCAAGACAGTTTTTTGCTCCAGGGAAGACCAAAAGTGCGCAGGGAAGAGAAAAAGATTCATAGTGTATTTCAAGGTTCAACCCTAAGGAGTAGTATGTGCATGGATGTGTGCACACGAATGCACTCTGGGGTTGTGGCATGGGTAGGAAGGAGAGCTGAGTCACAGATAACACTAGCTCCCAAGCAGCAGCAATATAAGCATGTTATTTAGAGACACAGAGGTAAATGCAAAAGAATTACCTAAAAAATTAAAAGTCATTGCCTTTGGGGATCAGAGGAGGCTGGGCTTCTACCTGTCTTAACACAACTGTAGAAGCAGTTCCCTCTAACCCAGAGAGTCAGCAGACTTTTTCTCTAAAGGGACAGGCAGTAAACATTTCACACAAGATCAGCTACATAATCTGCAAGGCCCAGCGCACAATGAAAATGTGGAGCCTCTTGTTCAAGTAGTACAAAGAGTTTCAGGATGGTGACACCAAGGGTGGGGCCCTTCGGAGTTCAGGGCCTTGTGTGCACCTGCAAGGTCACATGCCCCTGACGCTGGCCCTGATTTTAGGCTGTTTTAGGCCACATAGACTCTATCACATCTGCTCAAGTCTGCCATTGTAGCAGGAGAACAGTCACTGACAATATGTAAATGAATGAGCCTGGCTGTGTTCCAATAAAGCTTTATTAACAAAAAGGGGTGTTCAAAGTTTTCTGACTCCTGCCTATAAATATGCATAACTAATAAAAATAAAACTTAAAAAAATAAATAAAATTATTTCCATGTGGAATAGAAAATGCAGATGAATAACAAGAACATTTTGGACTGGGTGTAGTGGCTCACCCCTGTAATCCTGGCACTCTGGGAGGCCGAGGTGGGGGGATCATTTGAGCTCAGGAGTTCGAGACCAGTCTGAGCAAGAGTGAGACCCCGTGTCTACCAAAAATAGAAAAAATTAGCCGGGCATGGTGGCGCATGCCTGTAGTCCCAGCTACTTGGGAGGCTGAGGCAGGAGGATCACTTGAGCCCAGGAGTCTGAGGTTGCAGTGAGCTGGGCTGACACCACGGCACTCTAGCTGGGGCAACCAAGTGAGACTCTGTCTCAAAAAAAAAAAAAAAAAAAAAAGGACATTTTGGAAGACAACTATACTAGGAGTATGGAGTTTCTCTTCTAACTGTCAAGACCAGCTCTAAAGCCAAGTAATGAAAACCATGGGCACTGGCACAGGGTTTGGCAAACCAATCAGCGGGACAGGGACCAGGAAGGGGCCTGTGCATCTCCAAGGGATTAGTAAGTGGGCAGAAGGGCCCACATCAAGATGAGGACGGAAGAAAGGAAGGACTACTCGCTCAACACAGGAGCTCTGGAATCCGGGTGAGAGGCCTGCCTGCACAGACACCTGCTCTGGGCCCCCTAGAAATTCCTGGAACTTGGGCTGAGCCCCAGGGAAAGCACCTCTCTAAACCACCTCTCAGTGGTTCTGAACGGGGCAGTGGGGACTATCCCCAGGTGTATTGTCACGGCTGGGTGGCGGGTGCTACCCATGACTGGCGTCTAGTGGGTGGGGGCCAAAGATGCTGCCAAACACCCTACAATACACAGGACAGCCCCTGCAGCCCCACGAGGAATTAGCCGGTCCAGAATGTCATTAGTGCCAAGGTTTAAGAAACACTGTCTCCAAAGTTCCACTTCTCACACGCCCTCTGACCTGCTGCAGAGGGCCTGGAAGGCCTGTGGCCCCAGCCCTCCTGGCCTGGTCCAGCCTGCCAGGAGTGACCGGGACTTTCCACCTCCAGCTCCTGGAACTGAAAACTATGCCGCCCACCCTTCCTGCCCAGGAACTTTCTCTTCTGGCCTCCAGAATCTTGGGCTCAAGCAGCCACTATTCTTGCCCGGGCTCTCCTCCCTGGGCAGTCCCTCCCTTGGCACCATGCAGGCTGCTGGGCCAGAAGCCCTGGGAACATTCCTGACCTTTGCTTTGGTTTCCTCCTACCCTTGGCAGCTTCATGCTGGCCCTTGGCGCCCGTGCCCCCGGCCCAACTTGCTGAAGTGCCCATTGTTCTCACCGCCCCTCTGTCCCAGGCCTGCTCCCTTTGTACCCTCCCTTGGGGAGCCCCGCTGGTGCCCCCATCTCCCAGTGATCTGTGGAGGGGGAGGGCCAGCCCAGAGTTTGGTGTGGTGCGGCTGGGTAGGAAGGGGCTCTCCCACCTGGCTTGGGCCTGCCCTTGGCCCGCCCCAGATGGGACAGTCTGCTGGCCCCTTTGGACCTTCTAACTGGGAGCTGGGAGGCCTGGCTGTCAGCCCTTCTGCTCTCTGAACCCAGGGTGACCTTGAACAGGCCCTTCCCCCAGTTCTGAAAACATGGAGAAGCAGTTAAAAGCACAGGGCGGGGGAGACAGAGGGAGCGTCCTGCAGGGAAGGGCTGTCAGCCCAGCCTTCCGCAAAATGGATGTGGCTGCCCAAGCCATTATGTAAATGGCCCGGAGAGCCTCTTACCGCCAGTAAACCCCCCTCCCGCTGGGCCCACGTGGTCCTGGGAGGGGAGGCCGCACTCTCAGCAGCCAGTTTTCTGAGGCCCTGAATCCAGCCATTAAGGAAACCGTCCCAGGGGAGAAGCTCGCAGGGCTTTGTCCTTGAGCCAGAAAAGGGCCTTGGCAGAGAAGCCTGAGGCCCCCTCAGTGGCCAGCCCAGAGCCGGTTCCCTGAGTGTGGGCCTGAGGGCTCCTCCCTGCCCATGGCCGAGGCCCTGTGCCCCAGAGCAGGAGTGGGTGCAGGAGGAGGTGCAGTGTGGCCCAGAGACCTTGGCCTGGGCTCCGCCCTGCTCCTGTGTGACCTCAGCCATAGGCTGGGCTCCTCAAATCCCAGGTGCTCCTTGTGTGAGGGCCTGGAGAGGCCGGGCGGCCAGGCTGCGGGGAGCAGCACCCTGTGCACTGCCGCCCTCTTAGGGGACAGGACAGAGGAGCCTGGGGAGCTCCGGCTCTGTGGCCCTGGGTAGTGTCCCCACCCCCTGAGCTGTCACAGCAACGTAGCAGATGGGACACCTTGCCTGGGCCTCAGTAGGTCCCTGTTGCAGACACAGTCCCTCTGGGGCAGCAAGTCCTGGGTCTGAGGAGCCCACAGTCTGAACACCCCACCACGCCTGGGAGCGCGGGAGGGGCCTGCTCCTCTCGGACTCCCAGCACACACCCCACCGGCCTGCGCTGGGGCCCGTGGGCTCCCCAGGCACCTGGGAAGCAGTAAGCCACGCCCCTCCTCCACCGTCGTGTAAGGCTCTGACAGGGGCTGCGTCCAGGGCCAGCCGTGGCCCTGGGCTCTGGAAACTGGCCTGAGCGCAAATGCAGGCTGCAGGCACGCGCACGCAGTCACTGGGAGTCGCCAGCCCTGCTGCTGGAGTGCGGGTTTCCAGGAGGGGACTGGAGCGCACTTCCGCCTCCCATCACCGGAACTTGGGAAGCAGTTAGTGCAGGAAGCCGAGGTGTTTCCTTCCTTTCTCACCAGCCCTCCGGATGCCTGGACGACGTGGGCCTGGCCCGTGGGGACCGCAGCTTCTAGGGCGGTGGGAAGGAGACCCCAGCAGGCAGGTGCACACACCTTCCCACACTGAGACCCCCAGGGAACGGCTGAGGGGCCCAGCCTGCCCCCTGAGGCCGAGGGATCCAAGTCCCTCCCCACAACCAAGCAGCTCGGCCTCCTTCCCGACCACTGTCCTCCCTGGCGGAAGGTGGCCCAGAGCCCCAGGCATGGAGCTGGTGGCTTTGGGGAGGGAAGACTCGGTGTTTGGTCCTGAAATCAGAGCTGGGTGACTGGATTCACCCCATCCCCAAGAATCACCCAGGCTCCCAGCCCTGAGAAGACCTAGGAGCCGGCAGGAGGGGTTTCTCCACGGCCAGCCGGCTCTCGAAGGGCCGATGGGCGCCGAACTCTCAGCGGCCTCTCCAGGCAAGGCTGCTGCTGGGAGCGCGCCCAGCAGCCTTCACCTGGACGTGTGAAGCTGCCTGAGACCGTCCCAGGCAGATCCGTTCTGTGAGCCAGTGTGATGGTGACTGCCATGCATCCAGATGGGAGACGCCGGGCGAATGCGGGTGAGCCCTCCTCACCCTCCCGGTCCACCATGTACTCAACCAACCTGGTGCGTCAGGGAGGTGGGGCCGCCGCGGTGGGTAGGCACCTGGGGTGGGCTGCCTCTGAGCACTGCGCTCTCAGGCTCCAGCATGAGCTCTGGAGCCACACTCAGACGCTGCTCGCTCCCCCTCGCTGTGTGGCCTTGTCAAGCTGCTCAGCCTCTCTGAGCCTCAGGCTCTGAGGGGGTCAACTGAGATAACACTTGGCGAGGTGCCCAGAGACCTCTAGTAAATGGCACCTGCTGCTCTGCTGGGTGGCGATGAGGCTCTGGGGCTACCGCAGACCCGGGGCCCTGCAGGCCCACCGCCTTGTCAGCAGGAGCGGCCCGGACCCTGGACAAGGAGAACGTTGGAAGACGGTGTCGGAAGACGGTGTCGGGGGCCCAAGTCGCAAGACCACCCCTCCCCTCCCCTCCCCGGGCACCGAGGCAGAGCTCCCCACATGCCCCTGCCCCTCTGTGCTCTGGAGAGCAGGGTCCCCCTGCTCACGCTGGGCAATCGGGGTGGGCCCCGGGGACTCAGATCAAATCCCGTCCCCAGGAGCGTCTGTCCTCTATGGCTAGGCCGGGCCAGCCTTGCTGGGGCTCAGCTTTCAGAATTGATTTCTTTCGAAGAACAGAAGCCATGGCTGGGCCAGCTGGAACTGTCCAGGACCACTCTCCCTCAGCGCCCCATGCTGAGTGATTGACGGCAGGAGCTGCTCCCTCACTGTCCAAGGCCCGTTCCCTGCCGTGGTGCAGACAGGGAATCCCTGTCATTCTTAAGCGGACCCTGGAGCTTCCAGTCCAGGCTGCCTGGCGGCGGCCCCTGGAAAGAGAGCCTAGTTAAGCTTCACAGCCGGCCCAGCACAGAGCCGATATCAGCCCATTTCACAGATGGGGAAGAGGGGCCCTGCTCTGGCTGGGCTGGGACTCAGGACCTGCACCGTGACCTCTGCCAAGACCCAGGCCCTCTTACCGTCCAACAGGGTCCCTGCTGGTGTCCTCGGCCTCTGTGCTCCAGACCCCAGGCAGCCTGGAGCTGTGTGGGTCAGAGAACCCAGTACCAGGGGCCTGAGCCCAGGCCCCCAGCAGCTCCCAGGCTAGGGGCCCCCCAAGGCCAAGCAGCAGCATCAGGATCATCTTGGTGGTGGGACAGGCTTAGGCTTGGCTCAGCAAGTGACTCCAGAAACTGCCAGTGACGTTGGTTTCAAGTTAAATCTCAGAAGGAAAAAAAAACACAGGGACAACAAAGAGAGGAAGTGGCCTGGGCCGGCCCACCCGGTGGGTCTCATCCGGCCCCCGCCCCCCCTGGCCTGCTCCCCACAGGAGCCACCAACCACACAGGCCGTTCCCTGTACCCCAAGAGGACTTGGTTCAGGGGCACTGGCGCTGTGGAGACACAAGGGGTGGCCCCACCAAGCGGGGCCCATGGGAACCTGCTCCCTGGGAGCCAGGAGGAGCGCATAAGCCTCAAGGTGGGGCTGCAGGAAGCGGTCGGTTGGTCTGGGGGACCTGCTGCCCATCCACACTGCTGGCCAGGAAGTGGGGGGCACGTCGTGCCTCATCAGCATCTTTCTCGGCTGGGCTGTGGGAGCCAGCTGGTGGGTGGAGGCTCAGAGAAGGAAAGAAGCTATTCTGGGGTCACACAGCATGCAGCCAGGGGCCAGGGCATGGGGAAGCCCTTCATGTGCCCCTCCCAGCTCCTCCAGCTGGTTCTGCAGAGCCTGGCCAGGGGTGTCCAGGATGCTGGTGGGTAGCTGGTCAGCCCAGACCGGTCTGGGAGGTTGGCCTCTCTCATCTGACAGCCTGCATGGCCTGACCCCTGCCCCACCTGGGACGTGGGGCCACCAGCCAAGGTCCCCCCCTCTGTGCCTGTCTCTCCAGGTATAGTGCAGACACAGCGGCCCCCACCCGAGAGCACCCAGCCAGGGCCCACGCTGTGGGTGGGCAGGGCAGCGAATGAATGAGGGGCAGGAGGGGTTAAGAGGTGTCCACCCCCTGCGCCCCTTCCTGGAGGGCTGGGGCAGGAGGGCAGGGCTGAGCCAGCAGGGTCTCCTGCTGCCCCACCCTGGGAGAAGGTGTGGGCAGGCCTCCCTCCTCCCTCCCTCCCCGCACCCCGGGCTGGCTGGGCTCCAGCTGGCCTCCGCATCAATATTTCATCGCGTCAATAGGAGGCAGCGGCGGGGACAGCCACTGCAGCAGCACTCGCGCCTGCTCCCGCCCGCAGCTCACAGGGAGAGTCCGGCTCCCGTCCTGCCCGCAGCAGCCGAGCCCAGCCCTGCCACCACCATGGATGTCTTCAAAAAGGGCTTCTCCATCGCCAAGGAGGGTGTGGTGGGTGCCGTGGAGAAGACCAAGCAGGGGGTGACAGAGGCAGCCGAGAAGACCAAGGAGGGGGTCATGTATGTGGGTGAGTGGGGTCGCAGCAGGGCGTGGCTGCATGGTGGCCTGAGGGTGGGGTGCCCAATTACCTTGGCCTGACCTTGCTCCCAACCCCGGGGAGGCATTTTGGGAGGGGGTGAGGCCCTGGCTGTCAAGGCAAGGTCTCTAAGTCCTGGAGCATCCACAGTGGCTGGGACAGAACAGCAAGAGGGACACTCAGATGGCAGACACGGCTGGCCACCTGTCCGTGCACACACAAAGGCATGGCCAGACACACTGGGCTCCCTGGGGCAGGAGCCCCGAAGCACCCTGGTGCTCAGGTGGGCTCTCGCCCTCGCCACACGGAGCTGCTACAGCCAGCAGCCAGGCCACAGTCCCCACACTGCCCAGAGGGACAGGCTGGGCTGGGCTGGAGAGAGGAGACCTGGCTCAGTGTCCGCCCCGCCCCATGGCCCTGTGGCTCCCTCCAGAGAGGAGAAAGGGGAGGCTGATGACTCAGCGCTTGGCCACCCTGTCCTGCTGCTGCTTCCGAGGCCCAGGCCACACCCCGACAGGGTCTAGACCCTGAGTCCAACCAGTGTCCCCCTCAGGCCTGGTCTCTCTTGTCCCCCACCCTGTCTTGTCCCCTTCCCATCCATCCACTTCCTCCAGACACAGCAGGAAGTGGCCCTTTGAAGGGGCTGCTGCCGCCAGACACCTTCCTCACCCCCTACTGACCCCACACCAGGCCAGCTGTCAGCTGCTCTGTGGTGTGTTTGCCCTGACACCAGTACCAGAGGGGGGCCCGGGCTGATGCCTCCACTTCCTCCCCAGGAGCCAAGACCAAGGAGGGTGTCGTGAACAGCGTGACCTCAGGTGAGAAGCCCCGGCTCGGGGAACGTGGGGGCTGGGTCCCCGGGGACTTCTGTGCCCTAGTACTGAGGGCCCAAGCCCAGGGTCCCCCCTCCCCCCAGCTGGACTCCCAAGCCCTCCATGGACCCAGACCCCCAGGCTAGTCTGGGGTGGGCCTGCCCTTCCCCCCACCAGCCTGCCCTGGAGTCAGAAAGGGGCAGCCGAGGGACCCAGAAGAGCCAGGGCTCTGAGTGCCTGGGAAGGGGCTGTGCGGCCTGACCTGCAGGGGCCAGCCCGCCGGGGAGGGGTCAGGGCCGAGACCAGCCAGAGTCCCCCACAGTGGCTGAGAAGACCAAGGAGCAGGCCAACGCCGTGAGCGAGGCTGTGGTCACCAGCGTCAACACCGTGGCCGCCAAGACGGTGGAGGAGGCGGAGAACATCGCGGTCACTTCTGGGGTGGTGCGCAAGGTGAGCCCCAGCCCTCGACCAGCCGTCCGTCCTCGGCCCGGGAGGCTGGCGGGGAGGAGGCTTTGTACCCTGCCTGGGACACACAGGGAAATAGACGGAAGCTTCCGTGTCAACACCCGCTGCGTGCGGGCCGGAGGGGTCTGCACTCGGTGGTTCACGCCCATTTGCAGCTGGACTCCCACGCTGCCTCCACTGTGAGGCCGGTCGCGGCCCGTTTCACACACAAGGAAAGCGAGGCTCAACCCCACACCCTCTGTATGGCTCCCAGCATTTAGGAGATACCACATTTTGTAAGTGAAAACAGGGCCTCATGCGGTGACAGGCAGCCTCCCGGGCAGTGGACAGGAGGTCAGAGCTGCCAAGTCACCACCTGCCCCCAGGTCCAGCTTCCCTCCCCTGGCCTGGCTCCCGGGAGCAGCAGGGAAGCGGCGCCCCCTGGTGGTGGGAAGGCAGTGCGGCCTGACCCCACCCTCTGCGGCCTCCTTTGTGTGTGAGTGGGCGTGTGCACGTGCTGTGTGTCTGTGTGTGTGTGTGTGTGTGTGTATGGGTGCATTGTGTGTGTGTGTATGGGTGCATTGTGTGTGTGTGTACGGGTGCATTGTGTGTACAGGTACATTGTGTGTGTGTGTGTATGGGTGCATTGTGTGTGTGTGTGTGTGTGTGTATGGGTGCATTGTGTGTACAGGTACATTGTGTGTGTGTGTGTGTATGGGTGCATTGTGTGTGTGTGTGTGTGTGTGTGTACGGGTGCTTTGTGCGCGTGCATGCTTCCCCCGGCAGCAGAGAGTGGAGGAGCAGTGGCACGCCCCCCGGGGTGGGTGTTGGCCAGGTGAGCTGTTCCAGCACCTATCACAGGGCAGGCTCCGCTTTAAGCATTTTACGGTTATTAGCTCATTTAGTCGGCACAAAATCCCATGAGACAGGGTGTGGAAGCTAAGGCCCAGAGAGATTAAGTAATGTGCCCCGGGTCCCATGGCTAGTCCACGTGAGCTTGGATTCCCCACTGGGGCCTGGGCCTGAGAGACTCTAGCAGTGCAGGTGGTGGTGGGGTGGGGGACTGAGATTCCAACCTGGGGTGGGGAAAGTGGGATGGGGGTGGGGTGACAGGTGCTGTTTCCAGCTCCCCAACCTGCTACAGGCCCAGGCCCCTGGGCAGTGGAGTCCGAGGCTCCCAGCACTGAGAACCTGAGAGTGGGTGGGTGGAAGAGTAGAGGCCACCCTGCCCCTGGCTCTGGGGTAGCACCCAAGTGTCTGTTTCCTGGGCTAGCATAGGGTCTCTACATCCTAGAAGCCTGCAGCTGCTCCCTGTCCTAGTCCCCACTCTGCCCCTTCCTAGCTGTGTGACCTTGGGAAGCCAAGTAACCTCTCTGGGTCTCCTCTACCTGATCTGTAAAACAAGGGCAAAAGTGTCTCACTGGGCTGTGTGATGAGGCAGGGATGGGACCCCGTGAACAGGTCTGCCTGGTTCTTGGTGAGAACCCAACAAATGAAGGTGACTGTGTCATCATCAGTGCTTGGGCAGAACCCATGACATGCCCTGGGAGACCCCTCCCTGCCCACCGCCAGCAAGAGGCCCTGGGGTGGGGATGTCCGGGCCCTCCTCGAAGAGCCTGGAGGAAGGCTGGTGAGCCCCGCCAGCTGCCCCACGGGAGACTCATTTCCTGGTGACACCCCAAACCCAGGCATGACTCACCCCCAGGGGACCGTAGAAGGATGCAGCCGACTGTGCATTCCATTGGTGTCATCACCACCCTTGGGCAGCAGGACTAGGCAGGTGACCACCTGCCCTTCCCCTAGAGAGCCTGGCCAGCCCTGCAGTTCTGCCCGTCCATGCCCCACTCCAACAAGGGGCAGGACAGTCCTGTGGCAGCACAGAGGGGGCAGGACCTCCAGAGGTAGGTGCGGAGACCAGTGTCCAGGCTGATCACCAGCTGTCATGACCACTCGGGCAAGTGTCTGGCTGGCCTGGAGTGTAGGGGGACAGAAGAAATGGAAAGTGGAGGAGGACTGTGTGACCCTTGCCAGCCCTGACCAGCCTGCACCCGGAGCCCATCCAGGAGGCAGGCAGAGGGACCCATGCTACTGGGGATCTGAGCGGCCTGAGCAAGCCTGAGCTGAGGCCAACGAGCCCCGCTCCTTTGAGCTCTGAGGCCTTGGGCTGGATGCCTAGCTCCACTGGCCTCAGGGTCCCTGTGTGAGCACGGAGGACACACCCATTGCCCTAGGGCTGGTTCGGGGCTCAGCAGAGCAAGTGTGTGTTCATGTGCGTAGGGTCAGGCCTGGGGCTTCAGGGGCCGCTGCCCGCACCCCCACCTCAGCCCACCCCGCCTGGCTTGTCGCCAAGGAAGCCCAACCAGGGGCGGCCCGGAGATAGGGATCAGCTTGGGGGGGATGCCAGAAGGCCTTGGGGTGTCAGACAGAGCCCCAGCTGCAGTCCGGCCACACCCCTCCCGCACTCCCGCCCCTCCAGCCCCACTGCGCACCTTTGAGGCCAGGGTGGATGAGCCCTGGTGGCAGGGCAGCTGCAGGTCCCTGTGTTCTCCACATGGCCTCATGTCCCCTTTGCTCCCCTACAGGATGACTTGAAGCAACCTGCCCCCCCACAGGAGGACGAGGCAGACAGAGAGGAAGAGGAAGTGGCAGAGGAGGTAGGACGTGGGTCTGGGGTACACCACAGCGGGCTCCTGGGCAGGGTCCCCATCCCCCACAGACTCGCCGCTGCCCTCTCAGGGTCTGTGGGGCCCCCTGACCTCCTGCGGCCCCCACAGGGACCGTGGGCAGGGACAATCCTGGACCTGAGTGTGAGATCCCTCCATGAATGACCCCTCAGGCAGGGGGCACAGGTGACAACCTTCCCCGGGACACTCAGGGTGGCCAGTAAGGGTCAGGGGTCTGGAGCTGTGTGTGAGTGTCATTCTCTCTTCCAGGCCAAGAGTGGGGGAGACTAGAGGGCTGCGAGCTAGCTCTGAGGACCGAGGACACTCCTCTGCTCTGGACCCCCCCCCCACCCCCGGCACACGGAGTGCCGGCCCTGGCGTGTGACCTGCAGCTGCCCACACTCCCTGCGCCTCGCCTGTCCGCCCAGGCTGCCGAGCCGCCGCACCGCCCTCTCTCGGCCCTTCCTGCCCTCTCGTTCTTCCGGCCCCACAGATGCTGCTGTGAATTTATTTATTTTGTGTGTGTGTGACTCCAAATAAAACTTGAGCCCTACCGCTGGCCATGCTTGCTCTCTGCATAGTTCATGGAGAGGCCCCTTGGGCCCTCCGAAGAACTGGAACTGGTTCAGCCTGTTGATGGGACCGGGTACCCTCCAGGGACACACTGGGCACTTCTGGAACCTATGGGAGCTGGCACTGCCATCAGGAACACTCCCGCCCCAACTCACCCATCGCCTCCAACATGGAGTAGGTGGCCCTGCCTTCGCTGGGCCCCGCCCCTGTCCCTGACTACTGGCAGGACACAGCGTCCTGTCTGTCTGCAGGAGCTGCCTTAGCTCACCCTTGGGGCGCCCATCTGCCCGCTCTTCTCCCGGGAGCCCGCTGTCGGCAGTGAGGACCGGCTCCTGCGCCTTCCCACAGCGTGCGTCCACGGCTCCAGTGTCCTGCAGGGAACAGGGTCGCCTAACTCCCTCCCAGGAGCAGACAGGAACTTTGAAAGATGGTGAAGTCTACACCACAGTGAGATGAAGAGCACCCTTCCCAGCAGAGACACAGGTGACCCCAGGGCACCTCCTGCCTGGTCCCACTCAGCCTCAAGCTCCCTTCTGGAGTTGGAGCTGGAGTTTCCCTTCCTGCACAGCCTGTGGGGTGTCCTTAGAAACCGCAGCGTTCTGAGCACTTTACCTTATTTAATCTTCAGAACAAACCTATCAGGTAGCATTCGTATGATCCCACTTCTGCTGAGAAGCAGGGCACTGGGCACAAGCCCAGGAGACTTTGCTCCAGAGCCACCCGGTCGACCTCCAGCCACTGGGACAGCACAAGCTCCAGGGTGCTTGTGGCATGTCCTTCATACCCAAAGTGCCCAAACAACCCAAGGACTGGGCTGGTCAACGTCCTACTTGCAGGGCTGTTTGCGTCGTGCCCTGCAGTCTTGTTCAGAGTTGGCTGAGCAGAGACCCGGCTTCCCTGGGGACCCCACCTTCCCCTTTGACACCAGCCAGTTTGGGCTCAGAGCATCGGAGTGACCTGCCCCAGGCCTCCAGTGCCGGGTGTCCGGACCAGAGCACACATGTGACTCCAGACACGGCCCATCTGCACTGCCTCCCCAGCCAGCCTCTGCAGTGGGGAGCTGGGGTCAAGGCGCAGCCCCATCAAGCTCACTGAGCTGGGCTGTCCCCCGGTCGGCTGCCCAGGGCATCCACTGAGGAGGCAGAAAGGAGCAGGGGGCTGCTGGTCCCCTGCCCCACAAACCCTGCCGGGGCAGGAGTGAAGATGGGTCTGGAGGCAGCTCAGGGCAGTCAGGGGTGTTCCTGCTCCCCGGCCCAGACACGTGCACATAAGCAGCCTGTGCATGCCCCGGCAGCAGGCCGCCCGGCCCTGGGTGTGCCCGAAAGTTCTTTGGGCTGTGAGAGAAAGCAAGGAGGAGCAAGGCCAGCTCAGGTGACTGAGGGTGGGGGAGAGGGCACCTGCACCCGGCCGCTGGGGACAGCCTTCCACAGGCTCCCTCTGCCTCTGCTGAAGGAGACTAGAAGGGTCCCTGCTGCGCCCCCCCACACTCACACACACACTCACACACACACTCACACACACACACACTCACACACACACACACTCACACACACACTCACACTCACACACACACACACTCACACACACTCACACACACATTCACACACACTCACACACACTCACACACACACTCACACACACTCACACACACACTCACACACACTCACACACACACTCACACACACTCACACACACACTCACACACACACTCACACACACACACTCACACACACACACACACACACACACACACACACACACACACTCACACTCTCAGGGCCTACTGCTGGACTCAAATGACAAACATCCAGACCTGCCTGTTCCAGGAAGCCCCTTCCCCAGCCCAGTGCCTTTTGCCTTTAGCTCCTGTCGCGTGCTCTGGGCCCTGTGAGGCAGCGTCCCACTTTCCCAGAGAAGGCCAGTACTTCCCTGCCCCATCCCAACACCCCGGATGCCTGCAACCACGACAGTCCCGAAGCCTATATATACTATGTTTCTCCTGTACATACACAGCCATGGTAACATTTAATTTATAAATCAGGCACAGTAAGAGATTAACAATAACTGGGGAATGAGGGGGGCACGGAGGGGAAAAAACAACAACAAAAAACAATAACCCGCTGATCTTAGGCCTGCAGCCTGGCTGCATCTGAGCTGGCCCAGCTGGGCTCGCCTCCCCTTTGATTATTTAAAAAGAGAAATTAAAAAAAAAGATTCACAATAACTAATAATAAAATGGAACAATTATAACAATATACTGTAATAAAAGTTATTTAAAACTTATGAATTGTTTATTTCTGGAATTTTCCATTTACTGCATCTGACCTTGGTTGACCTTGGTGTAGGGGCCAAGGGAAACTTCCTCTTTGCCCTCTGAAGTTTCACTGAAAAATAAACCCACAAAAGCATATTAGTGGGAGAAATAGCATACACATTTAATCTCGTGCATGGGGCGAAAATCAGAGTGGCCCCACCACCCAGTGGGGTGCAGAGGGTTGTATGGGAAAGGGGGTTGGGGAAGTGTGGATGATTTTCGGGGGATAGTATATGATTTTTAGGGAAATTCAATGGGCTTGCAGAACATACAGAGGCCTGGGACAAGTCTGTTGAGCCCTCAGAGCAGACAATGGTTTGTGACAAAAGTCTGTAGAGGTGTGTTGAGACTTCAGACTTTGTTCCTTTGGGAGTTCAGTTAGGGAAAACCCAGGGAAGGGACCAGAGGTGGTGGTTTTCCTCTCTGGCAGGTGCAGACTTTTGGCAGATAAGGGGACTACAGAGCATCACCCTGTGCTTTGGAAGACTAAGGACTGAGACATGGGGGAGGGGAGATGGTGAGAGACCTGAGGCTTCTTCAGGTCGCAAAGCACCATGTTTGTGGGTATTGGTTCCTAAGCACCAGCGGCAGGTAACTGAAACTCCAGAAAGTGAAAGTGCAGGTAAGGGGGACCACTGAAATGCCCCCTCTCCGTGTGTGGGACCCCCCCAGTGCTCCACCCCTCTTGCAAGGTCCTCTTGAGTGTTGGGCATACATTTAATCTTCAAAAAACGGATTGGGGGCTGGCGCGGTGGCTCACGCCTGTAATCCTAGCTCTCTGGGAGGCCGAGGCGGGCGGATCGTTTGAGTTCAGGAGTTTGAAACCAGCCTGAGCAAGAGCGAGACCTCGTCTCTACTCTAAATAGAAAGAAATTAATTGGCCAACTAATATATATAGAAAAAATTAGCCGGGCATGGTGGCGCATGCCTGTAGTCCCAGCTACTCGGGAGGCTGAGGCAGGAGGATCGCTTGAGCCCAGGAGTTTGAGGTTGCTGTGAGCTAGGCTGACGCCACGGCACTCACTCTAGCCTGGGCAACAAAGTGAGACTCTGTCTCAAAAAAAAAAAAAGAAAAAACCGCATTGGGGAAATTCTGTTATGAGGCTCTGACAGATGAAGGGACTTGCCTCGGGGGTATTTGAACCTAGTGACTCCATGACCTGCTGTCCGAGGGCCGCGCTGAGCTGTCTCCGCCACCGCCTGCTGGGCGTCGGCTGTCTCCCACAGAGGCTGCTGCTGGTCTGTCTGCTCAGCGCCCACTGGGCTGGTTCTAATAGCATCAGCGGCTGTGCGATTAACCAGAGCAGTCAAGGCCTTCCTGGCTACAGGGACGGGCCTGAGGGACTTGAGGAGGGCTGGCAGGGCTGAGACAGAGACTGGGCTGGGCTCCCTGGTCCCCCCTGGCAGCGAGCAGGCCGCTCCCCGCTGTGCCACTGCACCCAGGGCGGGGCCAGGCTCTGGGCCAGGAGGGGCGGGGGCTGGGCGGGCCATTGCGCTGCTTTGTTGTCTGCGACTGTGCTCCCCCCTTCCTCCACTAATCCCATCGCCTGCCTCTCCCGCTTGCTCAGGGTTACCCTCTTCTCCATTAACCCACCCCAGACGCCCCACACCAGGGGCCGACCCTCCACCACTAAAGGCAGGGAACCAGCAGGTCTGAGTGGTGCCGAGGGGGCGGGACGCGGCTTCCTAGAGCTTCAGAATAGGGGAGCCTCCAGCAGAGGTGCAACAAACAGACCCCGAGGGGAAGAGTTAGATCCAGAGAGGCAGAGAGGGGGTGCCGCGGGCTCCAGGCTCCAAAGGCCGAGGACGCGAGTGGGACAGCGCTGGGCAGTGAGAGGCCTGACCTGCACCTCTTGTGTGTGTGGTGGGGGGGTAGGGGGTTGTGCCTGGCAGGTTGTTTTGCTGCCCTGGAGATCCCTGACCCCTCCAAGCTCAGGTTCCTAACTCCCCTCCTGGCCCCTCAGATCGTCCTTTATCCTCATGCGTCCCGGCAGAGCCAAGGCGCACTCTTGCCCTCTCTGAGCCGTGTTTCCTGCGCAACTGGTCAGGCTTTGGTGACCGATGGCAATCTCCTTGCTCAGGCCAGGCACGCGAGGACCGTGCTCTCCCCGTCCACTTGGGGTTGCATCGTCCGCAGGTGCACACGCAGGTGCCTCGCCCTCTGGGGATAGACTTTACCCGACCCTGCCCTGTACGCATGAGCTGGGTCCCCGGGGCCACTGGGCAGGTGTCCAGTCCACAGTGCCCGGACCCGGTGTCGCGCTGGCCGGCGCGGCTGTTGCCAGGGCCCTAGAGTTTGCAGCCCACCTACGGGGATTCGAGTCCCTGCCGAAAGAGTTTGGGTGAGACCTAACTCGCCCTCTCTCTGCTTCAGTTTCCGCCTATAAGCTGATGCTATTAATAGAAACACCCATTTCATGAGGTGGCTGCAAAGATTATACAAGAGACTGTAGAGCGCTAGGGTAGCACCTGGCACAAGAGAAATGCTCAATAAAAGGCAGCTGCTGTTATTAATGTCAGCTCCAGCCTTGAGCTCCTGACCTGGCGCTGACCCCGCTCACCGGTTGGGGGATGCCCACGATGGCAGACGGAGGAGCGGGGAGGTGTGTGCGCCCCTCTCCTGCCCAGCTCCTCTTCGGATCCCACTCTGAACCCAGACCCAGGCCCCCTGCAGTTCTTAGCCGCTTTTCGGACCTGGGTTCGAACTGTCTCTTTCCAACCGCGGCCAGCCTGAGGCCAGGATGTGCTCCCGGGCTGGCGCAGCCTGGAGCAGGGCCCGGTCACTCCCCTGCCTGTCGGGCGGGAGCCGCCCCGCGCCTCCTCCCTCCTGCGGGGCGGGCCGGCCCCCGGGCGCCTTAAAAACCGGAGCTGGCGCTGGCCACCGCCGCTCTGGGCAGGATCCAGCGTTGCTGCAACTGCCCTCGTCGACCCCGCAGACCCCGAGCAGCCATGGCCAGCAAGAGCTTGCAGGACCTGAAGCAACAGGTGGAGGAGACGGCCCAGGAAGCGGGTGAGGACTGCGCGCCACCTGGGGCACAGGCGGGGGCTCGCGGGCAGAAGCCGCGGGTCTAGGCAGCCCGCAAGTCCGCACACCCGAGGCTCAGGCCCGAGAGGGCCTGCCCTGGGACGCGGGGGCGGGCAGCGGAGGGACGGAGCCCTGAGCGAGGTTTGAGAACTGCAGTGACGGAGGAGCCCGAGCCCATCCGAGCAGGCGGCGCGGGCGGGGAGTGCCCCACCCAGCCCGCAGGCGAGGATGAAGGTCCGCGGAGAGAGCGCCGCCCCGACCTCCGCCTGCCGCCTGCCGGGGTTTTCGCCCAGGGACCGGATGGGGTAGGGAGGCTGCTCCAGACCCCACGGGGATTTGTTTCTACGCTTCCTCCTTACTTTAAGTTCTCACCTGGCAGGGCAGGTCCCAGCCTTAGTCCCTCCACCTCCAGGCGGTCTCCTCCTTATTCCTGAGGCTACACATTCCCGGGGCTGGGGGTTGACTCTTCCAGCATCTAGCCCAGACTTCCTTGGGACTCCAGCTCTCAATCCTCCTCCCCATATCCCAGTCGAGAGACACTGTCCTAATCAACCCTTTCCTTCATCAGTGCCCCAGGGAAAGCCCACAATTCTTCCGGTGAGACTACTATGCCACCAAGGAAGACTCTGCCTGTAGGACCCTTCCTTCCAGACTTTACTTTCCCCATCTGTAAGCTGGGTGCAAAGACTCCTCTGTGGCTTTCTGATGGGTCATGTCAGACCCTGTGAGCACACCCAGGACCTGCCTAGCCCTCTCCCAAGGATGGGCTCTGGGTAAGGCAAGCTCTTTCCCATCTAGCAGCAAGGATGGACCAGATCTCTGCAGGCCGCAGCCACCTGTCAGCCCACCCAGCAGGCTGACCCACCTGGAAAACCTCGTTCACCACAGGCAGAAACCCTGGTCCAGAGCAGACAGTCTGACCTTGGAAGTTTCAGCTCCTTCCTGCACTTGGTCTCCTAATGCCTTAAGCTGCCTATCCAAGAAGACACTGGCATTTGTAGCTTTTGTGCTCTCTAGGGCGGGCCTCAGGAGGGAGGAGCTGGTGAGAGAGCGTGGCAAAAGCAGAGGCCCCAGGGCCAAGTGCACTGAAGATGGGGATTCAGGCATCTGGGCCAGGCTTCTAGGGGAGAAGTTGTTAAAGGGGGTCTTCCTCGCAAAGCCCAGCAGCAGCCACAGCCCAGAAGCCAGCTGCAGCCTGGCCCTGCCCCACCTTCCTTCCTCTGTTCCAACCATTTCTCAGCAAGCCTGGGGAGGGGAAGGGAAACAGGCCAGAGGGGAGGGGCCCAGCATTATAAATAAACAAGAACTCTTCAGAGGCATAGAAAGGGCTCATACCCTTTGCTAGCTGGGTGGCCTTGGGTAAGGGACTTCACCTCACCGGCATCCACCCCTTGGGCCTATAGGACAAACTACTCTAAAGAATGCATAGGGGGTGCAGCAATGGTGGGAACCCTGTGGTCAGCGCCTCAACGGGAGCTCAAGGTCACATCTCTCTGTTACAGTGACAACAGCTGGAGCAAAAGTTCAGCAAGTGGTGGATCAGGCCACAGAGGCCGGGCAGCAAGGTCTGGTGGGGCTGAACCGCAGGGAGGGTGGGCAGATCCAACACACCCCCAGCCCAGGCACAGCCTCTCCTCCACAGGCCCCTCTGCCCACAGTGCCCCAAGGCAGGCTTCCCGGGGAGAGACCCTGGCTAAGCTAACCCCCACGGGCACCCTGACCACTCCTCTCCCTCCCCAGCCATGGACCAGCTGGCCAGCTCCACCCAGGACACCATCGACAAGACTGCGAAGCAGGCCTCTGACACCTACTCAGGTTTCGCGAAAAAATTCGGCCTCATGAAATGACAGCGGGAGACAGGGTGACGCCACTGCAGGCCCTCTGCAGCGGAGCCTGGCCCCAAGCTCTGGTCACGAGCTGCCTTCTTGGTCTGCCCCCACATTAAAATTCATGCTCCACCCTGCGTCCACTTCATGCTTCCTCGGACATCGGGCCCAGTGCTCCCCCGCCAAGAGCAGAGCTCCCATATCCACAGTCCAGGCCCCCAAATTCGGAAACCCAGACCGACTGTTTAAGGAACCCGGTTCCCGCCCCTCAATGGCTCCTCCCGCAGCCCAACCTCCATCTAGGTACGAGCTCCTCCCAGCCCCCGCCCCTGACTCCAAAGCCACACCCCCTGCTCCAGGGCCCGGCCCTACTCCGTCCCCAAATCCTCGAGGGGCTCAGCTCTGGGCGGGGGATGGGGGGGTGCCGCAGGGGCTCTGGGAACTTCTTCCCACGTCTGCGCCAGTGCCGCCGTCACCAACGACCTCAGGCGGCGGGAGGTTGCGGGAGCGACATGGAGTCGCAGTAGCCCGGCTTCCGGGCCTCGCTCCCCCAACCCGGCCCGCAGCACGTCTACGCGGCCCCCAACCTGCATCAGTCCCCGGCTGCCTTGTACGGTCGGGCGCGGCCCTGCCCTCTGGGGAGGGGCTCCGTCGCACGGGGCGGCGCCGGGACTGGGCCGTGCGCGCGCGTGAGCACGAGCCTCCGCCCTAAGTGCCCCTTCCCTGGAGCCTGACCGGTAGCCTCAGGCCCGAACGCGGGTCCGCGAAGGACGGGTTCCAGCAAGCCGAGCTCCCTCCCACCCCGGCACGTGTCCACGCACGCGACTCCAGTCTTGGGTGCGCCCCGCTGATGGGTGACTCACCGTTCCCACAGGATGAGGCCCAGCCCGGGCGCCGGCGCTGCCCCTGCATCCCCCACCCCCGCCCCTGGCGGCCACGCCCGGGTCCTCTCCCCAGCTCCGCGCCTCGCGTGGTTCCCCTCCGCCTACGGTCCGCTCTTCTCCCGAGCGCACTGGAGACTTCCCTTCTCAACTCAAAAATACTGACTCCGCGGCATTTCTCAGTTCTGGGAAGATTTAAGGGACAGAGCGGTTCGAAAGCCGGTTCCAGGCCGGCTCTCCAGGCCTCCCGGGCCTGCCTGCAGGCGGCAGTGTCCCCAAGGCCGCTCCCAGCCCAGGCCTCGCGGGGCGCACGCCCTGAGGTCTCTCCCGTGGGCGGGGCACAGGCCCCACCCTCACCCGGGGCGCGCCCGGCCCGCGCTCAGCTCTTTGTTGTCGCTGACTGCGCCCAAAAGAAGGTCTCCCCAAGTCTGCAAAATGAGCCAAGGCTGCTCCTGGGGCTCCAAGAGGAGGTCCTGGGAGAGACACCGGGGCAGGGCGGGAGCGCTTCCAGTGTCTCTGGGAGCCCTTGTATCCGGGCGCCGGGGTCGCGAGAGCCGGCCTCGGGGCCGCCCGGGGAGGCCGGTGGGGCCGAGCTGGCAGAGCCCCAAGGTCTCCGTGGTCAGCGTCCTTCCGCTGCGTGACTCAGGGATAGGGATAGCCCGGAGGTGGGGGACCTCACTTGTTCTCCCTGGGAGTGATTGCCTTAGGGATGGGGTGTGACCCAGACCCGGCCAAGGAGAGGAGAGGTCAGGTTTGAGGGCCTGGGGCCTTCTAGGAAAGGTTTTTTCTCGCCTTGAAAAAAAAAAGACAAGCATCCTTTGTCTTCCTCTGGACATTTTTTCTTTTTTTTTTTTTTGAGACAGTCTCACTCTGTTGCCAGGGCTAGAGTGCCGTGGTATCACTAGCTCACAGCAACCTCAAACTCCTGGGCTCAAGCAATCCTTCTGCCTCAGCCTCCCAGGTAGCTGGGACTACAGGCATGCACCACCATGTCCGGCTAATTTTTTCTAGATATTTTTAGTTGGCCAATTAATTTCTTTTGTGAACTAAAACGCTCACACCCCCCTCCCCCGCACCGGCTGACTGAATGGACCCCCTCGTGGCCAAAGGAATATCCTAAAGCAAAATTGCTTGCCAGGAGGAGGGAGGTCAGACGGGTATGCAAGACAAACCCGAAGGTCATCAATTTAGGAAACAATTTAGGTGGCTTCTCTCTGGTAAACAGTTTACGTTAAAACATTGCAAGCCTTTAGACAAAGCTTCATGTCTTTAGCCAATTACTATCCAAAGAATCTTTAAACCTATAAGCCCCCCCCTTCGAGATGGCCCACCTTTTTTGGGCCAAACCAATGTATGCCTCCCACATATTGACTGATGGCCTTACCCGTGACCTCTGTCTCTGAAATGTATAAAAACCAAACTGCAACCCAGCCACAGCGAGTCCACTTGCCCAAGGCCTCTTGGCAGTGGCTCCGGGTCATGGTCCTCAAATTTGTCTCAGAATAAATCTCTTTAAAATTATTTTGCCGAGTTTGGCTTTTTTCCGTTGACACTTTCTATTGTAGAGATGGGGTCTTGCTCTTGCTCAGGCTGGTTTTGAGCTCCTGACCCTGAGCGATCCTCCCACCTCGGCCTCCCAGAGTGCTAGGATTACAGGCGTGAGCCACCGTGGCCCAGCCTCACCTGGACATCTTGAGGCTAGACAGGATCCCTGGTACTGTAGCAGCCACGTACAGCCAAAGGAGGGACAAGCCTATGGAAGAGCTAGCTTGCAGATTAAGGACAGAGAGGGTTAGAGAAAGAGCCAGTCTTAGCCAGCCTCCTCTTGCCAGGATGCCCCTGAGTGCCCTCCCTCTGTGCCTCAGCCACGTGGCCCTTTATTCATCTCCCTTCCCATCATGCCCCTGCTGTCTTCACATCTGCATCTGCACCTGGAATGCTCTGCAGAAACCTCCCTGGCCTAGCTGGCTCCACTCTTCCAGCCTTCAGGCCTCAGCTGCTTTGAGTGCAAGTGTGCACACACACCACACACACACACACACACACACTCACACACTTGGAATGGGCCAGGCCACTGGCAACACATTCTCACATCCCTTGTATTTCTTTTTCACAGTCACAATCAATTAATCCATTATTTCCCCATGTGTTTCTATGGTTGTTCATGGGGCTGCAGCCACGTCCCTTCTACCAATTAGTGCATGCCCAGTGCCTAGCACAGTGCTCAGGCAGCACCGCTAAGTGAATACATTAATGCCTGTCCTCTCGTCCTCCTACTGGACAGTAAATCCTCACATTTTCAGGCTCACATGGAGCCATCTCTTCAATGCAGCCCGTTCTGAGCTGTCTCCAGCTCTGTGGAGTGGTGCTCCTGTGGCCCCGTGCACGTGCCTGTCCCTGTCCCTGTCCCTGTGTGCCTCTATTCCACTGTAAGCCCTGGAGCACAGGGCCAGGTGGGACTTGTCTTTTGTTCATGTCTGGGACACAGAGGGTACAGTGCCAGGGAAGCCCATGGGAGCCTATATGTGCCCAGGCCTGTCCCCACTGAGGTTCTTGAGCTTGGTTGAGCCCAGACTGGCTGAGGAGGAGAGGGCTGTGGCCACTAGACCTGGCTGGATCTCAGTCAGGTCTTCAGAGATCCAGTGTTCCATTACCAGTCCCCCAAATAATTCCTAATTCTCCCAATCCCAGTTCCCCGTCTAGCCAGACACAAAGTCACTAACATTTCATTGTGAGAAGAGAACATTTCCTTGAATAAATCTCTCTGGACAGCGTTCTTTCCTCCCTCCTTTCCTCACTGCCCATTTTCAGGCAATAGGATAAGCTTTTCCTGTATTTATCTCTGTCAATAGAAAAAAAGCCAAACTCTGTAAAATAATTAAAGAAGTTTGTTCTGAGCCAAGTTCAAGGACCATGGCCTACAGCCATGCCAAGAAGCCTTGAGCAAGTGGTCTCACAGTGGTTGGGTTACAGTCTGGTTTACACATTTCATGGAGACAGGAATTACACATAAAGTCATAAATCAATACATGGAAAGTGTACATTGGGCCGGGCGCGGTGGCTCACGCCTGTAATCCTAGCACTCTGGGAGGCCGAGGCGGGTGGATTGCTCGAGGTCAGGAGTTCGAAACCAGCCTGAGCAAGAGCAAGAGCCCATCTCTACTATAAATAGAAAGAAATTAATTGGCCAACTAATATATATAGAAAAAATTAGCTGGGCATGGCGGCGCATGCCTGCAGTCCCAGCTACTCGGGAGGCTGAGGCAGGAGGATTGCTTGAGCCCAGGAGTTTGAGGTTGCTGTGAGCTAGGCTGATGCCATGGCACTCACTCTAGCCTGAGCAACAAAGGGAGACTCTGTCTCAAAAAAAAAAAGAAAGAAAGAAAAGAAAAGAAAGTTTACATTGGTTTGGCACAAAAAGGTGGGACATCTTGAAGCAGGGTTAGGGGTGCAGATGAGTTATAGGTCATAAATGCGTTTAAAGATTCTTTGATCTGTAATTGGTTAAGGAAGTAAAGTTTTGTCTAAAGGCTTGGAATGTTTTAAGTTAAGGAAGTCTGCTAATCAGAGACAAGCCACCGGACATGTACCCAGACTCAAGTGATCTGTTTAAGTAAATTGAGGACCTGCAGGTGTGGTTTAAGGCTTTGTCTTGTGTAGCATCCTTAGGCCTGTTAATGAGTTACAAAGGTTATCTCCAAGGAAGGGTGCATGATGAGGCAGGTCTCACCTCCCTTTTCATGGCCAGCAACTCAGCTTTAGGGTATTTCTGGGTTCTCAGTGGCCAAGAGTGTTACTGAAAGCTCTGCACTTGTCCCCAAGGCCACATCAGAAGAATGAGGACAAATGGTTTGAGGAGAAGGAGAGGGAGGTTTATTAATTTGCAAATGAGGAGGATGGAGACTCTAAGAGACCTGTACTACCTATAAGCAGAAATACAAAGCTTTTAAAGGGATGGTTTTCAGCTTCAGGCTATTGCTGTTTGACTACAGTTGACAGTCCTGATCCATCCCATTTCCAGCCAAGACAATCTCAGAATCCGTTGAGCCAGCTCCAATGAAACAAAGAACAAAGGAGGGCCCCCCTCCCCCTCTGATTATTGGTCTTGGGCAGGGGTGTAGGTTTTAATTCCCAAAAAAGAGTGGGGGGAGTTTTAAAAAGATAGCCCATAAGGCCGGGCGCTGTGGCTCACGCCTGTAATCCTAGCTCTTGGGAGGCCGAGGCGGGCGGATTGCTCGAGGTCAGGAGTTCAAAACCAGCCTGAGCAAGAGCGAGACCCGGTCTCTACTATAAAATAGAAAGAAATTAATTGGCCAACTGATATATATATAAAAAAATTAGCCGGGCATGGTGGCGCATGCCTGTAGTCCCAGCTACTCGGGAGGCTGAGGCAGAAGGATCACTCAAGCCCAGGAGATTGAGGTTGCTGTGAGCTAGGCTGACGCCACGGCACTCACTCTAGCCTGGACAACAAAGTGAGACTCTGTCTCAAAAAAAAAAAAAAAAAAAAGATAGCCCATAAAACATTTTACCCTTTTTCAGACTGTTACCTCTCTTACAAGAGGGGGTCTATTCGGTTGGCTGGGGGGTTAAGATGTTATTTTAGGTTCATATCTCTGTACTGAAACACCCACCACTGGATTTCAGCTTTGACTCCCATCAGACTACAAATGGCACAAGGGGCAAATTTTTCTACTTTCACCTTCTCTCCTCTTCTCCCTTTTCTTCCCTCCTGTTTGTTGTCTCATTTCTACATTGTGAAAACATGTAGCATTTACATTTCATTCCTCAAACCTGAGTCACACCTTTGTCTGGTCTTAGATCTGCAATTGAAGATGCCTTTCCTTTTGCTGAAATATTTTTTTCTGCTATTTGGTTATTGTCAGTCCTCTAGAAGTTTTCTCAAGAATGGAATATTTACAGATAAACTGATAAGACATCTCGGATCTGAGTTAATACTTTTTTTGTTTTTTAGAGACCGAGTCTTGCTCTGTTCCCTGGGCTACAGTGCAGTGGTGAAATCGTAACTCACCACAGCCTCAAGCTGCTGGCCTCAAGCAATCCTCTTGCTCGGCCTCCCAAGTGTGAGACACTGCCTGGCCTAGACCACATTTTCTTTATCTGCTTGTTTGCTGATGGACATCTGAGTTGTTTCCAAATCTTGGCTACTCTGAGTAATGCTGCATTGAACATGGGAGACAGATATTTCTTCAAGATATTGATTTCAGTTTCTTTGGATACATACCCAGAAGAGAAATGGCTGAATCATACAGTAGTTCTATTTTTAAATTTTGGGGGGAATTGCCATACTGTTTTTAATAATGGCTGTACTAATTTACATCCCCGCCAACAGTGTACAAGGGTTCCCTTTTCTCTACATTCTCACCAACACTTGTTATCTTTTGTTGTTTTTTTAGAGATGGGGTCTCGCTATGTTGCCCAGGCTGGAGTGCAGTGGTTATTTCCAGGTGCACCCATGATGCTTCACCCTCTTGAGAAGCTGGGACTGCAGGAGTGTGCCACTGCACCTGGCTTCTTTTGTCCTTTTTATACTCCCCTCTAACAGGTGTGAGGTGATAGCTCTCATTGTGATTTTTATTTGCATTGCCCTGATAGATGATGTTGAGCACTAAAATAGTTGGTCTGTTCCATTGCTTGGCTTTCCTCTTTTGGAATTCCAGGGTGTGAGTATAAAGTTCTTTTTTACCTGGTTTCCATATCTGCTCTTGTCTCCTAAATACTGTGTATCTTTTAAATATGATTGCTTTTTTTTTATTTACTTTTTCCATTTCCATTCCATAGGCACCTACTGTGGTATCCACTTTCTTATTCTTCTTAGAGTCTTCATATTTACAACGCTTTGTTTTTATCATTTTTCTTTTCTTTCTTTTCTTTTCTTTTCTTTTCTTTTCTTTTCTTTTCTTTTCTTTTCTTTCTTTCTTTTCTTTTCTTTTCTTTCTTTTTTTTGGAGCTCTTTCAAAGGATTTATTTGCTATAGAATTGCTTGAATACACCAAGGAGATGAACTTAGAATTTCTGTGTTTAAAAGTATTTTGCTATTTTTACAAGTGCTGCAACATTCAAAAAGTAATTCTTTTTGCCAGCATTTGTCATATTTAGAAGAGGTTAGAAAAAAATAAAATCTATAGAATTAGATGTCTAAAAATAGAAAAAAACCCCAAACATTTAGAAATAATTGGACAGGTCCTGAGTTGAAATCATATTTATCTGCAAAAATAACTGTTTTAGGTCAGAAATATATTTTGTAACTACAGATCCTGACCTTGGACTTGACTAGCGAAGATTTCCAGGCACTACATGGGTGACAGGATAGAGGCCATTCAGTTGGCCAATTCTGGCATGTGCCCTACCTGGCTTGTGAAAATTTTATAAATATTGCTTAAACCTAAACTTCCTAGTTCTCTGAAACTGATTGTCTTAATCTGATTCGGAATACTTTTTAAAACAAATAAACACAAATTTTCCCTGCAAGATAACATGTTTAAGCATTTGTTGCCTGTGGATAGATACAGAGAAACCAAGCACAAATGTGAATCAACATTTCAGGGAGGTAGCTGTGAATCTCTGAAAGGCTATGTAAGCTGTGCAAAGTCCCTCGCTGGCTCTGCACTTGCCACCAGAGGTGGCCACCCAGGCAGCATCAACCTGAAGAGGGCTTAAGCTGCCAGCTCTTCTACCAAACCAGCTAGTTTTTCCATCCGAGCAACTTGCTGACCATGTTTCACCTGCTTAAGCGTGGATGCCACGCTGATTCTCAGAGGACTCTCAGAGGACTCTCCCAGAGCCATCTTCTAACACTGCTCCAGCTCCTTGGGGTTCGTGAGAAGGGCTTTCTGTGGTGGGGCAAGGTCTGAGACACTGAAACCAGATCCAGCGACAGAACGTCCACTGACCCCATCACTGGAGGAGGAGGAGGCAGCCATTTCCTCGCTAGTAGAGTTCTTCCTTAAGACTTGCTGCGTGACTGGACAAATCACTTAACTTTCTGTTCCTTAGTTGTCTTCTCTCAGTGGGTTTGGCACTTTCCCTTACAGCCCCACCCCCAAGGCCAGCCAGCGCTCACGACCAGGAGCTTTTTTTTTTTTTTTTTTGAGACAGAGTCTTACTTTGTTGTCCAGGCTAGAGTGAGTGCCATGGTGTCAGCCTGGCTCACAGCAACCTCAAACTCCTGGGCTCAGCGATCCTCCTGCCTCAGCCTCCCGAGTAGCTGGGACTACAGGCATGCGCCACCATGCCAGGCTAATTTTTTTTGTATATATATTTTTAGTTGGTCAATTAATTTATTTCTATTTTTGGTAGAGACGG
Organism: Microcebus murinus; assembly: GCF_040939455.1. NCBI lineage: Eukaryota > Metazoa > Chordata > Mammalia > Primates > Cheirogaleidae > Microcebus > Microcebus murinus. The sequence continues at coordinate 67,913,827 of NC_134117.1, forward strand.
GGTCTCACTCAGGCTGGTTTCAAACTCCTGACGACCAGGAGCTTTGTCTTCTTTTTTATTCCTGAGTTATGTAGTTCCTGCTCTATCTATTCTTATTATTTGGCCATGTCATCCCAGAGTTCTGGCATTTCTGTTTCATAGTCTTCCCTCATGACTACTATTGTTTATTAAGTGTCTTCTTTTATTTTTAAAATTCATGTTAAAATGTTGAGTATTCTTTTTCCACATTTAAAAATATGTTTTATAGAACTGACACTGTCAGCCACTGAGTGAAAAAAAAATAAGAAAGCAATAAAAAAAGAAAAAAAAAAAAGAAATAAAAATATGTTTTGGCCAGGTACACCAGCTCACGCCTATAATCCTGGTACTCTGGGAGGCTGAGGTGGGAGGATAGCTTGAGCTCAGGAGTTCGAGAACAGCCTGGGTAACAGAGCGAGACCCCCGTCACTACAAAAAAAATAAAATAGAAAATTAGCCGGGTGTGGTGGCATGCACCTGTAGTTCCAACTACTTGGGGTGCTGAGGCAGGAGGATCACTTGAGCTGCTGAGTTGGAGGTTGCAGTGAGCTATGATTGCATCACTGCACCCCAGCCTGCGAGACAGAGAGACCCTGTCTTGAAAAAAAACTTGTTTTCACTGCTAGAAAAAAGTGAAGTATGTATGTATGGCATGCTATCCTTCCTGTAAGAATGAAAGAGGCTATAAGAAAGTACATCTCTGCTTATTTGTGGAAAGAAAATGCAGGAAGGAGAAGCCAGAGACTAAAGAGATTGGTTCCCTACAGTGGGAAGGTGGGGAAGGGGTAGAAAGAAGTGGGCACTGAGAACCAGATAGCAGGGACAAGAAGAGAGTGACACTTCTCTGAGTTTGTCTTTTTGGTAGCTCTGACTCTCAGAACCATAATCATGTTCACACACCCAAAATATAAACAGACAATTAAAACCAACTAGAGGCTGGACGCAGTGGCTCACGCCTGTAATCCTAGCACTCTGGGAGGCCGAGGTGGGTGGATTGCTCGAGGTCCGGAGTTTGAAACCAGCCTGACCAAGAGCGAGACCCCGTCTCTACTATAAATATAAAGAAATTAATTGGCCAACTAATATATGTAGAAAAAATTAGCCAGGCATGGTGGCGTATGCCTGTAGTCCCAGCTTCTCGGGAGGCTGAGGCAGTAAGATCGCTGAGCCCAGGAGTTTGAGGTTGCTGTGAGCTAGGCTGACGCCACGGCACTCACTCTAGTCTGTACAACAAAGTGAGACTCTGTCTCAGAAAAAAAAAAACCAACTAGAATGTGTGGGTAGGGAGACCAAAATTTAACAGAAACATTAATAAATGAACCTAACTCTAATACAAGTGAAGAAAATAACCGCACTGAAGGGAGTGGGGAAGAAAAGAGAAAAACCCACGTAACCTTAGAGAATGGTATACTGAATAGATTCTGTAGAGCTAAAGGCAAAAAGCACTGTACATATATTCTGTAATCTAGTCAGTAAACGTGATTCTCACAGGATTGTAGGTAAGCAATTCTGAAACAATTTTCTGCATATAGTGGAATTGAACATGTAAAGAAATATACTGTAGATAATAAGAACTCGGTTTGTCAGAGTTGGAGAAAGAAATTAAAAATGAAGAATGGGAGGCCGGGCGCAGTGGCTCATGCCTGTAATCCTAGCACTCTGGGAGGCCGAGGCGGGCGGATTGCTTGAGCTCAGGAGTTCGAAACTAGCCTGAGCAAGAGCGAGACCCTGTCTCTACTATAAATAGCAAGAAATTAATTGCCCAACTAATTTATATAGAAAAAATTAGCCAGGCATGGTGGTGCATGCCTGTAGTCCCAGCTACTCGGGAGGCTGAGGCAGCAGGATCGCTTGAGCCCAGGAGTTTGAGGTTGCTGTGAGCTAGGCTGATGCCACGGCACTCACTCTAGCCTGGGCAACAAAGTGAGACTCTGTCTCAAAAAAAAAAAAAAAAAAAAAATGAAGAATGGGGAACACTCTTCCAATACCCCATGTGGCGCTGGATTAGAATCTGAGGTATCAATGTAGACACATGTTGTTTTTTGTGTGTTTTTTTTTTTTTTTTTGAGACAGGGTCTCACTCTGTTGCCCGGGCTAGAGTGCAGTGGCATCAGCTTAGCTCACAGCAACCTCAAACTCCTGGGCTCAAGCGGTCCTACTGCCTCAGGCTCTCGAGTAGCTGGGACTATAGGCATGTACCACCATACCTGGCTAATTTTTTTCTACATATTTTTAGTTGGCTAATTTCTTTCTATTTTTAGTAGAGACCAGGTCTTGCTCTTGCTCAGGCTGGTTTCGAACTTCTGACCTTGAGCAATCTTCCCACCTTGGCCTCCCAGAGTGCTAGGATTACCATTGTGAGCCACCACACCCGACTGACACATTGGCACATGGGTTTTTAATTTATATACTGATAGATACAGAAATATATATGAATAGGTTAGTAAACACACACATGTATTTCCTGGCTCTGTCTGTTGAGAGTTCCTAGACACAATGACACCCAGAAATAATAAGCATATGTAGCACCAGATCTTGGTGTCTAAATGCCAGTCTTTAATGATAGGGGCCAGGCTTCTCAGAAGTGGTTGATTGTAGGGCTGGGGCATGGGAAATGCAAGATGAGCCCAGAACACCTTAGAGTTCCAGAAAGTCAGAAAACACTAAAATAAACAAGGAAAAATAAATAATTTTTTGAAAAATAGAGGCTTGTTGAAAGAACACAGGAGCAAACCTGAAGGAACTTCTTTTTTTTGAGACAGAGTCTCACTTTGTTGCCCAGGCTAGAGTGAGTGCCGTGGCGTCAGCCTAGCTCACAGCAGCCTCAAACTCCTGGGCTCAAGCGATCCTACTGCCTCAGCCTCCCAAGTAGCTGGGACTATAGGCATGCGCTACCATGGCCAGCTAATTTTTTCTCTATATATTTTTAGTTGGTCAATTAATTTCTTTCCATTTTTAGTAGAGATGGGGTCTTGCTCAGGCTGATTTCGAACTTCTGACCTTGAGCAATCTGTCCACCTTTGCCTCCCAGAGTGCTAGGATTACAAGCGTGAGCCACCGCGCACGGCCTGAAGGAACTTCTAATGGCTAAAGCTGGAATAATTTGAGCAACAAAGTAAATAATGATAGTATTAGATTACTATCTAATATTCATAAATCCATACTAATATAAATAAATAATGGGTTAAATGAATGTGGAGAAGGGAGAATTCCAATTAAGTAATATGGGAGGAAAGAGGGCAATAGTGAATCACCATTAGGCAAACCACAGAAATAATTATTGCAAATAAAGTTCACTGATAGATGCTCAAATTCATCTGCAAAAGTTTGAGGAGCTATCAGATGATTTTCACTGAGGGTGTCAGAACCGTTAAATTGGGAAAGGACAATCTTCAGCAGATGGTGTTGGGAAAACTGGATATACACCTGCAAAAGCATAAAGTTGGACCAGTACCTTACACCATTACAAAAATTAACTCAAAATGGATCAAAGACAAAAATAAGAGCTAGCACTGTAAAAACCCTTAGAAGAAAATACAGGGTAAAAGCTTCATGACATTGGATTTGGCAATGATTTCTTGGATATGACAACAAAAACATAGGCAACAAAATTAAAAATAGATCAATGAATTGCATCAAAATTTAAAACTGTGCATCAAGAACGCAATCAACAGAGTGAAAAGGCAACCTGTAGAATGGGAGAAAATATTTTCAAATAACATATCTGATAAGAGGTTAATATCCAGAATACATAATGAACTCCTAGAGTTCAACAATGTAAAAAGTAACTCAATTAATAAATGAGTAAAGTACTGAAATAGACATTTCTCCAAACATGATATACAAAAGGCTGATAATCATACGAAAAGATGCGCAACATCTCTGATTATTAGGGAAATGCAAGGCAAAACTACAATGACTGCTATTTTTTTAAATAAAAGAAAATAACATAACGAGTGTTGGTGAGATGTAGAGAAATTGGAACCCTAGTTCCACTGTTGGTAGGAATGTAAAATGGTGCACTGCTATGGAAAACAGTATGGCAATTTCTCAAAAAATTAAAAATAGAATGACCACATGATGCAACAATATCACTTCTTGGTATATATCCAAAAGAATTGAAAGCAGGGTCTTGAAGAAATATTTGTACACCCATGTTCATGGACGCAACCTGACTGTCCATTGACAGATGAATGGATAAACTAAGTATGGTCATATGTGCAATGAAATGTTATTCAGCCTTAAAAAGGCAAAAAAATTCTGATACATGCTACACATGGATAAACATTATGAGAACATTGTGCTATGTAAAATAAGCCAGTTATAAAAGATGAATATCAGGCTGGGCGCGGTGGCTCACGCCTGTAATCCTAGCACTTTGGGAGGCCGAGGCGGGCGGATTGCTCAAGGTCAGGAGTTCAAAACCAGCCTGAGTGAGACCCCGTCTCTACCAAAAATAGAAATAAATTAATTGACCAACTAAAAATATATATACAAAAAATCAGCTGGGCGTGGTGGTGCATGCCTGTAGTCCCAGCTACTCGGGAGGCTGAGGCAGGAGGATCGCTTGAGCCCCGGAGATTGAGGTTGCTGTGAGCCAGGCTGACGCCACGGCACTCACTCTAGCCTGGGCAACAGATGTCTCAAAAAAAAAAAAAAAAAAAAAAAGACGAATATCGTATGATTTCACTTATATGAAGTATCTAGGGTCAGCAACCTCACAGAAACAGAAAGTTGAATCGTAGTTGCCAGGGACGGTGGGGGGAGGAGAAAACGGGAAGTTGTTTAATGAAAACAGTTTCAGTTTTGCTGTTTACACAACAGTGGGAATATACTCTATGGCAGGAGTCCTCAAACTTCTTAAACTTTTTCAAACTTTTTAACTCCGTCTCTACTAAAAATAGAAAGAAATTAATTAGCCAACCAAAAATATGTAGGAAAAATTAGCCGGGCATGGTGGCACATGCCTGTAGTCCCAGCTACTTGGGAGGCTGAGGCAGGAGGATCGTTTGAGCCCAGGAGTTTGAGGTTGCTGTGAGCTAGGCTGATGCCACTGCACTCTAGCCTGGGCAACAGAGTGAGACTCTGTCTCAAAAAAAATAAAAAAATAAAAAAAGTCCAATATGTGTCTACATTGATACCTCAGATTTTATTTTATTTATTTATTTATTTATTTTTTTTTTTTTTGAGACAGAGTCTCGCTTTGTTGCCCAGGCTAGAGTGAGTGCCGTGGCGTCAGCCTAGCTCACAGCAACCTCAAACTCCTGGGCTCGAGTGATCCTTCTGCCTCAGCCTCCCGGGTAGCTGGGACTACAGGCATGCGCCACCATGCCCAGCTAATTTTTTCTATATATATATCAGTTGGCCAATTAATTTCTTTCTATTTATAGTAGAGACGGGGTCTCGCTCTTGCTCAGGCTGGTTTTGAACTCCTGACCTTGAGCAATCCGCCCGCCTCGGCCTCCCAAGAGCTAGGATTACAGGCGTGAGCCACAGCGCCCGGCCAATACCTCAGATTTTAATCCAGCACCGCATGGGGTATTGGAAGAGTGTTCTCCATTCTTCATTTTTAATTTCTTTCTCCAACCGTGACAAACCCAGTTCTTACTATCTACAGTATATTAATTTACGTGTTCAATTCCACTATATGCAGAAAATTGTTTCAGAATTGCTTACCTACAATCCTGTGAGAATCACGTTTACTGACTAGTTTACTGCCAGTTCACTGTCCCTCAGACCGTTGGAGGGCCGGACTATAGTTAAAAAAAAACTATGAACAAATTCCTATGCACACTGCACATATCTTATTTTGAAGTAAAAAAACAAAGGGGCAAAAACACCTGCATATGGCCCTCGGGCCGTAGTTTGAGGACGCCTGCTCTATGGTACCCAACTATGCATTTAAAAATGGATAAGACGGTAAATTTTATGTCATGTATATTTTACCACAATAAAAATAAATTTTTTTTAAGTTTCAGGAGATACAGATTTTGCGTAATCTCAAACTATTTCTCCCAAGATGTTTATTAACTACAAGGGGGAAAGATAGTGACGTCACAGTGGAGATACCCAGCAGAAACCAAATGATCAAGTTCAACGTTACCAGTATAAGTCATATCAACACCATAACCCTGTTGTATGGTGCACGGGGAAGGACAACACATCATTTTTGTGGTCATCTTGCCAAAAATGCACAACCTTAGTCCAATCATGAGAAAACATCAAACTTGAATGGAGGAACGTTTGACAAGTACTGACCAGTACTGCTTACAGGTGTCGAGGTCATGAAAGAGATGAGCAAAGACTGAGAAGCTGCAGGAGATGAAGAAGAAATATCAACTAAATGCAGTGTGTGATCCTGGGTGGGATTCTGAAGCAGAAAAGGGACACTAGTGGAAAAACTGGTCTTTAGTTTAGCTAATATGTTAATTTTAACTTATTTAAATAATTTAAATTTAAAAATTTAGTTATTTCATGAAATGATTTTAAATGTAATTGAGTTAAATATGCTGATGTCAATTTTCTGGTTCTGATCTCTGTGCTGTGGTTATATGTAAGAAGTGAACTTTCGGGGAGTCGGGGTGAGGAATGCGTGGCGACTATACTATTGACTTGGAAGAGAGAAACCTGCCCTACCAATCATGAAACCCTCTGTTCATGGTGGTGTCTTTCAAATATGCAGTGGAATTTCCCAGACCTCAGAGATTCCTGGGTGGGTGTGGGGCCCCGTGGGAATCTAAGGGAGGGGTCCCTGGGCTCCTTTCCTCAGCACCTGTCCTTCCTTCACGAAAGTGTCAGACTCACTTGCGTAGCCACAAGCCCTCTGCCGGCTGGAAGGCTCTAGCGCCGGCGTCCTTTCCGCTGCTGCAGCCGGCGCAGGGGGCTCCCTCCTCTCTGGGGAAGTGGTGCTCTCCGGGATGCCGCACTCTGGACTTCCTGGGCACCATCTGCCCCTACTCTCTTCACTTCCCCAGGTCTGCGTTCTCACACCGAGGGGCCTCTCCTTGCTCCTCTCCTCCTGGGAATGAGCACTGCTGGCAACGGCCAAGACCACCACCCCCGCCCCCGCCCACTGGGGCCCTCCTGCGCCCTTTCTTCTGCCTTTCCCTGGCTTCCTGCGTCAGTCCTGCAGGTGTCACCTGTGTTGGGTTTGCATGTCTTCCCAGCTTCCTAGTTCCTCTGAAGTTAAGTCTGATGTGTGTGTTGATGGTGGGCTTCTCTTCTTTCTCCTCCCTTCCTTCCTCCTCCTCCTCCTCCTCCTTCTTCCTTCTTCTCCTGCTCCTCCTCCTTATCCTTTTCCTTTTCCTTCTCTGTCCTCCTTGGTGCCCTGTAGAGTTTCAAGGAGAGATGGGACGATTTAGACTTACGCTGCCGCCATGTTCCCACTGGACCGGCAGTCTGGCGCGGGAGCTGGGTGTCTGTGTGCCCCTCCACAGCAGCTCGCCGCCTGCCTCCTCGCCGCCCGTGCCCTCGTGGACGCACCCCCGGGCTCCCTCACCCTCTGGCCCTGGGAGGATTCAGACAATGGGGGAGGATACTGTTTGGAGACTGGAGAGGGGAGGAGAGGCTGTTGCTCCCCAGCTCTTCCTTGCCGCGCGTGGTGTGGCAGTGGCCATGCTCCTCCGCTGGCGGCTGCGGCTCTCGCCTGGAGATCCCTCCTAGGGTCCTGGCTCTCGTCGGGGTCTGTGGACGCCTCTACTGCCCGCCAGACCCAGGGAGATAGCAGCTCCCACTATTGCTGGTCCCCAGGTGCTTCACCCTCTTCACTGGTGTCCTTACCTCCGCCCACACCTCTGCGAACAGTCCCTTTTCTCAGGTGCCCATTTGAGTATGTCTTCTGGTTTCTCCAGGACCTGGGCTTACCCTGTGGACGCTGCTGGGCAAGTCTTGCTTTGGAGCAGGGTCGGCTCATGCAGGATCGGGGACACCGAGCGCACTGTGGGCTCAAGTCCACGGAGCAGAGGTGGGAGAAAGCACAGGCGGGACTCTCACAAAACTCACGACACCTGTGACGTGTCCGCGGGTTAACTCACACAAGAAATCGTCATGCTCCAGAAATGAGATGGCCCTAAGTTTTTAACTATCTGAAATGAACCATTTATTTTTCGGAAATGATAATTGCTAAGTTGGCAAGTCGCTGTCTGCAAACAGGCTCTCCTCAACTTGGTGACTCAGCCCCTGGCCCTTTGCCAAACTGGGTTGTGGGCAAATTCCACTTGCAGAATTGGTCTGCTTCCGTCAAAGCCAGATTCTCCCTTCCCCGGTGGGGGGGGGCAACGGGGGGGGGCGGGGAAGGCTGGACTTGACCTTCCGACTCAGGATATGCTGACTTGGGTGCCTGTGTTCAGGGATGGCTCCCTTGGGTTTCAGTGTGGGCTGGGCCTCTTCCAAGATGAGATGATGGAGGGTGGAGGGCAGCGGGCGGAGGGCGGAGGGTAGGCACCCACTGGGCAGGCCACACCTGAGTCATCTTCAGCCTCATCCAGGCAGGTGAAGTTGCTCCCTGCAGGAGTCACCAAGCCCAGCCCTCAGACCAGAATCCATCTATGGTTAGGAGAGTCTTGGGCTATCTCAGGCTCTTCAGCTAGAAAGGGGTCCAGCCCTCAGGGGTCTGCCTGCCGGGGTACACAGGTTGGGTTGGGCTGGGAAGATGGGGAACTGGTCACAGCTAGGGCTAGAAGGCCAAGTGGGACCAGAGCTGGGCTAGAGCACAAGCACCTGGGGCCTGAGTCAGGTCCCGGGCAGCCTGGCCTCCCCAGGCGTCTCGCCTCCTCCCCATCAGGCATTTAGGATCCATGTCGGGACCCAGCCCTGCCAGGAGACCGGGACTGTGGTGTGCTCATTGGAGGCATGGCGCTCACCCAAGGCAGCGTGTTAAAGAAGGGCAGGGTGTCAGGGGAGGGGACGGTGTGGAGGGGGCAAAGGGCATGGGACCCTGAGGCTGTGGGGAGCCAGGCTCTGGACTGGGCACTGGGCCAGAGTCTTGCTGAGTCGCCAAGTCCTGACGAGGGCCTGTCTGGGGCTGCTGAGCCCCTGAGAGAGGGAACTAGGAAGGACACCCCAGGGTGGGGGCTCGCGGGAAGGAGCCTGCAGGGTCTGGAAGCCATCCCAGAGGTAGTAGGTGACGTCTGTCAGGGGAACAGGTACAGGGAGGGCCCCTGTGGGGGTGGGGGGAACACATGCAGCAGCAGAGGAAACAGAGAAGGAGTTTGACAGGTCCAGGGGGTCCCTCAGCCCAGTTCCCACCAACCATGTCCCAGAAGCACCCCCCGCCCCCTGCAGTGCTGGCCTGATGCCCTGGGTGGAACACTCTGAAATTTGGCTGTAATGAGGGACAGAGTTGTCTGGACCTGCTTGAGCTCCAGGGCACCCCAATTTCATGGCCCTTTCTGGGTCCATAGGATCTTACATATAAATATTTGTAAAGCATATAAGAGTCAATTATTATATTCTTTTTCTTGGAGGCCCTCTCCAAAGTGTTCACACCCTGATCCACCCCTGTCCAAAGGAGATGGCCCTGTGGCCTGTGACCCAGAGGTCCTGCTGTACCCATTGCCCACCCCAGGGTCCCAGCCACAGCCCCAGAGCCCCCAGCACCACATGGGAATGTGAGAGGGCCTCAGCTCCTGGGGCCCAGGCTGACGTGGCCCTCAGTCAGGTAAACACTAATCAGGCCCTGCCACACCCAGGATGGCAGCTCCGAGGGATGAGGGAGGCTGCATGGAGGGAGGTGGCCTCAGACTCCTGCCCCAGGCCTGGGCCTTCTCACCTCAAATCCTGGCCAGCAGGGGTCACTTCCCCCAGCCCTCTGGCTCCAAGGCAGTCTCATGCCCCAGCCACCTCCTGGCCCACCCTACTGGTTGTTTGGGGCTCACTGCCAAGAGACACTTCCCTAGCACCTCAGTGACAAGGACAAGGGAACAGGTGTCTATTAAGAGATTGCATGCTTTGTCCCACCCACAGCATGCAAGTGACATAGCCAAGAAGTCATGGATGGTTGTCCCCATTTTATAGATGAGGAAACTGAGGCTCAGGTTTGGCTAGTGACTAAGGGACGCAGTATGTGGCAGGTGGCTTGAGGCATCTCTGTCCATTCTGAGTAACTAGGGAGCAGCCTGGTTCCCTGCGAACGTGATGTGCTGGGAGCCGGTGAAGCTGCTTTCCGGGAACTTCCAGCTAGGGCCAGAAGCACCTCCCTGAGTGGTGGTAGCATCCTCTGTCTACTCCTCCAGGACCCCTGGCGGGGGGGGGGGGGAACACTGCTGACCTCACAGAGCCTCCCTGAGAGGCTGGGCCCCAAGGCACAGAGAAGATTGGGTTCCCTCATTTGCCAGCTGCCCCGGCACTGGGCCACTCACGTGCTTGGGTGAGAATCAGCTGACCGGCAAGCCAGGGTGACTACACTTCTGGTCATTGCTGTGTCCTCATCTGCCCTGGGCAAGGCACTACCCTGAGCACCCCACCTGCCCACCAACGCGGCAAAGCTGCTCTGCAGGGCCAGGGTCCTTGGCAACTGGGGAATCATGCCCCCCCCCACTTGTGCTCCTGGGCACTGGTGCTGCCCAGGCGCCCAGCCCCATAGGACCTCCAACTCCCTGACTAGGCCATACTGGGGACCTGAGCAGCAGGCTGGAAGTCCCAGGCCTCATCACCAGGTACACACTAGTGCCCAGGCTTGGGGACCTTAGGACCCAGAGGACTGGCAGGGCTACTGTCCCCAAGTGCTCTCATCCACCAGAGCACTCAGGACCCCTGCCTTGGGGGAGGGGCATGTCCAGAGCTGGCCTCTCCTGTCCAGCCTCAGCCCTGCTCCCTGTCCCTGTCCTTCACAGGGTCCCTAGGACATGGGGTGCGGGGATCCCATGCTGCCACCCCACCGCTGGGGCGGCTCCGCCCAGCCTCTTCCTGCTGCCACCGCCTTTGCTGACTCACCTGCCCAGCCTCCTACTGGGTTGGGGCGGGGGCTTGGTGCCCCAGAACCCAGAGAGGCAGCAGAGGCGTCTATAAAAGCACGTTGGACCAGTCGCCGGCATACTACTTGGCTACCGCCAGCTGCCGCACGATGCTCGGAGGACTGGGGAAACTTGCCGCTGAGGGCCTGGCCCATCGCACTGAGAAGGCCACTGAGGGAGCCGGTAAGGATCCTGGCGCTCTTTTCCACCTGGGCCCGTCGGAAGCTGATCCCAGCAGGCAGGAGAGGGCCTTGGCCCCGTGGGGAACTCTGCCTACCTGCCCCACGGGACAGGATGTGGCTGGGGCGAAAGCCAGGAGGGCAGCTCAGCGTGAAGCGGGTGCTGTGACTGAGGCTCAGCCTGCCCCTGGGGTCTGTGGCTGAGGCCCAGGTGGGGCCAGCCCAGAGGAGGCTCCCGGGGACAGGGGGCAACCTAAATCCTGGGTGAGCAGCTGGCAGCTTGGGGTCTCCCCTCTGGAGACCTGGGGAGCTCTTCTGTGTCAAAACAGCCTCTCCTGAATAGCCTATGCTGAAAAAGGAAGATGGATATTTATTTATTTATTTAGAGACAGAGTCTCACTCTGTTGCCCAGGCTACAGTGCCTTGACATCAGCCTAGCTCACAGCAACCTCAAACTCCTGGGCTCAAGCAATCCTGCTGCCTCAGCCTCCCGAGTAGCTGGGACTACAGGCATGCGCTGGTTAATTTCTTTCTATTTATAGTAGAGACGGGGTCTCGCTCTTGCTCAGGCTGGTTTCGAACTCCTGACCTCGAGCAATCCGCCCGCTTCGGCCTCCCAGAGTGTTAGCATTACAGGCGTGAGCCACTGCGCCCGGCCTATTTATTTTTACTATACGTTAAAGTTTCAAATATATATATATTTTTTTGAGACAGAGTCTCGCTTTGTTGCCCAGGCTAGAGTGAGTGCCGTGGCGTCAGCCTAGCTCACAGCAACCTCAAACTCCTGGGCTCAAGCAATCCTACTGCCTCAGCCTCCCGAGTAGCTGGGACTACAGGTACGCGCCACCATGCCAGGCTAATTTTATATATATATATATATATATATATATATATATATATATATATATATATTAGTTGGCCAATTAATTTCTTTCTTTCTTTTTTTTTTTTTTTTTTGAGACAGAGTCTCACTTTGTTGCCCAGGCTAGAGTGAGTGCCGTGGCGTCAGCCTGGCTCACAGCAACCTCAATCTCCGGGGCTCAGCGATCCTATTGCCTCAGCCTCCCGAGTAGCTGGGACTACAGGCATGCGCCACCATGCCCGGCTCATTTTTTGTATATATATTTTTAGTTGGTCAATTAATTTATTTCTATTTTTGGTAGAGACAGGGTCTCGCTCAGGCTGGTTTCGAACTCCTGACCTCGAGCAATCCGCCCGCCTCGGCCTCCCAAAGTGCTAGGATTACAGGCGTGAGCCACCGCGCCCGGCCTCTATTTTTTATAGTAGAGACGGGGTCTTACTCAGGCTGGTTTTGAACTCCTGACCTTGAGCAATCTGCCCGCCTCGGCCTCCCATCAAATATTTCTTCATTAAGAAGCCACTAAGGCTGAGCGTGGTGGCTCACGCCTGTAATCCCTAGCACTCTGGGAGGTCGAGGCGGGCGGATCACGCAAGTTCAGGAGTTCAAAACCAGCCTGAACAAGAGCGAGACCCCATCTCTACTAAAATAGAAAGACATTAATTGGCCAACTAAAAATACATAGAAAAAGCCGGGCATGGTGGTGCATGCCTGTAGTCCCAGCTACTCGGGAGGCTGAGGCAGGAGGATCATTTGAGCCCAGGAGTTTGAGGTTGCTGTGAGCTAGGCTGACGCCACGGCACTCACTCTAGCCTGAGCAACAGAGTGAGACTCTGTCTCAAAAAAAAAAAAAAAGCCGCTAAGTCTGATTCTGTTCAAAGTCAAAAAGGCCATTTTCAATGTCTCCCAAGTCCCTGGAAACCCATTTCGCATGCAGAGGTGCGCGCTGCCTGCGGGAAGGCTTGCTCTCCTGTCGGGCGTTACTGGGAAGAAGTTCCTGCTGGAGTTAACGGCTGCAGACATGTCCTTACTTCATTTGTGACTTTGCAGCTGGTGTTGACCACCCCTTTAATGTTTCACCAGCCCTCTAGCTTTGCACCATTTCCATTTTGTAGATGAGGGAACCAAGCAGTGGAGGGTGGAGTAAGAATTAGAACCAGTTCTTCTGACTCCGAAATCTTTCTGATCCAGCAGGCTCCCACCCACACCTTACACAACCGGAGGAGGGCAGAGAAATCCCTCTTATTGGAGGAATTGCCTTGGGGGACTTAAAGGCTTCAGGATTTGACCCTAGGCAGAATAGCCGGCACATCCTGCTGGGCTGTGACGGGGCAAACAGGCCTGGCCTGGGCTCCGGGCCCCAGCTGGCAGGAGGGCCAGCTCGTGGGCATTCCAGGCCCACCAGGCAGGGGCAGGGCCCCGTGCCCTAGCTGGGCTCACTCAGCTGTCTCCCAGCATCTCTGAAGGAAGCCGGCTGGGAGTCCTTCCCGTGAACCAGCCCATCCTGGCTGGGGACAGCATCCTGGAGCCCCACCCTGGATGGCCAGAGGCACCTAGGCCCACAGGCCTGCAGGTGCCCTCACTCTGGATTTGTCTCTTTTCAGTTCATGCCGTGGAGGAAGTGGTGAAGGAGGTGGTGGACCATGCCAAGGAGGTTGGGGAGAAAGGTAAGGCGGGAGGGAGGCGGGGGGGGGGGAGGGGAGGCAGGGAAGCTGGGTGCTAGGGCCAACCCCTTCTTTGACTAAGCAGGTCAATCTCTGCCCTGCTGCTGCATCCTTTCAGCTGGTGTGCTATAATCCATGCGCCTCTGCGGCCACAGAATCCGCTCTGCGTTAGGGCTCCATCCAGTTAGTCCTCTCTGTCTTAAGAAGACAAGGTCACAAGACTATGTGATAGTGTGCTGGGACAAAACATTTAAGATATAAAATTGTATGTTTATGTAAATACATATTTATATAAAGATTATGTGTGTACGTGTGCTGTGAATAGGACTATGTAAACAGTTTATGTATGCCTCATTCCTTTCCTACAAAATAGATTCCAGATGGATCAAGGACTTAGATTTAAATGCATGAATTTATTAAATTGTTAGATGACAGTTGTGTTAAGTCAGGCTGCTATAAAGAAATACCATGAACTGGGTGGCTTATAAACAACAGACGTTTATTTCCCATAGTTCTAGAGGCTGGGATGTCCAAGAGTAAGGCGGGTGTCTGATACGGCCCCTTCTGGTTCCCAGATGGCAACTTCCAGCAATGTCCTCGCATGGAAGGAGCCAGCTGGCTCTCTGTGGTCCCTTTCATAAGGGCGCTAATTCCAGCCTCTGAATACCATCCTATTAGGGGTGAGGATTTTGACATGTGAGCTTGGGGGAGCACAAACCCGTCAGACCATAGTGACAGCACAGGAGACTATGATGCAATCTCAGGGACGGGAGGATCTTTTCAACTACAGCAGAAATTCCAGCAGCCATAAGAAAATATTAGGTCAATTTGACAATACAAAACTTCAAAATTTTCCTTAGTAAAAAATACCCCAACAAACTATAAACCAATCCAAAATGACAAACTGATGAAAAATATTTATAATAAAAATGATAATCCAATGTAACAACCCAATATAAAAATGGCCAAAAGATTCAAGCAGGCAGTTTGCAGAAAGATGAAGGATGAGTATTTAATACACCCATGAGCAGGTGCTCTGTCTCACTCCACTGCAGAAATGCAAGTTGTGGGCGAGTAGACCAGATCTGAATTCATTCCGCTAGGAGCCCTGCCACCCTCGGTCCCACTGGGCTGCTCCAGGGACCTGTCCAATAAGACAGCCTCATCCCACAGCCACTCCAGGGGACGCTAGCTCAGTGCATGGCTCACCAGACATTCTTCCTCTTTCTTCCCAACAGCTATTGGCGATGCCTTAAAGAAGGCCCAGGAGTCAGGGGACAAAGTGGTGAAGGAGTTCACTGAGACAGTGACCAACACAGTCACTAATGCCGTCACCCATGCAGCGGAGGGCCTAGGCAAGCTGGGACAGTGAGCACAGCTGCCACCACCATCAACCCTTCCCGAATCTCAATAAAAACCCTCAAATGTGTACACTGAGTCCTGGATTTATTTCTATTTGGATAAAAATGCTAAGCCAAGTATTTTTCACTGAGAACACCATGCATGTCCCCGGTTTCTCCTCTGCCGGGTGGACGCCAGAACAAGACACCTGCTGCAGGGTGGATAGGTTCCCCTGAACCTATCGGATGCTTCACTCTCGCATTCTAAGATTTCTCATCAGTAAGGAGCTCTTAAAGGATCATTAGTGTCTATGCTACATGTCCTAAAAGGCTGTTTCCCCAGAAACTATGTATCTTAATAGCTTTCAGGCCCCCCAATGCTTTAAAGACACCTCAAGGAGGACAATAATTTGTCTTGCATGTTTTTGGGGTTTTCTTGAAATGTTCTTGCAGGACTCAGGGAGGATAACAGATCAACCTAATAAGAGTTTAGCTCGGCAGGCTCCCACTGAGCCGCTTCATGTAAGTTTCTGCTTATAGTTACAGAATCCGGTCAAGGAGGAACTGAGTCCACTGCCTACTGGTTGTAGAAGCCAGTGTTGAATCTCCGCTTGGAGACTTGTGTCAGGCTTGTTGGTAGTGCGCAAGAATGCCTGGTCTTCTCTCTTTCCTCCCACAAGCAAGTCACTATCCTAGAAGTTAAACACACAACAGGAGTTCAAGACCAGCCTAGGCAACATAACCAGACCTCAGTCTCAAAAAATTTTTTTTTTTCTTTTTTTTTTTTAATTATTTTTTTTATTTTGGCATATTATGGGGGTACAGATTTTAAGGTTTCAATAAATGCCCATTTCCCCCCCTCCCCCCAAAAGTCTGAGTCTCCATCATGACCATCCCCCAGATGGTGCACATCTCACTCACTATGTATGTATATACCCGCCCCCCTCCCCCCAGTCTCAAAAAATTTTTAAAAAATAAAGAAAAGAAAAACAATTGGAATAAAAAAAGAGAAATGACTTGTAAAAATATGGCATCCTTTATTAATCTTGCTGGAAGCAAAAATTTGTTCTCAGCAGAAGTTAGAAGAAAAGGTATTTTGGTGAAAGAATAAGTTAGGTGCTCACCATATTTCTGGCTGTCTTCTAGCATTAGCCTCACAAGTTTCTGAATAGCCCAGGAATCTCCAGTGTCTTGGCTTTGGAACACTTGCTACTGTCCAGCTAGAGGCGGACCTTGTACCTTGGTTTGGTTGATGATGATTTTTTTTTTTTTGAGACAGAGTCTCGCTTTGTTGTCCAGGCTAGAGTGAGTGCCGTGGCGTCAGCCTAGCTCACAGCAACCTCAAACTCCTGGGCTCGAGCAATCCTACTGCCTCAGCCTCCCGAGTAGCTGGGACTACAGGCATGCGCCACCATGCCCGGCTAATTTTTTATATACATATCAGTTGGCCAATTAATTTCTTTCTATTTTATAGTAGAGACGGGGTCTCACTCAGGCTGGTTTTGAACTCCTGACCTTGAGCAATCCGCCTGCCTCGGCCTCCCAGAGAGCTAGGATTACAGGCGTGAGCCACCTCGCCCGGCCTGATGATGATTTTTTTTTTTTTTTTTTTTTTTTTGAGACAGAGTCTCACTTTGTTGTCCAGGCTACAGTGAGTGCCGTGGCGTCAGCCTAGCTCACAGCAACCTCAAACTCCTGGGCTTGAGTGATCCTTCTGCCTCAGCCTCCCGAGTAGCTGGGACTACAGGCATGTGCCACCATGCCCGGCTAATTTTTTATATATATATCAGTTGGCCAATTAATTTCTTTCTATTTATAATAGAGACGGGGTCTCGCTCTTGCTCAGGCTGGTTTTGAACTCCTGACCTTGAGCAATCCGGCCGCCTCGGCCTCCCAAGAGCTAGGATTACAGGCGTGAGCCACAGCGCCCGGCCCTGATGATGATTTTTGATCCCCCGATCCAAATCCAAGCTCGGAAGGATGAGGACATTGTGGGTGGCAGTGTAGACTGAAATACCTTCTTTGGATGGCAGTTCCTCTCACAGGTCTTTATTCTTCAGGTGTGCACAGGTACATACAGGTGCCCAAAGGGCGAACACACAGATTCATTATAGAATGTTTGTACCAGCAAGAGACTGGAAACATCCTAAAGCGCTGACAGAAATCACTTAGATGGCAAGACTTATTGTGCTTATTAGGTTTGGCACACAGTATGGAGTTGACACCTGTTACTTCCAGTGTATTATAAATTCCTTAGCTTGAAAATGGAACCTGATGCTAGGTGGCCACCAACAGGGACTGGCTAAAAAATATTGCATATATAGTATATGAAATGGAATATTCCATGGCTGTTAAAAATGAGGAAAATGTACATACATCATTCAGGAAAATGTACAGTAAAGTAATAAGCTGCAAGATATATATGTAGAATGAGTTCATTTTTATAAAGCAAACATAATTGTGTAAGAGTAGAAAAAACTGGTAGCATATACATCGCACACATATGAATGGTGGCCGTCTCTGTGTGTCTGTGGGGATATGGGAAATCCTCTCTTCCATGTTACATATTTCTGCGAAGCATAAATTTAAGAGAAAAACCAATATAGATGTCTTTTTAAATGAGGTCATGGAAGGTTATTCAGGATAACTTATTCAAGATAACTTCCTAGGAAGTGCTACTCAAAGTTTGCTGGTTTGGGAACTTTGTTACCACTTGATAACTGAGAGGGTTTGGAGACTCACAGCAATTTGACTTTGCCCAGACCTCCCCGAGAGGGATCAGGGATGATTCTTGTTGAGCCGGGTACAGACAGCGTGGGTTGTTGAACTTGCGCAGCAAGTTACATGTAAACTAGCCACGGGCAGGACCACATGCCCCGATGAATTAGATAAACAAACACACTGGCTGGGACTCTCTGGTCTACTCCACAGAAAGCTGGAAAAGCACTGTGCTCACCCCCTGGCTTCACTCTGCAGGCTGCTGTTATACATAAGCACTTCCTTTCATCTCTGGGTTTCTTTTTACTGTGTGTGGGTGTTTTCTCTTTACTGTGTGTGGGTGTTGTGCAATGAGGGCAGTGAACTCAACCTCAGGCAAACTCTAAACGTGTTATAAAGAGCAATAGATTTTGTGTGAATATTTTAATGTCAGTTAA
This sequence comes from Microcebus murinus, assembly GCF_040939455.1. Lineage (NCBI taxonomy): Eukaryota > Metazoa > Chordata > Mammalia > Primates > Cheirogaleidae > Microcebus > Microcebus murinus. Next base: position 67,931,994 of record NC_134117.1, read on the forward strand.
AAAACAAAAGCAATAGAGTGATGTCAACAAAAATGGTGGAGTTAGGATCCCCCCAAATTCTCTCCTTCATAAAAGCAATGAAAAAACCAAGAAATAAACAACAATGACAACAAGAATCAACTCTTCCAGAACTCTGGGAGTTAACTGAAAGCTTGTAGCAATCTAGGGAGAATTTATTCAAAATAAATAAAAACCAGGCTGGTCCGAAGTAGTGAGTTAATCTCAACAGATGGTTCACAGTCAGGTACAGATTGAATCCTTGTTCTATCTTTTCTCCCCTTCTCCCTACCGTGTTTCCCCTAAAATAAGACCTACCCATAAAATAAGCGCTAGCAGGATTTCTAAGCATTTGCGCAATATAAGCCCTACCCAGAAAATAAGACCTAGCGATGGGCCTGCTATGCAGCGTATCTGCACAACCCATGCATTTCATCGTGGAGCGGTAAAGAAGACGAGCAGCCCTTCTCATCTGCCCCATGAGAGCTCTAGTGCTCGACATGAGAGAGTGGGGCCAATGGTTCTAAAGGAAATAGAGTTGCAAGAAATTCAGGATGGAATTCGGGGTTTGGAGAGTTATGATGATGTTCCAGAAGAAGACGACTTAAGTATATTCGAATAAATATAGATTGTTGTACCATACTTAAAAAAAAAATAACACATCCCCTGAAAATAAGCCCTAGGGTGTCTTCTTGAGGAAAAATAAATATAAGACCCTGTCTTATTTTAGGGGAAACACAGTACTGCACTTGATAGCCTCAGAAACAATAAAATTGGGGGAAAAAAATGGTCAGGCATGGTGGCTCATGCCTGTAATCCCAGCACTTTAGGAGGTCAAGGTGGGAGGATATCCTTGAGCCCAGGAGTTCGAAACCAACCTGGGCACCACAACAAGATTCAATCTCTACAAAAAATTAAAAAATCAGCCAGGCGTGGTGGCGAGTACTTGTAGCCCTAGATACTTGGAGGCCTGAGGCAGGAGGATCACTTGAGCTCAAGAGCTTGAAGTTACAGTGAGCTATGATCAGGCCACTGCCTGCCAGCCTGGGGAACAGAAGGAGACCCTGTCTCCAAAAGTCAAAAAAAAATTTTTAAAGCACATTAAAATGAAGCGAACAAAATCTTCCTAAGAACAGCAAGCTTCCTGGTGTTTTTAACTTGCTGTATTTATTCTCATCTCCTCACTGCTGGCTCCACTGCAACCTTGAAAACTAACAGCCCATAATTGCAGTGAAAACCGACAGAGCAGGGTTGGCATTCTTTCAAAGCCTCATTCCCGGAGAACTGTCATTATTTAACCTGGCTTGTGGTTTCCAGGAAGACCCCACTGCCAGGATGTCTTTATTTGTCCTGACTAGGAGCTCCTCGGTGCAAAAAAGCTCTTTCCTTAGGTCCATTTGTCAAAAACATTTATTAATAGAAGCCATTGTTTAAGGTGGTGTCTGCATGAGGCGGTAGATAACAGCTTGGGCAAACAATAGAGTAACTAAAAGCCTGAAAGGAGAAACTGGGTAATGGGAATCCATAGGGGCTCTGAAAATTCTAACATATTCCCAGGAATCTATAAGGCTACTCCCACATGTAGGGCTGTGTGCTTGCTCATTAAAGACCTGGCCACGCACAGTGGCTCACGCCTGTAATCCTAGCACTTCGGGAGGCCAAGGTGGGAGGATCCCTTGAGGCCAGGAGACCAAGACCAGCCTGAGCAAGAGCGTGATCCAGTCTCTACAAAAACAGAAAAATTAGCCAGGTGTGGTCCCAGCTGCTCAGGAGGCTGAAGCAGGAGGATCTCTTGAGCCCAGGAGTTTGAGGTTGCTGCGAGCTATGATGATGCCACTGGGCCAGAGACAGAGCTAGACTCTGCCTCAAAAAAAGAAAAAGAAAAAAAAAAGATCTGTGAAGGCTCAAAGCTTTCACCTCTGACTGACCTTGAGGCTCTGAGCAAGCAGGAAGTGAAGGCTAAGGTAGGGATGTAACCACTTGGCTGAGTGTTGGCGGGGAGCCCCGACACACACACAGAATACGGAGTTCCTTGGCATAGCTTAGAGTCATGTTTGTTCTAGGCATTTAAAGAAATCTCTGTCTAATCATTGGCTGACCACTAAGCTAACTGAGTACAACATCAGTGGTCACACAGAACAAAGAAAACAGACTGCACAATTAGTTCAGAAAGGTCACTAAGCACTGAACGATAACAACAACAAATTGCAGGAGGGGGTATGGAATCTAATTTCCAGAGTTGTCTCATTATATTATTTAAAACATCCAGTTTTCAGAAAAAAAATTACAAGAAATTCAAAGAAAGATGTTTTGGCCCATTCACAGTGAGGAAAAAACAACAGAAACTGTTCCTGAGGAAGCCCACATATTGGATTTACTTGAAAAAGACTTTAAATCAATTATTTTACACATCTAAAGAGCTATAGCAAACCACATCTAAAGAATTAAAGGAAAGTATGAAATTGATACTAGAGAATACAAATAAAGAGATAGAAATTATTTTTTAAAAGAACCAAATAGAAATTCTAGAATTGAAAGTACAATTGAAACAAAAATTTTATTAGAGGGGCTCAAGAATGGATTTCAGCAAGCATAAAAAAGAATCAGAGCCGGGCGCGGTGGCTCACACCTGTAATCCTAGCACTCTGGGAGGCCGAGGCGGGCGGATTGCTCGAGGTCAGGAGTTCGAAACCAACCTGAGTAAGAGCGAGACCCTGTCTCTACTATAAATAGAAAGAAATTAATTGGCCAACTAATATATATAGAAAAATTAGCCGGGCATGGTGGCGCATGCCCAGCTACTCGGGAGGCTGAGGCAGGAGGATTGCTTGAGCCCAGGAGTTTGAGGTTGCTGTGAGCTAGGCTGACACCAGGGCACTCACTCTAGCCTGGGCAACAAAGCGAGACTCTGTCTCAAAAAAAAAAAAAAAAGAATCAGAGAACTTGAAGATAGATCAAATGAAATTATCGAACCTGAAGAACAGAAAGCAAAAGGAATGAATAAAAATGTTTTTCATTTATTTTTAGCAATGTTTTGTGGTTTTCAGCATACAAATCTTTCACTTTCTTGGCTATATTTATTCCTAGATGTTATATTATTTTGGGTGCTATTGTAAATGAAATTGCTTTCTTAATTTCCTTTTCAGATTTTTCATTGCTATTATATAGAAATACAACTTACTTTTTTTTTTTTTTTTTAGACAGAGTCTCACTCTTTTGCCTGAGCTAGAGTGCCGTGGCGTCAGCCTAGCTCACAGCAACCTCAAACTCCTGGGCTCAAGGGATCCTCTTGCCTCAGCCTCCTGAATAGCTGGGACTACAAGCATGCGCCACCATGCCCAGCTAATTTTTTCTATATATTTTTAGTTGGCCAATTAATTTCTTTCTATTTTTAGTAGAGATGGGGTCTTGCTTTGGGTCAGGCTGGTTTCAAACTCCTGACTTTGAGCAATCCGCCCGTCTTGGCCTCCCAGAGTGCTAGGATTACAGGCTTGAGCCACCACGCCCGGCCTACAACTTACTTTTTTTTTTTTTTTTTTTTTGAGACAGAGTCTCACTTTGTTGCCCAGGCTAGAGTGAGTGCCGTGGCGTCAGCCTAGCTCACAGCAACCTCAATCTCCGGGGCTCAGCGATCCTACTGCCTCAGCCTCCTGAGTAGCTGGGACTACAGGCATGCGCCACCATGCCCGGCTAATTTTTTGTATATATATTTTTAGTCGGTCAATTGATTTATTTCTATTTTTGGTAGAGACGGGGTCTCGCTCAGGCTGGTTTCGAACTCCTGACCTTGAGCAATCCGCCCGCCTCGGCCTCCCAAAGTGCTAGGATTACAGGCATGAGCCACCACGCCCGGCCTACAACTTACTTTTATGTGTTAATTTTGTACCCTGCAATTTTGCTAAATTAATTTATTAGCCCTAGTGGGGGGCGGTGTATGTGTGTGTGTGTGTGTGTGTTCTATGAGTTTTCTATATATAGAATCATGTCATCTGCAAATAGACAGTTTCATTTCTTCCTTTCTAATTTAGATGTCTTTTATTTCTTTTTCTTGTCTAATTACCCTGGCTAGGACTTCCAGCTCAATGTTGACTAGTAGCTGTGAAAGTATCTTGTTCATAGGGGAAAGCTTTCCATTTTTCACTAGTGAGTATAATGTTAGCTGTGGATTATTCATAAAAATTCCTTTTATTATATTTAGGGAGCTCCTTCTATTTCTAGTTGAGTGTATTTATAAAAGGGTGTTGAATTTTGTCAGATACGTTTTCTGCATTTATTGAGATGATTACGTGTGTTTTGTCCTTTGTTTTACTAATGTGATGTGTTACATTGATTGGTTTTCTTATGTAGAGTCACCTGGCATTCCTGAGATAAATCTCACCTGGTCATGGTGTATCTTACTTTTTTTTTTTCTACTTTTAATAAGCTGTTGGCTTTGGTTTGCTAGTATTTTATATCTATACTCATAAAAGATATAGGTGCATAGTTTTCTATTCCTGTGATGTTATTGTCTGGCATTGGTATCAGGGTTATACTGGCCTCATAGAAGGAGTTAAAAGTCTTCTATTTTTTGGAAAAGTTTGTGAAGGGATTAGTTTTAATTCTCCTTTAAATATTTGTTAGAATTCATCAATGAAGCCACCAGAGCCTGAACTTTTTTTTCCTGGTTTGGGGCATTGTTTTATTTTTTTGTTTGTTTCTATTTATTTGTTTTTAAAATATACATCACATAAAGTTTACCATTGTAACCATTTTTAAGTGACAGTTCAGTGGCATTAAGTATATTCACATTGTTGTGAAACCACCACCACTATACACCTCCAGGACCTTTTCATCATTCCATACTGAAACTCCGTACCCATTAAACATTAACTGCCCATTCTCCCTTTCCTCTACACCCTGGTAACCACTGTGCTGCTTTCTGTCTCTGTGTGTTGGGAGGTTTTTGATGACTGATTAATCTCTTTACTTGTTATAGGTCTGGTGAGATTTTCTATTTCTTCTTGAGCCAGTTATGCTAATTTGTATGTTTTTAGGAATTTGTTGGCATATAATATTTTTTTAACAGTTACAGCTTTGCATGTAATACTTTTTCTTTTTTTAAATTCATTAATTTATTTTATTTTTAAAAATTTCAAGGCCAGGTGTGGTGGCTCACGCCTGTAATCCTAGCACTCTGGGAGGCCGAGGCTGGAGGATCGCTCGAGGTCAGGAGTTCGAAACCAGCCTGAGCGACAGCGAGACCTCGTCTCTACTATAGATAGAAAGAAATTAATTGGCTAACTAATATATATTGAAAAAATTAGCTGGGCATGTTGCCGCATGCCTGTAGTCCCAGCTACTCGGGAGGCTGAGGCAGTAGGATCCCTTGAGCCCAGGAGTTTGAGGTTGCTGTGAGCTAGGCTGACGCCATGGCACTCACTCTAGTCTGGGCAACAAAGCGAGACTCTGTCTCAAAAAAAAAAAAATTTCATAATATTATGGGGTTACAAACATTTTGTTTACATATATTGTCTTTGCATAGCCCAAGCCAGAGGTACAAGCATGCCCATCCCCCAAACAGTGCACCCTGCACCTATTAGTTATAAACTTATCCATCCCCTCCACCCCCCTCCGACCTGCCCAGCACCCGATGAATATTACTTCCATTTGAGCACCTAAGTGTTGGCATACAATTTTTTATAGTATTGTCTTGAAATCAGTTAAATTTCTGTAAAGTCAATAATAATGTTTCAATTTTCATTCTGATTTTAGTTATTCGCTGCTTTTCTTTTTTTTCTCAGTCAGTCCAGCTAAAAGTTCATCAAATTTGTTGGTTTTTTTTTTTTTTTTTTTTTTTGAGACAGAGTCTCACTTGTTGCCCAGGCTAGAGTGAGTGCCGTGGTGTCAGCCTAGCTCACAGCAACCTCAAACTCCTGGGCTCAAGCGATCCTCCTGCCTCAGCCTCCCGAGTAGCTGGGACTACAGGCATGTGCCACCATGCCCCGCTAATTTTTTCTATATATATTAGTTGGCCAATTAATTTCTTTCTATTTATAGTAGAGACGAGGTCTCGCTCTTGCTCAGGCTGGTTTCGAACTCCTGACCTTGAGCAATCCGCCCGTCTCGGCCTCCCAGAGAGCTAGGATTACAGGCGTGAGCCACCGCGCCCGGCCTGGTTTTTTTTTTGAGACAGAGTCTCACTTTGTTGCCCAGGCTAGAGTGAGTGCTGTGGCGTCAGCCTAGCTCACAGCAACCTCAATCTCCGGGGCTCAGCGATCCTACTGCCTCAGCCTCCCGAGTAGCTGGGACTACAGGCATGCACCACCATGCCCGGCTAATTTTTTGTATATATATTTTTAGTTGGTCAATTAATTTATTTCTATTTTTGGTAGAGACGGGGTCTCGCTCAGGCTGGTTTCGAACTCCTGACCTTGAGCAATCCGCCCGCCTCGGCCTCCCAAAGTGCTAGGATTACAGGCGTGAGCCCCCACGCCCGGCAAATTTGTTGGTTTTATCAATGAATCAGCTTTTGGTTTTGTCAATTATCTTTTTTTCTATTCTCTATTTCATTTTTCCCTGCTCTAATCTCTAATATTTCCTTCCTTCTGTTGGCTACAGATTTCATTTGCTCTTTTTTTATATATCTTTCTTTTGCTGGCCATAGTTTTAGTTTCCTCTTCTTTTACACCTTAGGGTGAAGGGTTAGGTTGTTGATTTGAGATTGTTCTTTCCTAAATGGGCATTTACAGCTATAAATTTCCCTCTGAGTACAGCTTTCACATCACCCCATAAGTTTTTGCATGTTGCATTTTCATTTTAATTAATCTAAAAGTATTTTAGTTTCTCTAGTGATTTTTTCTTTGAGCCATTGGTTGTTTAAAAGTGTTGTTTAGTTTTCGTGTATTTGCAAAATTTCCAGTTTTTCTTATTATTGATTTCTAGCTTCATTCCATCGTAGCTAGAAAAGATACTTTATATGATTTGATCTTTTTAATTTCATTGAGAATTGTTTTATGGCCTAATATATGGTCTATCATGGGGAATGTTCCATATATATGCATGTGCTTGAGAAGAATATATACTCTGCTGTTATTGGGTGGAGTGTTTTATACATGTCTGTTAGGTCTCGTTGGCTTACAGTGTTCAATTCCTTTAGTTTCCTTTTGATTTTGTCTAAATGTTCTATTTATTATTGAAATAGGAACCCCAAAGTCTCTGTTATTATAGAACTATTTCTTCCTTCAATCTTGTCAGTTTGTTTTATATATGATAGGGCTGATTTTTGGTCCATATATGTTTATAATCATTATATCTTATTGATAATTTGACTCTCTTATAAACACAAAATGTTCTTCTTTGTGTCTTGTAACATTTTTTTTTTGGCTTAAAATATATTGAGTCTGATACTAGCACAGCCACCCCAGCTCTCTTTTAGTTGCTATTTATATGGATTCTCTTTCCATTTTTTCACTTTCAACCAATTTGTGTCTTTGGGTCTAAAATGAGTCTTTTGTAAGCAGCATAGTTGGATCATGTATCATGTACTGTGCTCATAGTTTTCAGCATTAAATTTATTTATTTATTTTTTAAAATTTCAATAGATTTAGGAGTACAAGTGTTTTTGTTACATGGATGAATTGTATAATGCTGAAGTCAGCACTTTCAGTATATCTGCCACTGGAATAGTGTACATTGTACACAATTTTTAGCCCTCATTCCCCTTTTTTCCTTCCCCCTTCCTAGTTTTTAGTGTCCATTACACCACATTATGATCTTATATACCTTTCATTTAGCTCCCACTTATAAGTGGTAACATGCGGTATTTGGTTTTCCATTCCTGTGATACTTAGGATAATGGTGTCCAGTTCCATGCAAGTTCCTGCAAAAGACGTTCCTTCCTGCAAAAGACATTCCATTCCTTTTTATGTCTGAGTAGTACTTGATGGTGTATAAAGACCACATTTTCTTTATTCATTCATTAGCTGATGGGCACTTAGTTTGGTTCTATATCTTTGTGATTGTGGATTGTGCTAGAATGAACATTTGGGTGCAATTGTCTTTTTGATAAAATGATTTCTTTTCCTTTGGGTAGATCCCCAGTAGTGAGATTGCTGTGAATCGAATAGTAAGTTTACTTTTAGTTCTTTGAGGACTCTCCATACTGTTTTCCATAGAGGCTGTACTAATTTGCACCCCCACTAATAATGTATAAGAGTTCCCTTTCCACTGCCTCCAAACCAATGTATATTGTCTTTTGATTTTTTTTTTTTTTTTTGAGACAGAGTCTCACTTTGTTGCCCAGGCTAGAGTGAGTGCCGTGGCATTAGCCTGGCTCACAGCAACCTCAATCTCCGGGGCTCAGCGATCCTACTGCCTCAGCCTCCCGAGTAGCTGGGACTACAGGCATGCGCCACCATGCCCGGCTAATTTTTGTATATATATATTTTAGTTGGTCAATTAATTTATTTCTATTTTTGGTAGAGACGGGGTCTCGCTCAGGCTGGTTTCGAACTCCTGACCTTGAGCAATCCGCCCACCTCGGCCTCCCAAAGTGCTAGGATTACAGGCGTGAGCCACCACGCCCGGCCCTGTCTTTTGATTTTTAATAATTGCCTTTTGGATAGGGGTAACGTGGTATCTTATTGTGGTTTTAGTTTGCATTTCCCTGATGACTAGTGATGTTGAACGTATTTTCATATGTTTATGGCCATTTGTCTATCTTCTTTGGAAAAATATTTGTTCATGTCTTTTGTCCACTTTTTGATTGGGTTATTCACTTTTGTTCTTGCTGATTCATTTGTATTCTTTGTAGATTCTGGATATTAGTCCTTTGCTGGATATATATAGTTTGCAAATATTTTCTCCTATTATATAGGTTGTCTTTTGATTATTTCCTTTGCTGTGCAGAACCTGTTTAATTTAATTAAGTCCCATTTATTTATTTTTGTTGTTGCTGTAATTGGTTTTGGGGTCTTAGCCATAAATTCTTTCCCTATGCCAATATTGAGAATAATTTTTCTTATGTTTTCTTCTAGAATTTTTGTGGTTTCAGGTATTAAAGTCTTTAATCCACCTTGAGTTAATTTTTGTATATAGTGAGAGATAGGGATCCAGTTTCATTCTTATGCACGTAGCTATTCAATTTTCCCAGGACCCTTTACTGAGTAGGACATCCATTCCTCAGTGTATGTTTTTGTTTGCTTTGTCAAAGATCAGTAGGTATATGGTTTTATTTCTGGATTCTCTATTCTATTTCATCGATCTATGTGTCTACTTTTGTAGACAAATGCTGTTTTGGTTGTTATAGTCTTGTAGTGTAATTTGAAGCTGGGCAATGTGATGCCTCCAGATTTGTTCTTTTGCTTAGGCTATGCAGGCTCTTTTTTGGTTGCATATGAAGTTTAGGATTGTTTTTTCTAATACTGTGAAAAATGACATCAATATTTTGATAGGAATTGCATTGAATCTATAGATTACTTTGGGCAATATGACATTTTAACAATGTTTATTCTTCCAATCTTTGAGTGTAGGATGTTTTTCCATTTGTTTGTGTCATCTATGATTTCTTTCATCAGTGTTTTATAGTTCTCCTTGTAGAGATCTTGCATCTCCTTGGTTAAGTACATTCCTAGGTATTTTATTTTCTTTACAGCTATTGTAAATGGTATTGAGTTCTTGATTTGACTCTCAGCTTGACTGTTATTGGTGTAGAGAAATGGTAGTGATTTGTGCACATTCATTTTTTAACTGAGACTTTATTGAATTTATTTATAAATTCTAGGAGGCTTTGGTGGAGTTTTAGGGTTTTCTAGATATAAGATCATACAGTTGGCAAACTGGGATAGTTTGACCTCCTCTTTCTCAATTTGGATGCCCTTAATTTTTTTTTCTTCCTTGATTGTCCTGGCTTGGACTTGCAATACTATGTTGAATAGAAGCGGTGATACTGGGCATTCTTGTCTTGTTCCACTTCATATGGGGAATGCTTTCTTTTTTTTTTTTAATTATTTTTTAATTTTATTTATTATTTTTATTTCAGCATATTATGGGGGTACAAATGTTAAGGTTACGTATATTGCTCATGCCCCCACCTTGAGTCAGAGCTTCAAGCGTGACCATCCCCCAAACATTGCACATCTCACTCATTATGTTTGTATATACCCATCCCCTCCTTCCCTCTCCTACCCAACCAACACCTGATAAATGCTTTTCCTATATGTCCACTTAGGTGTTGATCCTTTAATACCAATTTGCTGGTGAGTACATGTGGTGCTTGTTTTTCCATTCTTGAGATACTTCACTTAGTAGAATGGGTTCCAGCTCTATCCAGGAAAATACAAGAGGTGCTATATCACCATTGTTTCTTAAAGCTGAATAGTACTCCATGGTATACATATACCACATTTTATTAATCCACTCATGTATTGGTGGGCACCTGGGTTGTTTCCACACCTTTGCGATTGTGAACTGTGCTGCTATAAACATTCGAGGGCAGATGTCCCATTTGTAGAGTGTCATTTGATCTTTTGGGTAGATGCCCAGTTGTGGAGTTGCTGGATCAAATGGTAGATCTACTTGTATCACTTTAGGGTATCTCCATATTGCTTTTCACAGAGGCTGAACCAGTTTGTAGTCCCACCAGCAGTGTAGGAGTGTTCCTATCTCTCCACATGCATGCCAACATTTATTGTTTGGGGACTTTTTGATAAAGACTATTCTTGCTGGAGATAAGTGATATCTCATTGCAGTTTTGATTTGCATTTCCCTGATGATTAGAGATGTTGAGCATTTTTTCATATGTCTGTTGGCCTTTATTCTGTCTTATTTTGAAAAATTTCTGTTCATGTCCTTTGCCCACTTTTTGATAGGGTTGTTTGATTTTTCCTTGCTGATTTTCTTAAGTTCTAAATAAATTCTAGTTATCAGTCCTTTATTGGATGTGTAGCTTGCGAAAATTTTCTCCCATTCTGTGGGTTGTCTGTTTGTTCTCTTGACAGTTTCTTTGGCCGTGCAGAAGCTTTTTAATTTGATCAGGTCCCATTTATTATTTTTGTTGCTGCTGTGATTGCCTTTGGGGTCTTCTTCATAAATTCTTTGTCTAGGCCAATGTCTAGAAGAGTATTTCCAATGTTTTCCTCTAGAATTCTAATAGTTTCACACCTAATGTTCAAGTCTGTTACCCAGTGTGAGTTGATTTTTGTGAGAGGTGAAAGGTGTGGGTCTTGTTTCAGTCTTCTACATGTGGCTATCCAGTTTTCCCAGCATTATTTATTGAATAAGGATTCTTTTCCCCAGTGTATGTTTTTGTCTGCTTTGTCGAAGATGAGTTGGCTATATGAGGATGGTTTTATATCTGGGAACTCTTTCAACTTTTCCCTGTTCAGCATGATATTGGTTGTGAGTTAGTTGTCTATGGCTTATATTATTTTGAGTCATGTTCCTTCTATGCCTAGTTTGTTGAGGGTTTTTATCATGAAGGAATACTGGATTTTTTTTTTTTTTTTTAGTTCTTAATGGAGTTTATTTGCAATAACCCAACAATCTTATTTATCTTTCATCTTTCCCTACCCTTTAAGATTAGAAAGTGATTGCCATGGTCCTAAACTTTTAGCCCACATTTTCAAGATCATTATGTCTGAAAGATTGGCCAAAGACATTATATTAAAATATATATATGTATATTGACATATAAATATATATAAGGAATACTGGATTTTATCAAATGCTTTTTCTACATCTATTGAGATGATCATGTGGTTTTTGTTTTTAATTCTGTTTACGTGGTGAATCAGATTTATGAATTTGTGTATGTTGAAACATTCCTGCATCCCTGGAGTGAAACCCACTTGATTGTGGATGAAGTATCTTTTTATTTATTTTATTTTTTATTTACTTATTTTTTTGAGACAGAGTCTCACTCTGTTGCCTGAGCTAGAGTGCCGTGGTGTCAGCTTAGCTCACAGCAACCTCACACTCTTGGGCCCAAGCAATCCTCCTGCCTCAGCCTCCTGAGTAGCTGAGACTACAGGCATGTACCACCATGCTGGCTAATTTTTTCTATATATATATTAGTTGGCCAATGAATTTCTTTCTATTTATACAGAGATGGGGTCTTGCTCTTGCTCAGGGTGGTTTCAAACTCCTGACCTTGAGCAATCCTCCCACCTCGGCCTCCCAGAGTGCTAGGATTACAGGCGTGAGCCACCGCACCCAGCCTGCAGTATCTTTTTAATATGTTGTTGGATTTGGTTTGCTAGTATTTTGTGGAGGATTTTTGCATCTGTGTTCATCAGGAATATTGGTGTATAGTTTTCTTTTATTGTGTCCTTTCCTGGATTTGGTATCAGGTGATACTGGCCTCATAGAATTAATTAGGGAGATTCCTGCCTTTGCAATCCTTTGAAACAGTTTTGGTAGGATTGGTACCAGTTTTGTGTAGGTTTAGTAGAATTGAGCTGTGAATTCATCTGGTCCTGAGATTTTTTTTTTGGTTGGGAGATTTACTGCTGTTTTAATCTCGCTACTCATTATTGATCTGTTTAGGATTTCTATTTTTTCCTGATTCAAGCTTGGGAGGTTGTGTGTTTCCAAAAACTTATCCATTTCCTCTACATTTTCTAGTTTGTGTGTGTAGAAGTATTCATAGTAATCTTGTATGATATTTCGTATTTCTGTGGGATCACTTGTAATGTCTCCCTTTTCATTTCTGATTGAGCTTATTTGAATTCTTTGTTTTCTATTTCTAGTTAATCTAGATAGTGGCTTATCAGTATTGTTTATCTTTTCAAAAAACCAACTTTTTGTATCATTGATCCTTTGTATTTTTATTTTGGTTTCCATTTCATTTAGTTCTGCCCTGATCTTTGCTATTTATTTTTTTTGCTAGCTGTGCATTTGGTTTCTTCTGCTTTTTCTAATTCCTTGAAGTGTGACATAAGGTTGTTAATTTGTAATCTTTCTATCTTTTTTTTTTTTTTGAGACAGAGTCTCATTTTGTTGCCTGGGCTAGAGTTCTGTGGTGTCAGTCAGCCTTTGCTCACAGCAACCTCAAACTCCTGGGCTCAAGCAATCCTACTGCCTCAGCCTCCCGTGTAGCTGGGACTACAGGCATGCGCCACCATGCCCAGCTAAATATATATATATATATATATATATATATATATATATATATATATAGTTGTTCAGCTAATTTCTTTCTATTTTTTTAGTAGAGATGGGGTCTCGTTCTTGCTCAGGCTGGTCTCGAAATCCTGAGCTCGAACGATCCACCCTCCTCGGCCTCCCAGAGTGCTAGGATTACAGGTGTGAGCCACTATGCCTGGCCCTTTCTATCTTTTTGATGTAGGCATTTGAGGCTATGAATTTCCTTCTAAGCGCTGCTTTTACTCTATGCCAGAGATTTTAGAAGCTTGTGTCATCTTTGTTGTTCAGTTCAAAAAGGTTTTTATTTCCTTCTTGATTTCGTCATTGACCCAAGGATCGTTCTGCTGCAGGTTGTTTAATTTCCATGTATTTCTGTAGTTTTGAGAGTTCCTCTTGGAATTGATTTCTATTTTTATTTCACTGTGGTATGATGTCAATTTTTCTAAATTTGCTGAGACTTATTTTATGGCCAAACATGATTTATCTTAGAAAATGTCACTCGTGCTGATAAGAAGAATGTATATTTTGCAGTTTTAGTACAGAGTGTTCTGTAAATGTTTGTTAGTTCCATTTATTTTAGAATCCCACATAAGTAGAGTGTTTCTTTGTTGATTTTCTGTCTAATTCCGTCAGTGAAGTGTTGAAGTCCCCAGCTATTACGATGCTTCTGTTTATTTCTTTCCTTAGATCTAGTAGGATTTTAAAAATGAATCTGGGCCAGGCACGGTAGCACACGCCTGTAATCCTAGCACCCTGGGAGGCTGAGGCAGGTGGATTGCTCGAGGTCAGGAGTTTGAAACCAGCCTGAGCAAGAGTGAGACTCCGTCTGTAGTATAAATAAAAAGAAATTAATTGGCCAACTAATATATATAGAAAAAATTAGCCAGGCATGGTGTCACATGCCTGTAGTTCCAGCTACTCGGGAGGCTGAGGCAGCAGGATCGCTTGAACCCAGGAGTTTGAGGTTGCTGTGAGCTAGGCTGACGCCACGGCACTCACTCTAGCCTGGGCAACAAAGTGAGACTCTGTCTCAAAAAAAAAAAAAAAAAAAAATGAATCTGGGAACTCCTGTGTAGGTGCATATGTATTTAGGATTGTTATAGCTTCTTGTTGAATTGATTCCTTCATCAGTATGTAATGACCACCTTTATGTTGTTTTTTTTTTTTTTTTTTTTTTTTTTACCATGATTGATTTAAAGTCTATTTTATCCATTCAGTTTTGGTTTCCATTTGTGTGGAATATTTTTTTCCACACTTTTACTTTGAGTATATGAAAATCTTTGCAAGTTAAATGGGTTTCTTAGAAATAACATATATATAGGGTTTTGTTTGTTTTTTAAATCTCTTCAGTCAGTCTATATCTTTTAAGTGGGGAATTAAGATCACTTACATTCAATGTTAGTATTGATATGTGCAATCTTGTTCTGGTCATCATGTTGATTGCTATCTAGTTGTTTTGTTATCTCCCTTGTGTTGCTGTTTTATAACAGCTATGAGTTGTAACTTTTGGATGGTTTTACACTGATGGGTGTTGAATGTTCTGTTCCATGTATAGAGTACTCTTCAGCATTTCTTGTAGGACAGGTCTAGTGGTGACAAATTCCCTTAGTGTTTACTTCTCTGGGAAAGACTTTATTTCGCCTTCATTTATGAAACTTAGTTTTGCAGGATATAGAGTTCTTGGCTGGCAGTTACTCTGTTTAAGAAGACTAAAAATGGGACCCCCTGGCTTGCTAGATTTCTGTTGAAAAGTCTGCCGTTAGTCTTATAGGTTTTACTTTTTAAGTTACGGTAGATGCTTTCATCTCTCAGCTTGTAGGATTTTCTCTTTCACTCTAATTTTGGCCAGACTGATGACTATTTGCCTTGATGATGTCCTGTTTGCCACGAATCTTCCTGGTGTTTGATGATCTTCTTGTATCTTGATGTCTAATTCTCTAGCAATCACAGGGAAGTTTTCTTTCATTATTCCTTCATATAGGTTTTCCATGCATTTTGCTTTTTCATCTTCTCCCTCAGGGCTATCTATGGTTATTATATTCATTCACTTTACATAGTCCCATATTCCTCAGAAAGATATCCAACAGCATCAGAACAGGAAAAAAAAAAAAAAAAAAAGAAAGATTGCTCATTCTTCTTAATTCTTTTTTCTTCAGTTTTTGATTGACTGGGTTAGTGTCAAAGTCTTGTCCTTAGCTCTGAAATTCTTTCTTCTGCATGATCTAGTGTGTTGTTAAAATTTTCTGTGATATTTTGAAATTTCCTAAATGACTCTTTCATTTCCAGAAGTTCTGTTATATTTTTTTCTCATATTATCTATCTCTTTAGTGAATTTTTCATTCATGTCCTGAATTTTTGTTTGTTTGTTTCTTTGTGTTGCTTTCTCATCAATCCCATTGATCTTACTTGTGATCCCTACTCTGAATTCCCTATCTGACATTTCAACAATTTCCTTTTGGTTGGAGTTCATTTCTGGAGAGCTTGGGCATGTCACAACAATCTGTTTCTTCATCTTGCCAGAATTCTTATGTTGGTTCCTTCTCATCTGGAACCTCTTCTCTCGGCTGAAAACAAACAGTTCTGCAGTACACCTGTTCTCTCCTGCTGGGACCTTAGCTGCTCAGTGAAGTGAGGAAGAGGTCGCTGGATGGTGTGCTTGAGTCCTACTCTAGAAGATTGACCAGGCAGGAGAGGAGTGGATGCATTGTGAACCTTTATCATTGCTGCTCTCCTGCATCTCCCTCTTCCTTTGTGTTTGCCACAGGGCTACTGCGGTGGAGCAGTCATGTGGTGCGGCAGGTCCAGTGGCTGCAGCTGCATAGGCAATTGTCTCTCCCAGATCCCTGCACAGCAGGTGCTGGGTCTGTGGGTGCCTGCTCTGCTCAGGTTTCCCAGCTGTGGTGGGAGCATGCAGTATTAGACCATGGGTCATGAAAGAATGCCTGACCGCCCCAATCCCTCCCTGGCCCAGCAGGGGCTAGGGAGAAGCAGCAGCTATGGATCTGACCTCCAGGTACCTGTAGCACTCTGGGGCTGGGACCTCAAAATGGTGCTAGCAGCAGTGCCTGGGGTTTGGAAGCCAGCTGTGCCTTCTCTTCAGAGCAATGCCACCGTACAGCCCCTAGTCAGGTCTCTGTGTCAGTCAGAGAACTGCTGCAGTGGAGGCGCCCTCCTGCAGCTCCAGTTGCAATGTCCTTTGGGGAAGGTGGAACCCCGGGTTTCTCTCCTCTGTCCCACCCCATGTGCAGGTGCCTTTCCTGGGTACCTCCGATCCTGCTGAGCGGGTCATCCTACTTCCTTCCCCTTCACTTTGTTTGCCTCTCCTCACCACTCTGTTAATTCCCAAAGCTCTGTCTTAGATGATTGATCTGAAGGTAAATATCTGTTTACCACTTTTGATTCTTTCTGGAAGAGCATGGTTGTATAGGCTGCTTCTAGTGTGCCATTTTGCTTGGTGGCTGCATGAGCCCCTGCGGCCCACAGGGTGTGATGCTGGTGGGGCTGTGGGCAAAGAGGGCGAGCCAAGGTGCCACTCATCTGCCCCAGGGCAAGGTGGGAGAAGCTCTGCTGGTGCTGGTCCCCGCCGGGCCATGCAGCCAGCTTAGCAGCATCCTGGGCCATGCACCTGCTCCCAGGCTGTGTGCCTGAGAGTGCCTGGAGGAGCTGGCCCCTCAGTGAACTGCCAGCGTTCCCCAGCCCAGTGGTGTAGGCAGTGCAGCCCGCCTTGGAGACAACTGCAGAGTCACTTTGCTTCTTTTTAAAATTAATTGTGCTAATCTGTCTTTTAATTGGTGAGTGTAATCTATTTACAATTAAAATGACTACTGAAAGGAAGAACTTACTTATGCCATTGTGCTGTTTGTTTCTACATGTCTTATATCTCTGTTGCTTCTCAAGTCCTCCAATATTGTCTTCTTTTGTGTTTGGTTATTTCTCCTGTGCCATTTTGATCCTCTTTTAATTCCTTTTCTGTATATTTTTATTTTTTATTTTTTTTGAGACAGAGTCTCGCTTTGTTGCTCAGGCTAGAGTGAGTGCCGTGGCGTCAGCCTAGCTCACAGCAACCTCAAACTCCTGAGCTCAAGCAATCCTCCTGCCTCAGCCTCCCGAGTAGCTGGGACTACAGGCATGCGCCACCATGCCCGGCTAACTTTTTCTATATATATTAGTTGGCCAATTAATTTCTTTCTATTTATAGTAGAGACAGGGTCTCGCTCTTGCTCAGGCTGGTTTCGAACTCCTGACCTCAAGCAATCTGCCCGCCTCGGCCTCCCAGAGTGCTAGGATTACAGAGTTCCTCTCACTTTATTGACATTTCCTACTTGTTCATACATTATTCTCCTGATTTCCTCTGGTTCTTTGTCAATGGTTACTTTCAGCTCTTTGAGAATATTTAAGAAAGTTAAAGTGTTTGTTTAGGAAGTCATTGGATTTTCTCAGGGATGGTTTCTGTTAATTTCTTCTTCCCTTCCCCACTTGTGAATTAGCCAAATATTCCTGCTTCATTGTATGCATTGCAAAATTGTGTTGAAATTGAACATTTTGAAAATTCTTAATATGGTAACTTTAGAAATTTGGGTCTCCTCCCTCCCAAGGGACTACTGTCATTGCTTGATGAAGGTTGCTGTCATCCATTTGTTTAGTGACTTTTCCAAATGATTTCTACAGACTATATTCCTTATCTTCCATGGTTACTGAAGTTTCTGTTCCACTGTCTCTGTGGTCAGGCAGTGAACTGACAGATTTCCTTAAATGTCTGAATCCAATAAGAAAACAGAAGGAAAAAAAAGTGTTCTCTTTAAATTTCCTTGACTGACTTCACTGGGGTAGTCACTTAAACCTGAGGGGGTTGAAACTATTGCCAGCCTCTGTGTTAGCCCCTCATCAAACCGTCAGGCTGATGAAAACACACAGCCCTGATTTTTGGTGGAGGAGGTCTCTATTGCCCACCATGGCACCAGCATGTCACATAGGGGCTGTATTCCCTACGGCTGTGGGATAGGGAATGGTAGCTGTTATGTAAACGGTTGAAAGTCACTGAATTTTACTAGCCTTTTCTCCTCAAGTACTCCCCTGGACACTGCAAGTATTTGACTAGACTCCAAAATTCCAGAAGAGTTGAGTTCTTGTCTGTTTAATAGTTGTTTCAATGAAAGAGTAATTCCTGAAGTGTTCTACTTTACCATCTTCCACACCACCACCTGAAGTTGGGTGCTTTTGTGACTATTGTGTTTACAGAATTAGAAGGCGGTTTCTAGAGAGAAGTTTTTTTTGTTTGTTTTTTTTGAGACAGAGTCTTGCTTTGTTGCCCAGGCTAGAGTGAGTGCCGTGGCGTCAGCCTAGCTCACAGCAACCTCAAACTCCTGGGCTCAAGCAATCTTCCTGCCTCAGCCTCCCGAGTAGCTGGGACTACAGGCATGCGCCACCATGCCTGGCTAATTATTTTTTGGATATATTTTTAGTTGTCCAATTAATTTCTTTATACTTTTAGTAGAGACGGGGTCTCGCTCTTGCTCAGGCTGGTTTTGAACTCCTGACCTTGAGCAATCCACCTGCCTCGGCCTCCCAGAGTGCTAGGATTACAGGTGTGAGCCACTGCGCCCAGCCTAGAAAGAACTTTAAGTATCAGGTTTTCCAAAGACACAGCTCAGCTCTGGCTTCTGCGCAAAGTGGCGCAGTTGGAGAAGACTCTGACAGGCTTCCAGACTCAGGTAACTCTGACCCTTACCAGTTCCCCTCACCCTGGGCCCTCCATGAGGATCTCACCACCAGTGGTTAAGATTTTCCTAATCATACCCAAGATTTTGGCCAAAATATTGTATGTCCTAAGAAGGAAAGACTGTAAGGCCTTAACAGGCATTACTTTTCTAGCATTTAAGAGAGGGAATTAGTACATTCTACACCAGTTCTTTGGCTATCAGAGAGTCATGAAGCCCATAATGACCAGGGCAGAATCTGATGCCTGGGAACTCGAACATTTTCGGCTTCTGCCAAGGTCTGCTTAACTCCAGCCTAAGAACATCTCAGGAGCGTTATTACCATATCAGCACAGCCATCTGTTTAGATAACCCTAGGAATGTCTTACACCCCCGCAGTTGGTGCTGGGGACAGAAATTGAAGCTGGTGTGTGGAGAAACTAAGAACATCTCTGGCACTTACAGAGAGTGGGAGGTAGCCAACTGACAGTCACCTCTCTCTTCTCTCCTTCAGCACTTACGGATCAAACTCACTTTGGTCATCAAACTCCTAAGCACTTAATGTTAAAGGTTTTATAAATGCATGCTGGTAATGACCCATGGGTAAAGTTTTAGCGTATCAGCTTCCAGAGCCTTCATATTTCCTGCTTTGCCATCTTGGCTTGATATCATGTTCACTATCTGGAAATCTTAGGAACTCTGTGCTTGGTGTTCTCATACTAAAGAATCAAGTTAAGAAAGTGCTCCCACGTTCAGATCCAGCTTAGTGGAAACTCCAAATTGCTTAAGTTCTTTTGTGTCATGAAACTTTTAATTTTAATGCTATTTTATTGTGGTTAGGTCCATACCTATTATCTAAGTCAGACCTCTGACATCTGTGAAAACTAAATATAAAACTTAAAAAAAAAGACACCTGCATAAAGAAATAATTAAAGGTCTTTGTTGATTGGTATACAATACACAAAGATGTAATTTGTATGACAATGACAATAGCAGAAAAGTGGGGATATGAAACAGAGCTACATAGGAGCTTTTGTAGACTAGTGAAATTTGGTTGGTATTAATATGAACTAGATTGTCATAAATTAAGATATTAATTGTAACCCCCAGGGAAACCACTAAGAAAATAACCCCAAAAGGTAGAATAAAAAAATTGTCAAGGGAATTAAAATGGTCATAATTGTGATGAATCTCCTTTAATCTGGAATAATTCACAAGTTTCCGTTTCTTGACATTAGTATAAGCACATTGTAGAATGTCCATCAACTTGTGGTTTGCTTGGTGCTTTCTCATGTTAATGCTGTTGTCACTTAGCAGGAATAGAACAAGAGTGGAGGTTTTATCCTTCTCAACGCATCACGTCTAGAATCACGTGATTCCAGAGTTCCCAATATTAGTGGTATCAGTTTTGATTAAGTGTTCAATAGGTTTCTCAATTGCAAAATTACTGTCTTTCCCTTTTTTTTTATATATTTTTTTTACTTTTCTCCTGGCAATAGACTGATGGATTTTTTTTTTTTTTTTTTTTCTTTTAGACAGAGTCTCGCTTTGTTGCCCAGGCTAGAGTGAGTGCGTGGCTTCAGCCTAGCTCACAGCAACCTCAAACTCCTGGGCTCAAGCGATCCTCCTGCCTCAGCCTC
Source organism: Microcebus murinus (assembly GCF_040939455.1). Lineage (NCBI taxonomy): Eukaryota > Metazoa > Chordata > Mammalia > Primates > Cheirogaleidae > Microcebus > Microcebus murinus. Next base: position 67,952,449 of record NC_134117.1, read on the forward strand.
CTGAGTAGCTGGGACTACAGGCATGCATCACCATGCCCGGCTAATTTTTTTTTGTATATATATTTTTAGTCGGTCAATTAATTTCTTTCTATTTATAGTAGAGACGGGGTCTCGCTCTTGCTCAGGCTGGTTTCGAACTCCTGACCTCGAGCAATCCACCCCCCTCCCTTGGCTTCCCAGAGTGCTAGGATTACAGGCGTGAGCCACCACGCCCAGCCTGTTTTTCCCTTTTGTAATAATTTATGGAGAGATACTTTGAGACTATTTAAATACCCTTTTCCCCATTAAACATTCATTCAATTGTTTTAGTATTGATGGAGATTTTCTGACTTTATTCCTGTTTGTTTGTTTATGAGACAGAGTCTTGCTCTGTCGCCTGGGTTAGTGTGCCTTGGCTAGCTCACAGCAACCTCAAACTCCTGGGCTCAAGCAAGCCTCCTCCCTCAGCTTCCCAAGTAGCTGGGACTACAGGTGCATGCCACCACGCCTGGCTAATTTTTTATATTTTTAGTGGAGATGGGGTCTCGCTCTTGCTTAGGCTGCTCTTGAACTCCTCAGCTCAAGCAATCCTCTTGCCTCAGCCTCAAACAGCGCTAGGGTTACAGGTGTGAGCCACTGAGCCCGGCCTTATTCCTTCCATGTTTAGTTGGCATGTTCCTGCGAGAGTTTTTCTTTCCTTAATTCATTTATTTAGTTATATTAGCATGGACTCACACATTCTTTTTTTTTTTTTTTTTTGAGACAGAGTCTCGCTTTCTTGCCTAGGCTAGAGTGAGTGCCGTGGCGTTAGCCTAGCTCACAGCAACCTCAGACTCCTGGGCTCAAGCGATCCTCCTGCCTCAGCTGATTTTTTTATATTATATATATTAGTTGGCCAATTAATTTCTTTCTATTTTTATGGTAGAGACGGGGTCTCCACCATGCCTGGCTGATTTTTTTATATTATATATACTAGTTGGCCAATTAATTTCTTTCTATTTTTATGGTAGAGACGGGGTCTCGCTCAGGCTGGTTTTGAACTCCTGACCTTGAGCAATCCGCCCGCCTTGGCCTCCCAGAGTGCTAGGATTACAGGCGTGAGCCACTGCACCCGGCCTCACACATTCTTTATTCAGTGGTTATACTATTCTGTCATTATATATTTTGGTGTTCAGCTGTCTCAGAATTGGCTGGTGGAAACTCCTTAAAGCTGGCTTTTGTGACATTTTAATATGTGCCATGAAAAAGGACATACTACTATGAAAGAGAGGACATTACTACTGACCCTACAAAATAAAAAGGATTATAAAAGGGCTACTATGAGGAACTATAACAACAAATTAAATAGCCCAGTTGGAATGAACAAATTCCTAGAAAGACACAGCTACCAGACAAACTGACTTTAGACAAAACAGAAAATCTGAGCAGACCTGTAACAAATAGAGATTGAGCTAGTAATAAAAATTTCCCTTGGCCGCCCACGGTGGCTCACGCCTGTAATCCTAGCACTCTGGGAGGCCTAGGCGGGCAGATAGCTCGAGGTTGGGAGTTCGAAACCAGCCTGAGCAAGAGCCAGACCCCGTCTCTACTATAAATAGAAAGAAATTAATTGGCCACCTAATATATATATATATATATAGAAAAAATGAGCTGGGCATGGTGGCACATGCCTGTAGTCCCAGCTACTCAGGAGGCTGAGGCAGGAGGATCGCTTGAGCCCAGGAGTTTGAGGTTGCTGTGAGCTAGGCTGATGCCACGACACTCACTCTAGCCTGGGCAACAAAGTGAGACTCTGTCTCAAAAAAAAAAAAAAAAATAAAAAGGCACTAAAAATTACTTCAGTATATCCGCTTTAGGCATTAAAGCCTCTTCCCCAAAAACAGCCATTGATATTGTTTAATAAAATAAAATACAAAGAAATTCAGAAATAAAATTTGGGTAGTTCACAACACAGTAGAAGGAAATGGTACGTAGGTTATAAAAATTTCTGAAACCCAATGTCACTTACTAAAACACAAACTGCCAAATATAAAAACACAGAAAAGAAACGTAAGTTTTGGAAAAGGTAGGCTTTTAATAACTGCTTTTATCACCAGGTTAAGTCATGCAGTTACAAAGTAGTTAGAAATTTCTGAAAGAGTATTATAGTTAAAAAAAAAAAAAAAAAAAAAAACAAGCTCATTCTTACACATATATTATCTAGCACTTCATTGGGACACTACTGTTCAAAAGGCCCTGGCCAAACAGCTCCCAAACAGAACACTCAACCCAAGGTTGTGTTCAGCCCCAAGTTAACACAGCTGGGTGCAGAATGCAAAGCCTCTAGAAGGAGAGACTCAAGGTCAGGTGAGAAGGGGCCACTGGCAACACTCAGAGCCAGCCAGACTCCAAACTGGGAGCCCAAGTGGTTTTTTTTTTCTGGGACATTCTACTTGAATTACTGTTCAATTAGTCAACACAACAGATCTTCAAAAGAGAACAATCAATTAACATGATAAGGAGGTTACTGCATTCTTTGGACTACGTGTCATAATTATAGTTAGCAAATTCTGACAGTCTTAACAAAAATAGCCTGCATCACTTGCAGGTATGAAGATAACTTAATTCTTCATAGGGCTTTTTGTTTTTGTTGGATGACAATACATGACTGACAACTATAAATGATAGTGTTTTATGATATAAAAATACTAGCTTTTTTCATTTATTATGTTTATAGGCATTCACTGCTTGAGTCAAGGTTAGACTTGTTAAGTGATTAAAGGCAATTTTATTACAGCAGCATGTACTTATTTTATTCTAAAAGAATAAAATGCATAAACAGAAACAGCTTTTATTTTTGTTTGCAATCTATAAATCTGAGTTATTCTGCTGATGTAAAATATCAATAACTCACTTGAGGACCATGCCAACTTCTGCAAATGCCACACACCTACTTCTTAAATGTGTTAAAGTTACAGCATGTCCCAGACTTGTCTAGAGCAAAAGAAGTTACTGCTCTTGACCATGCCTTCCCTAGCGACAGCACTGTATTGGGAAAAGCCAGAATGAGAATTTTTATTTAAAGGCAAAACACCTAGAATGGCTCTCTGTAGGTGCAATCTACTTTCATATGCATCAGATTATACATGATTCCCTACCCTTAATTTCTTTCTTCTAAGGGGCTGATTTGGTTTGACCTGTTGAGAATGGTGTCCTTTATCTAATGAGTCAGGAAAGAAAGGGATTTTGTGGTTACATGTAAACTTGTGATAGGTCTGCAGAAGTTATAGGGGAAGAGGGTAGTGAGAAGTCAGCCATGATCCACCTATGTGAAGGTCACACCAGCTTCATTGTACACTTTGAAGACTTTCTCAATGGCATTGACGTAGGCAGCTGTTCTCAGGTCCAATCCCAGATTATACTTCATGGCTGTGCGCATAATTTGCTGAAATGAAAGAGAAAGCATAGTGAAGACCACTCTAACTTAAGTAGCTGGGCCATGAACACACAAGACCCAGACTGGCCTGGTACAAATTATCCTGTCAACATTTCAGGACAGGACATAGACAGCCAAAGCCAAACTACTAGAACAATCTCTAGGCAGGAAGGACGCATTCTCTAGAATTAATAAAAATAATTATAGGCAGTAAGAAATCACCCTTTAGACATCCTGTTATCTGGTACAAGTTCATTTGATATACTTTATGATTGTTTAAAAGAACTAACAACAGGTCAGGCACTGTAGCTCATGCCTATAATCTTAGCATTTTGGGAGGCCGAGGCAGGAGGATTGCTTGAGGCTAGGAGTTTGAGACCAGCCTGAGCAAGAGTAAGACCCCGTCTCCATTAAAAATAGAAAAAATTAGCTGGGTGTGCTGGCACGTTCCGATAGTCCTAGCTACTAGGGAGGCTGAAGCAGGAAGATTGCTTGAGCCCAGGAGTTTGAGGTTGCAGTAAGCTACGATGATGCCACTGCACTCTAGCCCAGGCAACAGAGGAAGACCCTATGTAAAAAAAAAAAAAAAAAAAAAAAAAAGGAGTTAACAATGCAATGAAGAACTGAGGAAAACTAGAATTACATAGCGGTGATGGCTACACAGCATAGTGAGTACTGAAGGCTGCTGAACTGTATACTTTAAAAGGATGAGGCCGGGTGCGGTGGCTCACGCCTGTCTTCCTAGCACTCTGGGAGGCCAAGGCGGCGGATTGCTTGAGGTCAGGAGTTCAAAACCAGCCTGAGCAAGAGTGAGACCCTGTCTCTACTATAAATAGAAAGAAATTAATTGGCCAACTAACATATATAGGGAGAAAAAATTAGCTGGGCATGGTGGCGCATGCCTGTAGCCCCAGCTACTCGGGAGGCTGAGGCAGAAAGATTGCTTGAGCCCAGGAGTTTGAGATTGCTGTGAGCTAGGCTGACGCCACGGCACTCAGTCTAGCCAGGGCAACAAAGTGAGACTCTTGTCTCAAAAAAAAAAAAAAAAAAAAAAGATGAATTTATGGTATATCAATTATCTCAATAAAAAATTAACAAAAACATCACTAAGAAGCATCACCTTCTTTATCAATATCTGTTTATGTTATTTCAACTTAAATCCAAGTGGATAAAATCTGAACTGATGAAGAAATTGGGAAATATGGTCTCAAACTGTGTTTAATACTTAAACGAGGAATCAGGAGTCAAAATAACTTTGACTTACAGCCTCCCAAAGCTATACTCAGTGGTATGCTGAGCTGCAATCCAGTTCGGCTGATTACTCTACATCTGGCTAACTGCCAAACATCGCTCCCTCCTAACTTGGCATTGTCATTTATTTCCAAAGCCTAGTAAACATATTTGAAGACGCTGAAAAAACTGCTGATCATTTGTGACTGATAAGGCGTGGGTTTCGCTACACACAAATGAGGACCATTTCACAGATTCCTATTTTCTATGAGCACATAGAGTTTGGCAGCTAAGATAACACGACTGAGCTGTATTTCATATGACTTCCAGAAACAAACAGCATCTGCACACCTACCCTGGCAGAACGCTCCATCGTGTACGCCAAGCCAGAGTGCACGATGTCTTTCTCAGAGGCACCCTATTAGGAAAAAGAACATGAGTTCAACAAAACCACACAAACACACGCTGTGTCTCTGTGTAAGATTACAAATGATTCTTCAGTCAATAAACAACCAGACAGAAGTATTTTATTTTTCAGTAAAAATATATGTAATCTACAGTATCAAGATACAGTATCTTGATATTTATTGAAGTAGCTGCACTTTAACCAAAATTTAATTTTAATTACATTTGACAAAAAACAAATACTCATGAAATAACATTATGGTAAAACAATGAACATAGAAAAGTGCGGAACAAGAAACACGAGGGCACCTAGTGAGATCAGCACGCTCCACTGGTCTGAGATACAGAGGTGCTGGAGCAACATGGTGCACTGTCCACATCACAGTGCAGTCCCTGTGAACAGGGACCCTAGACACGGGAATCTAGTTAAATAAAATAGTGACTCTGGGGAGAATCTTGTCTGTGTGTTCAGTAGTACCATCAACTTTCAAAGCTACATGGCCTTGGCAGCTCTTTGATTCTACTGATGAGGAAACTGAGGACGAGCGGCTGGCTAAGGTTACAGACAGCTACTCTTAGAGCTGGGATATAACCTAGGGCTGGGCCTCCAACACCAAGTAAGCTTACCTCTTTCCTATGCTAATTACCTTCATCTAATTTATTTCTTGGAATGCTTTCTGAAAAGTTAAGGACAATCAACTATCACTAAGCACTCCTAATAATGTGACATACAGAGCTACAAAACACATATCCTGAAATGTCAGATAAAAACGTAAAGTGAGTCACCAATAAAAGTTATCTGCAGTGAATATCATTAATTTATACTGTGTTCACTTAAAAAAGTCTATTTCTATAACATTTATACTAATCAAGAAACATTTGAAAGCTGGTGTGGTGGCATGTGCCCCTAACCCTAGCTACCCTGGAGGCTGAGGTGGGAGGATGAAGATGATGAAACAAACTTGTTTTGCAGGCAGAATACTGTGGTTTCTTTCATTTACCGAACATTTAATGAGTACACACTACACTCTTCCAGATACTGGAGACACTGCAGAAAACAGAATTAAAATTCTGTTCTCACAGCGTTTACATCCTAGTGTGAGGAGAGTGCACATACATGGACTTAAACCATGGGCTAAGCAGATCAACGAAGTTTTGAATCAAGACAGAGTGGTTCAGAGACTGAGGCCTTCCAATGGTAACAGGATGGGGAATTGAAAAGGGACCCGCAAAAGGCAACAAGAAGAAATGGCCAGTGAGGTAGGAAGAAAACCAGGAGAATGTGGTGTCCTGGAAGCTAAGAGAAGAAATTATTTCAAGAGTGGAGTGACCACTTGTGATAAGAGCTGCTGACAGGTCAAATAAAAGGACTGAAAAATGACCCTTGAATGTGGAATGCTAGTGTCACTGGCTACCTTGACAAGAATGGTTTGGTGGAGCAGGTTCAAGTAGAGAAGAACTGGAGACAGAGTATATACAACAACTCTTTCAAGGAGGTTTGCTGCAAGGGAAACAGAAATGGCAATAATTGGAAGGGGAATTGGGATTAAGATTTGTATTTAAAAAAAAAAACAAAACGGTATTTGGTCCGCTGAGAGGAATGACTCAGTAGAGGGCCAACTGCTGGTGCAGGAGAGAGAGGGGAAGACTTGCTAGAGAAGTGTATCTGCAAAGGTGAGGACCAGCCAGCCCATGCTCAGAGCTGGGCTAAGATGGAAGCACAAGGAGCCAATCTACAACAAGAGCATAGATGACATAGGCCAGGATGTGGATACCAGGGGCTGGGGAGAGGTGAAGTTCTCAGACTGCTTCAATTTTCTCTGTGAATAAATACCAGGGTCATGAGCTGGTGTGCAAGGGAGGAGGAAACATCACTCAGGATGGGGAGAGAATGAATGGAACATGGAAAAGCAGTATGATTGTTGGGCAGTGGAACCCACTTGAGGTTAATGGTCAGAATGTGAGCTGTCAGCAGGGCCTCTGCTACAGGTGCACAGGCATGGCAGAGGCAGAGAGCTGGGATCTAATCTGGGTTTAGGTGTTAACAAGGGGAATCATGAAGCACAACAAGACCATGGAGTGGCTGTAATGATGGTGCATGGAATTTAAATTAGACAAGGAGAGAAGTGAGGGCATTGGGGGGATGAGGACTGGGTCAATCATGTAGGTCCTGGCAGGGCCAAAGCTGGGTAGGTAGGACAGGTGGGAACTAGAGGGAGAGAGCTGGAAAACACTGGTTTTTCAATTAACAATTATAAGACTCCCTGTAATAAGTAACTCTGCAAGAGGTGAGAAATAGCATGGAAGCCTAAAATTAGAAGCACTGAAAGCATTCAAAAGTTGGGAGATCGATTGTCTTTTAAAAAGGATAAAAAGTTATTCACAGCTATCTTCCTAACTAGCTGTCCGTTCTCTTTCTGTGCTCCCTCGAGGTTCCGTCTGAGAGAGGGCCACATTCCCAGCACACACTGGGCAGGGGGTGACCCCAGGGAGGGCCAGCAACCCTCTAATGGTGGCAGCCGCAAGCCCTTCCAGCACCCTGCACATCACCTGTGACGGAAGGGAAGTACATACACAACTCTGGCACACAGACGGGACATTCAGAGAAAGCCACATGGCCACACCTAAGCAGGCAGGGGCCAGAGCATTTCAGAAAGAAGGACCAGAACTAACAGAGATGTGGCTCTGGGAAAGAGGAAGGTGTACTGAGGGAAACAGTATCCTGTCTGGCTAGAGCACCTTTTCTCCTTCAAACCAGAACATTTAACTTTTTCCCATGTTACAATAATATAAAATTATTTTCATGGCTGAATATTTAATAAGAAGATATAACTTAGCCATTTATCTGTCATTGGACTATTAAATCTAACTTAAAAACTGACTGCAGGCCGGGCGCTGTGGCTCACGCCTGTAATCCTAGCTCTTGGGAGGCCGAGGCGGGCGGATTGCTCAAGGTCAGGAGTTCAAAACCAGCCTGAGCAAGAGCGAGACCCTGTCTCTACTATAAATAGAAAGAAATTAATTGGCCAACTGATATATATATAAAAAATTAGCCGGGCATGGTGGCGCATGCCTGTAGTCCCAGCTACTCGGGAGGCTGAGGCAGAAGGATCACTCAAGCCCAGGAGTTTGAGGTTGCTGTGAGCTAGGCTGACGCCACGGCACTCACTGTAGCCTGGACAACAAAGTGAGACTCTGTCTCAAAAAAAAAAAAAAAAAAAAAAAAAAAAACTGACTGCAAATAGTTCCAATGACAGCATCATGCATGGAGTCATTCCTCTTCTTTTGAATTATTTTCTTAGGACAAACTCCCAGAGGGAAGATTATCATAGCAGCAAAGGGCAGGAACACTTTAATAACTCTTCAAATTTTTCAAAGAGCTACACCAATCTGGATTGCCATCAAAACAAAGGTACAACTGTTTTACCACACACATTTACCCATTCATTAACTGTTTTTGCTAATGTAATATATAAAATACTTCTTCTGTTTTCTTTAACTCTCTTGTATCCATATAGCAATTTCAAATTTTCATACAGTTATCTAATGCTTACTTTTCAATTATTTCCATTTCTTTGAAGCTTACAAGAATTCAAACACATAATAATCCTTCTTTGATTATATCAGAATCATTGTTAAGACATTTGTATTGCAAAAAGTACCAAACACAGAACCATTATTTATTTTATATTTGTTATTAGTCACTAGGATTCTTACCACATTTTAAAGACGTAATGACAAGGGAAGGTACAGAACCCATGCATCACACAATTATGGTCCCGCTGATCACCACTCAACTCAGATCAATCTACCTGGCTCTGTCTGCAGGGAAGAACAGGAAGCATGTGTGGAGCACAACTCTGGGGTCACCACACTCACCGATATCCGGTCTTGGAACTCTGCTGTGGGTACAATGGGAATAGTTCCACCGTGCTTTCCAAATTTTCTCTCTAAACTCTCTTGAACAGACACTATAAAAAAAGTAGAACCAAAAGTAGTCTCAAAATATATCCACAACCCAAAAACTAACATGGAGTTCAAGAAATTTTCAACACTAATGACATAAAAGAGTTAATCATTTAAAACTCGGTTAAAAAGGAATACAACACTTTGCCAATTTTCTATATAAATGTGAATTTAGGTCACTGCTCTGTTTCCATAACACCCATTACCAGGGTTTTTCCTTGGCTCTATTAAAAAGAAAATGTTGAGGGAAAAAGAAATGGAAATAGATGGAACATTTCATCCAGATTTCCAGAGTAGGCTGAGTACAGAAGCTCAGTTGGAGGTCTTGGTTTTATTTCAGCTTGATGAGAGATTCTACTATTAACTGTGGAGCTTATACTCTAGTCACAGAAAAATAAGTATTCTCATCAGCAGGCTCAAAAAATTCTTGACACTAGATAGGCCTTTGCTAAGAGCAACCAGAGACAGGAATGGATGAGTACTGCAGTGGAGTTCATGTTTTAAAATCACACTTTTTATAATAGTACTAACTTATAGATTATGTTCTGGGAATATTACATCATAGAATAAAAATCCAAATATAAGGTATATTTGAGAGTTAATCCACTAAGTATCTGTAAAGAAATTATATATTTCTCATCTAAACCTCATGAGACAATACAATAAATTTTCTGTTCTGAGACTAAATTCTCTAAGATTACCAAAGGGACGAGTTTTTTTTTCTTTTTTTGAGACACAGTTTCACTCTGTTGCCTGGGCTAGAGTGCTGTGGCATGACTTATGGCAACTCAAACTCCTGGGCTCAAGCAACCCTCCCAAGTAGCTGGGACTACAGGCATGCACCACCATGCCCGGCTAATTATATATATATATGTATATGTATATATATATATATATATATATAGTTTTTTTTAGTTGTTTGGCTAATTTCTTTCTATTTTTAGTAGAGACAGGGTCTCGCTCTTGCTCAGGCTGGTCTCAAACTCCTGGGCTCAAATGATCCTCCTGCCTTGGCCTCCCAAAGTGCTAGGATTACAGGCGTGAGCCACCATGCCCGGCCGGGACAAGTTCTTCTTTTTTTGAGACAGAATCTCGCTCTGTTGCCCAGGTTGGAGTGCCATGGCATCAGCCTAGCTCACAGCGACCTCAAACTCCTGGGCTCAAGCGATCCTCCTGCCTCAGCCTCCCGAGTAGCTGGGACTACAGGCATGTGCCACCATGCCTGGCTAATTTTTTTTCTATATATATTAGTTGGCCAATTAATTTCTTTCTATTTATAGTAGAGACGGGATCTTGCTCTTGCTCAGGCTGGTCTTGAACTCCTGACCTCGAGCAATCTGCCTGTCTCGGCCTCTCAGAGTGCTAGGATTATGGGTGTGAGCCACCGAGCCCAGCCTGGGACAAGTTCTTTTAAGTGTAGCTTTTTCCAGCCTTTTAGCTGGCCCAAAAGATTAGTTTTAGAGAATAAAATTATTGGCACTCACTCAGCAAGTGGTAATTAGAATCCCTTTCATATTTGAAGGTCAAACGGCCATAGCTGACATGATTTAGATTCTTCAGCCACTCAAAATAAGATACTGTCACTCCTCCAGCATTCAAGTAGAGATCCTATACACAAAAATGTGACAAGAAGACACCAAAGAAATTAGAAGATGATAGTCTTAGTAAAACCTTAAAATGAACCTAAATACTCAATTTTAATACCAAGGTATTGAAATTATACTTTAAACTTCCCAAATATAGAATTTCACACTTAATTTAACAGAACTCCTACCCAATCTGCCTAAGAACTTTTCCATTCAAGAAAAAAATAAATCATTTATTTGGCTTATTAATCAAGTACATGATCAACTTTGGTTAGAGCCTCTTCTTCACCAAAAGTTCTCAGACTAAACTGCTTGCCCACCAACACTAGATTGGACCAACTACAGGGCGTCTCACCAGAAGGTTAGCATTCCTTCTCCCTCTATCCAAGGGCAGCCTATGTTAGTTACACTAATCATCTTAAGGGCTTTTGGCAAGGGGGGGCGGTCCTTCAAAATGCATTCTGAGCCCACAGTAACTTCCAATATCCTTTTTTTTTTTGAGACAGAGTCTCGCTTTGTTGCCCAGGCTAGAGTGAGTGCCGTGGCGTCAGCCTAGCTCACAGCAACCTCAAACTCCTGGGCTCAAGCAATCCTCCTGCCTCAGCCTCCCGAGTAGCTGGGACTACAGGCATGCGCCACCATGCACGGCTAATTTTTTCTATATATATTAGTTGGCCAATTAATTTCTATTTATAGTAGAGACAGGGTCTCACTGTTGCTCAGGCTGGTTTTGAACTCCTGACCTCGAGCAATCTGCCCGCCTCGGCCTCCCAGAGTGCTAGGATTACAGGCGTGAGCCACCGCGCCCGGCCTCCAATAACCTTTTGATGTAGACTCACACTTACTTGCTGAAAAAACCTGAGAACATGTTCCTCATATTAGCTTTCTGAGTGAAATAGGGACACTTGAAATGTACAAGGCTAGGAATCATATAGAAAATCTTACAGCTTAAGTTAAAATACTATTTCTAAGCACAATATATATATTTATATAACCAGACTCTTAAATTAAGACTAAAATACATACTTAAGAAAGAGCCTGAAGTTGGAATAAATGTTCATTCATGTCAAAGTAAAAAGTGACAGACAGGCTTATTACACTAACCATGCTTCTACTATATTTTCTTAAAAGCGAAATGAAGATGAAGAATTCACTATAGCTAGGGAGAGTAATTCCTCTCTTCTCTGAATTCCTTGCAAAACATAATTATGATTCCAAGTACATATAAAACCCGACAAATATAAATGACTTACTGGAATAACCATAATGTTCCTCTCCAGGAAGATCTTATCAGCTTCTGGAGTTGTTGGCCCATTGGCACCTTCAGCAATGATCTATAAGAGAGTCAGAAATACAGAAATGCCAACAATGTCGAATTCCCTCCACTGAGGGCAAGAGATATGTGCACATGAACAGGGGGTTGTGGGGAGAGGCATAATTTCAGTTAAAAAATGAAATTAATAAAAGTTATTTTGCTCTACAAGTATATAAGACTACCTTTCACTTTTCTATTTCCCTAGTTTTCTTTACTTTTTAGAAGCTTGGTTTAAGAGGAAACCCATAGTAATAGTTGTACAACTCCGTGATTATACTAAAAGCCATGATATTATATTCACTTTATTTATTTATTTATTTTTGAGACTTTATTTATTTATTTATTTATTTATTTTTGAGACAGAGTCTCATTTTGTTGCCGAGGCTAGAGTGAGTGCCATGGCGTCAGCCTAGCTCACAGCAACCTCAAACTCCTGGGCTCAAGTGATCCTATTGCCTCAGCCTCCCTATTGCCTAGCTCACAGCAACCTCAATCTCCTGAGCTCAAGTGATCCTATTGCCTCAGCCTCCCGAGTAGGTATGCGCCGCCATGCCTGGCTAATTTTTCCTACATATATTAGTTGGCCAGTTAATTTCTTTCTATTTATAGTAGAGACGGGGTCTCGCTCTTGCTCAGGCTGGTTTCGAACTCCTGACCTTGAGCAATCCACTTGCCTCGGCCTTCCAGAGTGCTAGGATTACAGGCGTGAGCCACCACCATGCCTGGCCCTGTATTCACTTTAAATGAATGACTGTATGATATGTAAATTATATGGTAATAAAACTGTTAAAAAAAAAAAGAAAGAAACTCAATCTGACTTTTCTCTGACTCTCGCAATAGCTTTCCACATTGACAATGTTGATTTCAATTTCTAAAATGCTTTCACCTTGGCTTTCACTCTGGGTGCATTGGATTTGGTCAACTGCTTCTCACTGGCAGCAGGGATGAGTATGTCGCAGTCAGCTTCCAAGATGCTTCCTTCGTAGGGCTTTGCCTTGGGGAAGCCCATAATGGATCCATGTTGCTGTAATTGATTTTTCAATCAGAATTAATGGCTACACCAGAATCTAAATGTTTGCATTTACTGCCTAAGACATAAATATTTATTAAGAGCTCTATGAGTTACAAGTAAAAAAATAAGCAATGAAAATAGATTTAAATAAAAAAATAAAACTTATTTTAACTTTATAAGGCAACTGGTAGTCAAACTCTTCAGATATTAGATCAACATACCAATTTGAAGTCTTCCAGTTCCTTTGGGTCAATACCATCTGGATTCCATATACTCCCCTCAGATTCACCAACACCAACACATTTAGCACCAAAACGATGTAAATATCTCATAGAGTGCAGGCCCACGTTACCAAATCCCTGTGAAGAACAAATTACCCATGACACAAAAGTTAAAGTCCCATATTTTGGCCAGTATAAATCCACATTCTGTTAGTTTAGAAGCAATTATCAAAATCTTTTTGCCAGAAGAAAATGTACTAATTGGCTTCTCTTCAACAATAAAATTCTATGTTTAAGAATGTGGGCTGGGCACAGTGGCTCATGCCTGTAATCTAGCACTTTGGGAGGCTGAGGTAAGAGGATCACGATGCCATTTCAACACCAGCCTGGGCAACACAGAGAAACCCCATATCTACAAAAAATTAGGCAGGTGAAGTGGTGCATGCCTGTGGTCCTAGCTATTTGGGAGGCTGAGGTGGGAGGATCCCTTGAGCCTAGGAGTTCAAGGCTACAGTAAGGTCTGATCGTGCCACTGTACTCCAGCCTGGGTGACCGAGTGAGACCTTATTGCCTCAAAAGAAAGAAAGTAACGGTCAACTTAATTTTTATCCCCTTAAGAAAATACATGTAAGCACATCAAACAAGTTTGGGTCAATGTGCAAACCTTCTATCCACAATAGTTTTAGAAAATTATGTTAAGAAACCTCCTTTTCTGGATACAATTTCAAGTTTAAATATTGATCAAAAGAAGTTAGCTGGTGATTGTTTTGTGTGTAGTTGAGAGATACTTATTTCAGTTCTAGTCACATGAAATCATACCAAGGTTCAAAATACAGAGGATGTATTACTCTGAAAACAATCACTCTAAAATGTAAGAAGTTCAAAATAATCGAATTTTAAAATTGCAGATCTAAAAACATTTAAAAACTTATTTTTTTCTTACCTGAACAACAAATGTTTTATCTCCAAATCCTGGTGTCATTCCTAAAATGCTCATGTAAGAAGCTTCATTGATGAAGTTTTCAATCCCATGGAAAACACCACGGCCAGTAGCAGAGATGCGTCCATGGATACCTCCTTGACTGATAGGCTTACCAGTAACACAGGCATGTGCATTAATGTCCTGTAAGAGGAAGTTATCATTTAAAGACTAAAATGTCATGTCCATTCTCTGATTAACCAATGTAATGAATTAAAGTCAAAGCACATTCTCATTTTAACTAAAAAATGCTCATTAGGAATATGTGTGTGTGTGAATGTGTGTATTCAAGGTACACTTTCACCAATAGAGGTAAGATGCACTTTTTCAACTTTCTGTCCTAGAAAATACACAGTAAAGTAGTCTATATTCTCCAATGGGAGAAACAGAGCTTAGGAATTTAGAATTAATTAAATAAAAATAACAATATTGCTATCACGGAAGTAGAGACAGTTCATCTTAAAGCTATTATTCCTTCACCAAATATTTAAGCCCTACTAAGTCAGAGTACACATCCCAGTTATAATGTATCTTAAAATCTATCAAAAGATGCCACCAAAACAGAGCCCCAAGACAGGAGAAAGCATTACAATTTTCTTGGATGAGAGGACTCAATGATGTATTCTTCTGCCAAACAAATCTAGAAATCCAATAAAATGCCACTTTTTAAAAGGAGCTTTTAAAGATGATATTGATGTTCATGTAAATGAGTAGATTAACAAAAGTATTTAAGAAATTAAAAAAGAAAGGTCTGGCTGGGCGTGGTTGCTCACGCCTGTAATCCTAGCACTCTGGGAGGCCGAGGAGGGTGGATCGCTCCAGGTCAGGAGTTCAAAACCAGCCTGAGCAAGAGCGAGACCCCGTCTCTACTCCAAATAGAAAGAATTTAATTGGCCAACTAATATATGTAGGAAAAATCAGCTGGGCATGGTGGCGCATGCCTGTAGTCCCAGCTACTCAGGAGGCTGAGGCAGTAGGATTGCGTGACCTCAGGAGTTGGAGGTTGCTGTGAGCTAGGCTGATACCACGGCACTCACTCTAGCCTGGGCAACAAAGCGAGACTCTGTCTCAAAAAAAAGGAAAAAAAAAAAGAAAGGTCCATGTGGGTGAGACACAGAGTCCCATCTTGTATGTGAGCAGAGCACCTTCAGCAGCAGCGACCAGCTCTGCAAAGTAGAGACCGGAGTTACCAGTCCTCACCACCTGTCTTCGGTCCCCTTTGAATTGAGGATATGCATGTATTCTTGGTTTGGAAACAAGTATAATTAGAAAAACAAAGAATGGTGCTTGGGAGGGCTTCCCTTCCAGGGCACCAGATATGCTATAAACATGACAACCAGAACACTGCAGAATAGAGAAATCAACCTGTGGAACAGGAGAAACTAGAGACGGTCTTATTATATAGAGTGAATCAGTATATTATGATTAACATAAAATGAAAATAAATACAAAACTTTAAATAAGTGGCAAAAGTATGAGCTATTCAATAAATGCGTTGAAGCCACTTGCTACCTGTGTGAACAAGATAGGTGCCCTACCTCGTGCCACATCCCTAACGATCAGCATACTCCTATGTTCCTGCTGGGTGACTTAGAAAGTCCCTTGGTCTTTATCCGTATTGTTTAAACATTTTTACAGAGAGAACTTAAAAGTATATTACTTGTATAATTACCAACAGAAAAAAATGAAAGCAAGCAAAAAAAAAAGGCAGCCTAGTAAAGTGATTTACTGAATTAGTAGTAGTTTTCCCACAGTTTGCTTTCATGAATAATTAACACTTATGAATACAGAATTGCAAATCTAGTGCCAAATGCTTTTAAGACAGTGAGAATGCAAATGCTGGAGCTGAAGGAAATACTGTCTGAGGTCAGGCCCGGTGCCAACTGCCAGGCACCCCAGCATACCCAGTGGTTCTGGAAGCCCGGGGAAAACACTCTTCCACCACCACCACACTACTAGGTGGAGCTAGACAAAGGGAGCCACGTGGTTTCAGTTCACATCTAGACATGAGTAACAAAAACTATAGCTTCCTTACCTTAGGCCTTGATTTTGGATTTTCCTATCACTTAAAGAAGGAAAACCTCTTTACTAGTCCAAGGTTTTAACTGGCAGCGCCTCACAAAACTTTCTTTTGCTGCCACCATTGAGAATGAACTATGAATAACAATATACTGCCTACTAGTTTGCACTATTTAATCTAGTGTCTTGCTTAAAACAAGCAAGAGACCATGCCCAGAGCTTATTTAACATAAAAAAGCGACAGATTCTGAAAGTGTCCCTTTTGGGAATGGCAGTGGAAATCACAATTCTTTGAAGTGTTGATGCTCCCATTTTATTTCAGGGGAGTTGCATAACTTACCTGATGTAACACTTACAAATGTTTATTTTTTGATGCTTACTAGGTAAGGGCTGTGTACTGCTCTAAGTGCATTAGATTATTATTCATCTAATCCTCACAACAGTCTCACAGAGCAGGTACTATCATCATTGTCATTTTACATAAGAGGAGACCAAGGCCCAGAGAGGCGGAGGGCCCAGGGCTGCCCATGCTCCCCCCACAGCCTGACCCCGCCTCTGGAGACAGCTCACCTCTACCTTCCTCCTCTTTCCCAAGGCCCATCTTTCCACCAGGGCCCTTAAGAGAAAAAGTCCCCCAGCCTTTATTTCCTTTGAGGACTTTGCTAAATCTACCATCCTGCATCTCTCTTGAACTGTCTATCCCTTGCACCAATGAATCTGAGCCCACAGCCAAAAAACACTCTAAAGGACAACAAAAACCATTTTCTTCAGGCAATGGCCACCTCTCAAACTGTCTTCTTTCTGTTTCTCCTCGGTGCCCTTTTTCTTAGTTAGAGGCCCCATGTCCCTCTTCACAACCCTCTTCCCTCTGGGCCCCTGGAATAGTCTCCTGCCCTCAACAATCCCATTTTCTGCCACACACAGAGCAAGGCTTAAAATATGCACTCAGCTATGTCACACACTTCCTGATAACAAGCTCTCCACTGTTCTCTCTCTGTTTTCAGGATGAACACCGAAGTCCTTATGGTCACTTACCAGGCAGTAACCTGGCCTGGTCGTCCTCCTACTGGCCTTTCTTGACCTCTCTCCCGCCTCACTCTCAATTTTGGCCATAATAGCTGTCCTTTAGCCTCCTGAGTTCACGTTGCTTTGGAACTTCAGGACTTGCACCCAGGTGCTTCCTTGTGATTCAAATACCTGCCACTACTTCTTCCCCTAGTCCATGTCCACTCATCCCTCAGAGCACAGACCTGAAGTTTCCATCGCCTAGGAGGCCTTTTCCGACCTTACCTTGAAAGGCTTGGATGGATCCATTATTCTTTTTCATAGCTTCAAAACAACTTCTAGCATTTATCCCAATTGTAGCAAACACCTTGCTTACACTTAGCCTTGAATGTCTCCTACTCTATTTCTCTTCCTACTCCTTAAATGTTTCTGTTCTTCAAGGTTCCATCTCTCTTAGGATGGGGGTTATTTTTTCCTCTTGTGTTCTGTTTGGTGGCACTATCTCTGCTCAGTTCCCAGACTCAGTTCTTCCTGGTTCTCTCTGACTCAACCTGGTACCTGTCCTTGATCCCACACACCCCACTCACCTGTCCCTCACAGGTGCCAATGACCCGCCCCAGTCCTCTGGCTTCTGGGCACTGACACCATAGAAGGATTTACTCCTAGAGGCAGTTCAGCTGGACACTGCTATCAGCCTATTCTTCCTAAGGAAGGGTCGGCAGCAAAGGCTCTCCACTGATGACCAGGTAAGACACAAACACTAGGGCTTGGTATTTTGGTCTGTTCACTTACCTCTTTACTATCATCTTCTATCACCTTTATGAATATGCCTTACGTTTGGACAATCCGAGCTCTGCTGTTTCTCTTTCTCTTATCCCTCGAATCTCCAGATGTTTGAATTCTACTCATTTTCAAGGTCTAGCTCAAATATCTCTTCTAGAAAGCCTTCTTTCAGAAACCACACTATCCACACTGTTTCCATACCTAATCTGCATGTGTCTTAGCTCCTCTTTAAATTAAAGTTCTTTGTGAGAAAAGTCAAAACTGAAGGCTTCTTGATCTACCTTTTAACATTTCAGCAGTATGTGCTTCCCTGGCTAGTGAGGGTCCCACTCCAGTGCCCAGTATAGAACAGGATATAAGCAAAATTTCTTTCCATTTACTAACATCATTGTTCATTACATTTATAATTTAAGAATAGAGAAATCAATGTAAAATAATATGCACATCAAGATTATGATTAAAGGGGAGAAGAAAAAACCCAGTGAATCTTCATGTCTCATATAATCAATTGGATTGCTATTTCTCACAGACAGCAAATATGCAGTAGCCGTGGGGCACCCAGTGGGTACTCACATAGTGCCCTATGGTGCTGGCGTAGGTGTCAGCAATCCAGGACATCTCCCGCTCGCCTGTGCTCATGTCCGGGGCAGGCACATCAATGCCAGGACCTGGGGACACAGGGAAAGGGTAGTGCACCGGGTTTTTTTTTTACTTTTTCTTCTGTAAGTACTTCTTTATTCAAACTATGATAAAACCACAATATACTTTTTGCCTATCAGTTGAAACACTAGTATTATCATCTTTCTACCTAAATTAATAACAGCCAGTTTGTATTGAGTGCTTACAATGCACTGGACACTCTGCTAAAAACTTAATTATGTATTACCCTGTTTAACTACTACAACTGTGAAATATAGGGGTTATTATGATTACTGTCATTTTTCATGAGGAAACTGAGGCCTCCGAAAGATTCCTTAAGAGCAATGAGGACATTTTTGTTTCTTTGTGTTTCTATCATCTTTCCTTGTGTTTCCCACAGCACGGAACTTAATAAAGATTCGTTGAATGCATGAAAGGAATAATTAAACCTCACCAGTGGTTATTTTGGCCCTGGAGCTTACATCCAAAATAGGTTTTCAAAATCCAGTATGAAAACAGACACCATACTTTAGGAACAAACCAATTTTCCCAGACCATTGTAGGAGGGAAACAGATGATGAAAAGGTAAAATGACAAAGCATCTTGGGAGAAAAAACTGTAAGATGATGCACCAGTTTTTAAGATAAACTCTTCTCAAACACAAAAATCCTTATAATTCTCTATAGTAACAAAGTCACCATGGCTAGAACACTCTAGATCTCATTTAGGCAACTAAGTCATAAAAAGACCCATTAAATATTTCACTACTAAACTCAGAAACACACGTTACATGGGCATCTATCCCACGGGCATTTACTTGCTCTATGTGTGGAAGTTAGCTATGCGCAACAGGTATAAGCCACCCCATAGGACTCCTGAGTGTGTGACCAGAGGCTAATCAGGTGAACCTCTCTTGACCTTGGTTCCCTAAACTATAATCAGAGATAACAGTCCCATCTTGCTCCACATAAGCAGGATTATTATGATTGGGGATATACGTCTATGAGACAGCACAGTAACACCGCTTACTGGGAGTGTAAGCCTTCCTCGCCAAGCAGAAAGAGACAGAGAAGGTCACATTGCTGAAGCAACTGTGTTAAGCACCACACTCTTACCTGTGGAAGAATGCTGGTTTGACCTATTATTCAACACTTAGCATATATAAAGTTTTAGGCCTTGGCTTTCTGTTCCTTAGATCACAGCAACTTAAAAAGTTTGAGGATAAGCTCACAGGCAGCTACAGATATCACTAATAGCACTAAGACTGATGGCCACCATGAGATCTCTGATACAAATGTGTTAAATGATGCTCACTCAAATCTGTAAAGGCACAGAAATACTCCTCTGAAAAATAGTAAAAATAAAAACCATCTAAGTTTCTAGTATGTCCATTAAATGAATTATGGTATACTTACAGAACTAAACAACTATTAAAAAGAATTTATATCTACGTGACTTGGAATCATCACCAAAGCATACATGCGGAAAAAGGCACGTTTCATACAGCATGTATGTTTCCCTTTCCAAAAAATTCTTTTTCTTTCTTCTATTTCCTTCCCTCTCTACTTCCATGTGTGTATGTAGTATGTAGAAGTTATGTACAAACTTATTCATTGTGTTCTCTTTGAATTTCAGCCTTATTTATAATTTTCTATATTATCTCAATTATAAGTAGTGTCGTCAAGGGCACAGGGCTGGCATAAGACAACTTTGAAATGCTCAAGGGTTGTTTTCCACACTCCTACCCCGGCCCAATCTGTAACTTTCCTATGCCTTAGCACCCTTTCCCCTGGCCACCTTATACATCTCATGAAGTCCAACCTACCCACAGCTACCCTCACCCCGCACAGCACTTACTTGGAAGGGTTAAGGCCATAATCTATCCTCCTCCACTAACAAAGGGCTCTGCTGCTCCCGTTCATTCCCTCTCTCTGCCTTTAGAGAGATATACCAAAGCCATAGCCAGTGCAACTCTGCTTAACCACATTCCTTCTCTCCCAAGGTACAAATGACAACTTGTTCCTGAATCCTTCTAGAGGTATCTACAAACGTACTGCTTGTTTTTAACAACATTAAGAGTTAAATAAGTTGTTGCCTCAGAGAACAATTCCAGTTGGAGAAGGGCAAGTGGCAGGTCTGAGGGATAGAGCTGACAAATCAGACATGTAGAATGATCATCTGCTTCACAAACATCAGTCTAGACACATTAAAGATGAGACAGTTTCCATACCCAAAACAAAGCACAAAGTACTAATTATTGGGCTTATGAGTTTTCTACTCCATATCAAACCAATGTATAGGGATGCACAGATAACAAGTAATTCCTGAATAACAGATAAAAGTCTCAAATATACAGAGCACAAATCTGGGATAGAAGTCCATCCTTTAAAAAAAAAAAAGCAACTGCTATAACAGAGCATGAGCACATGGTGAGAGCTGAAAGGGTAACTGTGTGCATGGAGACACAGGGGAAGAGAAGAGTGTGTAGACTTCAGAGACCTGCCGGAGCACTTCATAGTTTATGACGGTGGTATCTAAACTCACACAAGGGAATTAACACCAACCTTTCACAAGCTTTTCCAAAAAAGAGAAGAGGAAGGAACACCTCCCACTTTGTTCTATGGCGTCAGTATTACCCTGATAGTAAGACTGCATAGATTCAACACAAGCCCTATAGAACTAAACTGACTTCTGTACCACAAAGCTTTGCACCTGGCAGGTAGGCAAAGGGAGTTTTTCTTCACTTCTTGGCAATCCTTGAATTGTTTATCTGTTACCTGTTGACTTCCGTCTCCATAGAATGTTTCAGATTGAGGCTCACACCTGAGTCTGAGCCCTGGCCTTGTCACATTGTGAGTTGATGATCATCTTCTCAATTTCTGCAGAAAAAGGAGCTTCGATTTTGATAGGGATTGTGTTGAGTCTGTAGACCAATTTGTGGAGTCCTGACATCTTAATCATATTAAGTCTTCCAATCCTGAATATAGGCTGTCTTTCCATTTATTTAGGTCTCTTTGCTTTCTTTCTTTTTTTTTTTCTTTAAACACATTACTGAGAACTTTAATCTTTGCTTTCTTTCAATGAAGTTTTGTAGTAGTCAGTGTAGAAGTCCAACAAAGTATTTTATTTCTTTTGATGCTATTGTAAGAGATATTGGTCTATAGTTTTCTTGAGATGCCTTTGTTGAATCTTGGTGTCAGGGTAATAATGACCTCATAAAATGAGTTGGGAGATATAATTTAGGTGATATTTAGTGTTTTTGGCAAAAGCTCCTATAACAAATAGTAGGAGTCTCAGGAATTCTCCAATGGAGATCACATTAACCTCCCTGGCTATCCCACTGCTTTAAAGAGACAGCTATGACTATTTAAAACCTTCAGCTCCAAAAAGCATCAGATTTCTTACTGCTTTAGGAACTACAGGACTGCTATTATAAAAACTGCTTTCACATATTAAAAATATGTTTTAAATTCAGATATTATTTGTTCTAAAAGTATGGCCTTGGTCTTTCTGCATGTCTCAGTAGATAATGTAAATGCTGTTATACTGATCAAAACTCTTATAATATCTGTACAAGAAGAGGGGGAAGAGATCCCTACCTGGTGCCTACACTGCACACTGAGAATCTGAACCTTTCTATTAGAAATGTGTCACACACAGGCCCAGGCATGCTCACCAGGTCTATCACAGAACCTAATTTCTCAAAGTAAAAGGGCAACTCTGTTCATGCACATACACATAAAAGAAGGAGTTTAAGATAATCACTTTTTAGGTGTTTCCACTTTATACAGAAATCTATTAATACACGGCAATACATACCAATGAAACCCTTCTTTGCTAGCTCCATGGTGAACCTCCTTGTGATCTTTTCTAATTCACTGTCCTATAAAGGAAAAAAACAAAAACAAAAGCAACAATGAAAAAAAATTTGATATAAAAATTACTTGCAGATTACAGTTGGCATTATATATTTTCAATTTATAGGACATTTTCATACATCTCATGTAATCTTTAGAATGACTCATAAATTAGGCATTTCTATAATAGTATAAAGATGAGAAAACAAGGGATCAGAAATCAGGTTATAAAAACAAGATAGAACAAAGGCTTAAATCCCAGTTCCTCTTTGTATTAATTCCCCACTTAAAAAAATTGAATTTTAACTAACACTAACTGAAAAATGAGGTAATTGTATTAATATGGACCCTATTAGCCTCCCCTATGGTATATTTCCATTTAAATGGTAAAAAAATTTTTTTCTGAGACAGTCTCGCTCTGTTGCCCCAGGTAGAGCGCAATAGTGTCATCATGGCTCATTGTAACCTCAAACTCCTGGGCTCAAGTGATCCTCCTGCTTCAGCCTCCCAAATAGCTGGGACCATAGGCTTGCACCATGACACTCAGCTAATATTTCTATTTTTAGTAGAGAAGGGGTCTTGCTCAGGCTGGTCTTGAACTCCTGAGCTCAAGCAATCCTCCTGCTTTGGCCTCCCAGAGTGCTAGCATAACAGGTATGAGCCACCACACATGTCCTTAATCATCTTTTAACTAAGTAATGAAAAAGGACATTGATGTTAAGTAGGTGACCTTTTATGTGGGAAAACACTCAATGAGTTAATTATTATTTTTTTTTTATTATTATTTTTTTTTTAGAGACGGGGTCTCGCTATGTTGCCCAGGCTGGAGTGCAGTGGCTATTCACAGGCGCGATCCCACTACTGATCAGCACGGGAGTTTTGACCTGCTCCATTTCCGACCTGGGCCGGTTCACCCCTCCTTAGGCAACCTGGTGGTCC
The DNA here is from genome assembly GCF_040939455.1 of Microcebus murinus. Lineage (NCBI taxonomy): Eukaryota > Metazoa > Chordata > Mammalia > Primates > Cheirogaleidae > Microcebus > Microcebus murinus. Next base: position 67,975,799 of record NC_134117.1, read on the forward strand.
CCCGCTCCCGGGAGGTCACCATATTGATGCCGAACTTAGTGCGGACACCCGATCGGCATAGCGCACTACAGCCCAGAACTCCTGGGCTCAAGCGATCCTCCCGTCTCAGCCTCCCGAGTAGCTGGGACTACAGGCGCGCGCCACCGCGTCCGGCGCAATGAGTTAATTATTTACTTGTTTTCCATTCCAGTCAAAAAGCAACTGGGACCATTAATCTCACTGGCATGGGGGATACACAGAGGGCCAGCAATTTCAAGTCCACTGTAAACAAACAAATAGCACTCTGATACTTACGGTATAGTTCTTGGGATTGATCTTAACACCGGCTTTAGCGCCCCCAAATGGCACATCTGAAAGGAAAGTTGTTATTCCAAATAAAAGTAAAAAAAAAAATAAAGCAACAGAAAGCACTGTGCAATATTAAGAAAATGTATGATGCTTTAAGCTTGAATTTCAGAAAATTCAGAAATAAACCCACATTGATCTCTTTCTAAAATGTTGTAAATAAAACTTTCTTGAACAGAAATTATAAGGCTAGCCAAGTTATAATGTGTATTTAACCAGTGCTCTTAAAAAAATCAGTTCTCTTTACTGCTCTAAAAGATAATGACCTATTTACTTTCCTTCTGCTATGTTTTACTGTTATTTATAGAATATGGAAAATGATTTAGAATAAAGATCTATACTTAAAAGAAAATCCAATTAGCTCCTATAAAAAAATCCCCCCACTTAAGAAAAGACTAAATCTTGGGGGGAGGGAAGGCAATAACAATGTATGTAACCTTAACATTTATACCCCCATATATATTATGCTGAAATTTTAAAAAAAGGGAAAAAAAAAAGACTAAATGTTAATTAAGAGTATTTAAAAAATGATGTTAAGTCTTAAAGAGCACAACTTAAAAAAAAAAAAAATCAGCTCTGATAAGGTCTATTTCTAAGACATCTTAAAAAGTAACCTTGTGTGTAAATGTGTTTTCCCAAAGAGTTATTAGGTAGCAAAAAAAGGTGATCACTTACCAACCACTGCACACTTATATGTCATCAGAGAAGCCAAAGCTTTTACTTCATCTACACTCACATCAGTGCTGTAACGGATACCTGGTGGAGTTATTTTTTAAAAAGGGGGTCAAAGAAGAAAGAAGGGGATGTTATTTAGAACAAATTTCAGTAAATTTCAAAACTAAACAAAACTGCAAATTGAAAATGTCCACTTTTTACATTTTACAACCAGGCTATTTCCAAGAACACTACAAGTTAACATGTGTCAGAACACTATAAAAAGTCAATATTAAAAGCTAAAAGGAAAAACTGCTAATAACAACAACTGTGATTTCACAAGACAAAAATTACACAGGAATGAATGTTTTTTATATTTTCCAGAAGGCAACTAACTCTTTTCCTTTTGGTTTGGGTGACTTGGTAGCTGAGAGTTCAAGAACTCTGATAATAGATAAACATGGGCAATGGATAGTCACCAAGTTTGAAATGCCAGATATCTAAATAGAGGTTTTGGCTCCAAATGGGTACACCCAGAGATCCTTACCTGTTACCTTCCTCACCTACTGCCAACCTTTTTCAACCAGAAGATAAGAAAACCATTTCCTCTTCCTGGGGATGAGCAATTCCCTTCACCATCTCTGAAGGGAGGGGAGGTGGCCAAGCAGACAAGCAACTCTGAGTCGTAATGACCTGTACCCAGAAGCCATTAGGTGTTTGGTGGTTGGGACACAGGAAGTGAGGATGACCGCTGCTTTGGCTTTGGGGGTCTTGGTCAATCACTCTTCCAATTGTTGCAGGATTAAGCCACCTTTCTCTGTTATAGTCCACTGCTTTTCAATCTGAAGGAGGAAAGTCTGAGTGGGGTGATGTCTGACTGCACACTGCGTGGGCTCCCTGGGTTTGTGGGTGAAGGATACCCATATGAAGCTGCAGCTTTTTTCCTTCTCCCTTCCTCCAACAGATTCAGCTCCCCTAGAGGGGCTGGGTACAATCTCCACTGAGAGTCAGAGGTTAAATAATGGGCGTCCCAGGGACATCTCTTTTAAAGAAGAATTCTGAGAACAGAAGATTTTCCAGATCGAATATATATAACATCTCATCAACATGCAGTTTCATGACAGGGTCTCGCTATGTTGCTCACGCTGTTCTCAAACTCCTGGCCTTAAGCATTCCTCCTGCCTTGGCCTCCCAAAGTGCTGAGATTATAGGCATGAGCCCCATGCCCAGCCTAGTCAATTTTAAAAGCTGTCTTTTTATACATTTCAGAAAACAGCAACCTCAAACTCCTGGGCTCAAGCGATCCTGCTCCCTCAGCCTCCCAAGTAGCTGGGACTACAGGCATGCACCACCATGCCCAGCTAATTTTTCTATATATATGTTAGTTGGCCAATTCTTTCTATTTATAGTAGACACGGGGTCTCGCTCTTGCTCAGGCTGGTTTTGAACTTCTGACCTCGAGCAATCCTCCCGCCTCGGCCTCCCAGAGTGTGCTAGGATTACAGGTGTGAGCCACCGCGCCCAGCCTAAAAAAGCGAATTCTGAAGCTGAACATATTTCCTCGGTCTACTAGAAAAATAAAATGATTAGATTTAGAAGAGTCAGCTCTTAGAATTATATCTTTCAAAAAACTAGTTGGGGGGGAAGGGGTGGCAGGGGCAATATATGTAACCCTAACAATATCTGTACCCCCATAATATAATGAAATAAAAGAAAAAAAACGAGTTCTCAAATTATTTATGAAATAAATGTACTCATTATTAAAATTTTAGAATGTGAAATGACAGGTAATTTTTCTAGCATATAGCAGTATCTCTATAGCTTATTCCCCAATTTGTTCAGGTCTCTGCTGAAAGCTTATTTCATTCTGAGGGGCTCTCTCCAACTTCTTTCTTTCTCTAATCTATTTATTTATTTAGAGACAGGGTCTCACTCTGTCACCCGGGCTGGAGTGCAATGGTGCAATCACAACGCACTACAGCCTCAAGAGATCCTCCTGCCTCAGCCTCCTTAGTAGCCAGGACTACAGGTGTGCACCACATCCAGTTTACTGTTTTTTAAAATTTTTTGTATAGACAGGGTCTTCCAGATTGTGCAGGCTGTTCTTGAACTCCTGGCCTCAAGCAACCTTCCCACCTCAGCCTCCCAAAGTGCTAGGATTACAGGCTAACCACCCTATTTAAAAGAGCACCTATTCCTTACCACCACTCTCTAGCCCCTTTTACCTTATTTGTTTCTTCATAACATTTATTATTACTGACCTTATATATATGTTTACTAACTTGGTTTCCCCACCTGGCAAGTCAGCACTATGACAGACCTGTTTTATTCACTACTTTAATTCCTGATTCCTAACACAGAAAATGGCATATATTAGGCAAATTCATGCTGAATGAATATATGAATATTCTTCACTCTTAAAATTTAAGGGGGGGAAAAAAAAGATAAAAAAGCCATGGCCACAAAAATTGACATACATTTAAGTTTTAAGCTATTTACCATAAGTATCTACACACATCATGAAAATACTAAAAAGTTAAAGTACCAGGTCTTAAAAAGTACTCCAGAAAAAAAAAAATCAGAATAAAATTTGTGGGGGGTGGAAATAATGGGGAGATCATGGTCAAAGGGTACAAATCCTCAACTGGACAGGAGGAATAAGGTGTTTTTTTGAGATACAATACACAGCATAGTGAATATAGTAAATGGTAATGTATTGTACATTTCAGAATTGCTAGGAGTAAATTTTAAATGCTTTTACCACAAAAAATGATAAGTATTTGAAGTGATAGACATGTTAATTAGCTTGACTTAAAAAAAATTAACTTGATTTAATTATGTCACATTGTACTAATAGGTCATAAAATTACTTTGTACCCCATAAACATACACAACTATAATTTGTCGATTTATAATTAAAAAATGAAAATTAGAAAGAAATAAAATTTATAAATACTTTTAATATGAAACATTTATATCTTTAAAGCAAACATTTGTTTAAAAACTAAAATGTGCTTTCCAAATTATTAAAAACACCACTAAGTAATACAGCATATTACTTAGTGAAAACTGCACTAAGCCAGGGGAAGCCAGGGGGGGTGCCGTGTCCAGGTGACACCGCCTGCAGCATCTGCTCACCTGGAGGGGTGCTAACACTGCTCTCAAGGCGAGGTGTCCGGGCTGCATGACACAGCGCACGTGGGGCATCTGACACAGTGCCCTGCAAGCGGTCAATCCTCAAATGTCAACTATTACCACTGCTGTAGCAAGTTTCATACAGTAGCAGCACATAACAAAGCAATTTATTTAACAAAAAAGTCTAAACTGACAGGCAGAACAAATGGTTTAACAAACCTTGGTTTCATTACTTCTCCAGATAAATTCATGGGAGAAATAAAACAATGTATTAATTAAGAATTAGTATTTCTCCTTCTATACATGAATCACTTTTCATTGACCTTTTAGGAGCCTGTGGAAGTAGTCACTATGTTATTCCAATTTTCCTTGCTTTCTTAAATGGGGGGGGAAAAGTTACTTTCCCTTATCTTAGAAACTTAAAAAGTACCTATAATGTAATGTATTTAGTAGGAAACTAAAAACTGTTTGAACAAGTAAATTCATAAATCAAACAGCAAAACCATTCAAAGAGCAAGCCTAATAATCTAGACACAGATGCTAATTAGAAACCAGACCTCTCCTTCTACAAAACAATATAAATAAAATAATATAAATCCATTTCTTTACAAAAGTCCTGGAATGATATGAGTCATAAACTTTGTGTGTATAATAAAAAACAAGTTTCCACTGGATGGAACCCAGGAATTCTTGTTTGTAATGTGAAATTTTCTTTCTCAGCCACACCCATTTAGAGATCACAACTGCCAGATACTGGAGAGTAGATCTACTGATTACTTCTTATACCGCACTTTCTTCCGGTTATGGACCAATGAAGAACTTTCAGAGTACTGAGGCAAGGGAAGAGCTATAAAGAAAGAAGCAGAGCCTTAGTGGAACAGGCCCTGGAACAGGCCCTGGAGCAGATGAAGGTGGGCAGGAGACAGAAGTTAATTCAGCTGGTACTGCCTGAGCTAAAGAAGAAACATGTTTTCATTTTAACTTTCTAATTAATCAGTGACACATACATGTTTTTAATTCTGGAAACTGGTAGGTATACTATTTTAGGGCTATTTAAACTGTTAATCTGAAAAACAAAAATCTTAAAGTACACCCATAAATAAACTATTCTGTAGCAATACTAGAGCCAAAACAAACTCCAGTAAGACAAGAGATACCTGCATTAGGGAAAACCAGTTGCTCTTCCACCACTGGGAATGGGAACCAAAGATAACTAAAAATAAACTGTCACCTGAAAACTTTTAACCACATGGATACTAAGAGATTTCAGTAAGAATATCACTAAACAGAAAGAAAGAAACAAACAAAAGAAAGAAAAGAAGGAAGGAAGCAAGCAAACTTCTTCATTCAGTGGATTTGGAGAAATTAGCATAATAGGAGTATGAGAAGGACAAAATAATGCAACATATCTATCAAAGTTCTGAAACAAGGGGAAAACCTAGCATTTCTGAATGCCTACTATATCTCAAACATACTCAATTCAAAGTTGTTCAATAAAGCAAAATATTAATATACACATACATACAAGAAAACCAGAAAATCTTAGAATATTTTAAATAAAAATGAAGCAAGAAGGATCTTATTTACAGTCTGAATATTGTCACTTTTTATAAAACCAAGTCTTTCCTCCTTTTCCTTGGGCTAGAACATGTGGCAGAGAATGCTAAAGGAAGGTGAGCAGGACCAAGAGGGATAGGGTGGGGCACAAGACAAACTAGAAGGATAAACATTTTATTCTGGAAATGGAAGAAAGTAAATTATAATATTTTTGTATCCTGAAGTCTTAAAGCACTATGTCTTAGCCTCTAATGATACTGACATCACTAGTGTTTGGGAAGAGATCATCTGGTCTTTGGTTGACAGTGCTAGCAGATTATCACTCCAAGAAGAATGGAGGTGATGCTTTTAAGAAAGAGCAGGAGTCCATGGCTGGCTAAGCTACAAAGCAAGTGGGTTGGTTACACAGGCATGGACCACAGAACTGATGCCACTGGAAATAGGGCCTAAAAACCAAGGACCACATTCCGACCTGCTGACTAAGTAATCTATGCATCCAGTTCACCAGAGGAAACTAAAGAAACACCACCTGTGACAATGTTTATTATTTATCAATCTCAGTAAAGTTGGGGGAAGGGCTAGGGATAGAATGAAGCACATACTACAATGGGAACTTTGAAATCATACCTTCAATTCTCAACAGAAACTGACCATATAGTTATTTTGAGTTAAACAGTATCTAGATGTTTCCAAAGAACATTAATGAAATTCAGACATCTGCAAACCATACACAGCAAAGGACTGTTCTGCTTTTTAACTTTAAAAAAATTTTTTTTCTTTAAATTATTAAAAATTTAATTCTTATCTATTTTTCTTTTATCTTTGTGTCCTGTAGTTTACCTTTTGATGCCTTTTAACTTAATTACCAGATACTCCTTAGCATGTTCAGGAGTCTGAATGTACTAAATTTTTCTAGAAATAAAAATCCAAAGCAAAAACTAGCTGAAGTTGCTATAGTGATGGAGAAAACAAACAAGCTTATTACTTTAAATAAGATTCAGTGAAAACCACAAGTGACTAGCTTGAATTTTTCTTCCTTTGGCTAGCTGACTCAAAACCAAACACACACACACACACACACACACACACACGTCTCAGCCACTGAGTCATCAACTGTTTTTTATAATTAATCATTAACTAAACATTTATAAAAATCCAAATGGTTTTAAAAATTACTTTAACCTGGATCTCTTAACAGGGTTTGATTCATTCGTCAGAAATCCAATGTCCAGCTGTATTCTCCTACTTTTCAGAAACTATTAATTCAATAACCAAGAGTTCTAACACAAGCACAGAACGCACAGAAAAGCAAGAAGGCCTTAGAACAATTCTCAAAATTCATGCACTCACACTCCTGTCACTTACTCACCAGAACCTATTTTCTCACTTAATATACCCTCCTAACTCACAATAATGTTCTGTAACTTAATTCACAATGAGGTGACGAAGGAAAAAGCAGGGAGGAATTAGTTAGGACTATCAATCAGCAAGTAAAGACCATGTGAAATACTAAGTCTTGGATACAAATTCAGATCTTTACCATGGGGAAGGAGCATTGTACACAGGAGCCAAGAAAAACCATACTCTTTAATTGCTTTAGATAGCATCAATGTACTGTTCTGTGTAGGAAGGCAGGGAAATATCACTTTTATATATTTTTTTGGAGACAAAGTCTTGCTCTGTCTTCCAGGCTAGAGTGTAGTGGTGTCATCATAACTCACTGCAACTCCAAACTCCTGGGCTCAAGCAATCCTCCTGCCTCAGCCTCCCCAGTAGTTGGGACTACAAGCATGCACCAACATACTCAGCTAATTTTTATATTTTTTAGTGGGGGGGGGTGTCTTACTCTTGCTCAAGCTGGCCTAGAACTCCTGAGTTCAAGCGATGCTCCCCACCTCAGCCTCGCCCACAGTGCTAGGATTATGGGTGACTGAAAATAGCCTTGCCTGGTCCCCTTTAGATTTTTAATCCATTATCTAAATTTTTTATTTTAACCATTTTGAAGGGAAAAACTCAAGCTTTCTGGGAAGCAAATGTTTAGCTGATATTGGAAAAATATTTCATTCTTTTCATTAAAATTTTAAAATTACATAGCATATATACATTTTCATCAATATTTACTTTATTGATTGATTGATTGACAGAGTCTTGGTCTGTCCCCCAGGCTGGAGTGCAGTGCTCACTGCAGCCTTGAATTCCTGAACTCAAGCCATCCTCCTGCCTCAGCCTAGGTAGCTGGGACTACAGGTGCATGCCATGCCCAGCTAATTAAAAAAACTTTTTTTTGTAGAGAATGAGTTTTGTTTATGTTGCCCAGGCTGGTCTCAAACTCCTGTCCTCAAGGGATCCTTCTGCCTTGGCCTCCCAAAGTGCTGGGACTACACTATGCCTAGCCTGTTTTCATTAAAATTTAAATACAGAAAAAGCTGAAGACTCCCTTGACTACCACTTATGACCTCAGCCTCTCCTTAGGGGTGCCCATTCTTAGCCATTTAAATGTATATCCCTCCAAATCACTCTCCCTGCATTTATATCCATACATATCTATAAAACATATGGCTTTGTTTCATGAACTATTTAACTTACTGCCCAATGGAGAGAAGATTATGCATTAAAAGAGGAATCTTGCTAATGATTAACAGTAAACTTAGCCACATCTTCATAACAGGTCTTAGATTGATGGTAAACTGGTAAATATGAAGTTGGATAACATTTAGCAAAAGTGGTAACATTATAAAAAGCTTCAAGGGAGTAAAGGCTTGAAACCTCAGGTATCCAGTTTCATATAAATCATTTACAAGTCAAGGTGATATTTGAGATGGCTCTTAGAGAGGAAGAGGAGTTACAGGGAGGCAGGAGGAAAGGCATGGGCAAGCACCACAGGCCCAGGGACACCACCAGGCAAGGGCAAGATGGAGAAAAACACATGCTTGTATTTCCATTTTCCTAAGGATCATTTTTAAACCAGATTTTTATTTTCAGAATCCAATCCTTTTTCTCATTTACCCTTTTCCACCAGTTTCTCAGACTATATATTGTGCAGTTATCTCTGACTCTACTCTCCTTCATCCTATATATCTTACCTGTTGGGGAATATTGTACTGTACTTTCTTCAAAATGTTTTATCTGTCCTTTCCTCTTCATTTCCTCTGCTATTACCTACCTGTCACTTCATTCTCAGTTCTACTGCTGCCTAACTTTCTGTATCCTCTCCCACGTTTACTGGAATATTCAATAAACCTAAAAGGAAAACTGTTTCTACTCATACTTGACACCAAATTTGTGGGTTTTCTACACTAAGCAATTCTCCAGTTCTCTTGGACATCAACTGGATGTCCTACAATATAACTCGATTCTGACATAAATATTCAGAATTAGCACAGACCCCACAGCTTAAGGGTGCAGTCTCACAAGACTGTTCCCCACTTCAGATGCCAGTTGCCAAGTATTGGATGCCCAGAGCACTCATACTTCTGTTCAACTTGGCTATAAAGCAGGGGTTCCCACAACTCCCACCTCATATTCAATAATCTGTGTAACAGCTCACAGAAGTTAGGGAAACACTTTACTTATGTAGAGGATACAAATGAACAGCCAGTCTAAGAGGCACACAGGGTGATGTCTGCAAGGTCCCCAGCACAGGAGCTTCTGTCGCTGTGGAATGGGAGAACACCACCCTCCCCACATATGGATGCATTTACCAACCTGGAAGCTCTCTGAACCCTTCTTCCTCCAATCAACACTTAGGGTTTTTATGGAGGTTCCTTTACAAAGTCATGACTGTTTGGTGACTGAACTCAATCTGTAATCCCTTTCCAATCCCCAGAGGTTGGAGGGTAGGGCTGAAAATTCCAAATTTCTAACTATGGCTCTTTCTGGCAACCAGTCCCCATGTGGAGCCCACCAAGAGTAGCCTAGTTATATCAAAAGACACTCCTATCACCCAGGAAATTCCTAGGAACTTAGAAGCTCTTTGTCAAGAACAAGGCAGAGACCCAATATTAATATATTTATTATATCACAATCTTTATTTCTCATTATTTACAAACACACAGTCTGTCCTGACCCCTCACATATACTTCCATCTCCTGCCTTGGCTGAGACCACCCCCTCTTCTCTTTATCTGAAACGGTCTTTCCCTGATCCAACATCTATCCAGCCTCCCCTACTTTCAGCTCAAGACTGTCTCTCCCTAGTTGAACTCTATTGCGGTAACACATGGTTTAGTGTTTTTTCAACTGTCATTTATTGACTAGTTCCCAGAAAGGAAATGTAGAAACAGAATACTGAGCTAAACTCAAAACAAGAAAGACAGAAAGACATAGCACAGAAGAGATTTTGAAGCTTGCTCTATTTGGAGGAAATCAATGAAAACATATTCCAAGCGGGGGAAAAACAGGTTAACTATCAGAAATCCCTATGAACTAAGGAGTGTTCCTAAATTAAGCATAAAGTTCAGAGATCTTGCCTACAGGGAAAAAACCCCCACATAATAGAAAATTTGATTTATTTAGAATATAGAGTACAGTTTATAATGAACACAGTCCTTATTCAGTAAATCCCCAACATGGCTACTATCACCCTTGATTATCCCTTTGCTCTGTCTCTTGGCAAGAGATTAAAAAAAAAAAAAGAGCCATGTAAATCATACTAATGCCCAGTAGGTACAAAATGCCTTAAAAATTTTTTTTGAAACAGTCTCACTTTGTTGCTTGGGCTAGAGTGCTGTGGTGTCAGCCTAGCTCACAGCAACCTCAAACTCCTGGGCTCAAGTGATCCTTCTGCCTCAGCCTCCTGAGTAGCTGGGACTACAGGCATGTGCCATCATGCCCGGCTAATTTTTTCTATATATTTTTAGTTGGCCAATTAATTTCTTTCTATTTTTAGTAGAGACAGGGTCTCACTCTTGCTCATGTTTGTTTCCAACTCTTGACCTTGAGTGATCCTCCCACCTCGGCCTCCCAGAGTGCTAGGATTATAGGCGTGAACCACTGCACCTGGCCCAAAATGCTTTATTTTTTTATTTTTTTAATTAAAAAAAATTGTTTTTTGAGACAGAGTCTCACTTTGTTGCCCAGGCTAGAGTGAGTGCCATGGTGTCAGCCTAGCTCACAGCAACCTCAAACTTCTAGGCTCAAGGGATCCTCCTGCCTCAGCCTCCACTACAGGCATGCGTCACTATGCCTAGCTAATTTTTTCTATATATATTAGTTGGCCAATTAATTTCTTTCTATTTTTAGTAGAGACAGGGTCTCACTCTTGTTCAGGCTGGTTTCAAACTCCTGACCTCGAGCAATCTGCCTACCTCAGCCTCCCAGAGTGCTAGGATTACAGGTGTGAGCCACCACGCCTGGCCCCAAAATGCTTTTTAAAAGTCCTATGTTGACATATTTATGATAATGATGAATGAAAAAAGGAGCCATACTACTGACAACCTTTATAATTTTCATTCGTATCATCTTTCACATTTTCCTCTAGCCTATAAGCAATTCAGAAAAATTTGGCCTGGCTTTCTCCAAGAATAATCAAGAGAAATAATAGTAACTCATGGCAAACAAAGAATTTTCCTAGTTTTTAATGAAGAGACACTTAGAAGAAAGCCATTTCAAAATTATTCAATGGAAAACCCTTAAAGATAAATAACATGTGGGTAGAAAAATGAGTTGTTCTGCCTAGCGCATTAATATGTTAAACACCAAAGGTCTTCAAGCCTCCTTTAATGGAAAACTGTTTTCAAAATGTTATTTCTTTATTTCTTTTCCTTAGCAATTAGAATAAATGCACCTCTAAGATATCATCTGTGATGACTTTTTACATGCAAAGTCATTTGAATGTGCATTATTTCCCAGAAGAAGTCTTCTAATAGCTTTTAACAAATTTCAAAGGTATCACTATCGAAAGTACTGGGGATCATTGTGCTGATGGCATGACATGGTTCTCAATCAGTGCGCACCCCAAGATCCAATTTGTAACATTTTACATGAATAAAAAATGTAATAAAATGTCTGGGAAAAAAAATCCCAGACAATAATGGTTAAAGTGAATGCTGGATTCAGATGACCGCAATCTGAACCCCAACTCCACTATATACTAATCCTGTCACCACGCTAAACGACACTTCGCTCTTCAGTCTTAGTACCCACATTTGGAAACTGGGGACAAGAGTGTATTTTATGAGACATATAAGCAACGATGCATGAAAAGTTCTTAGAACACCTGGCACACACAAACAGAGCTCAATAAATGTTAGCTATTACTGCTATCCCTTTCTATGCCAGTTGACCTCTGCGAAGGCAGAATGTGTGTGGCTGCCGAATCTCCCAGGTATGGTTTTTTGTAAGGCCTTGTGCAACTCTCTCCCTTTTGCTCTGTCTTTTTGCCCTTCATCAAACCTTTTCCGGCCGTTATCTGTAGTATTTTATATATTATTAACATTCCAAGCTGCATTAATTTCTATTTCTGGAAAGGGGAAAGTACTAATTTATTGGGATAGCTAGGTGAGTTTTAGATAACAACTTTGGATCTAAGAATGTTCATGGTTATATTAGGGGTGGTGTTGGGAATAGAGATGCTTCACTTTTCATTTTGTAATTTTCATTACTACTTAAATATTTGAATCATACATATGTATTTTAATGAGTTTGTTGAGCACAGGAATTATTAAAGTGATATTATGGACTTTTCTCTTTATTACTTGGATTATAAAAACCTAATTATTGGGCAAATAGGAAAAAACAAACAGATAAAAAAGCCAAACAAACCAAACTCAGAAGTCACATGTCAGAGACTAGTGTGTAAGATTTCTTTTAACATCCACAAGTTAATATTTTAGTCTTTATTGGTTACAGGCAGAACTCTCAGTATCTTTACCATAGTGGATAAAACCCAATTTTCTTAAGCATTCTAAATTAACAGCAAAAGTCGTTAACCCAATTTCTTTCCACTGTATGCCAGAAAGTTCAAGCTCAATTTTTATTTCTTGGCTGGCTACGGTGGCTCACGCCTATAATCCTAGCACTTTGGGAGGCTGAGGTGGGAGGACTGCTTGAGCTCAGGAGTTTGGGTTGCTGTGAGCTAGGCTGACCCCATGGCACTCTAGCCCAGGCAAGACAGAGTCTCCAAAAGAAAAAAAAAATTATATATATATATATTTCTTGTACTTAAAATGTAAAGGCTATCAGTTTTATTGGATTTTAATATATATACTGGTGCTTATCCTCCAACTGAGGCATCGGGGCAGTATATGTTACTGGCGCTGATGCCTCAATTCTTACAAAGTATACTTTGCATAATGAACGAGTAGTTATTTGTCTTCTCGCATATGAGGTTTTACTGCCAAAGCAAACTTGCTAAATAGATTCACCCGCACAACTGAAAGACTGAATGACCATCTGAAGATCTCCACCACCATCATAGGTCTTCATTCTATAGGAAAGATGGTGGAGAAAAAGAGGCATTTGGCCTCCATGAAATAAAAAAGGCTTTATAATGTCAACACCATTCCATATTTAACTAAAATGTATTAAAATCAACAACCTCAGGGCTAAGGACTTTTAATTTAACTGAACTTTCGGAAAGGTTAACTCCTAAATTAAATTTACCTCCAAAGGCTCTATTTTATCTTGTGGCAGCAGATGCAGACACACAGTCTTTAAAACATATTAGAAAGTGTAAGTGTAACTTACTCACTTGAATAAGTGTAACTTATTCAAAGTTACACGTTTTGAGGGCTGTCTATTTAGCATAGCAGAAATAAGTGAGAAACATTTTTTTCCATGGATATCTGAAATAAGTCAGCAGCATTTTTTTCCCCATGGAGGCCGATGTCTCACTTTAAAACAGTATCAGTACTTTCTGTAGTCTTCCCTTAAGCACTACCACTCACTCACCAAACAGTGACATCCCAGAGGCTGAGGGGGACTTTCACATTGCATTGATTCCAATCTTCTCTAGCATCAGGTCACCAAAGACAAAACCAAAGGTCATCTACTTCCTACTGTTACTTATTAATATTTTTGTTCTTAAAAACAAGTCACTGAGTTAACACAGGGTACACTTTTTTGGGTACTAATATTTGTAATTAAAGATTTAGGGTCAATGTATGAGAGAATTCCATTTATAGCCATCAACTACACTTAAATGATGATAATATTAGAAAACTCTATGACAGAAGACAGAATCACTGACAGGGAATTTGCCTTACTAGCTTTAATATCAAGACAACTGGTGCCTGGTGTGGTGGCAGCTCACAACTGCAATCCTAGCACTCTGGGAGGCCAATGCAAAAGGATCACTTGTGGCCAGGAGTTTGAGATCAGCTTGAGCAACATAGTGAGATCCCATCTCTACAAAAAATAGTAAAATTAGCTGAGGTGTGGTGGAGTATGTCTGTAGTCCCAATTGTCTTCCTGCACATGGGGTTTTACTGCCAAAGCAAATGTGCTGAATGGATTAACTCACAAAACTGAAAGACTGAATGACAATCTGATGTATAGATCTCCACCATTACCATAGGTCTTTATTCTATAGCAAGCTTGGTGGGGAAAAAGGGGTATTTGGCCTGGGGAGGCTGAGGCAGAAAGATCTCTTGCGTCCAGGAGTTTGAGGTTGCAGTGAACTATGATGAAGCAACTACACTCTAGCCCGGGCAACAGAGCGAGACCCTGTCTCCAAAAAAAAGAAAAAAAAAAAAAAAAGAAAGAAAAAAAAAAAGAAAGAAAAAAAAAAAAAAAGAAAAAGACAACAGGGTGGGGGGGCAGGCTGGAAGAGAAAGTAAATAGACTCCTACATCAATGGGTTGCTATCAATCCATACTCCCCACCCCCAAACTGTCTTTTAAAACTTCCTCCTAAAAAGGTAGACTGTTCTCAGGCAGAATCATGGCCAATAAAATAATGAGAATTTACTTGGAGAAAATTAATAGGAACAACCTCTGATAATATTTTCCAACACACCAGAACCTTTGGTTAAGTCTTCTCAAAGAAGTTGCTTATTCAGACTATTCCCCTTTGCTAGAAATATTTTTAAGGCCTCACTTAAACTTCCCTTCAAACCCTATAGCATGCTCCTCCAAATCCTTAGCAAAGGCAAATCTAACGGTCTTGGTTAAATATGGTATTCAGGAAAAATGAAACACAAAAACAGTATGTATTATTAAATATTTACTCTGAATAAAGTACATATCTGCCACCTGCAGGTCTTAAAACCACCTGTTTCCCTTACAGAGATTGTAACAAGATAGTTGCTTTGCCTCAACCTTGAGAATTTTATCTTAGAATGTTCATGTATAAGGTCACTTTTGGGGAAAGATTAGAATATAGAAGGCTGAGGGTGGGAAAAAGGATGGAGAGGGGCAGATGAGGTTTCTTTCACAAAGAAAACTGTGAGAGGCAACAGTATAGTGGGGTAGGGGGAAAAGAATGTACTAAAACATATTTAAGAGGTTAAGACTTCAGAAGTTCATAGAGATTACCCAAGGCATATTTTATCTAAATCACCTAATATATTCTGTATTTCTAAGACCAGAGCAGGACCAAGAAGTTTAACGATTTCTTTGTAAGTTAAAAAAGCTTTAAATGTTTAAGTGGAGGAAAAAACCCACAGAAAATAAGTCCTTCTTAGGGTGTACATTCTCTGCAATCAGACAAGGGTGATAAATGGGTAGGAAGATCTTGGAGTGTCTCGCAAGCAGAACATGGACATCTACAGTACCCAAATTATGTTGATCATCTGTTTAGTATACTATTTATTATATTAAGCACACTAAAATATTTTTAAGGTTTTTTCACAGCTATATAATCCTCCCTAATCTCAAAGCCTTTCAAATTCCTAAAGATAATACATTTATCACTTCACAGAGGCCAATTTTCTTTCTTGTTTTATCATCTTGCAATGCTGCTACAGTTTACTAGTTACAATTCAGTTTCTCTGTGTTTATATGCTGGGAGTTAATAATGCTTTCAGTAGCATGCCTTCTGGTAAACGGAATAAACAGGAACAGAGAATTGTATCTTACACTCCAGTACAGCAAGTGCTACAATAACAATGCTTTGGTTTGGCTGATGCTATTTGTTGCTAGGTTCAATATTTTGGCATTAAAACTGCGGTGGCAACAAGAGAAAGAGGACTGACAAACTATGATAAATGTGAGTTGCTCTAGTGAGTTTGCCAAGCTGTGACTTACAAAGATAGGAAAGAGCTGAGCATCTGAAGAACAGAAGAATATAAAGAACTTTAAAGAGACCAAATCAGATCCTGCAGAAAACCAAACAGATTGGTTTATTTATTTATCTTTTAAGGGACTGGAAAATGCTGCCAACAAGACAGTAAAATAAACTTGATGTCCATTTTAAGGAAACAATGCAATTTCATATTTGCTGTAAATTGCCTCTTCCTTCAACATCCTTGTTTGCTTCTCTTGGGAGTCTGAACTTGTATTCCTGGCTTAAAGAATAAGGGAGTGGTAGGAAGAAGGAAGGCAGTGCAGGAGATTGACAGTGTGTACACTTTATATGATTTTGGAGCTGGAAGGGAAATTAGAGGTCAAAGCCGTTCAAACATTGGTTTTAGCAGAGGAAACCAGAGAGCTAGAGGATAATTAAGCTCCAAAGGTAAGTCCTAGCAGGGGGTGGGGTCAATGCAAATTTAGTAAATCATTAAACCCTTGGAAGCAACCTTTGTTCCAGGGGAACACCAGCACAGCTCAAGTTTTTCTTTCTGGTCTAGAGAGAATTCTAAAAATTATCCTTTGAAGTCAGCTGGCATAATAGAAAAAGAGCAAGACTGGGTTTAGGGAGACAAAGGGTCTAGCCCAACATCGTCTGTGCTTATCAGCCAATCCACATCCAGAAAGACTCCTCATCTGCCTCGGTCCTTTATTCTACGTAATTTTTGTGTTGTACAGTAGGAAAAAATGGTTTTGTCCTTTCTATTTTAGATTGCTTTTAAGTACCTTTAATCAGGTACTGAGATGTATTTGGGGGGGAAATTAAAAGCTTTTCTTTGCTTGAAGAAAGCAATCTAACTACAGAAGCCAAATCTACAGACATTCAAAAACATAAACTACAGGATAACTCGGTGACTACCAAACTGTATCAGATTCAACTCCTTTCTTAAGTACTTTATCTTTCCCAAAGCTGAAATCTGGTGCTAGCCAGGACCAGTACACACCCCCGGGGCTATTTCATTCCATTGGTTGGCAGGCCCTCCGGCAGCCTACACCCTTAGGATTTACTGTCAGGACGCCGGGTGTTTGTCATATGTTACACTGCTCGTGTTTTTTGTTTTTTTGCACAAAACAGAATGGAAAACTAACTTAATTTAAAAGATTAACGTGTAATTAGTAAATTCCTTTGGTTAATAAAACTGCCTAAATTTCAAGCCCAGAAGGCAAGTCATTTTTTCTATTCCTGTATCATCTGTCACTGTTGTTAACAGGAGTGAAAAAACCCAGAGAATTTATTTCATAGTTTGCATTCGGGGGAGAGTCACAGAAGCCCACGAAAACTCGCAGGGCAGCCTCGGACGGGCCGGTCACTCCCTTTCCTAGAAGTGCACTTCGGCAGGACAGACACTGGCACCCAAAGGAGACCCGTGTAGTGTCCACTCTGCACACACCCGCACATGCAGAGGCCCGGGATGATGCTCGCGGGGGACGGGGTAGGCCAACGGCAGGGTGGTTTTAAGGCGGAAAAATCACCGTCCACCGAGCCTGCCACGCCCGAGGCGGGTGATCCGGCGGGCAGGGGACACCGCCAGCCGGTGCCGGGCCGGGCTCGAGCAGCGGCCCGCGCGTGCGGGCGGCGGCGGAGGGGCCGGGCCTGGGGCAGGGCGGACGGGACGCGGCGCCGAGCTCACCTCCCTTGCAGGGCGTGCGGTGCTGGCTGTGCTGGGCCCGGTAGCCCTCGATGACCTCCCAGGAGCCGTCGTCGCGCCGGATGGGGAAGGAGAGGCTCAGCACATGGTTGCAGGGCTTGATGATCCGCAGGATGCCGCGCACCCGGTTCCGCTTCTGCTCCTCGCTCTCGCGGGTCCTCAGGTCCTCCACCAGCTTGTCCTCCACGATGCTGGCGCCGCGGTCGAAGAAGCCCTCCACCATCTTGAAGAAGTTGGGGTCGTCCTCGCGCTCGGCCACCGCGTCGCAGTAGTGGCGCCGGGCGGCAGGCGCGAGCCCCGGCTGCGGGGCGGCGGCGGGCTGCCCGCGGGCCCGGCCCAGCAGAGCGGCCGAGTCGGCGGCCGCCAAGCCCAGGGCGGCCGGCCCGGCCCGGGACAGCAGCAGCGCGTCGCCCAGGTAGCGGTACATGGCGGCGGGCGGAGGCGAGGTGCGTGAGGCGGCCGGAGACGCGCGCTCGGAGTCCCCGCGGCGGAGGGAGGAAGGGCCCGGCGCGGGCCGCCCTTTTAAGCCGCAGCTTCCTGCCCGCCCGGCTGTCCCCTCCCCTCGGGCGCTCGTCGCCTAACGGGGAGGGCGGACTCTGGGGGCCGCGCGCCGCCCAGGGCGCTCGGCCTCCGCCTCCGCCTCCGCCGCGGCCTCGCCCGGCCTCCGCGGCTGAGGCGCGTGCCGGCGGGTCGGCGGGGGCGCGCAGGCGCGGGCGGGCCTAGCGCGCATGCCCGCGCGGCCGGAGCGGGGGCGGGCTGCGTGCCGCAGGGGCTGCGGGGAGGCCGCCCTCTGCCTTCTGCTGGGCCCTCAGGTCTGCGAGCGACGACGGGGCCTGCCGGGGCGGGGGCCGGGCCTCTGGGGGGCGCTGGGGGGCCGCGAGTTGGGGCGCTGGGCCGGGGAGGGCCGGGCGGCCTGGCCGCGGGCCTGGGTGAGTGAGTCACGGCGCCCCTCCTTTCCGGCCGCGCGGCAGGGCGGCCACCCGGGCCCGGCCTCGGGCGGGGGCCGGCTGCGCGGGGCCTGGCGCGGGGCGCCTGGACGCGGGCCGGAAGGCGAGGCCGGGCGGCGGAGGTTGAAGGCCGGGCTGAGGGCTTGGCCTCATCCGCTGAGATTGAGGAGAGTTTAGTGACATCCGGCGCGGGGCTTCGAGGTGGCCTGCAGAAACTGGAAAGGACAAAGCCAGGGGCCTGGGGAATCTTGCTGTGGCCGAAAGCTCGGCACTTGTCCTCGAGGCCGCATCAGAATAACATTACCCACTAGCTTTTACCGCTCAGGTTTTGAGTTTTGTCCCAGTCATCTAGTCAGCAATGTTGAGAAAAGTAGCTATGCAGATCATTGTTATATCTCTTTACAATTTACTGACTGTGGTTCTTCTTTTTCCGAAATAGGTTCCAAAGCAGTCTAAAAATAAGACAAGGAACCTATAGAAATGCAATAATGCCCCCAGGAAATTCTTTCTCAGAAATATTTGTATTCGTTAAATGATCCAGTATATGACTTACAAACTTTATGCTATACGAGGGTCAAATTATGTACTTACACACACTTAATGGGAAATGCTAGAGTAACACACTCCTATGGATAAATTAGGTACTTTTAAAAGTCTAGTGACGGTCATTAAGTCAAGCCACTAGATGAACCAGTGTTTGAGGTCCCAGTGTTCTTAGTGATTTTAAAATGGCACCGTTTTGACCTGTGAAACTACTGTGCTTCCTGACTTGTTCACTTTATCTATTAGAACATGGAAGAGAAAGTTCTTTTTTTTTTTTTTTTTTTCTGAGGCAGAATCTCACTCTGTTGCCCAGGCTAGAGTGCCCTTGCGTCACCCTAGCTCACAGCAACCTCAAACTCCTGGGCTCAGGCTATCCTCCTGCCTCAGCCTCACTACAGGCATGCGCCACCATGCCCAGCTAATTTTTTGTATATATATTAGTTGGCCAATTCATTTCTTTCTATTTTAGAAAGAAATTTTCTATTTCCTTCTAAAGAAACTTTCTATTTCTATTTATAGTAGAGATGGGGTCTCTTGCTCAGTCTGATTTCGAACTCCTGACCTGGAGCAATCTGCCTGCCTAGGCCTTCCAGAGCGTTAGGATTACAGACATGAGCCACCTCGCCCAGCCTCAATGTACTTTCAAAACAAAAATGATCTTTCCTTACAAATGGAACTTTTATTTTACCTTGTTTTCTAAGTAAACCGTTAATTATATTTGTATTGTGTTTTTCAGTGGAAAATACTCTCTGCCTCAATCCAGAATTTGTCTTGATGGTCAAAAGATTAAGGTATCAGATTTCCTTTTCACTTGGTAGTATTGTCATTTAACCTTTTTACATTGCAACTCCCATCCCCCTCAAAACCTGAAGTTTCAGAATAATGTGATTAGCATCAGTAAACTTATGGAAATTTTTTCTTTTCAGATTAAATTCTTTGGTATGTTTTGAGGAAGGTAGTTTAAAAGCTCAGTTCTATTGTCCTTGTTTGTCTCTTTCTTGATAACCTTGGCCTTCAGAACAATAAATGTTTAACTTTGCCTCTTCTATGCTTTGTTCACCTGAATCCAAAAAGGTAGAATTCAAGCAGTTTTGGAAGGAGTGAGGAAAAGAGCTGTGGAAATTATTTTTTACTGAGTCTCCTGTGTCTACATGTCTTACAAATTGGCTTCACGAGAACCCTATAAAATAGATGTTTTTATTTTTAAAATCGTCATTATGTTTTTTAATTACAAGTTGTAAAAAAATTCAAACAGTACATATCATTTTTAAAAAACAGTGAAATTATCCAACCCCTCCCCCTATTTAGTAAATAGTTGGAATATTTCTTTTAGGACTAATGTATGTATTGTAATTCCTAATTTAATTAGGAAGGGAGACTGAGGCCCACAGAGACCAAGTAAGTTGTTGATGATCACCTAGCTGGTAAATAAATAGGCTAAGATTCAAAACCCTGTATCTGACTCCAAAGTTATACTATTTCTACTATCCCAAGAAACATTTTAAGTATTTGTTCCCTTTAGGTTAAAATTACTTACTGTGATGTAAAGTCTAATGAGTTTCAGCTTTACGTTTATTTGTTTGGTTTTTCTTTTTTGAGTCAGAGTCTCACTTTGTTGCCCAGGCTAGAGTGAGTGCTCTGGCATCAGGCTGGCTCACAGCAACCTCAAACTCTTAGGCTCAAGCAATCCTCCTGCCTCAGCCTCCTGAGTAGCTGGGACTACAGGCATGCACCACCATGCCGGGCTAATTTTTTCTATATGTATTAGTTGGCCAATTAATTTCTTTCTATTTATAGTAGAGACGGGTCTCCCTCTTGCTCAGGCTGGTTTCGAACTCCTGACCTGGAGCAATCCGCCCACCTCGGCCTCTCAGAGTGCTAGGATTACAGGTGTGAGCCACCACTCCTGGCCTCAGCTTTACGTTTATGATTGTTTTTGTAATATATACATATAATTTTCAAATTTAAGTTTATTCATAGTAATTTCCAGTTCAAAAGAAGACCAAAATTTAGTTTGAAGGTAATTTTGGTCATTGGTAGCATTTAACAGTGACAAATAGTTTTCTGCCTTTGAGGTTTATATAAGTTTTCCTTCTTTAACTGTTTTAAAATTCCAGGTCTGTTGTTCTTTACCCATACCATGCTTTTGTGCTTTCAGGTGTTTTTTTCTTTTCTTTTTTTTTTTTTGAGACAGAGTCTCGCTTTGTTGCCCAGGCTAGAGCGAGTGTCATGGCATCAGCCTAGCTCACAGCAACCTCAAACTCCTGGGCTCAAGCAATCCTGCTGCCTCAGCCTCCCGAGTAGCTGGTGCCACCATGGCCAGCTAATTTTTTTTTCTATATATATTAGTTGGCCAATTAATTTGTTTCTATTTATAGTAGAGACGGGGTCTCGCTCTTGCTCAGGCTGGTTTTGAACTCCTGACCTGGAGCAATCCGCCCACCTCAGCCTCCACAAAAGTTTTTAATTTTGGTGAAGTCTAATTTATAAATATTTTCTTTTGCTGCTTATGCTTTTGGTATCATATGTAAGAATCATTGCATAACTGGAGATCATGAAGATTTACATCTATGTTTTCTTCTGTTTTATAGTTTTAGCTTTTACATTCAGT
This sequence comes from Microcebus murinus, assembly GCF_040939455.1. Taxonomy (NCBI): domain Eukaryota; kingdom Metazoa; phylum Chordata; class Mammalia; order Primates; family Cheirogaleidae; genus Microcebus; species Microcebus murinus. Next base: position 67,997,465 of record NC_134117.1, read on the forward strand.
TCTCTGATCCATTTTTTTTTTTTTTTTTTTTTTTTTTTGAGACAGAGTCTCACTTTGTTGTCCAGGCTAGAGTGAGTGCCGTGGCGTTAGCCTAGCTCACAGCAACCTCAATCTCCTGGGCTTGAGTGATCCTTCTGCCTCAGCCTCCCGAGTAGCTGGGACTACAGGCATGTGCCACCATGCCCGGCTAATTTTTTTATATACATATCAGTTGGCCAATTAATTTCTTTCTATTTTTATAGTAGAGACGGGGTCTCGCTCTTGCTCAGGCTGGTTTTGAACTCCTGACCTTGAGCAATCCGCCCGCCTCGGCCTCCCAAGAGCTAGGATTACAGGCGTGAGCCACAGCGCCCGGCCTCTGATCCATTTTTGAGTTAATTTTTGTATATAATATGAGAAAGGGTCCAACTTCATTCTTGTGCATATGAATATCCAATTGTCCCAGCACCATTTGCTTAAAAGACTATTTCTTCTTCATTGAATTGTCTTCACACTCTATGAAAAATAAAATGACCTAAATGTGAGGGTTCATATCTGGACTTTCAGTTCTTTTCCATTCATCCATGTTTATCCTTATGCCAGTACCATACTGTTTTGATTACTGTAGTTTTGTAGTAATATTTGAAATTGGCAAATATGAGTCTTCTAACTTTGTTCTTTTTCCAGATTGGTTATTCCATGTCCCTTGAATTTCCATATGAATTTTAGGATCATGTTGTCAATTTTTTTTTTTTTTTTTTTTTTTTTTGAGACAGAGTCTCGCTTTGTTGCCTAGGCTAGAGTGAGTGCCGTGGCGTCAGCCTAGCTCACAGCAACCTCAAACTCCTGGGCTTGAGTGATCCTTCTGCCTCAGCCTCCCGGGTAGCTGGGACTACAGACATGCGCCACCATGCCTGGCTAATTTTTTTATATATATATATCAGTTGGCCAATTAATTTCTTTCTATTTATAGTAGAGACGGGGTCTCGCTCAGGCTGGTTTTGAACTCCTGACCTCGAGCAATCCGCCCGCCTCGGCCTCCCAAGAGCTAGGATTACAGGCGTGAGCCACAGCGCCCGGCCTCATGTTGTCAATTTTTGCAAAGAAGTCAGCTGGAATTTTTATTGGGATTATGTTGAATCGATAGATCAGTTTGGGAATTAGTGCCATTGTAACAATATTACATCTTCTGATTCATTAACATGGAATATTTTTATATTTATTTTCTATTTGTTTAGCTCTTTTAAAACTTCTCTCAGCAGTGTTTTGTCATTTTTAGAGTGTAAGTTTTGCATTTGTTAAGAGCCCAGCAAGCTGTGATGGCAATTCTCCAAAATTGTATGAGAAGTGAATACCCAAAATTCTGTAGAATAAGATTGTTTCCTTAGTGGCAAATATATTTGAACCCCAGGACAATTTAGAAGCAAGCATGGAATTCAAGAGAATCAAGGCTTCAGCAGTAATATTCTGGGTTTATAAACTTGTGTATATTTGGCTTACGTATTTTAGGAGAATTGGCTTTTAAAATTTAAGGGATCAGTATGTGATTTCGAAATGTGTAATGAACTAATACAAAATAGGTTTTACACTTCTTTTGTTAAATTTATTACTAAGTATTTTATTCTTTTTGGTGCTATTGTAAGTAGAATTTAAAAAAAATTTTTTTTTTCCTTCTTTGTTACCCAGGCTGACCTCAAACTACTGGACTCAAGCAATCCTCCAACCTCAACCTCAAGAGTATCAGGGAATACAGGTGAGTGCCAATATGCCTGGCTTGGAATTGTTTTCTTAACTTCATTTGCAGATTGTTCATTGCAAATGTATAGAAATACAATCATTTATTTTGTATTGATCTTGTATGCTTCAACCTTACTAAACTCATTTATTAGTTCTGATAGTTATTGTAGTGGATTCCTTAGGATTTTCTATAAATAAGATACTGTCATCTGCAAATAGAGATAGTTTTCTTCCTTTCCAATCTGAATGTGTTTTATTTCATTTTCTTGCCTAATGCTTCTCATTCGTTTTTGCTGTTGGTTGGTATTTCTTTGTATGGATGCATCATAATTATTTTTACCAGTTTCTCATTGATGGCAAAATGTAAGTAGATTGTTTCCAATTTCTTACAGTTATAATAATGATATAATAAATAATCTGTTACATAGAATGACAATTCTCAAACTTTAGTCTCAGGATTACTTCACTGTCTTATGTATAAGTTGTTAATTTGGGTTTAGAAAGAATTTAATAATTATCTGAACTTTATTTTTCTATAAAGTTGCTTAGTTCATATTTGACATTGATACCCTATCTAGATAAAAAGATACAATAAAAGAAATGATATCACAATCAAACATTTAACTTTTTAAACAAAGACTTTTTTTTTAGAGATTGCTTTTTCTGAATAAACAAAGAACTAAAAATCTTGAAATTTTTATCAGGTCTCAATATTTCTAATTTTAATTGGTTTTAGTTCACAAGTGCTAGTTAATACTTTATTAATCAGCCAGATGAAAGTGTGGTTAGAAGGGAACCCTCTACTAAGGAAGCAGTGTATGTAAAGCTTGCAGATAAATAAGACTATCGTTTCAAAATATAGGGTAGCATACACTTGGGTTAAAAACAATCTCATCATTACAAAAATTTGGCTTAAACAACAAATTGTTTGAAAACAAATATCCCCTGGTTCTAGTTTTTTTCAAGTATTGGTAATTTTGGTATGTCGTGTTGTTTTTCAAAGTTTTGTGCCAAAGTTTTCAGGAAAACTTTTTCTAATTGCTTTTGTGTTTCTAATTAATTTTTAGAAAAGTTTGTAAATTTGACTTTCTTCCCCTTTAGTGAGGTATGCTTTTGTAATAAACAAAAAACAATGAAAGGAAGTATATCAATGAAAAAGATCTGGACTCTTCAGGGTTTGTAGTCTTTTTTCTTTTTAAAAAATTCATTTCCTAATAATTGCCTATTATATCTATTTGGCTGGTTTGGTTAAGTTTTCATTTTACTGCATTGCTGAGTAACAATCAACAAAGGTTTTAATCACCTCTTGCTGAAGGGTTCCTTCAATGTTGTAAGTAAACATGAAAGTCATGGTAGGATCTTTATCTCTTTAAGCATATTATGCAAGAAAGGTGAGGTCTCTTAAAAATTAACTGTACTAAGATAGGAGTCTGATTTTACCTACATGTTATTTATTATGTCTCTTTTTCTTTGTTTTTTAATTGAGGTTAGATTTTTTTGTTTTCCTTATATAAAGAGGATAGCACATTCAGTTATTCAAGATGCCTTACCATTCAGTGCTTTTTTTTTTTTTTTTGAAACAGGGTCTTGCTCTGTCACTCAGTCTGGGATGTCATCAGCCACTGCAGCCTCAAACTCTGGGTGCAAGTGATCCTCCACCATAGCGTCCTGAGTAGCTGGGACCACAGCTGCATGGTAATTTTTAAATGACTAATTTAAAAAAAAATTTTTGTAGAGATTAGGTCTCACTGTGTTGCCCAGGCTTGTCTTGATCTCTTGGCTTCAAGTGATCCTCCTGCCTTGGCTTCTGAAAGTGCTGGGATTATAGGCATTGGGAAGCCAGTGACTGCGATTGGCCTCCCAATCCAAGCTGGGATTGGCCAGCTCTGTTTATTAATCTATATGAAGGACCCTCTATAAAAACAAATCTTTATTCTATCTTTAACATTTTGTCTTTGAAAATTTTCAATCAATCGTGATTTCAATATAGTCTTGGAGTTTGATAGTAAAAAAGGAAATGCAGTGTAAAAATTAGGGTATATCTGTAATGCTGTTAAAAGCAGGCAAAACTGAAAAATACACTGAGAAAGAAAAACTACCTTCCTACTGACCATTAGGGAAGAGTAGCAGAAGAAACAGACTTTACTGTGAAGCATGGATGTGAGTATAATTACATAGAGCTTGCTTCTTAGTGAAAACATGTCAGTGAAACATTAGGGAGCAAGGTAGAAACACTGGTAATGTTGAGTCAGCTAATTAGCAGTGGTCTAACTTCCTAAACCAGATACTTAAAGTAAACACATATTTGCTATCTAGATTAGTTAGGATGCTTTGACCCTCCTATAGCAATACCCAAATAAAAATGGCTTAAGCTAAAACCATAAATCAAGAAAGATAACATTATCTAAGGAGAAGCCCAGAGGCAAGACTTTTCCATTGTTGGTAAAAGGGCTCAATGGTACCATCAGTTACCCAAGTGCTTTTCTGCTGATCTTTCCTGAAGATTGCAAGATGGCTTTAGCAGTTCCAGGAGTCACATGCAGACACAACTTTTTTTGAGACAGTGTCTTGCTCTGTTGCCCAGGCTAGAGTGCCCTGACATCAGCCTAGCTCACAGTAACCTCAAACTCATGGGCTCAAGCAATCCTCCTGCCTCAGCCTCCCAAGTAGCTGGGACTACAGGCATGCATGTGCCACCATGCCCAGCTAATTTTTTCTATATATGTTTTTAGTTGTCTGGCTAATTTCTTTCTATTTTTTAGTAGAGATGGTGTCTTGCTCTTGCTCAGGCTGGTCTCGAACTCCTGACCTCCAGCGATCCTCCAGCCTTGGCCTCCCAGAGTGCTAGGATTACAGGCGTGAGCCACCATGCCCAGCTTCAGGCGCTTTTAAAAATATTTTAGAAGAATGTTATTTAGAAAGACATAGCATACAAATACATGAATAACAGTCATTTAACAAATAGTTTAATTTGAAGAGGTTATACATACTTTCTACTTTCTGTGTTGCTAGATTTGTCTATTCTGGACATCTCATCTAAATGGAATACAATATATGGTCCTTTGTAACTGCCTTCTTTCACATAGTATAATGTTTTAAAAGTTAATCCATGTGGCATGTATCAATACTACATTTATTTTTATGGCTGAATAATATTTAATTGTATATATTTACCACATTTTGTTTTTCTACTTATCGTTGCTGGTCATTTGTGTTAGCTGTAATCCTAGCACTCTGGGAGGCTGAGTTGGGAGGCTTACTTGAGCTTAGGAGTTTGAGACCAGCCTGAGCAAGAGTGAGACCCGTCTCTACTAAAAATAGAAAGAAATTAGCCGGACAACTAAAAATATATAGAAAAAATTAGCTGAGCTTGGTGGCACATGTCTATACTCCCAGCTACTCAGGAGGCTGAGGCAGCAGGATTGCTTGAGCCCAGAAGTTTCAGGTTGCTGTGAGCCAGCCTGACACCACGGCACTCTAGCTCAGGCAACAGAGCAAGACTCTGTCTCAAAAAAAAAAATTTTTTTTTAGTACATTTAGGGGTACAAGTGTTTTTTGTTACATGGAGAAATTGTATAATACTGAAGTCAGGTCTTTTAGTATACCTGTCACAGAAGTAGTGCACATTGTACCCAACAGCTGGATTTTAATTTCTCACCCCTTCCCACCCTTTTTAGTTTTCAATGTCCATTACACCACTTTATGATCATATACACCCCTCATTTAGCTCCCATTTATAAGTGAGAACTTGTGGGTATTTGTTTTCCTATTCCTGAGATACTTCACTTAGGATAATGGTCTCCAGTTTCATCCAAGTTGCTGCAAAAGACATTATTTCATTCCTTTTTAGAGCTGAGTAATACTCTATGGTGTATATATACCACATTTTCTTTATTCACTCATTAGCTGGTAGGCTCTTAGGTTGATGTATATCTTTGCAATTGTGAATTGTGCTGCGATAAACATTCAGGTATAGGTGTCTTTTTAATTTAAGATAAAATGACTTCATTTCCTTTGGGTAAGGGAGTAGTGGGATTGCTGGATGGAATGGTAGGTCTATTTTTAATTCTTTGAAGTATCTCCATACTGTTTTCCATAGAGGTTTACATTCTTGCTAACAGTGTGTAAGTGTTCCCTTCTTACTACATCTGCGCTAACATCTGTTGTTTTTGACTTTAATAATGGTGACTCAGATAGGGGTAAGGTGGTATCTCATTGTGGTTTTAATGTGCATTTACCTGATAATTAGTGATGTTGAGCATATTTTCATGTTTGTTAGCCTTTTTATATCTCCTTTTTAGGAAAATCTGTTCTTGGCTTCGGCCTACTTTTTGGTGGGGTTGTTTCTTTTCTTGCTGATTTGTTTGAGTTCTTTGTAGATTCTGGCTATTAACATTTCGTTGGATGTATAGTTTACAAATATTTTGTCCCATTTTATAGGTTGTCTATTTACTCTGTTGATTCTTTCCTTTGCTGTGCAGAAGCTTTTTAGTTTAAGTCTCAGTTATTTATTTTGTTTCTGTATTTGCTTTTGGAGTCTGAGTCATAAATTCTTTGCCTAGGCCAATGTCCAGAAGAGTTTTTCCTACATTTTCTTCTAGAATTATTGGAGTTTCAAGACTTACATTTCAGTCTTTTGTCCATCTTGAGTTACTTTTGTATATGATGAGAGATAGGGGTCCAGTTTCATTCTTCTGCATATGGCTGTCCCAGCACTATTTATTGAATAGGATGCCCTTTGCCCAGTGTGTATTTCATCTTTGTGCCATTCTCTGACCTTCTGGGCCATTGCTAATGACTGGCTTGGTCTTGCATGGCACTGTCTGCCTCTGCCACACCTGCAGCTGATGTCCTTGCTACCTCAGTAGCCTCTGGTCAGCAGGTTTATGGATGACAGACAGGTCCTTAATCCCAGGCTCTTTTGAGCCCACTGGTCCAAAGGACATTCCTTAATGCTTTTCTAGGTTATGTTGGCATGCTTGGGACTCTGAAGAAGCTTTTCAGGAATATAGTTTGGGCATATCATTAACTATTGTGCTGCCACCAACTGATGTATTAGGTGCAAGGTTTTGCTAAATGGCCTGCAGTTCCCTGGACTGTATCTTGGGAAAGGGGAACTTAATTAACTTCTATTCTGAGTCCTTCCCTACAAACATCCTGGAGAAACTTCTCACCTCTCCTCACAATGGACTTAGCTCCAGATGGGACAGTAAGTAAGAGCTCTGAATTTATATCTAATCTGTCTTCTAACTTTTCTTTTTCTTTGTACTTTTTCCCCCAAGTTTTTTTGTCATCTCAGTTGTTATGGGAGAACTGTACTCTTGTCATCACCTGCCTCTTTCTCTGTGCTGTAGTTTATGTTATAAACTCTGCTATCAAAGTTTTCTGTCTTTGGTTGGTGATACTTAAAGCCATGATTTTGAAATTTAAAAAGCTGCTGTCTTTCCTCTTCAACCTTTAGATCTTGCAATTGAAATTCTTAGCTTTCAAAAATTATGTTTTTAATGGATCAAAGATCTAAATATAAGAACTGAAACTATAAAAGTTTTCCAAGAAAATTTAGGTGTAAATCTTCATGACCTCGGATTAGGAAACAGTTTCTTAAATATGTCACCAAAAGTACAAGCCCCAAAGAAAAAATAGATAAATTGGATTTTATCAAAATTAAAAACTATTGTGTTTTAAAGGGTAACATTAAGAAAGTGAAAAGACTACCCACAAAATGGGAGAAAACATTTGCAAATCGTATATCTCATAAGAGTCTAGTCTTCAAAATATATCAAGAACTCTGATGGCTCAACAGTAAAAAGGCAAAGAACCCAATTAAAAATGGGCAAAGAAGGCCGGGCGCTGTGGCTCACGCCTGTAATCCTAGCTCTTGGGAGGCCGAGGCGGGCGGATTGCTCAAGGTCAGGAGTTCAAAGCCAGCCTGAGCAAGAGCGAGACCCCGTCTCTACTATAAATAGAAAGAAATTAATTGGCCAACTGATATATATATAAAAAAAATTAGCCGGGCATGGTGGCGCATGCCTGTAGTCCCAGCTACCCGGGAGGCTGAGGCAGAAGGATCACTCGAGCCCAGGAGTTTGAGGTTGCTGTGAGCTAGGCTGATGCCATGGCACTCACTCTAGCCTGGGCAACAAAGCGAGACTCTGTCTCAAAAAAAAAAAAAAATGGGCAAAGGATTTGAATAGATATTTCTTCAAAGAAGATATCCAAGCGGCCCAATCTACACATGAAAAGATGTTCAACATCATTATTAATTAGGAAAATGCAAATAAAAATCATAATGAGATGGCACTTCACACCCACTAGAATGGGTATAATAAATAAATAGATAGTAAAACTGAGTCTTTTTTTTTTTTTTGAGACATAGTCTCACTTTGTTGCCCAGGCTAGAGTGCCGTGGCATCAGCCTAGCTCACAGCCACCCCAAACTCCTGGGCTCAAGTAATCCTCCTGCCTCACCCTCCCGAGTAGCTGGGACTACAGGCATGCGCCACCATGCCCGGCTAATTTTTTTTTCTATATATTTTTAGTTGGCCAATTCATTTCTTTCTATTTATAGTAAAGATGAGGGTCTCATTCTGGCTCAGGCTGGTTTCGAACTCTTGACCTTGACTGCTCTTCCCGCCTTGGCCTCCCAGAGTGCTAGGATTACAGGTGTGAGCCACCACGCCCGGCCTAAATATGAGCCTTATACACCTGTAATCCAAGCACTTTGTGAGGCCCAGGTGGAAGGCTGCTTGAGGCCAGGTGTCCAAGATCAACCTAAGCAACATAGGAGACCCTGTCTCTCCAAAAAATGAAAAATTAGCTTGTGCATGATGGCGCATGTATATAGTTCCAGCTACTCAGGAGGCTGAAGCAGAAGGATCACTTCAGCCCAGGAGTTTGAGGTTACAGTGATTATGATAGGGTCACTGCATTCCAGCCTGTGTGACAGAACAAGACACTGTCTCAATAAATAAATAAATGAAAATTTAAAACTTCAGCAAATATCCTGTGTTGGTAAGGATGTGAAGAAATTGGAACCTTATACATTGCTGATTGGAATGTAAAATGGTACAGATGCTATGGAAAACAGTCTGACAGTTCCTCAAAAAGTTCAATATATAGTTACCTTATGACCCAGCAATTTCATTTCTAGATATATTTCCTACAGAATCGACAGCATATGGCCACACAAAAACTTGTGTGCAAGTCTTAATAGTGATAATATTCATAATAGTAAAAAAGTGGGAGCAATCTAAAAATGTGTATCAGCTGATGAACGTATAAACGATATGTGGTACATCCGTACAATGGAATATTATTCTGCCATAAAAAGGAATGAAATACTGATTTATGCCACAACATGGATGAACCTTAAAAGCATTATGCTAAATGAAAAAAGCCAGACACAAAAGATCAGATATTGTATGATTCCATTTATATGAAATGTCCAGAACAGGTAAATCTGTAGAGACAGAAAGTAGAGTAGTGGTTTCCAAGAGATCAGGAGAGGGAGAGAATTGGGAATGAATGAATGTTGACAGTTACGGAGTTTCCTTTTGGGATTATGGAAATGTTCTGAAATTAGTGGAGACGGTTGCAAAATGTCTTGAATACACTAAAAATAACTGAAGTGCACACCTTAAAATGGTGAATTATATGCTACGTGAATTTTATCTCAATAAAAAAGAATTGTGGATTTTGCTTTAGAATTAAATAAAATTCTTTTAGCAACTCAGTTAACTTCTTTGTCTTATATTTATTTGTCTTTTGTACTGAAGTAGTTGAATGCTACTAACCCACAGAGTAAGAAAAGTGTGGGAAGGCCAGGCGCGGTGGCTCACGCCTGTAATCCTAGCACTCTGAGAGGCCGAGGTGGGCAGATTGCTCGAGGTCAGGAGTTCGAAACCAGTCTGAGCAAGAGCGAGACCCCGTCTCTACTATAAATAGAAAGAAATTAATTGGCCAACTAATACATATAGAAAAAATTAGCCGGGCATGGTGGCGCATGCCTGTAGTCCCAGCTACTCGGGAGGCTGAGGCAGCAGGAGTGCTTGAGCCTAGGAGTTGGAGGTTGCTATGAGCTAGGCTGATGTCACGGCACTCACTCTAGCCTGGGCAACAAATTGAGACTCTGTCTCAAAAAAAAAAAAAAAAAAAAAGAAAGAAAAGTGTGGGGAAAAAGGGAATTCTGTTACTAACTTAAAAGCATTTTCCATCTGAAACATATCAATGGAAGGGTTTTAAATAGTGAGCAATGTGGTCCAGTTTATATTTATAAAGATCACTTTAGGTATTTCCCGGAGACTGGATTGGAGGGGATAAGGTGACATTGCTAGCCGGGCGCGGTGGCTCACGCCTGTAATCCTAGCTCTCTGGGAGGCTGAGGCGGGCGGATTGCTCGAGGTCGGGAGTTCGAAACCAGCTCTGAGCAAGAGCGAGACCCTGTCTCTATTATAAATACAAAGAAATTAATTGGCCAACTAATATATATAGAAAAAATTAGCCGGGCATGGTGGCGCATGCCTGTAGTCCTAGCTACTTGGGGAGGCTGAGGCAGGAGGATCGCTTGAGCCCAGGAGTTTGAGGTTGCTGTGAGCGAGGCTGACGCCATGGCACTCACTCTAGCCTGGACAACAAAGCGAGACTCTGTCTCAAAAAAAAAAAAAAAAAAAAGGTGACATTGCTGATCTTGGTTAGGAGGCTATTAAAGGCCTGGCACTGTGGCTCACGCCTGTAATCCTAGCATCCTGGGAGACTGAGGCAGGAGGATCGCTGGAGGTCAGGAGTTCGAGACCAGCCTGAGCAAGAGCCAGACCCTGTCTCTACTAAAAATAGAAAGAAATTAGCTGAGCAACTAAAAATATATACAGAAAAGAAAAGAAAAGAAAACTAGCCAGGCATGGTGGTGCATGCCTGTAGTCCCAGCTACTTGGGAGGCTGAGGCAGAAGGACTGCTTAAGCCCAGGAGTTTGACGTTGCTGTGAGCTATGCTGACGCCACTGCACTCTAGCCTGGGCAACAGAGAGAGGCGGATTGCTCGAGGTCAAGAGTTCGAAACCAGCCTGAGCAAGAGCGAGACCCCGTCTCTACTATAAACAGAGAGAAATTAGTTGGCCAACTAATATATATAGAAAAAATTAGCCGGGCATGGTGGCGCATGCCTGTAGTCCCAGCTACTCAGGAGGCTGAGGCAGGAGGATAGCTTGAGCCCAGGAATTTGAGTTGCTGTGAACTAGGCTGACGAGACGGCACTCACTCTAGCCTGGGCAAAGTGAGACCCTGTCTCAAAAAAAAAAAAAGAGGCTATTAAAGACTCTAGGGAAGAAATAATGATAGCTGTATTAGGATATGGTAGTGAGGTTGAAGAAAATTGAATAGTCACAAAATATATTCTGGAGGTAGTTGGATATGAGAGGTGAGGGAAAGTAAGATATCATGACTCTTAGGTTCTGACTTTATATGGAGAACACTTAGTGGAAAAATTAAGGACATTTTAGATAAGTTAATTTTGAGATACTTGTAAAGTAACCAAATGGAGTTGCCAGTTGGAGAGTTGAATAAATGATACTGGAGCTTGTGAAAGGTCTGGACCAGAGCTACAAATGTAAATGGTGTTTAAAACAATGGGAATGGATAGGAACACTTAGGGATAGTGTGTAGGAGATGGAATAGGGCCCAGAACATAGTTGTGAGAAATTCCACTTGCACAGGTTAGATGGCGGAGTGGGTCAGTTCTATTAAGAATTGTCTGGAAGGCTGGACGAGGTGGCTCGGGCCTGTAATCTTAGCACTCTGGGAGGCTGAGGCGGGAAGATCACTCAAGGTCAGGAGTTTGAAACCAGCCTGAGTAAGACCCCGTCTCTCCTAAAAATAGAAAGAAATTGATTGGCCAACTAAAAATATATAGAAAAAATTAGCCGGGCATAATGGCACACGCCTGTAGTCCAAGATACTCGGGAGGCTGAGGCAGAAGGATTGCTTGAGCCCAGGAGTTTGAAGTTGCTGTGAGCTAGGCTGACGCCATCTCTCTCTAGCCTGAGCAACAGTGAGACTTTGTCTCACAAAAAAAGAGAAAAGAATGACCCAGGAGTTTCAATTATGATAAGCATGTCCATTTCAGCATAAGGGAGACAGTGGTGTCATTGGGAAGAACATTTTTAGTGCAGTTGTGAGGGTGGAAATCAGATTATGCTATCTTGTATAAGTCCACGTGGCTAAACTGGAATAGCTGATATTCAAACCCAGGAAGACTGGCTCTATAAGGGCTCTCAAACGTGGAACCAGTAAAGAAACAGGTTTAACATTAAATCCAGCATGTCTCAAACTTGTTTGACTATGGAACCTCATTGTCTTTCAAAATGTATGAAGGAATTAGTCAGTTATGGAACTCATTGTCTTTCAGAATGTATGAAGGGATTATTCAGTTGTCTGTGGCATGAGCCCTGGGACATGCTGCCTGAGCCAGCCTATACTGGTGATTGCATTGTTTCAGAATAGAACTGGTTTCTTCTAACTTGGTTCTCTGTTGATAACATTAAATGTTATAGTTATTTATTTGCTACTTTTTTTACTTCAAAGCCTAATATTTTGACTTCAAAGCATTTTATATTCTCTTTTACAATGACCTTCCCAGGAATTTCTAAAGGATTGACATCACTGTATATTACATTTGAAGTACTAAAACAGTTTACAGTCCAAGTTGCTATTTCACTTTTTCTGCTCTAATGGTATATTATCATAAATTTCTTTTTTTAAGAGATGAGGTCTCACTGTGTTGTTCAGGCTGGTCTTGAACTCTTGGGCTCAAGCATTCCTCCTGCCCTCAGCCTCTAAGTATAGTCATGCACCACTGCTCCTGGCTTATCATAAAATTTTAATGTTTAGAGATCTTAGAGATCAGCCAGTTCATCTCTTTCATTAGTAGCAGTATTTATTTAATTTTTTTGCAGGTTATGAAAATGATAGCTATTTAGTGCTATAGAATATTACAATAATTTACATCTATTGGCTCTAACTCTTTAATAGCTGTGAGCTTTGAAAAGTTACTTCATTTCTCAAAACTTCTGTTTCGTCCTCTAAAAGACAAAGAAAATATCTTATAGGGTGGCTATGAGAATTAAATAAGACAATTCCTGTAGTGTCTGGCACATTGAAGGTTCTCAATCTTAATTTACTTTTTTTTTTTTACCCTAAAGGAGATAGTCTCAATTCTCTACCATGAATGACTTATGGAAATAATTGGAAAGGAAAGAACAATTTTAAATGTGAACCATCTCAGCCTTATGCTGACATCAGCTACATTTCTGACAGAATGGTGTTGTCATGATACAGGTGTATTGGAGTTAAAACCAGTTTCCTTCCAGCTTTTCCAACTGACATAATAAGCAAAACCTGACTGGGCAAACATAGACCTATTTATTGGCTCACTTATTATTAATGTTAAACTAGCTTTGGTGCTGACTTCTCGTGTTGTTTTTTTAAAATTTCACTGTTGTCATTTAAAATCTCACAGACTTTCAAAAGCTTCATAGAATACTTAATGGTTTAAATCATCCTGCAGAACAGATAATTCTTTTGGAAAAGAATTATCTTTTCCAAAGTGTTCTTCTCCATCTGGCAATATGTTCAAAATCACGTATATAGGACAGAATTGATTATATTTTTATATTTACCCCTGGATGTTTGTTTGGTTTTCATGGCAATCAGCTTTTGAAGTTTATGGACAGTACTTAACATGTATAACCTAATCATGGACAGTCATGTAAAACAAAGATATTAAAAGAAAAATCTACAGGGATTTTTCAGTTTTGCAATAATTTACTCCCTAAACAAAGAGAAAATGGGTTTGGTGTGATTCGTACATAGAGGGATTTTTAATATTCTATTCTATAGTAAGTGTCTCTCACAGCCCTGGTACATATTAAGCACTTAGTAAATATTTATTAATGAACCGAATTTGATTTCTAATCCCAACTCTGTCCCTTGCAACTTCTGTAACCTTGACAGGTTTCTCTAAGCTTCTGTTTCCTCATATGTAAAAATGTGGTACCAATATTTCCCTCCGAAGGTTTTTGTAACAATTAAGTATTCAGGCAATAGTCAGCATATGGCTCATAGTAGGCATACACTGTTTCTCCCAGACACTTCACTGCATTCTGCAGTAATGTTCTTTTCAAGTACCTTTTTCTTCCTCATTCCCTAAACATTTAGAAGCCATATTAAAGAGAGAATATGAATGTTTGCCAATTATACCAAAAATATGTTCTTTTGCAGCCACACTTTTAGAATATTTTAGCAAAAATTATTTTATTTCTGACATATCTTTGTTTGAATCCTGGCTTTGCAATGTACTAGTGTTGTAAAGTACAGTGAGACTAAAATGAGTAAAATATACAAAGGATCTCGTTTATTGTCTGGTTTATGTAAGCCCAAAGTAAACATTATTATTTTAAATTGAAACTGTTGTTTAATCTGATAATTTACATAATGAATTCATGGCTTTTGAGGGCCTACTCTACTCAAACCCCATTAAGATCAGGCAAGGAACATTGTGAATGAACACTGGGCACATTATTATGTAGGTGACTGGATTTACCATACCTAGAATCAGGTTATGCAAAAGTGGTATTTTGGCTGGGCATGGTGGCTCACGCCTGTAATCCTAGCACTCTGGGAGGCCGAGGCTGGCGGGTTGCTCGAGGTCAGGAGTTCGAAACCAGCCTGAGCAAGAGCGAGACCCCATCTCTACTATAAATAGAAACAAATTAATTCGCCAACTAATATATATAGAAAAAATTTGCCGGGCATGGTGGCACATGCCTGTAGTCCCAGCTACTCAGGAGGCTGAGGTAGGAGGATTGCTTGAGCCCAAGAGTTTGAGGTTGCTGTGAGCTAGGCTGACGCCATGGCACTCACTGTAGCCTGGGCAACAAAGCGAGACTCTGTCTCAAACAAACAAACAAACAAACAAAAAGTGGTATTTTTTATTGTATTTGAGATAAAAGAAATTGGTGGGCTTATTATTGCATTTGGCCTGGCTTTTTTTTAATGTTGGCTTTCTCAATTTAATATCAAATAATAAAAAAAGGAGAATGTCTGAGAGAGGTTCATGAGTGCTACAGCAGACCAGGTAAATTTGATCTAAAAGTTTTTCATCTTTTAATGATCTTGTTCATCAGAAATAAAAACATGCTCCTCTCCTATATTAAAATTCAACACAGTATTGTCAAGCCAAATATAGTCCAATATTCTGTTCATTTTAAAATTAACTTGTTTAGATATTATATAAAATTGATTCCTGCCCTGGAAGACTGAGCATTACAAAGCTGGTACTAAAAGTTTTATGAGGATTCCTAATAAATAGAAAAGCTTAAGATTGGGCATTATACAAAGAGGTTTCATTTTGAAAATGTTTATAATGTACTTATCAAATTAATGATAAGGTTAGTAAAGGGGTGCCAAAATAATCAACATTTATTTCAGAAGTTGACTCTCTGATGAGATGTTAGCTTCTATATTCTGCTATATAGGGTTTCTTTTATTAATTGAGATATATATTCACATACCATGAAAATCTTGGTGGCATGAAGTACATTCATATTGTTATGCATCCTTTACCATTATCTAGTTCCAGAGCTTTTTTGTCACCCCACACCCATTAAACAGTCACTCCCTATTGCTACCTTCCTGCAGTTCTGGCAGCTACTCATCTGCTTTATATCTCTATGGATTTGCCTATTCTGAATGTTTCATGGAAATGGAATCATACAATATGTTGCCTTATGTGCCTGGCTTCTTTCATTTAGCATAAAGTTTTTAAGGTTTATCCATGTTGTAGCATGTACCAGTACTCCTTGCCTTTTCATGGCTGAATAATATTCCACTATATGCATATAATACATTTTGTTTATCCTTTCATCATTTGATGGACATTTGAGTTGTTTCTATTTTGGGGCTATTGTGAATAATGCTGCTATGAACACTCATACACAAGTTTTTCTCTGGATGTATGTTTTCAGTTCTCTTTAGTAGATGCCTAGGATGGAATTACCATCCTAGGTGATGTGATAATACTATGTTTAACTTTTTGAGGAACTGCCAAAACTATTTTTCCAAAGCAGCTGCATCATTTTATGTAGTTTTGTTTTTGTTTTTGTTTTTTTTTTTGAGACAGAGTCTTTCTTTGTTGCCCAGGCTAGAGTGAGTGCCATGGCGTCAGCCTAGCTCACAGCAACCTCAAACTCCTGGGTTCAAGCGATCCAACTGCCTCAGCCCCCTGAGTAGCTGGGACTACAGGCATGTGCCACCATGCCTGGCTAGTTTTTTCTATATGTATTAGTTGGCCAATTAATTTGTTTCTATTTATAGTAGAGATGGGGTCTCGCTCTTGCTCAGGCTGGTTTCGAACTCCTGACCTCGAGCAATCCGCCCGCCTCGGCCTCCCAGAGTGCTAGGATTACAGGCGTGAGCCACCGGGCCTGGCCTTTTATGTAGTTTTTAATACTAAGATACTTGGAAGAAATGAGAGAAAAGTCTATTAAAATGTTAACCTCAGAATATTCATGCTCAGGATAGCCCTCTGTAAACCCAGATAGATGGTAAGAAAAGTCTCAATTTGCCTCATTTACTTTTCAGAATGAAAATATTAAAGGATAAACCTACACAATAGGAATAGTGTCAAAATTTTTATGCCAACTCTTGTTACCCCACCCACTTGTTTCTCCTAAAAGTTTGAAGTATGCTTGGAATTGATGGTGTTTACTTTCATATGAGAGTAGTTATCTAAAAGTGACACACCTAGGGTTCCCAGTTTGCTTTCCTTTCATATTTTCATATGAGTTTCATATTTTATTACATAGTTTACTAATGTAGATGACTTGAGTATTGCTCTTTCTACAGAAAACATTCTTGAATCAAAATTTAACTGGAGATTTATAGTTCAGGGAGAGAGGGGTGGCTTTATAATATGAATATTGGATTTCAAAATGGACTTAAAGCAAATGAATAGAAATTGTTCTCTTAATTATAATGTCTGAGATAATGCTTGAATGTTTTTGAGAGTAAAAATTAATAAAATTTAAAGCTTCAGATTAATTATAACTAAATTTTCTTGGTTGTAAAATAATACTTTTCAAAAATATACAGATACATCACTTAAAAGTTTTCAGGTGAAAGACACTGGGTTAGTCTCCTAGGTTGTTTAGAGATGTTTCTGTCTCTAAAAAAAAGAAAGCAGAAAGGATGCTCAAGAGAAAGAACACATATGCAGTAATTTCTAGTGCTAGATTGGAGTTTAGGTGCTTTTCATGTTTTATTTAAGGTGTTAATTCATACGAATTTTATGCTTAGAAGAAGAAATGTTAGTATAAATTATTCTTTAAAGCTTTAGGTGAACTCTGACTCTCTAGGATAAATTAATCTTTATTCCTTTAAGGATGTATGATAGAGACTGAATTGTTTTCTTAGAGTAATGTAAAATTAAGGGCCTTCTTTTTTTTTTTTTTTTTTTTGAGACAGAGTCTCGCTTTGTTGTCCAGGCTAGAGTGAGTGCCATGGCGTCAGCCTAGCTCACAGCAACCTCAAACTCCTGGGCTCGAGTGATCCTTCTGCCTCAGCCTCCCGAGTAGCTGGGACTACAGGCATGCGCCACCATGCCCGGCTAATTTTTTATATATATATCAGTTGGCCAATTAATTTCTTTCTATTTATAGTAGAGACGGGGGTCTCGCTCTTGCTCAGGCTGGTTTTGAACTCCTGACCTTGAGCAATCCGCCCGCCTCGGCCTCCCAAGAGCTAGGATTACAGGCGTGAGCCACAGCGTAAGGGCCTTCTTTCTTAGGTAAATTTCTCAGGTTTTAAAATATGAAGGTAATTATCATGTGAACATTGAATACATTGTCAACTAAATTCCATAATTTTAACTTACAATTTTCCATAATTTTGGTGCCTAAAATAATTTATGTTATTGTGTTGGATAACTTTGTCTACTTGCTTTGGAAATGTCTAAGTACAGATAGTTGCATACAAGCAAGAGAAATAATTGAGTTTTAGTCAGGATTTTTGTCTGAATATTGAGTTGGTTTTTTTTTTTTTGAGACAGAGTCTCGCTTTGTTGCCCAGGCTAGAGTGAGTGCCATGGTGTCAGCCTAGCTCACAGCAACCTTAAACTCCTGGGCTGGAGCAATCCTCCTGCTGCAGCCTCCCGAGTAGCTGGGACTGTAGGCATGCGCCACCATGCCCGGCTAATTTTTTTTCTATATATATTAGTTGGCCAATTAATTTCTTTCTATTATAGCAGAGATGGGGTCTCGCTCTTGCTCAGGCTGGTTTCAAACTTCTGACCTCAAGCAATCCGCCCACCTCGGCCTTCCAGAGTGCTAGGATTATAGGCGTGAGCCACCGCGCCCAGCCTGAATATTGAGTTTTTTTTAATACTTTTTGGGGGGGATTTTTTTGGGCCATAGTATTAAGTTCACAGTTTATAACTTTCTGAACTAATTGGAAGTAGTATAGGAACTACAAATTAAAAACTACAAATAAAAAATCAACCCAGGCTGGGCACAATGGCTCGTGCCTATAATCCCAGCACTTTGGGAGGGTAAGGGTGAGGCTGGAGGATTTTTGAGACCAGGAATTCAAGACCAGCCTGGGCAACATAGCAAGACCCTGTCTCTAAAGAAAAATAAATCAACCCAGATAAAATGTTTATGGCTGCTAATTATATTTAAGGGATTGGTAAAAGGAAAGAAGTCAGGGAAGTTTTGGAGGTCAAGCTTTTTATTATGAAAATCCAACTTAATGATTTGTACATACTTAGAAACAGTATGAGTGTTGTGTGACCAAATTATGATTTCTAGGAGGAATGTTTGTTAGATAGATGAAATATCTGCACACACTTCATTGTTCTTGGGGCTCAAGCTCTAGTCTTGCTGCCATGATAAAGAAAGATGTTCTTTCATTTAGAAATTGTAATACATTTTCCAATAGAAACAGTATGGTTCAAATAGTGCTATAAATTTCTTTTTCTTTTTTTTCTTTTTTTTTTTTTTGAGATAGAGTATTGCTCTGTTGCCCCTGGTAGAGTACAGTGGAGTCATCATAGCTCACTGCAACCTCAAACTCCTGGGTTCGGGCCACCCTTTTGCCTCAGACTCCTGAGAAAGCTTGGACTACAGTTGGGTGACATGATGCCTGGCTAATTTTTCTATTTTTAGTAGAGTTGGGGTTTCACTCTTGCTGAGGCTGGAGTGCTATAAATTCTTATTCATTATTCATTAACTGAATATTTTAAGTTCCTGATAGAAGGCAAGAAATGTGTCATATACTGTTGTGTTTACCAGTATACAAAGTGAATAAAACAAAGTTCGACACAATTTCTAATCTCAAATACATGCTGGTTTTGTTGTTTTTGTTTTTTTGCTTGCCGTGGGGAGCACAAAAGAAGTGGTTGAAAGTTACCTAACATGGTTATGTTTATTCTTTCCATTTCATAGTTCTTAGGTAATTTATGGATTAAATTAGCCTTTATTTATTTCCCTGGATCTCAACTTTGTTTTATAATTTTGTCTCTTTGGGAAAATGTTTCACAGGTTTTATAACAAAGTATAACTTAACTTGGAGAACACAGTGTGTGCATAAGGTGAAGACTTTACCTATTGTGAAATGGAAACATGCTTGCCTCAGCATTACTAAGTTAATGTATAGCTCGTACATAGTTTCCACTTTTAATTGCTAACCTGCTTAGTGAGAGTGAATGATTGATTATGGAACTAAAAAATGGAAGATAAACCATGGTGACATGGTGACCTAAACAGTTTTTTAGGTATAGTCAGTTCTTCAGTATGATAGGAATTTTGTAAATAACTTTCATTAATTTTTTAAAATTTCTCTTGGGTATGGATCATAGATTGTTTTTGTCTCTCCCAACCCCCTATTTTTTTCTTTTAAAGGAGGCTTATGTGAAAGGGTTAGAAGCCTTGAATGTTTGGGTAGATAAGATAAGTGCTCAAATAAGCTATTCAAGATCATTGTGACAATTGAATGATTTGATATAAAAAACAATTTTAGTTATTTTAAAAAATCAATTAAGTATGAACTGTGTCATACGATCTATAGGCAGCATTGCTGTAAGTGCTTTTGTACATTATCTCGTTTAAGACTCACTACAGTCGTATGAGAAAGATGCTGTTGTTATTATACCTACTTTACAGACAAGAAAACAGAAGCACAGAAACCCAGGGATTTCTGCTTGTCATGCACTTGGCAAGAGTTAGGATGCCATGAAAATAATGTTGCTTCTTTTCCTCTCTTCTTTTTCCCTCAAACTAATTCATTTCTGTTATTTATTTATTTTTTTTTTTGTAAGATAATTTTGTTAGACTTAGTTTCCAGAGGTCAGGTCTAGTTGTCATGTTGGGTGTTATGTCCTTGGGAAATTCTCTGTACCTTATTTTCCATCTTCCACATTTTTTTTTTTTTGAGACAGAGTCTCACTTTTGTTGCCCTGGCTAGAGTGAGTGCCGTGGCGTCAGCCTAGCTCACAGCAACCTCAAACTCCTGGGCTCAAGCGATCCTCCTGCCTCAGCCTCCCAAGTAGCTGGGACTACAGGCATGCACCACCATGCCCGGCTAATTTTTTGTATATATATTTTTAGTTGGTCAATTAATTTCTTTCTATTTTTAGTAGAGACGGGGTCTCGCTCAGGATGGTTTCGAACTCCCAACCTCGAGCAATCCGCCCGCCTCAGCCTCCCAGAGTGCTAGGATTACAGGCGTGAGCCACCGCGCCCGGCCCACATTTTTTTATCTTTATTTTTCCCCCAAAGAAATACAATTTAATGAGTCAAGTGGTTTGTCAGGGGTTGTTAAAACAAACAGGAATTCTCAGCCACCACCACATTTCTTCTTCTGATAGGTAACCACTCTCAACTCAAGTGTTTGGGATTTACCTGTGGTTTTTCAAGTAACATGTTTGAATTGACGTTACTTGAATTTTCAGTTTAGGACATAATTTGTTTGTATAGTTTTCTGTGTCCTTTTCACTAACTCAACCCAAAACTTTCTACCAGTTGTCCAAATCTCCTGTTTTGTTTCACATCAGTTATTCTGTCAGTTTTAATATCTTGAAGAAGTCCCTTCCAGAACAAAGTACTCCAATCTGGAGTAGTTTGTCTTTTTTCATAGTGCCCAGCAGTCATTCTGAGAATTGTTTCTTTTTTTCTCCTTTGTTGGCTCTTGTGTTTCCTCTGTCCTATATTCCTCTTTGATACCTTGCATATTTTGATACCACTTTTATTTTCTTCTAGCCCTTAATTAGTAATTTTGCTATATATAACATTCTGAGTGGGACTCATTTTTCTTCATAATTTTGATGATTTTGCTTCATTATCTTCTAGCTTACACTGTGGCTGTTGGAAGTTCAACATCATTCTGATGCCTCACCTGTTGTAACCTATTTCCTGTTTCCTCCAGACGCTTGAAGGATCTTCTCTTCATTTCCACAGTTTTGAAATTTCAAAATGATATACTTTAATATGGATGTACTATATTTTAATCCATTATGCTGTGTACTGTTTTCAAGGGAAACTTATATCATTTAGTTCTGGGACATATTCTTGAATTATTTCATTAATTTTTTCCCTTCTGTTTTCTCCTCTAGAGCCCCTCTTATACAGATGCTGAATTATCTTGACTGAATCTCCAAGTTTTTGTATTGCAGCCTATTTGATTCTTTGGTCTTTCTGATAAATTTTCTTAAGGGCCTTGGAATTTCTTAATTTCCAAGTGCTCTTTGAAAAAGTATCCTATCTATTCCTTTGTCTCCATGGACACTAATGCTAGGGTGTAAAACTCTTTTTAAATTTTAAGTTTGCTTCTTCCCACATTGTCTGTGTTTTCTGCAAGTTCCTTTTTTCCCTTTCCTGTTTGTTTCTTTTGTTTTCTTTTTTTTTTTTTTGTGGTAGAGGCTTCCTCAGATGAGTGGTTATCCCTTGCTGTTTTGAAATTTCAGGTATAGCTCTTAGAGCAGGTATAGCTCTAAAAGTTGATTGGAAGCTCTTGGTACACCACTGGTACTTGTTGACTTTGAGTTTACTATACGGTATCTGGCTGTGCCATGTACTGGGGAGCCCTTTATGTCAGCTTCTGGTTTCTTTTCCCTTTTCTGAAAAGAGGAGAGGGTCTTTTAATTTTCTTTCTGGTGGAAGAAAGCCTCTATGCCAGTTCTCTGGGAGCTGAGTGAGGGAGGCACGAAAGTGAGGATTTCAGTGTGTGTTTAGCTTTCATTAAGCCTCTCCCATTAATGTGCTTTTTGTCCCTCTGTTCTGAAATCCTTTTCAGAGACTAATTCTCTAGACTTTTGCCTTCGTGGGAGAGACATAGTAACTTAACCACACGGAATTCAGGAAGGTATTGAAGATTGAGCAGTTTCTTAAGGAACTTTAAATCCATCTTTTTATTTAGTGCTCCCTTTACCCCTATGTGTAGAGCTACAGTCTGTTACCAGTTCCTGAGCCTTTTGAGAATTCTATGGACTAAGTCAGGTTTGTTTTGGCTTTATACATTGCTAGTTTCTTGGATCTACTAAGTCAATTACCATTCATCTACTTGCCTTCCAGCTTTCAAACTTTTGTTTATGCCCTAAAAATAACTCATTATCATTTTAACACAATTTTATTGGGAAGAAATGAAATTAAATATGTGTGTTCAATCTTCCATCTTTACTCAGAACCTACATCTAGTTTGTTTTTGTTTAAGCATTTATCTGCTGTTTAAAATTGTAATAAACTATGTATAAAATTTACCATTTTACAGGATATAATTAAGTGGCATTAAGTACATTCACAGTGTTGGGTAACCACCTCCACTTTCTAGTTTCAGAAATTTTTCATCACACCAAAAAGAAACCCCATACTGTTAAGCAGTCACTGCCCAATACCTTCTTCACCCAGCCCCTGGCAACCACGCGTCTGCTTTCTTGTTTCTGTGGATTTGCCCATTGTGGCTATTTCATATAAATAGAATCATGTAATATGTGGTCTTTTGTCACATATTTTCACTTACCATAATTTTTTTTTCTATAGCTGCTAGAATGGGAACCATATTGTTTTTGTGGTTCATCTATAGAATAAGTCAGTATTTCATTCTTTTTTATGGCTGAATTGTATGGATATACCACATTTTGTTTATTCATTCATCAGTTGAACTTTTGGATTGTTTCCACATTTTGGGCTGTTGTAAGTAGTGCTGTTGTGAACATTGTGTACTAATTTTTGTTTGAGCATTTCCTTTTTCACTTCTTGTGAGTATTTACCTAGGAGTGGAATTTCTGGGTCATATGATAATTCTGTGTTTAACTTGTTGAGAAACTGCCAAACTATTTTCCACAGTGACTGTTACAGTTTATGTTTCTCCTCTCCTCCCTTCCCTTCCCCTCCCCTTTCTTCTCCTCCCCTCCTCACCCCACCCCTCCCCTTCTCTTCCTTCTCTTCCTTTCTTCCTTTTCTTTCTTTCTTTCAACAGGGTCTCACTCTGTTGCCCAGCCTAGAGTACAATGGTGTCATGATAGCTTGCTGTAACCTCAAAATCTTGGGCTCATGTGATCCTCCTGCCTCAGCCTCCCAAGTAGCTGGGAATATAGGCGCATGCCACTTCACCTAGCTAATCTGTCTATTTTTAGTAGAGAAGATAGGGTTTGCTCTTGCTCAGGCTGGTCTTTAACTCCAGACCTTAAGCAACCCTCCTGCCTCACCTCCCAAAGTGCTAGGATTACAGGTATGAGCCACAGCGCCTGGCCCCATTTTATATTTCTATCAGCAATATACTAATTTCTAGTTTTCTGTTCTACTTTCTCCACATTTTTGAAAACACTTGTTATTTTCCATTAAAAAAATTTTATTATAGCCATTCTAATGGGTGTAAAGTAGTGTCTCATATTGATTTATATTTCCCCAATGATTAATGACATTTAGCCTCTTTTCATGTACCTGTAGCCATTTTTATATCTTTGGAGAAATGTCTATTCAAATCCTTTGTCCATTTTTAGTTTGTTGCTTTTCTTTTTGTTGTGGAATTGTAAGAGTTCTTTATATATTCTGGATATTAGATTCTATTTAGATATATGCTTTGCAAATCCTTTTTTCCCCTCTAGGTGTTTACTTGTTTTGTTTCTTTTTTTTTACTTGAACTCATCTGTATTTTATAGTTGTGATATAATGATGATAGAAATTATGTCATTTGTGTTTGTTTGCCTGGTTATTTGGAAGGATTGTATTTAGGTGCTTTTCCTCTCCCCCAGTAAATGGTATTATGACACAAGGGCTTAAGGAAGACTGATAAGAAATTATTAAAGACAGAAAGTGAAGATGGCCTACTTACAAAATGTGGTCCTTAGCAAAATTGAAGCAAGTTAAAGTTAGTTAAACTAACTACAATCAAAAATCTGTTCTTACACATAATACCATATTTGTTGTTATTAAAGATTATATTGCTGTATTAAGTGGACACATAGAATTCTAGCATCTAATATCTGAGATAATATTTCTTACTGGGTGACAGATGTTTTTTTCATGATTTATCTTCATTAATCTCATTCATTGTTCTATCCTGAATAATGAGCACTCACATATATGCTGAATGGATCAATGGTCCCCCAATCCTATGAAATAGATGCTGTTTTTGGAGAGGTTAACTTGCCAAGGGTGACATGGTTGGTAATGGTGGAGCCAAGATTAGCACTGAGTTCTGATTCCAGAATTGTCTTTCTTAACTACATTGTTTTATATAGAGGTTGCCACTGACCTCTAGACAGAAAATTTCTAGCAATTAAAAAAAAACTAATTATTTTTGGGGGGAGGACAGAGTCTCACTCTGTTGCCCAGGCTAGAGTGCCATGGCATCAGCCTAGCTCACTGCAACCTCAAACTCCTGGGCTCAAGCGATCTTGCTTCTGCAGCCTTCTGAGTAGCTGGGACTACAGGTATGTGCCACCATGCCTGGCTAATTTTTTCTGTATATTTTTAGTTGTCCAGCAAATTTATTTCTATTTTTTTAGTAGAGACAGGGTCTCACTCTTGCTCAGGCTGGTCTCAAAGTCCTGAGCTCAAAGGATCTACCCACCTTGGCCTCCCAGAGTGCTAGGATTACAGGCGTGAGCTACCACGTCCGGCCAAAAAAACTAATTTTTAATTAGATTTAATTCTTTTTAGTGTTCTGTTTCTTTTAAAAAGAATAGTTAGTTTGTGCCTTAGGCCTCTTGGTTAACCTGAGGAAAATGTATTTAAATTATTATCAGTGACATCCTAAGGTACATTGTCATTGCTTCCTCAACATCTAAATTCTTTCTTTTTACTAATTTCCGTTCTTCTACACTCCTTTCTGCTATAGCTAAACATCAAAACACTGCTGTTATTTCCATTGCAATCTAATTTTTAGCATTATGCTTTCTGTTTCCAGATGCCATTTGAATCATTAAAAAAGATGAGTGATAATTAGCAATGAATATTGTTCTTTTTATTGTTCATTGAGAGTAATTGCTAATTTTCTTATTCTATAGTGAAGAATATCTCTAATTCCTGCATAGAATCTGGGTTGAGAACAAGATATGAGGAAGCAGTAATTGTGCACAGAATGATTTAGTTGGAAAAAGCATATATGATAAAGAATATTATGTTGCCTAAAGACAATGGCACCGATCACACAAGTTCTTTTTTGTTTTAAAGCTCCCAAACTCCTTACTTCCCATAAAAGTACCTTTTATTTTATAATGTGCAATAATAATTTTATATATAGTTAATTAGTTTCAAAGAAAGCTAAAATAATTTATGATTTGTACAGAATCATATTTGCTCCCTATCATTGTTCTATAATTGGGAAAAGGTATACTGACAGAGCTGAGAATAGTTTATGTTTCCATTAAGCATAGTGGAGAGACTGTTTCATACATGGATGTTGACTAGAGTCCTTTAGTGGGGTTAAATGATTCATAGACTAAAGTCCTCTTTAAACCCTCTCTATCAAAGCTTAAAAACAAGTTTTGAAAGGGCCAGGCTTTGTATAAGTAACTCAATTATGTGCTTCAACTAAGTCTAATACTTTTTAAAAGAATATAGTAAAATACAGTACCAACTAATTAAAATGTTCAGCATTAAATAAAAGATTACTTGGTATACAAATAAAAATAAAATAAGAAAAATAAAATTCCTGTCCTTGTTGAACCTAACTTATAGTGAAGGAGATAGCTAAACAATGAGATGGCGAATACATTGCAGATAGAGATGGGGGCAAAGAAAGAGAAAAGTAAAGTAGGGTTGGGGTGGCTATGAGGGACAACTGGGATCTGGTAAGACTTTAGATAGCCTGATCCAGGAAGCTTCTTTGAAAAGGTGATTTTTGAGCAGAGACCTTAATATACTGAAGAACCATTCAAAGTCTGGGGAAAGAATTCCGCTTTCCTCTTCACATTACAAAGCTGCAAGATATTATCATCTTGTAACTGAAAACCTATAGAGGCCAAGTGAGAATTGTGGTTTCTAAAAACTCATGAGAGAGCTGAGGATATGAGAAAATCTAAATGAACCAAACTCCAGAAAGTAATGAAACTCTCATAGTAGAGAAGAAATCCATGGTTGCTCTGGGGTAGAACAGCCCTTTTCAACCTAGCTTTCTATATCCAGCAGAAATAGCCTTCAAAAATAAAGGCAAAATAAAGACTTTTTGGATATATCAAAAAGTGCAAAAATTTGTTTCCAGCAGACCTGGACTGCCAAAAGCATTAAAACAAATACATTAACAGTGTATGTGGATTTTACAGCATATATATGAGTATAAAACCATGAAAGAACAAAAGGAGGGAAATGGAATTACACTGTCATAAGTTTCTTACTCTGTGAAGTGTAGTGTACTATTATTTGAAGTGAGACTGAAGTAATTTCGAGATGCATATTTTCATCTCTAAAAATAGCACACAGAGAAATACCATAAAGTTAGTACATCTGTCCAAGAAGGATTAACTGCTATGAGAATCACTGTTCTATTTAATACTGCAAACAGCTAGAAAACAGGACAGAAATAAATGAAAGAACTGTTTTCAGACATTTGACAACAGGGGGTACAGGATGGTGACCCCTGACAGAAGCAACATAAATGACATGAACCCTACAGGTGCCCTGCCATACTCTCTATTGGCAATTTCCAGACTGCTGCACAGAATAGGGGAATCAAAATGGACCCAGGAGAGTTTGGAAAAGTCAAGGCAACTAGAATTCGTGGGGCAGAAAACTGCAGTGAAGGGAACTACACAGAAATCTATAAAACTATGAGATCCCTGGTGATATATAGAAAGGTCCAGTATTACCTTTGATTGTATCCTCATCTGTACATGAAAAACATGCAACCACACCATGTTGGGAAAAATCACACTGGAAATCAGTACACTTAACAATTCCAAGAGCTCACACAGAGCTGGGAATAGTTTATGTTTTCATTAAGCATAGAGAGACTGTTTCATACATGGATGTTGGCTAGAGTCCTTTAGTGGGGTTAAATGATTCATAGACTAAAGTCCTCTTTAAACCCTCTCTATCAAAGCTTAAAAGCAAGTTTTGAAAGGACCAGGCTGATTGTATAAGTAACTCAATTATGTGCTTCAACTAAGTCTAATACTTTTTAAAAGAATATAGTAAAATACAGCACCAACTAATTAAAATGTTCAGCATTAAATAAAAGATTACTTGGTATATAAATAAAAGCAGGAAAATGACTCATAACCAGGAGGTAAACCAATCAATAGAAAAAGACCTAGAAATGTAAAAATCATCAGAAATAATTCTGATGATTTGATTATCAGAAAAGGATGTTAAAGTGGGTATTATAAATGTGCTCCATATATTTAACAAGATAGAAGACATGAATATGATTAGTAGTGAAATGAATGATAGATAAAAAGACTCAGTTGAAATATCTAGAGATGAAAAATGCCATATCCAAAATGAAAAAATATAAAATAAACCACTGGGAGGGATTAACAGCAGATTAGATACTACAGAAGAAAAACTAATTGAATTTGAAGACATAGCAGTAGAACCTATTCAAATTCAAGCACAAAGAGAAAAAAGTACTGGAACAAAGTTAATAGAACATCAGTAACCTATGGGACAATAGCAAGCTATCTAATATGTATATAATTCCAGAAAAGAGGAAGTTCCAGAAAAGGGGTGGAGGGCAGACAAAAATTATTTTAAGAAATAATGACTGAAAAAATTTTCAAATCTAATGATAACCATAAACTATCAAATTCAAGAAAATCAATGTATCCTAAGTAGAATAAACAAATGCAATCATATTTAAGTACATAATAATCAAATTGCTGAAACCCAGTAATAAAAAGACATTCTTAAAAGTAGCCCAAGGAAAAAAGACATTACTTACAGAGGAACAAGGATAAATGTATGAACTAAATGTTTGTGTTCCTCCCAAATTCATTAGTTGAAATCCTAATGCCCATTGAGATAATTTAAGGAGGTAAGGCCTTTGGGAGGTGATTAGGTCATGAGAGTAGAGCCCTCATGAATGGGATTAGTGCCTTTATAAAAGGGACCCCAGAAAGCTTTCTTATACTCTTTCCACCATGTGAGGTTACAAGGAGAAGTCTATGGCCTGGGAGAAAGCTCTCACCTTCTGACCTGACCATGTAGGCATCCTGAAGTCAGAGTTCCAGCCTCTGAAACTGTGAGAAATAAGTTTCTGTTGTGTATACACCACCCAGTCTGTGGTATTTTGTTATAGCAGCCCTAACTGACTGAGACATTAAGATTACAAACTATGCCATCTAGAAGATAATGGAGCAATTTTTTCAAAGTACTTAAAGAAAAATAAAAACTGTCAATCTTGAGTTCTCTACTCAGTAAAAACATCTTTAAAAAATAAAGAATTTTTGCAGACTAATGAAGATGAGAGGGTTTTTTGCCAACAGATCTGAGCTGTAAAAAATAATACAGAAAGTTCTTCAGACAAAGGGCAAATTATACTAGAAAGAAAGTTGAATGTATACATAGAACCAGAAATGGTAATTATGTAGGTTCCTCATTTTTTATCTCTTTAAAGAATAATTATATAAAACAAAATAGTTACAGTATATGTTGTGATTTATAACATATAAAAGTAAAATACATGATAAAAAAATAGTAAAAAGAATGATAGGAGTTAAATGGAAGAATGCTGTTGTAAGGTTCTTAGACTAGGTATAGTATTATACCACTAGGAAGTGGGATGGTATTATTTGAAGATAAGTTAAAGATGTAAATTGAAAATGCTATATCGGCCGGGCGCTGTGGCTCACGCCTGTAATCCTAGCTCTTGGGAGGCCGAGGCGGGCGGATTGCTCAAGGTCAGGAGCTCAAAACCAGCCTGAGCAAGAGCGAGACCCCGTCTCTACTATAAATAGAAAGAAATTAATTGGCCAACTGATATATATATAAAAAAAATTAGCCGGGCATGGTGGCGCATGCCTGTAGTCCCAGCTACTCGGGAGGCTGAGGCAGAAGGATCACTCGAGTCCAGGAGTTTGAGGTTGCTGTGAGCTAGGCTGACGCCACGGCACTCACTCTAGCCTGGACAACAAAGCGAGACTCTGTCTCAAAAAAAAAAAAAAAAATGCTATAGCAATGGGTAAAAAATGGTACAGAGTAGAAATGTTATGAATAATGCAGTTAAAATAGTGTTTAGAGGGAAACTTGTACATTAAATGCTTATGTTAGAAAATAAGAAAGGTGTCAAATTAATGATCTAAAACAGTCAGCAAACTTCTGCCTGTAGGTCAAATCCAGCCCATCATCTGTTTCTGCATGGCATGATCTTTACATTATTAAGTCACAATGATTCAAAAAGAATCAAAAGAAGACTAATAGTTTGTGGCATGTAAAAATAATAGGAAATTCAATATTTTGGTGGTTAATAAGTACACTCTTATTGGAACATGCCTATGCTCATTGTTTCTATATTGCCTATGGCTTTCCTGCTATATCAGCAGCAAAGAGTAATTGTGACAGATTGTATGGCCTACAAAGCCTAAAATATATACTATCTTGCCCTTTACAGAAAATATTTGTCAACTCTGGCTGTGGATCCTACAGATATTTAAAAAAATAATGTGAGTATATGCTTCAATTTCACCACTTCTATTCAACATTGAACCAGTGGTCCTAGAGAGTATAGTAAGTCAAGAAAAAGGCATAAAAACAGGAAAAGGAAGTACAATTGTTATTTGCATATGACATGGTTGTGTACATAGAAAACCCTACAAAATTTACAAAAATCAATTCTAATAAGTGAATTTATCAAAGTCAATATATAAAAATAATTTGTAGTTCTCTATACTAGCAATGAAAAATTTGAAATCTGAGATAAAAATTATCATTTCCAATAGCATAAAGAATACCAAATGCCTATGAATAAATCTAAGGATATGCTCTCAACACTGAAAATTATAAAACATTGCTAATGTAAGTTTAAAAAAAGACCTAGAGAAATGATGATAACCCTGTTCCAGGATCAGAAAACTCAACACTGTTAAGTTGGAATTCTCTCTAAATTTATCTGTAGATTCAGTACAATCTTCATTAACATACTAGTAGGCTTTGAAGAAACGGGCAAGTTGATTCTATAAGTTTATTGAAATGCAAAAGACTAGCAAAAATAATGCAAAAGAATAGCAAAAATAATTTTGAAAAAGGACAAAGTTGGAGGCCTTCTATTTCCTCCATAAAGCTATGCTATAGTTATCAAGACAGTGTAGTCTTGGCATAAGGATAGACATATAGATCAATGAAACACAATAGAGAGCTCAAAAAGAGACACATTTTTCCACCCAAGTGCCAATTCAATCCAGCAGGAGAAAGAAAGGCAAAAGTTTTTCTAAATCTGTATCTCTGTGGAAAACAATGCACGGCCACCCCAACTCACTCCTTACACAGGAACTAATTTGCAATGGATCATATATCTAAAATGTAAAAGCAAAAACTAAAAAACTTCTGTATCACCTTTTGCTGCATAACAAATTCCCTAATACTTAGTGGCTTAAATTGACACATATTTATTACTTTATTGTTACTATGTGTCATGAACTCAGGAGAAATTTAGCTGGTAATTAAGGTGCAGGGTCTTAGCAAGTTATTTTTATTTTGTTTCTTAGCAGGAAATTCTGGTTCAGGGTCTCCCATTAGGTTGCAGTCAAGATGTTAGCCAGAGTTCAGTCATGAAAGCTTGGCTGGACTTGAGAATTGCTATTTAAAACGACTCATCTCCCCTGGCTGTTGGCCAGAGGCTTCAGCTCTTCCCTGGCTGTTGGCAGGAGAACGCAGTGAACCCATCTGTAGGGCTGCTTGAGTGCCTTATGACGTGACGTGGTAGCTGGCCTTCCTCAGAGCGAGCGATTTGAGAGTGAGAGCAAAGAAGCTACAGTGCCTTTTATGACAGAGTCTTGGAAGTCACACACTGTCACTTTTATCATATTCGTTACTCTAGCCCACATTCCAGGGTAGAAGAATTAAGTCCTACCTCTTGAAGGGGGGAATATCAAAGAATTTGTGGACATATTTAAAAACTGACTGGACATCGTGGCTCATGCCTATAATTCTAGCACTTTGGGAGGCCAAAGCGGGAGGATTGCCTAGGCCAAGAGTTCAATACTAGCCTTAGCAACATAGCAAGATCCCTCTCTCTACAAAAAAAATTGTTTTAAATTAGTCAGGTGTGGTGGTATGCATCTGTGGTCTTAGCTACTAGGAAAGCTGAGGGAGGAGGATTGCTTGAGCCCAAGAGTTTGAGGTTTGAGGTTACAGTGAGCTATGATCAGGCCTCTGTACTCCAGCCTGGAAAACAGAGAGAGACCTTTTCTCCTGAAAAGAAAGAAGAAAAGAAAAGAAAAGAAAAGAAAAGAAAAGAAAAGAAAAGAAAAGAAAAGAAAAGAAAAGAAAAGAAAAGAAAAGAAAAGAAAAGAAAAGGTAATGAGCCACATGTAACTATCACCTAGCTTCAACAATTTCAAGTTTGCTTTTCTTGTAAGTTGTAGAGTAGGGATTTGAACCCACATCTATTCTTGTTCCCAAACACATGAGTTCATGCTGCCTTTTTATTTTGTCATTTAATGCTATTGAGAAACTTTATGATTTCCTAGTGTTTTTGGTAAAATAAACATGAAAAGGTATTATTATAATAGTGAGTTTTTTGGTTGATAGTAAGATGGAGAAAGCACTCTCTTTTAATGACTTATATTTTGTAATAAGCATTTTTTGGTTGCAGTGTTCTGCAAAGACAAAACCTGCTGATACAGTTCATCCTGTTTTACAAATCTTTGACCCATTCATCAGACTCTGACCACTCTAAAGATAAAGAATTACGGTTGTATTGGTCTTTCTGACTAAAGTGGCCTTCTGCAGATTGAGAAATTGTGTAATTATTAACTATGGTAATGGATAGCTACTTGCAGGTTTCATCTGGTATCTTAATGAGCTTTAACCCTCTGAGTACATCTAGAATCACTGAAATTCATCTGTTGTCCGTAACCTAACTCTTCTATGTAATTTTGCTATAATAAATATTTTGTCTCCTCCTGTCCTCACCATTCTCTATTCCTCCACTCACCACTCACAAATTGGAGTATTTAGTAGCAGCAGCCTTTGGTATAAAGACTTTTTTTTTTTTTAATATTACTCTTTGTTGAATTAACAGTGTTATTTTCTAGTCAGTGTTTTCTAGGGGGAGAATCTCATACTTACAGGGGTATTTATTTAGACAAATAAGTGAAGGCATAGTGAAACAACTGTTATATATAATAACTTTGTGCTTTATAGAACTTTAATTCATTACATGAATTAAACATCTCTTGTCCTGGGAGATCCCCCAAACTCTCAAGATGGCTTTGTATCCCCCCTTTACGCTCCACCATCTTCTGCCTAGAGGGGAAGGAAGGCCTTGAATCTTGCCTGTGATTCTACTGTGATGCTAGAAATACAGGTCTGAAGTTCAGGAGAGAGGTTGGTTCAGATAGATTTGTAAAACATAATTGAGTATGTCGTATTTAAATGAATGGGATTAGATGAAACTCTCTAGAGATGTGTGGAATGAAAAGCGGAGGTGACCTCAAGAAAAGAGGTAGAAGAACCATTTAGGAAAGAGTAGCATTCTAGAAACTAAGGAAAGAGTTTCCCAGTTGGAGTGGTGAAGTACTTACTGTGAGTTCTTATTTGGCAATTTAACTTCATTATTGTTTTGATAGAGATACCAAATGAAAGTCAGATTGCAGAACATTTAGGAGAAAATGTTAAGTGAGGACACAGAAGGACTGAGTGCCTTTATGGTTTGTAAACATTTTGGAGACAACCTATAGCAGGCCTGTTTCTTGGGTAAGGCAGCTAGGGCAGCTTTCATGGGCTCTATGTTGCGATGGGGAGTAGGAATGACTTGGGGGCTGTATTGTACTACTTTTTTCTGAACATTATTAAAATTTTGTTTCAGAGTTTTATGATTCACTATAGTCCTAAAAGCCTATGAAAAATGCAAATAACGGGTAGTCCCACATTGACTGAATTGTCCCCCACTTCTCCCCTTTTGGGACATCTCGGCTTTTAATTCTGTAATAGCTCATGTCACTTTTTATAATTGTTACTTTGTCTCTCCCATCAGACTGTAAATTCCATATTATTGTTTTGGATTCTCAGTACCTAGCATAATGCCTAGTGTTGAGTATTTGTTATATGAGTGATTGAATGAATAAACTAATAAACATTTGTCTTTTACGCACAAAAGAATTCCAATTTGGTGATCCCACAGAGTCAAAAAAAGTAGAATTTTTCAGGAAAGAGGGATTGATAAACAGTTTCAAATGGTAGTAAGATAAGAATTGAAAACTAATTTTTGGATTTGGCTATTAGAAAGTTATTGGTTTCCATAGTGAAAACTTTTATAGCAAAATTGTTGGAGTAGAAGCCACAGAATGTAGAAGTGGGTTGAAGGATAAATGGGAAGCAGCTAGGTGCAGTGACTCATACTGTAATCCTAGCATTTTAGGAGGCCAAAGCAGGAGGATTGTTTGAGGCTAGCAGTTCAGCATAGCAAGATCCCATTTCTACAATAAATAATAAAAATTAGCCAGGCCTGGTGGTGTGCACCTGTAGTCCCAGCTACTTGGGAGGCTGATGCAAGAGGATCTCTTGAGCCCAGATTTAGAGACTGCAGTGAGCTATGATCATACCACTGCATTCCAGCTTGGACCACAGAGTAAGGCCCCATCTCCTAAAAAAAAAAAAAAAAAAAAAAAAAAAGAATAAATGACGGGACGGGAAGTAAGACCAAAGAAATGACAATGACATAGGAAAGTTTTCATTTGTTTGCTTTTAAAGATTTGAAGCTAAAGGGAAGAAACCATTGGAGAAGAAGCCCAAAAATCCTAGAGAAGAGAGTGCATTATCATGGTAGTTTTATGCATTTGATTTGCATGTATCTAAGTATTCCCACCCACACATCAGGAAAATATATTTATCCTATGTGGGTTTGATATATGCATTTTGAACCTTAAGATTTTTCCTGTGCTATTTGGGCCCCCCTAGTGGTAAACAGATTAATGGCATGTAGTAAAATGAATTAGATCTGCTATACCAGCTATTCCTTATACAAGTATTCTTTCTGTGAAGACTAAATGAGAGTGGGATATGTGGTTACAGCAATTATAGTGATGCTTATTCATTTTTTGATTTGTACTGGGTCAAAACTTGATACCTAAAATTACTGTAATTTTGTTTTCTTATTAATACTGTGATTCACTGTTATAAACTGCTTGAAAATTATAGTATATCTTTATTTTAGCTGCTAATACATTAACAGCTGCCATCATTATTATCAACTCTTATACTGAAGGGTTAAATTTAGGTCCATTGTTACATAACTGTTGGAATATTATATTCAATTTGAAGATTGTGAAGGAAAAATCTGAATTACCAAACAAAGAATATTTGATTATTATGAGAATAAAAAGCATTCATTATTCATAACAATAAGCTTATATAATATAGAAACAAATTTTAAAGTCATCCATAATCTTATTTCTCAATGTTTTTCTTTCTAGGATTTAAAAAAATATTATAGGCTGAGCGTGGTGGCTCACACCTGTAATCCTAGCACTCTGGGAGGCCAAGGTGGGCGGACCGTTTAAGCTCAGAAGTTTGAGACCAGCCTGAGCAAGAGCAAGACCCCGTCTCTACCAAAAATAGAAAAAATTAGCGGGGCATGGTGGCGCATGCCTGTAATCTCAGCTACTCGGGAGGCTGAGGCAGAAGGAACGCTTGAGCCCAGGTGTTTGAGGTTGCTGTGAGCTAGGTTGACACCACGGCACTCTAGCTGGGGCAACAGAGTGAGACTCTGTCTCAAAAAAAAAAATTATAAAATATTTCTGAACAATATAAGGAACATTTCTGTAACCACCCCCAGTTAAAAAAATAAACATGTTCTGAAGCCCTCTGTTTATCCTTTACCCTGTTACATCCTCATCCCTCCCTTCCAAAGGTAACCATAATCCCGCATTTGGTGTTTTGTTCTCAGGCATATTTTAAAACTCAGTATATTGATATCATAAGTTATATATTCTTCAGATTGCTTTTTTCATTTAAAATTGTGCTTGTAAGATATATCCATGTTGACATGTAGCTCTTGCTCATTTACTTTTGCTGCCATATAGTAGTCCCTCTTGGAATATTCCATGCTTTATCCATCTTCTTTACAAACTCATAGGTTCTTTTAAGTTTTTTGCTTAAAAAGTCTTCCACAGTTGTTCTTGTACATGTTTTCTTGTGCATATATGTATAAGAGTTCTCCAGGGAAAGAACTTGAAAGTGCAATTGTTTATATGGTATGTACATCCTCAGCGTCACTGTTTTGCTAAATCATTCTTTAAAGTGATAATGCTAGTTTACTCTTCCACCAGCAGGGTAAGAGTTCCCCAATCTTGGGTGTTGTCACACTGTTTAAAACTTTCCCCAGTCCTGTGGGTATGAAGCAGTGTTTCTTAAAACAAACAAAAGACTTGTATTATAGAGTATTTCAAATATATACAAAAATAGATTGATAAGTGCAGTGAACCCCTGTGTGTCCCATCACCCCACCTCAATGGTTATCAACACACAGCCAATCTTGTTTTATCCATACCCTCACTCCTTCTCTCCTCCCTGTTATATGAAGAAATCTGAAATGTCATACCATTCTATCTGCAGATACTCATTATGTATCTCTAGCATATAACTCTTTCAACCCCAATAACATTATCCGACTAAAACATAACAGCAATCCCTTAATGTTATTGAATATTAGTCAAGGTTTCCATTTCTCTGATTGTCTTATAATATTTTTACATTTGTTTTTTCAAATCAGTATTTAAATTAGGTCCATACATTATAATTGGCCTCAATCTATAGGTTTCCTCTGCTCTCCCTTATAACATCTGTCTTTGTAATGTTAGCAGTCATTAATGATCATTCCCTAAAAGATCCACTAATCTGTTAGAAGTTTCAAAATGGTGATATTCTGTCATTCTTTTTTGTTTATAAGCAGAATGCCTCTATAAAGAGATATTTCTTCTCATTAAATAGTTGGTCATCTTGTTATGCTATTAGTATAGAAAAGACAGGATAAATTTTCCTTCCTGTCATTCATTAGCTTTTAAAACGGTTACTGTATTTAGTCTCTCAGTAACCTCCAAAGGTGACCATTGAATGAGTTTGCTTTAGTTTTCTTTATGAACTCATGGATTTAAACATGTTTGATGTGTCCCAGTTTATTACAGTTATTATACTTATTGATGCCCAAATTGCTCAACTTTGGCCAGTGGGAGCCTCTTCAAAGTTGTTCCTGAGTTGTTCTGACATAGTCCTAGTAGTTTTTTGACAGTTTTCTTGCTTTCTGGTGTGATAACATGCCTCCGGCTCATCTGGTACAATTTCTGCCCCAGACCTGTAATCAGCCATTTCTCTAAGGAGTCCTAGTCACATGGCCACCCTCTGCCTAGTGCATACCAAAATTCTGTATTTCTAGAATTAAAGCCAGTATGCAGCATTAACTGCATTGTTTATATAAATACTTTAGGCACAGTGAACCATTCTTATCAAGGAATGGTTGGAATCTTCCTGAAATCTAAATTCACAGACACCAGCCAAGGGGCCCACCTTACAAGCAGGACTTTTTAAAGATATTAATTTCAGGCCAGCTATGTTAACTCTTTTCTATATGGGTGCCTATTAGACATCTTGTAGAGATTAGGAGTACATAGAAAGTTGGCTAAGGCCGGGTGTGGTGGCTCATGCCTGTAATCCTAGCACACTGGGAGGCCGAGGCAGGCAGATTGCTAGAGGTCAGGAGTTTGAAACCAGCCTGAGCGAGACCCCATCTTTACTAAAAATAGAAAGAAATTAATTGACCAACTAAAAATAAATATACAAAAAATTAGCCGAGCATGGTAGTGCATGCCTGTAGTCCCAGCTACTTGGGAGGCTGAGGCAGGAGGATTGTGTGAGCTCAGGAGTTGGAGGTTGCTGTGAGCTAGGCTGACGCCATGGCACTCACTCTAGCCAGGGCAACAAAGTGAGACTCTGTCTCAAAAAAAAAAAAAAAAAAAAGAAAAAAAAAAAAGTTGGCTAAGGAGTCAGGAGTTCAGATGAGAGGCTATCATGGAGATAGACATGTGGTAGTTATTGGTGTACAGAAATATTCAGAGCCCTCATACTGAATGAAGTTGAGTGCAGGGAGAGAACCAAGTACTGGGCCCTTGAGTGAGAAGCTGAGGAGATGAGGAGAAGCTAGCAAAGGAGACTGAGAAGGAGCAACTGGTGAGGTAGTTTGAGGAGGACTAGAATCAAGAGGATCTGATATCCCTAAAGCCACATGAAAAGAGTGTTTCAAGAAGGAATCCGGGGTGTCAAATGCTCCTGATGGGCCAGGTAAGCTGAAAATGGAGAGCTGACTGATGGCAATGTGCAGGTCACTGGGGACCTGGAAATAAGCTGTTTCTGCTGAGTGGTTTGGACAAAAGTTTGATGGAGTTGGTTTATGAGAGAACAAGAGCAGAAGGGACTATAGATAATTGTGTCAAGGAATTTTGCTATAGAGGGAAGCAGAAAAATGGTTCAATAGGTAGAGAGGGATAGGAGATGAATAACAGCATAGGAAAAATAGTGGCATGTGTGCATGTTGATGAAGGTGCTCCATTACAGAGAGAAACCCATGATGTGGCAGAGAAGGGGAGAATTACTAGAGCCCGAGTAGGGAAGCAGGAATGACATCTGATTCCTAAGCGAGGAGGAGATGGCTTTGTACAGAAGCATGGACAGTTCATCCATAGTAACAGGAATGTAGGCAGAATATATGGATCCCCTAGAGGTGGGTTGGCAGGTGTGTTGCTGAGAGCTTGCAGATGGAAATAGGTAGCGTGGTCACCTCCATGGTGAGGATAGGGGAGGACAAGCTGGAGATTTAAAGAGTGAAAAGGCATAAAGGAGTTATCTTGGAGAGTGAATGGGAAGAATGATCGAGAGGGATAGGATTCCTTGGCTTCACTTTGAGGTTAATGGTTATGAATTTAAATTGAGAATTGTTTTTAGATAATTGTGTATTTTTTTCTCTAGTTATTTCCAGCCATTTGGATACAGGTGCAAGGTAGGTGATTATTCAACCAGTGTTTGAAGTTAACTGCATATTATGTTGGAGGGCAGAACAGTAGAGTTAGAGATGTATGATAGGGAGTGGTCATAATAATGCACCATAACACCTAAGCTGGTTAAAGAGGGAAGTGAAGAATGAGGCTATTAAAATGTGGTATGATCAGTGCATTCATTGTAGGTCCCATGTGTCAAAGTGTCGTCGGAGTCGTGGTTCTAGAGGAAGCTGGAAGGTAGGAGAAAATAGTTGAAAAGTTAATACTGAAATGAGGTATCAGTCATACCATTGATAATGGTATGATTATGGGAATGGATGACTGAGGTCAGGTGGAAGATAAAATCCATGGAGGAGGAGAGGTCAAGGAACCAAGAGGCCAGGTCAAGGAATGATAAGAGTGGCTGTGGATCATAGTTTACCTTCTTACCTTTTTACACAAAACCCTGTACTCCAACCAAAAGTCCTTAATCATAACAAGGTCTTTTCATTACTCCACCTCTTACAGATCCTATTTCTTTTGTTTGAAATTTTCTTGGCCACAGTGCCTGTTTTCTGTAGTAGCATTCTTCCCTAGTAGATCATTATTGTTTCCTGTTTATAGCTTATAGTGCTGATTACATTATTTTGAAACTATTAGTTTATATTCACTATTTTTTTCTTCTTTTTGGTTTTTTGAAAAACCAGATGAACAGTTCCCTTAGCCAAGATCCTTATCTGTCTTTTTGCCCCTGTAAAAAAATTTTTAATGAATTCTAGGAATAGATCTATTTGGTAAATGCTTACTGAAAGTTAGTTATTGTTGGCTGGGCGCAGTGGCTTATGCCTGTAATCCTAAGCACTCTGGGAGGCCAAGGTTGTAGGATTGTTTGAGGTCAGGGGTTTGAGACCAGCCTGAGCAAAAGTGAGACCCTGTCTCTACTAAAAAATTAGAAAAACTTAGCCAAGTGTGGCACCTGTAGTCCTAGTTACTTGGGAGGCTGAGGCAGAAGGATCACTTGAGCCCAGGAGTTTGAGGTTGCTGTGAGCTAGGCTGATGCCACAGCACTCTAGCTTGGGCGACAGAGTGAGACTCTTGTCTCAAAAAAAGAAAAAAGAAAGTTATTGTTAGTAAATAGTTGTATGATTCTTTATGTTTATCCTAGTGAATGTGATGCTTACTTAGATTTGCTTATATCAAGCACCACAATTAATGAAAAAAGTTTAAATTGCAATGAGTTTCTCTTTTATCCATGTATTACAAAATGACTCTTATTAATCTATTTGTTAGAGAAGATTTAAAAATATAGAAGCAATTATTGATTGTCCTAACAGATTAGAGTGAAGATTGGTAGTACATTGTCACTTGTGCATTTTGAAGAAAGCCTCAGTTTTTAATTTTCTTTGTCTTCTGGTTTGGTCTTGGGAATCAAGTTCATAGTTGAAGGAAAGAAGCCCTGAATTTCCAGAGATAATCTATGGTGTAAGGAAAATGGTTAATTTAAAGGTAACTATAATACAATTAAATAAATGCCTATTTCTCCCTTCTTTATTAACTTGTTATTTAAATGGAGCAAGTTTTTACAACATAAGAAATGAATATACTAATAATTTATTTACTTGTTGGATATTAGTATGATTAACTTTATTTCCCTTAAAGAGAATCTTTTTTTTTTTTTTTTTTTTTTTTTTTTTTGAGACAGAGTCTCACTTTGTTGCCCAGGCTAGAGTGAGTGCCGTGGCGTCAGCCTAGCTCACAGCAACCTCAAACTCCTGGGCTCGAGTGATCCTTCTGCCTCAGCCTCCCGGGTAGCTGGGACTACAGGCATGCGCCACCATGCCCGGCTAATTTTATATATATATATCAGTTGGTCAATTAATTTCTTTCTATTCATAGTAGAGACGGGGTCTCGCTCAGGCTGGTTTTGAACTCCTGACCTTGAGCAATCCGCCCGCCTCGGCCTCCCAAGAGCTAGGATTACAGGCGTGAGCCACAGCGCCCGGCCGAGAATCTTTTTTTTTTTTCTTGAAACAGTCTCGTTTTTTTGCCCGGGCTAGCGTGAGTGCCGCAGCGTCAGCCTAGCTCACAGCAACCTCAAACTCCTGGGCTCAAGCGATCCTTCTGCCTCAGCCTCTCAAGTAGCTGGGACTACAGGAGCGAGCCACCAAGCCCAGAAAAGTTTTTGTTTGTATTTTTAGTTGACTGGCTAATTTCTATTTTTAGTAGAGATGGGGTCTCGCTTTTGCTCAGGCTGGCCTTGAACTCCTGAGCTCAAGCAGTCCTCCCACCTCGGCCTCCCAGAGTGCTAGGATTACAGGCATGAGTCACTGCGCCCGGCTGAAGAGAATCTTTAGGTGAAATATTTTTGTGAATATTTTGATTTCTCCTTAACAATTCCCTGTGCATTTATGAATTT
Source organism: Microcebus murinus (assembly GCF_040939455.1). Lineage (NCBI taxonomy): Eukaryota > Metazoa > Chordata > Mammalia > Primates > Cheirogaleidae > Microcebus > Microcebus murinus. The sequence goes on from NC_134117.1 coordinate 68,038,261, forward strand.
TATAATTAAATGCAATACCAAATAAAACCGTATATTATAATGTTTTGGTTCATAGTTTATATTATATTGTTTTTTGGCATGTTATTAAATTAATATCAATATATAGAAATCTGACAAAATATTAATTTTAGATTTTTCATTTTAATCAGAAATCATGAATGGAGGATCTCAAGTCCACATTTTTTGGGGTGCTCCAATTAGTCCTCTGAAAATGACGGTATCACAGGACACAGCTTCTTTAATGGCCACTGCTGGCCCCTGGAAGGAAATTCAGCTTTTGTACAATCAACATTCTTTATGTCTGAAGGATGAAAAACATGAGCACAAAAATCTTGAAAGCTATCAAGTCCCGGAATCTATTGGCCCTCCAGATCTTCTTAGTGGCCATTTTTTAGCAAATGCTATGAATAGATCTGTTCATGTGAAAGATGACTTTATACATTCTATTTCTGAAACACAGAATATAAATTCCCAGAAGACTCACCCCTTAGGACTGAGTGATGTAACTAACTCTGATGTGCAAATATGTGGATTTAAAGGCAGAGTTCAGCATTTAACCAAAGAAGAAAAACATCAAAAGCTTCTCAGTGAAAATAAGAGGGTCATGGATAAACAGCCTGAAGAGCAGCCTAGTATACATGGTCAGAACTTTCAAACAGATTCCTTTCAGTTAGATCACAGGTGTGCAGCTCTACTGGATTTGGTCTGCAGTACTGAACAAATTAATGTAGGGCCTGGAGCAGTACAAACAAAGTATATGTCAACAAAACATCATGAAATACAAAACTGGTGTCCCAAATTCTTTACTTCGAACCCTGTAGATAAGTCAAGGTCTGAAGGAGCAGTTAGGAATGTTTCAAACCTTAAAATATCTACTGATACTGAATTTCTCAGTATAATGACCTCTAGCCAGGTGGCTTTTTTAGCTCAAAGGAAGGATAAAGGGCAGAATTCTGTAAATAAAGGGAATGTCAACATGGGGATTGAACCAAAGGGAAGTCATGGGGAAATTAGAACAATTGAAAATAATGTAATTCAGTCTAATGATGATTTTGCAGAAGGATATGAAAATGGAGAAAACCAAGCATATTCCCTTGAACTTTTTAGTCCTGTTTGTCCCGAAACAAAAAGTAACCACATTCACATAAACTCAAATAAAGGTCTTGAAGAAAATACAGGATCTCAAGAAGTTTTCAATTCTGAAGATAAACTGCCACCAAATGAGATACATATTGAGTTGTGTAGCTCAGGAATACTGTGTTCCCAACGAAATACCTTTCACAAAAGGGCTGCTAAAAGAAGCTGGGCCTCTGAAGATAAATTGGGCCATTCTAAAGCTCTCTCTAAAGTCCTCCAAGTATCTAAGAAAATGAAGTTGATGTCTAATGCAAGAGATTCTGCTGTAGCAATGGACCAGAGGAATGTGCTTGGATTTAAGGGTATTAAAAAAACATCATTAATAAAAAATTGTGATTCTAAAAGTCAGAAGTATAATTGTTTAGTCATGGTGCTATCTCCATGTCATGTGAAAGAAATAAACATAAAATCTGGACCAAATTCTGGCTCTAAAGTACCTTTAGCAACAATTACAGTAATTGATCAATCAGAAGTTAAGAAGAAGGTTTTTCTATGGAGGGCCACAGCATTTTGGGCACTTACAGTGTTTCTCGGAGACATAATTTTACTCACAGGTAAGGTCATCATGGTATAGTGGTAGCTAATTTTTATAAAGCTGTGTTTTGTTTTTGTTTTACGTTTTCTCCCACTTTAAGTCTTTGAGGACTCTCTACCATTTGCCTCTTCTGGGCCCAGCATAATGTATCCCTTCATAGCATCTGTGCTGGTCCCCTTCTATTGCCCACTATCCTGCACATTGCCACTTCTGCCTCTGTTCCATTTTTCTTAGTTCTGCCCCTCCTGTCCACATATCGTCTCCCTTAAGAAGCCTTACCTGATTGTTCCTCCTATTCATTCACCATATGAGTGTTCAGGTCATATCATTAGGCTCCTTTTCATTTTCTTATAGTTTTGTCTATGTATGTCTTATTTTTAACCCTTTTCTTTAAGCTATATTAGCAGTTTTATGATGAAAGAACAGCACTTATGCTTCTTTACCCAATCCCTAATAATGCTGTGCACCATTACATTTTTACTAAGGGAATAGATATAGATTTCTTGGTTTATTGGTTTATTTTATTATTAAAATTATATTAATCACATTTGGAAATATGGTAAGAAAAAAACTTCATATAACCACCAGTAGAGTTTTAGAGTGTTACCCTCCAGTTATTTTCTCTGTGCTCCTTAAAATCTGATGATTGTGTTTGTATAGACATATTCACATATATTTATAGGCTGATATTTATTGGGAGCTTACTTTGTGTCAGACTCCATTTTAGACTTTATATTTATATATCTCATTACAACTATGTGAGGAAGGTACTGATTTTATTCCCATTTTTCAGTTGAGGAAACTGAGGCCCAGAGAAGAAAAGTAACTTGCCCAATGTCACACATTTAGGAAGTGGCAAATCTATGATTTCACCTATACTCCAGAATCCATAGTCTTACTATACAGTTGTAATCAAAAAGAACATTTAATTTTTATCTCACCTAACATTGTGTTACATGGTTCTGTTGATTTAAAATTAGCACACAGTATATTAGAGCCGGGAGGAAGTTGATTAAACTTAATAAAATATCTAAAGAAAGAATGTGATAGAGAAGATGTATAGGTTAGCTTTAGAAGCTTAGAAAAAGAAAACTTTAAGGCAGTATTGGTAGTTTTACCAAATGGTTTGCAGGAAGAATGAGAACCTTAGCTAATGTATCTTGGTGTTCCTGTAGAATTGTCAGGTACAATCTCTAATAAAGACGTAAACAAAGGATTGTAACAAACAGGCTTAGCATAGCCTCATCCCGCTATTTGTTGTTATATCATTGTTGGAGAGTCAGTTCATCTAACTCCCTTTGTTCTGATTCAATGCTCACCGAATACCTCTTTGCTTGTTATTTGGCTTCCTAGTTGTAGAACTGCCTATAAGGTGAGAACAGGCTGCAAATATTGTTTCTTTGGCAATTAATGCCTCATTGTAAATGAAAAATTTATGTTCCACTTTTTTTTTAATTTGTCTTCTTAACTGTTTAATATGAACTTATGTTGCAGAGCTGAAATCTAGTTTTGGAATGTTGACAAAATTAGGTTTCCAGACTGCAAACAGAGGGCCATACCCTGGACCATGCTCATTTTACCAAGGCAATTGCTGTCACTGTGAGCCTTCCAGGAAGCCTTTTCCTATGCAGATGTAAATTCAACCCTGCTATTTCTGTATTTTTCCCTGCCATCTTGTTTGTTAACAACTAGGTAGCATTCTATCAATTGACTTTAGTACAATTTACTTGACCATTTTCCTATTATAAGACCTTTAGATTATTTTTATGACCACCTTTTTAAAAAAATCAGTCTTTTTCTGTTTTATATTTTTTAAGGAAGAAACAGTCTAGTTCACTGATTTCTGAATAAGTTTCTTTTATGTGGAACAGATGGAAACTTTGGAGAAAAAAAGAAATCTGTGCTTTCCATTGTCCTAACTAAGTAGTAAAATTACTTGTATAGCTCAGATAGCTCATACTACCTACTGATACACACCCCAGAACTGAAAAATTCTATGAAACAGATGCATTCCAGATCATGTTCCATTTGGTAACACAGTACACATTTTGCTCTTATACTTTTAGCAATAAAATGAAGAGATGCCATAAGTGAAGACTGTCTAAGGGAGACTACTCACTAGAGTTAAAAGAGAAGAGTACCTGGGACTTAACATTGGGAAACAAGAGTGTTTATGGAACAAACAAGAAGGAGAGCTAGGAGCTGGGGCATGTCAGTGAATGGCTAACGGGAGCCAAGAGGCAAGGGCCGGCTACCACTGCCACACCACCAGTAGTGTTAACATGTTGCTAACCCAACATAGGCTTCACTGTCCTAGTTTTCAGAAGTCTCTCCTTGAAATTTCTCATTTGTTCCTTATTTTTTCCTGAAGAACATGCATTCTAAACGTCAGATCATGAAAAGTCTTGAATGCTGTGGTAGTCTTTCCTGGCTAGGCAGTGGGGAGCCACTGAGTGTTTTTTAAGCAAGTCACCCCATCTCATTAATGTTCTTGATAAATCACTCATTGGCATTGTGGACATGGATTGGAGGTGGGAAGATCACTCGTTGGGAGAGAGTAATGTGGGATGTAAAACAGTAGCAGTGGAGGCAGTGGATGGGGGCTGGGGACAAAGGGTGGGAAGGGAGAGGCAGGATGCCCTCAGATTTTAATTTACCTGACTAGCAGCAGAGTGCCTACAGTGAGATGGGTACTTTGAGAGGAAATGTAGGTTCAGACAGTGCTGAGTTTGGGAAGCCAATAGAATATCCAGGCAAGAATTTCCATTAGCCAATTGCAGATAAAAGGGCTTTGAAGCTGAGGAGAGGGTCTAGAATATAAATCTGGAAGTAATCACTTAGAATTTATGCATCTTTGTTTTTATTTCCCATTATCTCCTGATTATTTTGGTATTTATATATCTTTATACCTCTTATACTCTGTATGCTGATTATATCTTGCCTGGGAAATAGCTCCCTTTCTCTCTTTAAGACTTAACAGTTTTTGTTCTACCTAGATTTCTACATGTTGGTATATGTTTAGTTCCACTTCAGGGATTTTTCTCTATCTACCCTAGATCACATAGCTCTCTCCTTCCCATTGGACCATTGGAAAGTGTTCCCTGCCTCCAAAGTCATTTACTTTTAGTCTGTGGAAGATGATTACTGTGCTATTTAGGGAAAAATAATTAAGTCCTTTAAGAATGCCTTAAGGCCGGGCACGGTGGCTCACACCTGTAATCCTAGCACTCTGGGAGGCCAAGGTGGGCAGATTGCTCCAGGTCAGGAATTCAAAACCAGCTTGAGCAAGAGCAAGACCCCGTCTCTACTATAAATAGAAAGAAATTAATTGGCTAACTAATATATATAGAAAAAATGAGCTGGGCATGGTGGCACATGCCTGTAGTCCCAGCTACTCAGGAGGCTGAGACAGGAGGATCGCTTGAACCCAGGAGTTTGAGGTTGCTGTGAGCTAGGCTGATGCCACGGCACTCATTCTAGCCTGGCAACAAAGTGAGACTCTGTCTCAAAAAAAAAAAAAGAATGCCTTAAGAAGGGACCAGTGCATACTGAATATTATTACTCTTCTAGATACTACTGTTTTGGAGCCACTACTTTGCTTCCTGGTTCTGATAAATTTATTTTTAATTTGTCAGAAATATACATTATATTATAACATTTTTCTTATGTAAACAAAAACTACTAAACCTTTCTTTGTAGAGCAGTGAGCTTCCATATTTGTATTATTTGAATATATGTAAGCAATTTTGTTATTTTACCTGTATACAGACATACGTAAGTTCAGACTTTGGATTTGCTGTTTTATCATTTTCTGCCTTTAGGCAGGTCATTTAACCTATTTGAACTTTAGTTGCCTGGCATTTGGGAGGTATACATACTATTTTTCTATGGTTGGTAAGTTGATAACCACAGTGTGAAAGAATTTATGGCATAATAAGATCTTTATTTTATTTCTCTCTAGATGTTGTTGTTCATGAGGATCAGTGGGTTGGTGAGACAGTACTACAATCAACATTTACCAGTCAGTTATTAAACCTTGGGAGTTACTCATCTGTTCAGCCAGAAGAATGTAAGACACATTTTGAATGTAATCATTTAGTATTTAAAGAATATAAGCATACTAAGAAAGATTAGAGTTAAAATAGTTCTTTTATAAAATGTTTTCTAAACCATTAGTTAGAGAGTATTGGTTTATTTAATAAGAATGAAAATAGAATATTTTTTAAATGAACTTGTACATGGTAAATCACATTTATATTAAGAGGTATTAGAGCTCATGTTTCACTTTCCTATTTTTCTTAGAGAGTCAGTATAGTGGTGGTTCTTAACCTTTTAGGGAGTCATAGACCTCTTAGAGAAGCTGTGGGCCATTTCTCCAGGAAAAACAGACTTATGTAGACAGACACAAAATTTTGCTTATAATTCTAAACCATTCCATGGATCTCTGAGGTTCTTCTGTGGAATTTCCAAGCCTCTAATGAGAATTCTTGAGGTAATAAAAAAAGTAAATCCTTGTTCTATCTCCCACTGTTAGGAAAAGCTACCTTCTCTGATATCCATTTTCTCTTCTTTGCAATAAGCTGTCAAATGAAGAAACTAGCAGAAACTCCAGGGAATTAAAGAAAGGAAACAAAGTAAGGAAAGCAGTATAAACTAGTATTAATAGCTGTGGACTCTGGAGTCAAATAGACCAGGATTTGAGTCTTGACCACCCCCCACCCCTGCAGAATCTTTGTCTTTAGGCAAGTTATTGAACTTCATTATACTCCATCTTCTCATTGATGAGATGGAAATAAAAATATATGCATACCTTACAGGGTTGTTACGAAGATTAAATGAGATAATGAATATAAGGTGTTCAAACTGCATGTAATATAATAATAATATAGTAAGATTAGTGGGAGAAATACTAAGTTAACAAAACATATTTGATAAAATACTGAGAGAATATAATGGAAATATTAGGGAATGTTAGAGCTAGGGAAATATATTACTTATACAGGAAGTTAACTAGAATAACAGGAAAATTTTATGACATATATGGAAGATAGGACATGGAATTCCAACCTTTGAATTTTCAAAGAAAGGCAGAATAAGGTGAGAATAACAACAATTATAACAACAATAACTATGGTTGGAGAGGGAAGGTTTCACTATGTCCTAGGGTGGCTCGTCAGCAGAAAATCAACACTGACATGTTCTCATAAAATAACCAAAATAGTGTTCTTCATCTAGCCAATATATGTTTAAGTGCCTACATTGTTTCAGGCACCATATACCAGCAGTGCAATGGTGCCTTGCGCTCATGGAGCTTACGTTCTTGTGTGGAGGTCAGACCCCAGAAAAAGAGAATGAAACAGACATACAAATATTTTCAGGTGTTAGTGAGTGCTGTGAAGAAAACTAACAAAGGGCTGAGATAAAGAACGCCATGGTTCTTGTTGGAAAGAGTTGGTCACCAAGTGGAATCAGAGAGTTAGGAAGATGTTACAATAGCTGAGGTTGAGAGATGATGGGAGGTCTATGGAGATAGAGAGTTGGGATATTTTTGTAAATAGAGTTGATAGCATTTTCTGATAGTGTTGATTTGGAGATGAGGGAAGAGGATCAGTCTCTTGCTACTGGATTTCTGGTTTAAGTAGGTAGGCTTTTTTGCAAAAAACTGGCAGGGAACAGGTTTATGAGGGAAAACAAAGTGCTATGTTTTAGGCATATTAAGTTTTAGATATTTTTGAGGTATCCAAGTGGAGTCGTAGGATTTGGAAACAAAGTCCAAGACTCGGGACAGATTTAAAATTAAGATACAAATTTTAAGGGATATTAGCATATAGATAATATTTGTTTATTTTATTATTTTAAAAACTTTTAATTTTGAAATATTATCTATGAAATTATAAACTCACAGGGAATTGCAAAAATACTACATAAAGTCCCATGAACTCTTCACCTACTTCCCCCAGTGGTGACACCTTGTATAACTTTAGTATAATATCAATACCAGGAAATCAACATTGGCACAGTACCATTACCCAGTATTATACTAGGATACTTTCTCCTTTAGCATCGGTACAGCATTATAACTACAATAAAATTAATACCATAATATATCAGTAAAATAGATATACTTAGTCCTAATGTCAGTGTCGTATGTAATGGAGAAACACTAGAGGCATTTTCAATAAAATCAGGAAAAAGATAAGGATGTCTGCTATCTCTGCAACTATTCATCTTAAACTAGAGTTATTAGCCAATACAATTAGACAAGAAGAGGCATCTGAAAGAGTGAAGAAAAATGAAAATTATCCTTATTTACAAATGCTCTGATAATATACCTGAAAAACACCAGGGAATCAAAGATAAAATAAATTCAAATAATAAAAGAATTCAGTGATGTAATAAGCTGCAAAGTTAATAATAAAAAAATCGGTAGATTTCATATTCACAAACAATAAACAGAATGCATAATGATAGGGGAGAACTCATTTATAGTAGTAAGAAAGAAAATATTTCAAAATAAATTTAACAAGAAATGTGTAAAACCTATATGAGGTTCTCTTGGTGTTCCTGGCTAAATTTAAAACTAAAAAAAAAAAAAAAACAAAAAACCTATATGAGGAAAAATTTTAAATACTCCAGAAAGAGATAAAGACATAAATAGATATTAATAGCTTTACCAGACATTAAAACATACTATAGATCTTCTACAGTTAAAATGGTGTATGTAGACAAATGACCAGTGGAATAGAATAGGAAGATCAGAATGAGACCAACATACATGTGGCAATTTAATATATGGCAAAGGCAGTATATAAAATCACTGAGATAAAGGCTAACTTCCGCCTCTTCTTTTTTTCTCTTCCTCTCCCTCCCCCTCCTCCTCCCCCTCCCTTTCCTCCTTTTTAGAAACAGGGTCTTGCTCTGTCACCCAAGCTGGAGTACAGTGGCATAATCATAGCTCACTGCAACCTCAGACTCCTGGGCTCAAGCAGTCCTCCTGCCTCAGTCTTCTCAGTAGCTGGGATTGCATGTGTATGCCACCATGCCTGGCTGGGAAAGTCTTTCTTAATATTACTCAGAATCTAGAGGCTGTAAAAGGCAAGACTGATAAATTTGACTACAGAAAAATAAAAATTTGCATAACTAAAACACCATAAACAAGGTCAAAAGACAACTGACAAACTTGGGAGAAAATATTTATAACATACACCCAAAAACTAATATCTCTAATATATGAAGAACTTTAAAAAATTGAGTGGCAAAGGACCTGATTGGAAAATGGGAAAAATAATATAAAAATGGCCCTCAAATATAACTCATAATTAGAGAAATTCAAATTAAAACTACATGGAGATATCATTTCTACCTATTAGATTGTCAAAATTAAAAGAATATGGCAATATATTCTTTGGTGAGGCTGTGGGGAAACAGGCCTTCTTACACATTGTTGGGAGGCTTGCAAATTGCCACAACCCTTCTAGAGGGATATTTGGTAATACCTAACAAAATTACGTATGTACTTAGCTTCTGACCCAGCAGTCCCACTTCTAGGAATCCACCTTGAAGATTCACTACCAACAATATGAAAATATGTATCACAGGATATTTATTGCAGTATTATTTGTGAGGGCAAAATATTGGAACAAAGCTAAATGCCCATACATAGGAGAATGATTGTCTAAATTATGGTACATTCACATAGTGGAATACTAAGCAGCTATAAAAAGAGAATGAAAAAGATCTATATGAACTGATATGAGGTGATTTCCAGGACCTACTGTTACATGAAAAACATAAAGCTCAGGCCAGGTGCAGTGACTCATGTCTGTAATCTTGGCATATTGGGAGGCCAAGGCAGGAGGATTGCTTGAGGCCAGAAGTTAAAGACCAGCCTGGGCAACATAGCAAGACGCTGTCTCTACAAAAAATAGAAAAATTAGCCAGGTGTGATGGCACACATATGTAGTTCCAGCTACTTGGGAGGCTGAGGCAGGAGGATCAATTGAGCCCAGGAGTTTGAGGTTGCAGTGAGCAATGATGACGCCACTGCACTCTATCCCGGGATACAGAATGAGACCCTGTCTCAAAACAACAACAAAAATACACATAGAGCCTAAAAAAGTGTATGTATTAATAGTATGGCATCCTTCCTGTAAGAAAGAATGAAAAGGTGAATTTGTATATATGAATTATATCTCGATAAAGCTGTTATAATAGATACACTAGATATTTCTCTAATAGTGAGTCTGTATGGACTACCAGAAGCATCCATGGTACATAAAGGATCATGAACCCCTTCTCTTTACCTGGAAATGTATCCCAGGCCTATTTGCTACCTGAAAAATTTTTAGACATTTCTCTAAAACTCAGTTCAAATATTTCTTCACTAAAGCCTTTTCCAATTTTCCCAGGCAGCTCTTTTTCTGTGTGCTCTTAAAGATGCTTACCTGCATCTCTTGTACCCTATGCCCAGGTTTGTTGTTGTCCATTTCTAGGTCCCTAACTCCTTCAGTGCCAGGATTGTGACATAATTTGTCTTTGTATCCTTAGCACCTAGTATAATGCCTGGTACATAGTGGCTGATCCACTGAAGAGTGGGTGAATAATGAGTGTAGCATGAGCATGTTAATGGCAGAAGGAAAGAAGAATCATAAATCAGCTTATAGAGTCTGCTTTCTAAAAAGTACTTACGTTTATTGCCAGGATCTTTTTTTGGTTCACAATCAATCATGTATGCAAACATACCTCCTTTACCTTAAGAAAGATTAAAATATAATCAATAAAACTCACCAACCTGTGCATTTAAAATGTGTACATTTTGTTGTATGTCAAGTATACCTTAATATAAAATGAGAAAAAAATTGAGACAGAAGAGAGAAAAACATTTAAAAGTGGTAATGACTAAAGAATTAAATAACTGATGCAATAATCAAGAGAAATGTTAGAAAGTAGCACATGCTCAAATGCCAAATGAGTGTTAGGATAAAGAGCTCTCTGCATTCCCGGGAGGAGGAAGCACTGTGAGGCTAGTGGTTGTCATTCTGTGTGGTATTTGGATGGGAAGAAAGGCAGATGACATTACTGCGGTGGGAAAGCGGTGAAGACACAGGCGAGGACACTGCTGTGTAGAGTAAGACATGCCCAGGGAGAGAGCTAGTGAGGCAGCTCCTGGCCTGTACCAGTGCTGAGGGGCTTGAGGAAGAGTGGCAAAGGCAGGATCAAATCAGACTCCAGGGATTGGGGAACCAATTGGCTGTATCAGGGTGGTAGAGTCAAAAAATAACAAATGTTGAGCTTGGTTAATTGGTAGAAAAATGATATTATTAATAAAATAGAGAAGTAAGGGGGGATAGAGAAAATCTTTTGGAGATGGCAAATCTGCTTCTATTGGTTAAAAATATCAGGTTTTATGTTTTGCATCTAAACTGATTAAAGAATAAGGTACATGTTTTGTAGAAAGGAAGTCATATTTTACATCTAAGCATACTTTACAACATGAAATACAATTCTAAGAAAATATGTTGTCAAGAAAAATATAATGTTGTCATCCTTTGTATATGTTTTTCTTCCTTAGATTCTAGTGTCGTCAGTGATGTTGTACTGCAAGACTTACTGGCATATGTGTCTTCAAAACACTCCTATCTCAGAGATCTTCCTCAGAGGCGGCCTCAGAGAATGAACAGCATAGAGTTTGTGGAATTGGAGCAGCTTCAGCCTGACATATTAGTCCATGCACTACTAAAAGTTATTGATATCACTGTACTGACGGGTAAATACCTTAAGTGCCTCCTTAATTTTAAATTATAAAAAATTAAGATACAAGACCATTTTAGTGTACCATTTGGTTATCACTATATATTTGTCATCAGATATTAAAGTATGGTATCACATGTGGTAGAATAATACCAACTAAGATGTTCCTTTTCCAGAGGCATTATACAGCTATAGAGGACAGAAGCAAAGGAAAGTTATGTTAACAGTGGAACAGGCCCAAGGTCAACATTATGTGCTTGTATTATGGGGTCCTGGAGCTGCCTGGTACCCTCAACTTCAAAAGAAAAAAGGTAAATAAACCAAAAAGCATTTAATCTATTTATAGTTTGGTAAATGATTAATGCTTATGAGCCTAAGATACAGAAAATCTTAAGAGATTAGACAGCAAGATTAGACAACATTTGAAATACAAGAGATCATAATTGAATAATCTGCAAATTTCTTGTTATAATTTTATACCTCTTATAGCAATTCAGTTATCTAAAAAGTCTTCTATAATTAATGGTGGCAAGATAAAGGCTTAAATTTATTCTCAGGTATATTACTTTACCTTTTTAGTGAGGATCTTATTTCCTTCACATAATGTTCTTTAAAAATTTAATTCTGGAGAAGCGTCTACAATTTTTTTCAGCCAAAGTACTCTGATAAATAAACTTCTCTCTGGTCATAGGGCAGATGTTAGGGGAGTTACCTTAACTCTTTCAAGTCACAATTACTGTTCAATAAATTCTGTGTTCCAGGTTGTTATTCCAGTTGTTTTAAAAGTGTGGGCTATTAGCTAGCCAGAGAATGTTCATGTTTAAAATATGACCCATGAGACTGGGCACAGTGGCTCACACCTGTAATCCTAGCACTCTGGGAGGCCGAGGTGGGAGGATCACTTAAGGTCAGGAGTTTGAGACCAGCCTGAGCAAGAGCAAAACCCCTGTCTCTACTAAAAATAGAAAAAATTAGCCGGGCTACTAAAAATAGAACAAAAGAAATTAGCTGGGCATGGTGGTTCGTGCCTGTAGTCCCAGCTACTTGGGAGGATGAGGCAGGAAGATCACTTGAGCCCAGGAGTTTGAGGTTGCTGTGAGCTAGGCTGATGCCTGGGCACTTCTAGCCCAGGCAACAGAGTGAGACTGTCTTTCAAAAAAATAAAAATAAAAAATGGCCCATGATTACATTTTCTTTAAAGTATAAATCAGTTCTTTATGGTGTATTGGGTTAAATGGAATTGATGTTTCATTAAAATAGTATAATATCTTCCCTTTGCTATTATGAGATCCTTTAGTTGTAGCAATTGAAGATAGTTTCATTAATGGCTTAGGAGTTATTTTACCTTGCTAAATTAATTTAGAGATTGATTTAGTGTATGACTCATTATTTTTTTTACCTGAAGGAGTTAATGCTTCTTTCCAAACTTCTGCCTACCAGAGTTCTCTATAGGTTGGATCTGTCATGTTGTCTCTCTTAATCATTAATAGCCTGTAACTAGGATTTGAGATAAGTCTGATTTTTGACTTTTAAGTTAGGATCAAACAGGAACAGATGTTTGTTCAGTTGAGAAATCTGACAAACATGTATTGATGATCACTGACCACCACATCCTAGCCAGGAACATGCGTCTAGTGCATGATAGACAAAATGTAGGTCAAAGGTATCATGGAGCTGTAGCAAAGCAGATTGCTCCATGCTTAATGCGAATGTTATTTTAAAATTAATAGTTATTTGATTAATAGAAGAGAAATTATAGTTGTCTCTAGATATTCTATGGTATTTAGGTTATTATTGAAAACTTATATATACAGGAAGTAAAATGTAGTTGTTCTTTGTTCATTTATTCATTCATTCAGCATACCTTTATTCATAACCATTGTTTTTAAATTTTTTTTTTTTTTTTTTTTTTGAGACAGAGTCTCGCTTTGTTGCCCAGGCTAGAGTGAGTGCCATGGCGTCAGCCTAGCTCACAGCAACCTCAAACTCCTGGCTCAAGCAATCCTCCTGCCTCAGCCTTCCAAGTAGCTGGGACTACAGGCATTCGCCACCATGCCCGGCTAATTTTTTGTATATATTAGTTGGCCAATTAATTTCTTTCTATTTATAGTGGAGACGGGGTCTCGCTCTTGCTCAGGCTGGTTTCGAACTCCTGACCTCGAGCAATCCGCCCGCCTCGGCCTCCCAGAGAGCTAGGATTACAGGCGTGAGCCACTGCGCCCGGCCCATTGTTTTTAAATTTTAACATCTATTTCAATATCTCAAGATCATTCTTTTTAAGGGAAAATAATAATTTTGAAGGGTCACTTACGTAAGTGATTCTATCTTCCTGATTTTACTTTCCTTTCAAGAGACCAGTCCCATTTCCAAATTCCCAGCAGAGAGAATCTGATTGCCCATACTAAATTTGATTCCAAAAACTGTGACCAGGAAGACATTGTCACAAAGTACGTATAGGAGGGCTTGAGTTTATTTCAGTGGGTGAAAAAACAGTTAAGGGAGTCATTTGTGGTCTGGGTGGACAAATAAAGGTATTCACTACCAAAAACATGTATATTCACTAGCTTAGAAAGATGTATGTGATATATTATTTAGTTTAAAAAGTAGATTATAAAACTTTACGTATAATAGGATCCCATTTACTAAAAGTATATCTATAAGTATGTATGTACATTTAAAAATCTGGAAATATATATGCATACCAAAATGCTAGCAGTGGTTATTTCTGTATGGTAGTATTTTGTATGGTTTTTATTTTTTCTTTATATCTTTAGTTTGAATTCTATGTGTGTGTTGGCAACTGCATTTACTTTTAAACTTGTTATTATAAAAGCCTTTAAGCATATACAAAAGTAGAGAGAATACTCAGTATAATGAACTTAAGTACCCTTTAGCCAGCTTATTAAAACATGGCCAAGCTTTTTTACCTATTACCTCCTATTTCTCTTATTGTCTAAATATTTTATAATAAATATATTTTATTTTATAATTAGAAACTGAAACTTTTTCCTTTTTTTAAAAAAAAGAAGAGTTAATGTTTGAAACATCTAGCCAATAATTTGAGAAAAAAGTAAAATTAAATCTATATTTCATGTTTATGCCAAAGTAAATTCCAAATGCATTGGAGATTCAAATATAAAAACAATGAAACATTCTTTTCCATCTGTCAGGGTTAAAAATAAAATAAAATAAGAAAATAACAATGAAACAGTGAATAGTAGAAGAGAATATAGGCAAACTTATTTGGAATCAAAAGATTGGTAGGTTAAATGCAGCAATGAAAACTACTATACATTAAAACTGCCATATACAAAACTAAAAGGCAAGTGACAAACCAGAAAAAAAATTGCATTGTGTCAGGAAATAATACAATAAACAAAAGACAAATATCTGCAAAGATAAATGAGCAAAGAATATGAATAGACAAGCCCCCAGAGAAGAAATAAAAATGGCCAATAAATATGTGAAAAAATTTACTAGTAGTTGAAAACACAGGAAATGATAATGATAGATGATTTTTCTCATAAGAAATAGAGAAGATATGGGAAAACAGCTACTCTCACAAACTATTGCAGATGTAAATTAGCAGAACTTTTCTTGATGACAGTTCACAATACATATGAAAAATTTAGGATACCTTTGGCCCAATAATTATAACTGTGGGAATGTATTACTGCTGTGCATAAAGATCTAGCTAAAAATGTGTTTATCATGGTATTGTTTATAATAGTGAAAAATAAAAAACACAAAGTTTCCCAAAATAAATATTGCTATAATAATGTTTAAGATTTTGGTATATCTGTGCACTGGCACATTATACAGTATTTAAAAGTAATGTAGTAATGTAATTATTGTCAGAAAAGTTAGTGTTAAGGAACTTCCTTTTGTTTTATTATAGTTTTAAAGGTGAATTTACTAATATAGAATATGATTATTTGGCAAGGTCTGTGTTACTGTGATTTTAAGAATTAGAATTATTACTGAGGGAAGTAAAAATAGGTGCTACTGTGTCTAAATGCTTTTGTTGTTCTGGAAGAGTTAGCTGAATAAGACAAGTAAGGTGTTAAAATATGAGTAAAATATTGGTTATAGTAGATCTGTATTCATTTCAATGTCCTTTTTTTTAAAAAAATCTTTGCCTGTAGATGTTAAAATGAGAATTCTTTATTCTGTATAGCAGTTGATTATGACAAATTTGACTACTTTAGGAGGCCAAGAAATCTTTAGAAAAGATTTTGTTAAAATTATCTCTAGCATCCTTATCCTATTGCCTTAATGCAACATTCATATTTTGTTTCTTTTAGTGATAAAAGTTATATTTAACTGATTTAGTGACATCAATCTATTTTAGTGTGATTCTGAGCTTGGACTTTTTCCTTTTTGGTAACTTTTTGTTTTTATTTATTTCTGTTTAAGATTATATTTGGGAATTTAAATATCTTTTTGTTCAGCGCAATTGCATACTAGAAAACCTAGAATTACATACAACACCTTGGTCATCCTGTGAATGCTTGTTTGATGATGATATAAGGGCAATTACATTTAAAGCAAAATTTCAAAAAAGTGCACCCTCCTTTGTGAAGATGTCAAACTTAGCAACCCACTTCGAGGATAAGTGTTCAGGTAAGATCTTTATATATATGAAGTACTACTAGTTTGAATGTAAGCAAAAAGGCTACCATTTGTGGTGAAAATGTATTAATCAATATAAAAAGGAAATATAGACCTTTGCAAATAGCTGAATGAGATATTGGCAACTTCTTAGCTTTTTGCCTCTAATCCTTTGAGGTTAATTTATAATTATTAGAGATCACTTAAAATATGTTTTGTATATAGTTACCATCAGCTTATCATTTGATAAGCCAGAAATAGAAAATTGACCTGATGACCTTAACCAGACTCACTGTTGAGGTGAACAACTTAAGAAGTCACTCAGCTGTCACCTAGACATCATTGTTAAGCTTTAACATTGATACGGAATCTGTGAAATTTACTTACTGTTTGTAAAATGTAATAACTTGCATCATGAACTCAAATATGTGTGTGTATATATATTTATAAAATTCATCCTCAGAAGCATACTACATAGAACACCTTTGATTATGAATTTTATAGACATATATACTTTCCATTAATTAAATATAATTAAAGTGATTTGTTTTGAGGGAAGTAGCAAAAGGAATACATTTTAGGTTCAAAATGCTATAGACTCAGAATGAATAGAAATTTCAATAGTGAAAATAAGTAGATCAGTCTCTACAATTTAAGTGGGAAATATGTTTCACTAGATTGCTTTGGTTTCCTAAGTACAGAGATAATGCTAAAAAGATGCTAACTTCTAGTTGAAGATATAACAAATTAACAGCATTTGAAGTTATATTTAGGATTGCTAAATGCCAGTAGTTAGTAAATGACAGTGATTATCAGTTTTGGAAACTAATAGAAAGTTTTCCACTGGCTACAATGGTAAATGCATTTTTTTTAAAATTTATTTTTTATTTTATTTTTTTTTTTTTGAGACAGAGTCTCGCTTTGTTGCCTAGGCTAGAGTGAGTGCCGTGGCGTTAGCCTAGTTCACAGCAACCTCAATCTCCTGGCTCAAGCAATCCTTCTGCCTCAGCCTCCCAAGTAGCTGGGACTACAGGCATGCACCACCATGCCCGGCTAATTTTTTTATACATATATATATTAGTTGGCCAATTAATTTATTTCTATTTATAGTAGAGATGGGGTCTCGCTCTTGCTCAGGCTTGTTTCGAACTCCTGACCTCGAGCAATCCGCCCGCCTCGGCCTCCCAGAGAGCTAGGATTACAGGCGTGAGCCACCGCGCCCGGCCGGTAAATGCATTTTTGAGGGGAAATAAGAGTTGAAGAAAGTGGGATGTATTTATAGGTTTATTTTGTTACATAATTTGAATTTTTTTTTTTTTTTTTTTTTTTTTGAGACAGAGTCTTGCTTTGTTGCCCAGGCTAGAGTGAGTGCCATGGCGTCAGCCTAGCTCACAGCAACCTCAAACTCCTGGGCTCAAGCGATCCTCCTGCCTCAGCCTCCCGAGTAGCTGGGACTACAGGCACGCGTCACCATGCCCAGCTAATTTTTTCTATATATGTTAGTTGGCCAATTAATTTCTTTCTATTTATAGTAGAGACGAGGTCTCGCTCTTGCTCAGGCTGGTTTCGAACTCCTGACCTCGAGCAATCCGCCCGCCTCGGCCTCCCAGAGAGCTAGGATTACAGGCGTGAGCCACCGCGCCCGGCCTCATAATTTGAATTTTTTAATGAAGAAGAAAATAGTTGGTCAAAACTTTCTGAGTACTTGAATAAGATTAACATTTGTGGTACTTTTATAGGTTATTGAGAATAACTCAAAAACTGGATCTTGATACTAAATTAACTTTATTATTCCATTTGCATGAATAATTTTCTGATTATATATGGTTTTAGATTTTATGAAATGCTACATGTAATTGAAGTGAAATAAGATTACTTTTATAATTCTTTTAATAAAAAGAATCTAGTCCAAAATGAATTAAGTTGAAACTCCTAAGAGATTAATTGCTAAGATTCTCAAGTATGTTTCTGAAGCCTTTTGGCTAACATGCTATGCTCCTGTTTGGTATTTCCACTAAAATTTAAAAGTTGTGGTTCAGAGTGTTACATTAAAAAAAAATTTTAACAAGGTTTTTGGGGTGTAATTTTCATATGATAAGCTGCACTTATTTGAAGGGAGTTTTGAAATGAAACCCATGAAACCATCACCACAATAAAGATAGCATCCTTCTGCCCTTTGTAATCATCTCCTTCCACATATCCCTGCCCCTTGACCCTTCTAGGTAACCACTAATCTATTTTCTATCACTAGATACTAGTTTGAATTTTTTATGATTTTATACAAATGGAATCATATAGTATGTACACTGTTTTGTCTGGCACCTTTTCACGTAGCAAATTCTTTTGAGATGACACAAATACAATACTTCATTTCTTTTTATTGTATGGATATACCGTTATTTATCTCCTCATGTATTGATGGACATTAGGTTGTTTCCAGTTTGGGCTATTACAAATAAAGCTTGTATAAACATACATGTACAAAGCTTTATATGGGCATAGTCTTTCTTTTCTCTTGAGTTTATACCTTGGAGTGGAATAAATAGTTGCATTATGTAGTAGGTGGATATTTAACTTTTTAAGAAACTACCAAACAGATTTCCAAAGTGGGTGTACCATTTTATATTCCCACCAGCAGTGCTTTCTCCACATCCTCATCAACACATGGCATGGACATTCTTTTTAATTTTAGCTATTCTAATAGGTGTGTAGTGATAGTTCATTTTGGTTTTAATTTGCATTTCTCTACTGGCTAATGATGTTGAGTATCCTTTCATATACTTAATTGCCATCTGTATGTCTTCTTTGGTGAAGTGTCAGTTGAAATCTTTTGCCAATTAAAATAAAATTTAGTTGATTGTGTTCTTTCTTTCCTCCTTTCTATTTTTCTTTAGAACAGGGTCTTGCTCTGTTGCTCAGGTTGGAGTGTAATCACAGCTCACTGCAACCTCAAACTCCTGGACTCAAGTGATCCTCTTGCCTCAGCCTCCTAAGTAGCTGGGACTATAGGCATGTGCTGCTACACCTGGCTAATTTTAAATTTTTTGTAGAGATAAGGTCTCACTATGTTGCCCAGGCTGGTTTCAAACTCCTGGCCTCAGGTGATCCTCCTGCCTTGGCCTCCCAAAGTGCCAGGGCTACAGGCATGAGCCACTGCACCTGGTCAATTATTTTGTTATTACTGAATTTTGAGAGTTCTTTATATATCCTGAGTATAAATTCTTTATCACATATCTGCTTTGCGAATATGTTCTCCTAGTCTATTGCTTATCTTTTCATTTTTTAAATTGGGTCTTCTGAAGAGCACAAGTTTTAAATTTAATGAAGACCAATTTATCCATTTGTTCTTGTAGGAATTGTACTTTTGGTGTTATATCTAAGAAATATTTGCCTAACTCAAGGTTAGAAAGATTTTTCTGGCTGGGTGCAGTGGCTCACGCCGGTATTCCCAGCACTCTGAGAGGCTGAGGCATGTGGATCATTAGAGCTCAGGAGTTCAAGACCAGCCTCAACAAAAGCGAGACCCGGTCTCTACTAAAAATAGAAAGAAATTAATTGACCAACTAAAAATATATAGAAAAAGTTAGCCAAGCATAGTGGCACATGCCTGTAGTCCCAGCTACTTGGGAGTCTGAGGCAGAAGGATTGCTTAAGCCCAGGAGTTTGAGGTTGTTGTGAGCTAGGCTGATGCCACGGCACTCTAGCCTGGGCAACAGACTGAGACTCTGTTGTAAAAAAAAAAAAAAAAAGAAAAAAGAAAGATTTTTCTCCTGTGTTTTCTTTAGGAGTTTCAGAGTCTTAGGTTTTATATTTAGATCTATGATCCAGTTTGTGTTAATTATTTTTGTGTATGGTGTGAGATATGGCTTCAAAGCACAAGCGCGCGCTCTCTCTCTTCTTTCTCTTTAGATGTATGTCCAATTGTTCAAGCACCATTTGTTGTAAATATTATTTTTCCAGTAGATTGCCTTTACACTTCTGTAAAATATCAGTTGTCCACATATATGTGGGCTATTTTTGGACTTTCTTTTCTGTTCTATTAATCTGTTTGTCTATCTTTATACCAGTACTACCTTGTTTTCGTTACTGTAGCTTTGCAATAAATCTTCAAGTCAGGTACCATTGGCCTTCCAACTTTGTTCTTTTTCACAGTTGTTTTGGCCCTTTGCATTTCCATATGAATTATAGAACCAGTTTGTCAATTTCTGTATATTGATCTTGTATTTTGTAAACTTACTGAACTCACTATTAAATAGTAACTTCCGTAGATTTGGATTTTCTATATAGACGATCACATTTTCTGTTAGTAAAGGCAGTTTTGCTTCTTCCCTTCCAGTCTGGATGCATTTTATTTATTTTTCTTGCCTCACTGCTCTTGGTGGCTCCTCCAGTATAATATTGAAAAGAAGTTGTGAGAATTGAAATTTTTATCTTGTTTCTGATCTTAGGGAGAAAAACATTCATTCTTTCATTATTAAATGATGTTAGCTATATTTTTTCAGAGACTTCCTTTTATCAGATTGGTGAAGTTCTCTTGTAGTCCTGGTTTGCTGAAAATCTTTATCAGAAATGGGTTTTAGAATTTGTCAGATGCTTTCTATCCATCTATTGTGATGATCATACAATTTCAAAAACCCTTTTAATACAGTTATTATAATTACTTTGATTTCTTTTTGAATGTTAAGCCAATTTTGCATTCATGGGATAAACCCAATTTGGTCATGATATATATATATGTATGTGTGTGTGTGTGTATCTTTTTAATATATTTTTGGATTCAGTTTGCTAACATTTGTTAAGAATTTTTTTGTCTATGTTCATGAGGGAAATTTGTCTGTAGTTTTCTGTTTTTATAATGTGTTTTTCTGGTTTTAGTATTAGAGTAATGCTTGTAGAATGAGTTGGGATGTAGTTCCTTCTCTTCAATTTTCTGGAAGAGTTTGTTTAGAATTAGAATGATTTTTTTTCTTTAAATTTTTAGTAGAATTCCTCAGTGAAACCATTTGTGCCTGAAGTTTTTTTATTGGAAGGTTTTAACTACAAATTTAATTTCTTTAATAGATGTTGGGATATTTAGCTTATCTACTTCTTCTTGAGTGAGCTTTGGTGATTTTAAGAAACTTGTTCATTTCATCTAAATTGTTGACATAACAACAAAAATTTATTGGCATGAAGTTATAATATTTTCTTATCATTTTTGACATCTGTGGAATCTGTAGTGATACTGGTATTACATGACATTGATAATTTGTGTCTTTTCTTTCTATTTCTGATCAATTTGACTAGAGGTTTATCAAATTTCTTGATCTTCCTCAATAACCACCTTTTGGTTTCACTAATTTTTTTTTATTTTTCTATTTTCTTTTTTTGGTTATTTGTCTGATCTTTATTATTTACTTTGTTCTACTTGGCATTACTTTTTCTCATTTCTTAAGGTTGAAATTGAGGTTATTGGTATGAAACTTTTCTTTTTTCTAGTATAGGTATTTAGTGCTATAAATTTCCCTCCAAATGAAGCTTCTGAGTTCTCTGTCCAATGTCTTGTGCATTATGAGATTTTCCATTCTAGCTGGTGGGAAAGGCACTATTTTTGGCTCTGTAAAAGCTCAAAGGGTTGTTCCCAGTATTCCTTTTGAGACATTCTTTCCTTGGCCTCTGGTCATGTGTGTTGGTCAGTACTCAGCTGAATTCTCTAACGGGGTTGTCTGCAGTTCTCCAGAGTTCTCTCTCTTTGCAGCTCTCATCTGTTTAGTACCCTGCTCTGAGAATGCTGGCCACCTCAGCCTTCCAGACTCAAAGCTTCATCTCTCTCAACTCAGAGAAACCACCAGGCTCTGCCTGGGGTCCCCTTCCCTGTACTACAGCCAGGAAACTCTCATCTGTAAGCTGAGGCAGTCACAGGGCTCATATTTTTTGTTTCTCCCCTCTTAGGAATCACTATTTTTTTTTGTTGCTTGTTCAATGTCTTGAGAATTTTTGTTTTGTACATTTTGTTTGGTTTTTTAGTTATTTTGGGTGTCTGAACTGTTTTCAATCACAGCACTTCTGACACGAAATGTGTGGAGTTCTTTCCCGTACTAACAACCAGTTCTCCGACTCTCCAGACACCAGCTGGATGTCCTAAAATTCAGTTCGATTCAATTCTTATACTGCCTATCTGAGTTAGTGTCAGACTTCTCAGGCTTAAGGATTCAGTCCCACAATACTGCCTTCACTTATTGGGTGCCTAGAGTATCCACACTTCTGACTTGGCTACAACTCCCCCCTTTCAGGTTCATTAATTTGCTAGAATGGCTCACAGAACTCAAGAACGCTCTCATATTTACAACTCAGGAATAGCAAAATGGAAGAGATATGTAGAGCAAGGTATGGAGAAAGAGGTGCAGAGCCTTCATGCCCTCTCTGGGCACAGCACCCTCCTGGCACTTTGGTATGTTCACCAGCCTGGATGCTCTCTGAACTCTATTGATTAGGGTTTTTATTGAGGCCTCGTTACATAGGCATGATTGATTAAATTGTTGGCTATTGGTGATTGACTCAATCTCTAGCCCCTCTCTGTGGGTAGGTTGGGGGAGGGCTGAAAGTTCCAACCCTCTAATCATGCCTTTGTCTTTCTGGCCCTCCACCCCAAGATAGCTATGGGCCCCCAAATACCAGTCATCTCATTAACATAAAAAAGGATACTCTTTTCACTCCAAAGATTCCAAGGATTTTAGGAACTGTGAGCCAGGAACCACGGACAAAGAACAAATACTTATTTTTTATTATATCACAAGATGGGAGCATAAATCCAGTCTCTTACTCCCTTGATCAAAAGTTTTTACTAATTGTGTTAATTCACATATGTATGTATATATATATTTCAAGATATGCATATAGGTTAGCATTGTTACATCATAAAATTAAGCTAAGGAGAATGCAAGTAGAAAATAAAAACAACACCTCTCCAAAAACCAACTTTTAATTGAATACAGAGGTTTTATTCTCAGAACTCCATATATCTAGTTTTACTTTGAAACGTTTATTAATACTAACAGTTAATTTAAATTAGTAATATTTCTGGGAGATAAATACAGATGATAGAAAATTTATGAGCTTTACGCTATAAAATTTTTATGCCACTTTAACAAATGGAGTTGTTTATGGCCACAAAAGACTCTAGATTTATACCAATTAGTGAAATCTTAAGTAATGTTATAGCATCATGTAGGTTCCTAAACCATTTTCATATTTACATGTCCCTCCAGCCCCCTGCCCCTCAAAGTCCAAAGACACATAAAGTTTTTCACCAGCAGAAGGAATGCCATGAGCATTAAAGGGGCTACATCATTTCACACAGATGTTTAGATTGGTCATTGGAGAACTGTTATCTACTGCTTATAGAAAGCTGTTACCTGCTGGGATTGAAGTCCTAGAATTAAATTTAAAAATAAAGGTAACATAATGGGCAATAACAAAATAGGTGGTCGTAGTATTGATGGTTGATGGTTTTAAGGATATAACCCTACCAGCTTAGGAATGAGGCTGGGAATTGGGAGTGTTGTGGGAATTCCTGGAGGTGCATTACTCTTTGGGAAACCATGCCAGAGACTTTGTGCTGTTACTGTCAGTCCTTAATAGGCTGTGTGCAGAGAGGCCCTTTTAACCTTTCTAATTCTCTTTATGTTCAGCTATGAGGGCTGACTTCATAGTTTCTATCATTGTTTATGTGTTTTTAAGATGAGAACATGGAAATATTAATAGAAGCAATTTTTTTTCTAATGTATTTCCTAGTTAAATAAAGGAAGGAGAGTGAGATCAACATGGAAGAGTTTTTTTGGAGGGTCTGCTTGCTTAGCAAAAGCATAGGGGGAATGAGGCTGTGACTGACTCCTTGTAAAGAAATGAAGATGCCTACTCAGTATCTCATCCTACCATCAGCAGAAATTTCAGTGCTTGGCAGGCAGTAAGCCCTTTGAAAGCAAAGTCTACATTCAGAATGACCTTTTGATTCTTTTAAGGAGGTGTATAAATTTACAAAATGATAGGATTATGTTAATATTCTTCTAAAATTCTTGAATTTCTTTTTTTCTGAGACAGGGTCTCACTATGTTGCCTAGACTGGCCTCGAACTCCAGGACTCAAGCAATGCTCCTGCCTTGGCCTCCTGAGTAGCAAGGATTATGGGAGCATGCCACTGTGTCTGGCTTGAATTCTTTTATGAAACAATTTTTAGTGATTTAACATGTCTGTGGAAAGGTGTGATATGGAATCTGCTGTAATTTGTTAGCTATGCCATCCCTACCCTCTCCTGCTAACTAACGTAGGAATATATGACACGATTGGAAAAGATGACGAAACCATCTTTGGTCCCTGAAAGACAAAAGCAAATGGAAGAACAGGAGCGTCACTGTTAATTGGACTCTGAAAGATAACCAGAAAAAATAATAGGAGTCCAGAGTGACACTCTTAACCTGGAGTGTTCTAACTTCTAAAAGGATAAAAACGAACAAATTAGAAGGCTTAAAGAAGCCTTTAAACTGAAGATCAAGAGGAAGGGAAAATAATGCTCAGATAATCTCATAGACCTCAGTAGTACACAGTAAGACAAAGGTAAATTAGAAAAAAAGAATGTCTGGCAGATAGTAAATATTTAGTATTTGTTTACCAGGTGAATGAATGAGCCATTAGTAGTGAATGGGTATGTTTGAGGTTTCTGGTGAATCATTCGAGAAAGATTTAATAAATGAGGACTTCTGGCCAGGTGTGGTGGCTCACGCCTGTAATCCTAGCACTCTGGGAGGCCAAGGTGGGAGGATCACTTGAGATCAGGAGTTTGAGACCAACCTGAGCAAGAGCAAGACCCTATCTCTACCAAAAATAGAAAAAATAAGCTGGGTGTGGTGTTACATGCCTGTAGTCCCAGCTACGTGGAAGGCTGAGGCAAGAGGATAACTTGAGCCCAGGAATTTGAGGTTTATGTGACCTATAATGATACCACTACTCTAGCCTGGGGGACAGAGTAAGACTCTGTCTCAAAAAAAAAAAAGGGGGGGGGGACTTTGGGTCCCCGTGTGGCTGCATAACCCACACCCAGAGTATGGATAATAAGGGTCAAGAAGTTGGAGAAAAGAAGCTTAAAAAGAGGATAAGTTGTTGGTATATTGGACAAAGTGGTGAGTAGAAGAAAAACTCCCCTCTTATTTGGCTTTTGACAATTAAAAAGACAGAAGACAGAGCGGGGGGGAGAGGGCATGTTAGCTAGTTTCAACTATTTGAAGGGATTTCTTCTAAAAGAGGTATTAAATTTATTTTGCATGATTCCAGAGAATGGGGAAGAAGAAAACATCCACCTATTCAATCACCTTAGCCAAGTAAATCCTGCGTGAGTTGCAGACAAATGCCCCCTTTAATTCTAGGGTAAATACTGGAGATACAAATGAGTGAGATTGCCAAGGAAAAGAGTGAAGGAGAGAAGACTTGGTGTATCCTTTATCATAGTGACTGTAAATCGCCTATATAATTAGCCGTGTTTGTAACGTTATAATTTCGGTTCAATTAATTTATAATATTTCTGTTTGTCTTTTATAGCAGTGGTTCTGATTAAAGCCCGGATTTTAGAACTGGCATTTCCTATTCCAGCAGCTCAGAAGATAGCTCTAAATGTTCACAGTTCTCTGAAGAGTATTTTCTCTTCCCTTCCCCACGTTATATACACTGGCTGTGCAAAATGTGCATTGGAACTAGAAACAGATGAGAACAGGATCTACAAACAATGCTTTAGCTGCTTGCC
This sequence comes from Microcebus murinus, assembly GCF_040939455.1. Classification (NCBI taxonomy): domain Eukaryota; kingdom Metazoa; phylum Chordata; class Mammalia; order Primates; family Cheirogaleidae; genus Microcebus; species Microcebus murinus. Next base: position 68,064,066 of record NC_134117.1, read on the forward strand.
ATTTACTATGAAGAGAATATACTATAGGTAAGGCAAGCCAATTTGATGGAAAACATTTATTGTTATAGGACTGGAAATGACTAAGAAATTAGATCTATCAACTCTCACTTTCTAACAGGAACTAACTAGAGCTAATCCAAGAAAATAAAATTTCCCCCAAGTGACACCTAGTTATTTGTGAAAGCAAAAATTGCCCAATAATCATAAGAGGAACTTTTAAAAGCAGTAATTGGGAGATTTTATTGTCTTCAAAAGGTATACTGAAGAAAATTTTTGCTTCATTTACACTTTTAACCAGATCTAAATGGCTCATAAATAACTCATTTTCCCACTATATCATATAATTAGAATTTAAAGGTTAAAAGTATTTGATCTTTCCTCTGAGTTGTTGTAGAAGCTAGTAAGATGTTTATCCTTTCTATACCTGTCTTCCCACCTTTTCCTTAGAAATTAAAGATAGTAAATAAATGTTCTATGGTAAAATTGCTAAGCTGCTCACTGAAAAGCACATTGTTTTCCAAATAATATTAATAAATGTTTAGTGTCTTGGATAATCTTTTTATTTTTACCTTATAAATTATATGCCTTTACAAAATAGCACTCAGTGTTTTATGAATTTGATTATTTCTAAATACTGCAGTATCGAAAAACTAAATGCAGATATCTTCAGCATGTTATCATGCCATACTTTAAGAAAATTTATATAAACTGTATCTCCCTTTATTTATGTTTGTTAATAAATAAGTGAATCAATATCTTTCCTTTACTTTGAAAGTTGCTTTTGTGGAAAAGATTAAATTAAATGCATGGTATATAACAAATAATTAAAATTGATTATCAATAGTTAAGACCCTCGGGCCGGGCGCTGTGGCTCACGCCTGTAATCCTAGCTCTTGGGAGGCCGAGGCGGGCGGATTGCTCAAGGTCAGGAGTTCGAAACCAGCCTGAGCAAGAGCGAGACCCCGTCTCTACTATAAATAGAAAGAAATCAATTGGCCAACTGATATACATATAAAAAATTAGCCGGGCATGGTGGCGCATGCCTGTAGTCCCAGCTACTCGGGAGGCTGAGGCAGAAGGATCACTCGAGCCCAGGAGTTTGAGGTTGCTGTGAGCTAGGCTGACGCCACGGCACTCACTCTAGCCTGGACAACAAAACGAGACTCTGTCTCAAAAAAAAAAAAAAAAAAAAAAAAGTTAAGACCCCTCAAAAGTCTTAAAATTCAGAGGGGACATTTATATCATTATTATATTTGATATTATATCATATCAAAAATGCAGAGGGGACATTTATATCATTTCAAATGTTTCATTCAATATAATTATTTATTAGACAAAAATGTTGCTCAGTAATATCCCTTATGAAGAGAGCGCCTTTGAGTCTTCAGTCTAAAAGATGCTGTTCAAGGGAAGGACTTCACAGTTCAGTCTCACCTGATCATGGTATAATATAGCTAGAATGAGGTATATAACATCTAGTTCTAAACTATACCACATTAAAGATGTAATGCTAGTTTGTTGTTTTACTAGAATGTTGAATAGACTTGCTAAGGCAAGAGTTGTTTTTGTTTATTTGTTTAAAAGCCTTTAAGGTGTTTTTAGGTTTAGAGTCTTGATTATTTGGTTTCCTTGAGAAGAAAATATTAAAATTAAATGATAAACTCCCTTCAAATTATCAAGTATGTGATTCAGAAATCATCTATATAAATCAGTAAGCAAACTGAGTAAGAGAAAGCTCTCGTGGCTTATTTTTAAAATCAGTTAAATATTTATTAGATATCTACATATGTTTACCTGATATTTAGTACTGTGGAAGTTATACTGATTGATATACGTATACTTCTTGTACTCACAAAGTTTGTAAGTCCATTTAAGAAACACTTAATGAACACTTGTACAGCATAACAGCCCCAAACTGTGAGTGGATTGATCACGTTTTACATTTGTTGTTTGTAACTTGGAGCTGGTTTTCCAGTGGAAGCAACATTAGATGTTGTATTGAAGTCTCATACCAGGCCACAAATGTTTATTAAATGAACATTTATTTATTTATTTATTTTTGAGACAGAGTCTCACTTTGTTGCCCAGGCTAGAGTGAGTGCCATGGCGTCAGCCTGGCTCACAGCAACCTCAATCTCCGGGGCTCAGCGATCCTACTGCCTCAGCCTCCCGAGTAGCTGGGACTACAGGCATGTGCCACCATGCCCGGCTAATTTTTTGTATATATATTTTTAGTTGGTCAATTAATTTATATTTTTGGTAGAGACAGGGTCTCGCTCAGGCTGGTTTCGAACTCCTGACCTTGAGCAATCCGCCCGCCTCGGCCTCCCAAAGTGCTAGGATTACAGGTGTGAGCCACCACGCCCGGCCTAAATGAACATTTATTAAATGAACATTTAATAAACATGTATTAATAAATAGCATAGTTATTGTTCTTAAAGCTATAATAGAACTTGAACACTATCTTTAACAGTGTTTCTACAGGTTATGTATTCAGAATTACATTTTTGGAACACAAGAAATACATTGTTTTTTTTTTTCTGTACTAGAAACAAAGAAACCAATAGGTCACACCACTTGTTAAAGCTGCTACCAAGGCAGCACTAGAGGTTGCCTTTCTCTCTCAAGAGATTTCAGACAAGCTGTAGGCTGAGACTGCAGTCATCTAAAGGCTTGGCTGGGGTGGATCTATTTCCATTTCCATAGAGGATCCATTTCCAAGCTGGTGCACACATATGGCTGACAAGTTGAGCTGCTCTTCACCTGTGTGTCTATGCAAGCTGCCTGAATGTTCTCCCAGAGTGATAGCTCGTTTCCTAGAGCAGGCAGGCCAAAAAGAGAGTGCCAGATGGAAGCCGCCCTTTTTATGATGTAGCCTCAGAAGTCACATGGCATCACTTCTGCCAAATTCTGTTCATTAGAAGTAAGTTTAGCTGTACAGTGGGGAGGGTAGACTAGAATGAGGCTAGTGCAGAGAAGAGTTAACAGGCTGTTACCTTATGTTTCTGGGAGAGAGGGTGGTATCTTGAGTGGAGGGTAAGTGGTGGGAATGGAAAGAAGTGGACAGATATGTGAGTAGTTGGAAAATAGAATTGGCAAGATTTAGTGAATGAGTGACAGATAAAGGGAGGTCATGGACACATGACAGATTATGGACAATTGGGTGAATAATAAGGTTATTTATTAAAACAAATAATAGTGGGAAAAGTACTAATTCATATGGTGTTTGAATTGTTAAGAGACAAAAGTTTGGAAAGTAGTTAGATATACAGGAATGCCGTTCAGAAAAGAAGTCTGAGCTGGGTTTCCAGGAATGAGAGTTATTTGTTATGATTGAACCCTTTATTAATTTCTGCCTCCTGTTTTGTTTTTCCTTCTCAATCTTCAGTTATTACTTCTCACAATGGATCATTCATACTATCCTATAAACATACCCCAGTATCTCTCATTTTAAAAACACATAAAATCATCTGCTAATATTATATATCCTTCTTATCACCCAGTTTTTCTGTTCTGTTTGTACCCAGCCAAACTTTGTTCAAGAGTTGTAAATATATTCTCTCTCCCCTTCCACATCTCCAAATCTACTTCAGCTTACTCCATTCTACTTCCACCATGCCACAGAAACGGCTTTTGCCAAGGTTACCAACCATTTTGGTGTTTCCTAATCCATGGACACTTCTTTTCTTCCTCCTCTAATTTGCTCTGAGTTGCATTTAACATCTTAGACCACTTCCTCCTTCTGGAAACAGCCTCCTCACTTAGGTTTAGTGACACTTCCTTCTCCTGGTTTTCCAGCCTGGCTCTCAGGCCGTTCCTTCTCAGCCTCTTCCATCCACCTTTTAAATATTGGGGTCAATCCTGAGTCCTCTTCTTTGTCCTTTCTCTTCATTTGTTCTTTCTGTGTATTCTGCCTGGATGGTTCCATCCATTTCCACACACTGGCAACTTGCACTTACATCTCACCCTGGCTTTCTCCTCCAAGCTCCTGCATGGAAGAATCAAATTCCGTACTTGACAGTCCTATGTGGATGTCCCACAGGCATCTCACACTGAAGCATACCCAGAGTGGGTATGCTTGAGCAAGAGCAAACACTCTTGTTTTTGCTCACCACACTCAAATCTGGTTCTTCCTTTTTTATACTTCTTGACAAATGGCACCACCATCTACCCAGTTATTTAAGCTAGAAACTTGGACATAATCCTTGAATTATTCCTTTTTCTAACCTCTCCTGTCTGATCTATTGGCAAGTCCTAAGAATTTTCATCCAGAACTATATTATGGATTCGGCCACTGTTTTCCATCTCCACTGCTGGCATCTAGTCAACAGGGGCACTGCTGACATTTTATACAGGACAGTTTCTCATTATGTACAGCATGCCACACATCGGAGGGCAAGTGGCTTCCCTGCTTACCTTCCCCCAGCTGAGCCCTCAGTTACTGTGAAGCCAAAATAGGACATTAGTACCTGCTGGTAAGAATCACCTGGGCCTTATCCAAGCCACTAGGTCCTCCTGCTCAGCCCATCACAGTCGTTGTCTCTTAGTTGGGCTCCGTCTGTTCTGGCCTCCTCCAGGCCATTCTCCAGCCAGCTGACAGAGGGATCTCCCCTTGCTTAAAACCATCAGTACTCCCCTTTCACCTGTTGCCTCTGTGGTCTCATCTGCTGCCACTCTCCCCTTGCTCCCTGGGCTCCAGCTGCCCAGCCTTCTTTCAGTTCTTCAGGCACTCTGATTTTTCTCCTTAGACTTTTTTTTTGTATATCCTTCCAATAATTTATTATGCTTATACCAGCACATGTATATCACTTTCTTTAAAAGTACATAAGGCTGGGCGCAATGGCTCACACCTGTACTCCTAGTACTTTGGGAGGTTGAGGTGGGAGGATCGCTTGAACTTAGAAGTTCGAGACCAGCCTGAGCAAGAGTGAGACCCCTGTCTCTACTAAAAATAGAAATATTAGTTGGGCATGGTAGCCTGCACCTGTAGTCCCAGCTACTCGGGAGACTGAGGCAGAAGAATGCCTTGAGCTTAGGAGTTCGAGCTTGCTGTGTGATGTGATGACACCACTGCACTCTAGCTTGGGTGACAGAGAATGACCCTGTCTCAAAAAAAAAAAAATGTATAGAATAAGTACTGTTTATATTGTTTGTTTGTTAGAGTCTATCACAGTACTCCTTCCCTAATAGCACCTATAAATGTTCCTCATTCTTTTTAATAGCCACATAGTATTGCAATGTAGGATGTACTGAAAATTATAAATCCAGTTCCCTATTTACTGACATGCAAAACAGTTTATTTCTGATAGGAAAAAATCCACTGGCAAAAGAAAACTTGAAATTGTGATTGTGAAATATGTGATTCTCATTTTAGATTTCTAAAACTAATTTATACAACAGTTTGAAATAATATATTTTTATTGTATTAGTATCTGAAATTTAAAAGTGAATATGGAATAAAATGTATTAATTTATCATTTCAAACTTTTGGGGACAAAAACCCTTCTCTCATTTCTAGGATGTCCCAGAACATCCTAGAAGTGTTTTTAGCAATTAAAATTAATCCTGCATAAAAACCTAGTGCTTTTTGAAATCATATTGCATGTAAGCATTTCTTTCATTTGAAAATCTTTTTGAAGGTCATGTGTTGTCTATTCTTTTGCAGGCCAGCTTTAATGACTGTAGGTAATGGGGGACATAATGTTTGCATTCGTGTAGGATCAAAGCTGATAGAGAAGATTCTTCTCAACATTTCTCCGGACTGCCTCAACAGAGCGATAGGTAATACACCCATGCGCCATCAAGAGGTTGTTTTTGGTGAAAACATTCATTCAGGAATGTAGATGGTATGTTGAAACAGAAAGAACACTGTACTGTAAAATAAGGGTTTTTCCATCCATATTAAAAGCAGAACGTTAATTAAGCTTTAGTGAAACATAATACTATGTAAATTAGAAGGTAAGATTTGCTCTACACCTGTCTTAGGACATGAACAGTGGGAGGCACCTAATCTCTTCTTAATCTGAATTTCCAGTTGGTAAGCAAAAACACTAGGACCCTAGTTAGAGTTAAGTAAAGGAATGTGTGACACTGTATAATGAAGATAGTCCATCATCAGTGGAATGGATCTGCAGGATCTTCAGCTGTGATGCTGGGGATAGTCAGTGGCTAAGAACAAGGCAAAGGTGACCTTCTTGTCAGACGTTCAGACTCTATACCTGTCCTCATTAGCCTCACACTCTCTAAGCAGATGAGCTAATTTGGTTCTATTGATTGCTTTGTTTTTAAATAATGGGTTGCTTTTCTTGTTTTTTTGGCTGTCTGGTAATTTTTGCTTGAATGATGAACATTGCATACAGAACCATACAGATTAGGGTAAACAGTGTTTGTACCTCGAAAAGGGCTTGCCTCTTCTAGACCTTTACTAAGGGTGAGCCATGAGTGGGAGAGAGTCAGCCTTTGCAGACAAGTTGGATTCAGGTTTTATTATTGCTGTAGTTACCTTCAGGTCACCAATGGTTTCAGATTTTTCTAGTATTATCTTGCACTTATAGTAGGGAGTGGTTCCCCAGTTATTCTTTCCCCATTATCAGCTTAGCACTTTGCACCTGCCACAGAGCTAGTTTCTCTACATGTTCTTGCACTTCCCCAAGTGGTACCGGCTTCTGTTGGTTGTTATTTGGGGCATCCCAGCCTAGTGGGAAGGAGCAGGATTGATTCTCTTTGACTCTGGTCCAGCCTCATTCTTTCACAGGGTCTTGGGTGTGGCACTTTCTCGGTGAATGCCCTTCTGCCGTGGCAGCCAAATTCTGCCTTGTGTCTTTAGTGGGTCTTGCATGGTCCTTCTCTCCCTGAGGACTAGGGGGCCACTAGTGGTCCTGATCTAGAGTGGTTTTCTGCCCCTCCATGAATAGCGGATTTTTCCTTTTTCCTTTCCTACATCTGCACTGGGTCCTCATTTCTACCCTGGTCAACAGGATTTGCTGCCCTTCCTCCAGCTGTTGAAGGCTTTAGTTCTTTAAAAGGGGAGGCCCAGGTGGTGCTTTGTGCTTTTCCTCTTGGCAGCTTCCCCCCTCCTCCAGGCCTTCACCATAGTTAGGAGCTTTCCTTGATGTCTTTCCCCGCCTCCTGTCTTGTGAGCACCTGGTGGAAGAGCCTGCAAGCATGCAAACCTGCTTATGTCTGTGGCACTGGCAACTCATTGGCTTTAGCAATTCATGAAATATTTAAGCATATGCTCTTTCCTGCTTGTTTGGGGGCCCTGTTTTCTTCCCAAGCCCTGCCCCAAGTGAAGCTGTGCTCTTCATCTTCTTGGAGGCAGCTGTCTTTCCGTATATTACAGTCTTGTTTGCTGTTGTACAACCTTGGTTCTCTTATGCATTCAAGAAAATGATGGTTTTGTAATTTATTCCGCTTGTCAGGGTGGGAGCCAAACTTTTTCCAGCTTTTGTAATTTTGTAATTTATTCTGCTTGTAATTTTTGTAATTTTGTAATTTATTCCGCTCGTCAGGGTGGGAGCCAAACTTTTTCCAGCTTTATACATCCTAATTAGAAGCCTCTGTTCTTTGTTTTTCACTTTCTTTACTTCAGTTTCATTTATTTGACTATTTCCTTTCTTTTCTTAATGTTCTTTTTGTATTTTGAGTCTTATCTCTTCATTTTTTTTACACAGTGTTAATTGGTCTTTATTTTTCTGAGAAGCATCATTCTCATTTCAAGTATACTCCTGTGCTTTGTTTATTCTTGAGACAGTTAAAGTCATTCTTCTTGGCATTGATAAAATTGTAACCATAAGTGAACGTGTCATTATTATAAAGCGGCCACCAGACTATCCAGGTTATCGCTAATGTTGATTTTTTTTAGTTTACAAAAGTGTAAATACAAAATTTTAAAATTATTATAGAGAATTCTCATATGTCTAAAAATATGTCATTGGCTCTTGAGGAGTCTGTAGCCCTAACCCAAGGAAGACTGGTCAGCGAACTAGAGTAGTGTGAGCATAGTCAATGGTGCTTGTCAGTCTGGTATTGAACAACCTGCTAAATAACTTGATTAGATGTCCTAAAAAATATGAGAGGAAGAATATATGACAAATGCAAAATAAAATGACATATATAGCTATAATTTTAGTATTTTTATTATTAAGACTTGATATTTATTAAATAAATGATTCAAAGTTTTTTAATATAAAATTTATATATAACTATGATTAGAAGTATAGATTGGTTAAGTATAAGAGTGCTCTTCCGATATCAACACACCCTTTTTGTTTTAGTCTTAACTCAGGAAAACATTAATCTCAGTTCTTTACTACATAGTTTTAAGAAGCTAGTAGCTGTTCTATGGCAGGACCCGCTGCCCGTCTGCGTGGTGTGTTGTCTGGGCCTGCTTTGCATGTCCAGCAGGAATCCATGCCGTCACTCGAGAGTACTGCTAGCAGCCTGTAATTAGAAAGAGAAAGTATAGAAAGAGAAATATAAAATGGGTTTGAGACTTGAGGAATCAAGAGAAACAGTGATCTTCCATGTGTGTGTTTCTGTCAAGCAGGAAGGGATATTGAGAGCTCTGTGTGTGTTTTCATCTTCCTCAGTGCCTTCCTCAGATGTCACCTATGGGATGGTTGCAGCAGACCTGGTCCACTCCTTGTTGGCAGTCAGAGCGGAACCTTGGCTATTGAAGATTCAGAGCCTGTTTGTATTAGATGAAAATAGCTACCCCTTACAACAAGACTTCTCTCTACTGGACTTTTACCCTGACATAGTAAAGCACGGAGCCTATGCCCTTCTCTGAGGCCAGATGAAGAAATTGTAGGCATCTCAAGGAAGAAGTATTGAAATGATTTGTCTTTTGGAATAAATGAATGACAGAGCTTTTGCTTTGGGATTTTAATACATATATTTTACAAAGAGAATTGTGTTAAATATATATAATTAAGGCTTTTTTCCCTAAGAAAAGCCTATGAAGTTTTTGAAAAATTTGTTTTGTTTTGTTTTTTGTTCTCTTCCTTTCTTTATTCTGGAGAAGCAATCTAACAGTAGAGGCCATATGTGGCCAATTCCTTGGAATTTAAGGTTCACCCATCTGTTCACTGTATTTGGTCCCTGCTACGTTCCAGGCATTATGCTGTGCACTGGGGTCCACACAAGACATCCCCTCGACATTGCTTTTGTGCTGTCCTCATAGACTCTAAGTGCTTTTCCTGTTCCTGTTTGGGGTGGGGAACCTGTGGCCTTGGGCCACACGTGGCCTTCTGCATCCCTGAGTGCAGCCTTTTGACTGAATCCAAATTTTACAGAACAGATCCTTTTAATAAAGGGATTTGTTCTGTGAAGTTTGGATGTGGTTGAGGGGCAGACAGTTTTTCCACAGATGGGGGTTGGGGTAGGGGACGTTGAGGGGTGGGGAGGCGGAGCTCAGGCGGGCAGTGCCCGGCCCTGTTTTCCTAACAAGCCACTGACTGGTTCCAGGGTGCGGCTGGGGCGTGGGGACCACAGTGTCAGCCCATGAGATACATACCAGGGACGGTGAAGGTATGCTGGTGTGGCCTGATGTTCTTTGTCTTGCTTACAGTGGTTTAAAGATTTCTTCCCGATAGGCGGTGAAGAGCCGTCTGCTCCAGGGAATGATGTTTTCTTGGTTGATACAGGGATGAGTCCACATCTTGAAGACAAAGCAGGGAAGGGCACACTTAAGAGAACAGCTTTCTTGGTGGGCTTATACTGATTGGGCAGATTTTATCAGAATTCTGAATTTCATCCTAGTGTGATTATAGTTGAAAGAGCAAGGTTTAGAAGACATCAACTCCAGGCCCAAGTTTCATCACTCATGAAATGAATTATCCAGGAGAATCAGCTATTTTGTTTGAATTTCATTCTCTCTAGGTACAAAATGGGGACAATTCTTTTTCTACCCACTGTGCTAGTTGGTAGATGAAACCTTAGCAACCATTTTAATTTCTTCATCTTCCCCATGAAGAAACTCATCAGTTAAAGCCTTGTTCTTACCCTTTTTTCTCTCACAGATCCCTCTGAGGAATTGTTGAAAGCTATGGACCCCTCTCCACAGAAAAATGTATTTGTCTCTGTGTGTGTGTGTGTGTATACACTCCCACACATGCATTTTTGCATAATATTTTTGAAAGAATCACAAAACTCCTGAGGTTCATTTTTAGGGAAGCCAAATTAAAAAAGAACAACTCTGAATTAAAACAATTTCAATGAACCAAAAGAATTAAAAATATATATAGTAAAATAAATCTGTTCATTTCATCATGAATTTAGTTATTTTCAGGCAATATTATTAGTCTAGTAACACTGAGCCTACTCCAAACTTACAGTTAAGTATTGTTCCATATCTCCCCATTAGTGACTACTATTTTACATGAGTTTCTTTTATTAATATAATCATAATGAGAGAACAAATGGCTAAACATTTGTTAGTAAATAAGTAAGGCACTCAAATCCTACATTTGCACTAACAAGACTCTCCTCCTCCCTTCCTGTGTTGGAACATGATCTTGTTTCCTTCATTTTAATACTTTTTATAGAAAGACATTGGGGTTGGGGTGGGGAACCTGGTGCCAAGAAGGTTGGGGACTGCTGACACGTATTTACAGGAACCCTAATTTAGGCTAAGAATCTTAGGTTAAGAAACTTACTTCTTCCGGTCCTGAGGAATCTGACCTATCCCCAGAAGTTATAATCTATTTAACTGGGATTAAGGGAGCCATAGCTCCCACTGTGGTCTGAATGTACACCCCCAAAATGTGTATGTTGGCACCTAATACCCAATGTGATGGTATTCAGAGGTGGGGCACCTGGGAAGTGATGAGGTCATGAAGACTCTGTCCTCATGAGTGGGATTTGTGTCCTTACAAAAGAAGTTGGAGGGAGCTTGTTTGTTCCCTTCTGCTACATGAAGACACAGGCAGAAGCCACCATCTTTGAAGCAAAGAACGAGTCCTCCCTAGACACCAAATTTGCTGGTACCTTGATCTTGGACTTCCCAGCCTCCAGAACTGTGAACAGTACATTTCTGTTACTTACTAATTACCCAGTCTTAAGTTATTTTGTTATGGCAGCCAGAATGTACTAAGCCAGCTCCTATCCTATCCTGAGATGACAGGTAAGTGTAATTAATCTACTCCATGTGTTTTCATAAAACTCAATTGGGTAACATAAGAGTATCAGCCAATCCAGCAGTCCCATTATCAGGCAGTCCTATGGTGGGCGTTTTAGGGAAACCTCATTCTTCATCTCCTGATGGTTCAGCTGGCAAGGATAGCTCTCCTGTTTTTTAGAGAACCAGTTGTACTTGATATTAACTTAGTTTCCCAAAGGCATTGTAACAGCATTAGAGATAATCACCTTTCTCCCCACTGGCAAGATCTGTGCTAAATCTCCTTTTACAACTTGGTTATTTTGGGGGTGGGAAGGGGTTCTGATCATCAACAAAATTGGGTCAACAAAATTGGGTACATGATCCACTCTGCAGACATTTGCTGAGAGTCTACCATAAGCTAAGCACTAGGAATACAAAGACAAGAAGATAAGCCTTTCGTGAGTTCATAGACAGGCTGGTAAATTTTAAACAAAATTACATCAGTGCCAGGATTAAATCTGTGTGGAATACAGAGCAAAGGCAAAAGAGGTAACAGCAGGATGGGCTTATTAGTCATGACTCTTGCTTGCAAGTGATAAAAAGCCAACTCACCCTAGCTTGAGCAAAAAAAGGGGGAATTTATTGTCTTATGCAAATAAGGGTAGTACAATGTAAGGTACAGTTGAATCCCTTGGCCTAAATTATGTTATCTGGTTACCTGCAACTCCCTCATTCTTTTCCTTCCCTTCTCTATTTCTCCCCTGTCTCTCTCTTTGTCCTATTCTTCCCATTGCCCAACCTCTATTTTTCCTTTCCTGACCTCCTTCCCCTCCTTTGTGTTCCTCTCTTTTCTCTCTCTCCTTCCCATCTTTCCCACCTATCCACATGGAGAAATACAGAAAACCCCAAACTTTCATCTTCACAGAGACACCCTTTTTGCTGGTGTCTACACAGCAAATTCCTTGAAGGACTCTGAATCTGCTTAGGTTATCTGTTACCCTGTGGCCAGAGGTGGGTGGGACCTCACAGGATGAAAGAGGAGCCCTTCCTCAATGGAAAGAGGGTTCTAGACAGAAAAGAACATGTCCATCGCAATGGAAAATGCAGGAAGACATCATGGAAGAAATATTTAACCTGCATCTTTAAATATGAGTGGCGTTCACAATGATAGCATGGTGGGAACTAAATAGGGAAACTGGAACATCTCAAAGGGGGCTGCAAAAAACTAAAAGCCACAGAATGCACAGGAGAGACACAAGACCCTGCCACAAGGACAATATGTCTCTGAAGAAATGGTCTTAACTCACAAAGCAATGGAGTTTCTATACATTCAGTTTAGTAGGGGACAAATATTGATTTGTGCATAGCACTGAAGAACATACTTTAGTGGGTACCAATGACATGATTGAGGTGTCATACCAACTCTCCAGCTACAGAACAACATCAGCATGCTGGGAACCCACAGACAGCTTCTATCATAGTCCAAAGCATTGCAGTTACCATTGTAATTCAGGCTTTGAAGCATGGTTTGTTATTTAAAATCATTCCAGAAATTGAATCTAAACATATCAATGATAAATTTACTATGGCACTTCATTTTCTAAAATTCGCATTCATGGGATTTGAAGCACCTCAGAATAGGCCTTTTATTCCATATGATGTAGTATAAAAGAATAGACATTTCTACAAAGTTTTGATAACTTTTTCACAGTGACTATAAATTTTCATCATCCACAGAACTCTCCTAAACTACTGTGATCCAAAGCTATAAGTTGTTTCAGACTAGTCTTACATTAAGTTCAGCAAAACTTGAATAGTTGACCATGCCTTTCTTAAAAGAAAATATCTGTTATTTCTCAGGACAATATAGAATGAAACAGAAAAAGTAGCCATCTTTGTTTTTTATTTTAAACGATACATTTGTATCCGGTGGGTTTCGAATGATGCAACACAGCTCCTGAATCATAGAACAATTAGAATAAAGTGTTAATCTTTCCTGGCAGTTTAATTCTGGCTGCTCTTTTAATGTCAAGGTGGGGAGATTGCAGTACCTAGATTACTAGATGGGTCCGTTTTATCAAGAAAGTATGACTCAAGAAATTGAAGCATGGCTACCATAATTCCTTGATTGTGTCACTATATCCCAAGGTAGAATCTTTCCTGTATTATTAGGGTATAAATAAATTCTTTTGCTATGTTATTTAAGAATAATTGTGAATAGGCATAATTAAACACAATGCTAAGAAACTATAAACTTCAAAATAATAGAATATTTTTCTTTAAACAAAATTACAAAGTATAGAATAAAAAAAGGAGAAAAGTAACCCTTCTGTTATTTTACCAACCAGAGCTAATTGCTTGTCAACATTTTGGTAGATATTCCTCCTGTTGTTTTATGGGAGGCAAGAAGGAAAGGGGACACAGTCTCTTTACAAACCGGCTACCACTGTGGCCCTCTCATGTGATGGTCTCTGCTTGTCCAGTCGGTACTGACTGCTGGTGTCATCTGTGTAGCAGGCATTCAGTACTCCTGTCTCTGGAGTGCGTGTGAGAGTTCTTAAGAAGCTCGTCCCTCCTGCACAGTATGTGCCCAGTTCTTGCCATAGGAAATAAAGCTCCTGCCTGGTCTCTCCTGCCCCTCAGCTCCCTCCGCTGCTACCTCCTCTCTCCATCTTTCCACCTCTCTCTGATTCGCGTCACTCGAGCTCAGATAAGCACAGGGTTGCAGGTCAGCAATTCCTCTGTACAATCACATATCGGACAAGGCAAGGAATTGTCCTTCAACGCATAATGGAAGGTGTATAGTATTATACCATTCAATTTATGTAACATTGTAGTCATACTGTCTGGGAGAATCTCACCAAAATGATGTAGTTATTCCTTTAGATGGGGAATTAGGGCCTGATTTTACCTTCTTACTTACTATTATTTTTATCTGATGGAATTACTAGGGAATTCCCTCACTTCTAAAGAATTTCCCCATATTAAAAAATCACTAGGAACACTCATATGCTGTTGGTGGGACTGCAAACTAGTACAACCTCTATGAAAAGTAGTGTGGAAATAACTCAAAGAACTAGAAGTAGAACTACCATTTGATCCATCGATCCCACTACTGGATATTTACCCAAAGAGAAAAAAGACTGTTTATAAAAAAAGACACCTGAACTTGAATGTTTATAGCAGCACAATTCACAATTGCAAAGATGTGGAAACAATCCAAGTGCCCATCAATACATGAGTGGATTAATAAAATGTGGTGTATATATACCATGAAATACTTACTACTCAGCCATAAAAAATGGCAAACAGATACCTCTTGTGTTAATCTGGATGGAACTGGAGACCATTATTCTAAGTGAAGTATCATAAGAATGGGAAAAAACTACCAATGTACTCACCATTAAATTGGAACCAACTGATCAGCACTTATGTGCACATATGGAAATAACACTCATTGGAAATCAGGCAGGTGGGAGGGGGAAGAAGGGAATGGGGACATTCACACCCAACAGGTACAATATACACTATATGGATGGTGGGTATTACTTTGACTCAAATGGTACAAAAGCAATTTATGTAACCAAAATGTTTGTACCCCTATAATATTCTGAAATAAAATTTTAAAAAATCACTTCCCAAATATAGAAAAAGATGGTATGATTTTGATCACAGAAACTAACACTACCTAGTAGATATTGACACTTCATGGGTGGCAGCCAGGCACGCACTGATGCTCCTCCTCTGGGCTGTGTTTACACTATTTGTTTTGAACCCTGGGCAAAAACTGATTATGCAAAGAGAGGATGCCTGACTCAAGCTGAGCCAATCAGATTCTTTTTCACGGAATTAAAAATAAATCATGTACAGTAAAATGCACAGGTCTTAAATGTGCAATTTGCTGAGTGCTGACAAATATATACATTCATGTAACTGACACCCCAGTCAAGATCTGGAACATTTTTATCCCCCTAGGACTTTCCCTCAGCTCCGCGCCCAGTCAGTCCACACTGTGACACCCAAGCATTGTTCTCATTCTGTTACCATGGTGAGTTGTATCTGTTTTTGAACTTCATGTAAATGAAATCCTATAGTATATATTCCTTTATGACTGGCTTTTTTTTTTTTTTTTACATAGCAATGTTTTTAAGATTTATCCATATTTATAAGTAAATCAGCTCATTCTTCTTTATTGCTGAATAACATACCAATGTATGAATATATTATCCATTCTCCTGTTGAGTGCCATTTGAGTTGTTTCCAATTTTTGGCTATTATGAATAAAGCTGCTAAAACCATTTTTTTACGATCTTGCTATGGACATATGCTTTCATGGAGGAGGTATGTGGGTAAATACCTAGGATCGAGGTTTATAGGATAGGTTTATCTATAACTTTATAAGAAACTGCTAAACAGTGCTCCAAAGTTGTGCAATTTTATATTCTCACCACCTATACCTAGGGGGTTCAAGCTGTTCTACAGCGTTGCCAACATTTGGGGTGTCAGTCATTTTCATTATCGTCTTTCTCGTGGGTGTGAAGTGGTATCTTCTGGTTTTGGTTTGCATTTCCCTGATGACTAATGAGGTTGTGCAACTTTTCATGTGCTTATTGGCCACCTGTATATCTTCACTTGCTGAAATGTCTATTCATTTATTTTATTGGGTTATTTTTTTACTAATCGTATATATGTTCTAGGTAAAAGTCAGATACATGTATTATTAATATTTTGAAGTATTTGCTGAGCATTAGAAATGCTGGCTATATGATTTGAGAAAAAAATAAAATATGAAGTTGTATTGAAAATTCTTAAATAAATTAATATTTTGAATGACTAGAATAGATACCCAGAAAGATAATCCCCAGAAATCAATCAAAAATATATTAGTAGTACATTAATTACATATAAGTTTATAAAATTCTGTTATATTACTATGTACGAATAACATATAGTTCTAAATAAAAATAATTATGCTCACAGATAAAACCAAAACCATTAAAAGCTTTATTTTTATTCCAAGGAAATGATTTAAAAACTATGAGGGAAATAAAAGGAGATGGGAATTGGTGGGACACGATACTGTGCTCCTGCTGTTTGGAAAGATTTAATACACAGAGTTGATTCTATAACAACCAAAGGCCCTAGAAGTTGACAAGTTGATTTAAAAATTAATTGAGAAGAATGAACAGGAATTTGAATATTCCAATAACCATTGACTTATACAATTTAAATGGGTGAATTGTATGGTATGTGAATTATATCAATACAGCCATTTAAAAATAAACAGGGAAGTGTTTTTTTAAGTTAAACCAAAAATATAAGGTAAGCAAAACAATAAAAAAAAATATGGGTCTGGTGTTTATACACCTTGGATGAAAATCTTATTAGGAAACAATATGTAAAATATTTCATTTTTATAAAAAATTAAAGGAGAGTACTCAAAAATTTCTAACAATGTTTATCCTTATGAAGCTAGAAACTATAGTGAATATTTTACTTAATGATGAAATGTGGAAAAATTTCTGAGAACAGAAATACGACAAGGATATCCACTAACATCATTAGTATGCAATACTTTTGTGGTGTTTCTAGCCAGAGTAATAAAGCAAAAATTGAAATAAACAATATAAGAATTAGGGATAGGATATAAAACTATAATTATGTCTATTGAAAACTTAAAAGAATCCAGAGATAATTATTAGAATTAGTGAGTTTAGTTGGAAATACTCTTCTAGACATTGGCCTAGGCAAAGAATTTATGAAGAAGGCACCAAAGGCAATCACAGCATCAACAAAATAAATAAAAGGGACCTGATCAAAATAAAAAGCTTCTGCACGGCCAAAGAAACTGTCACAAGAGCAAACAGAGCGGATGAGTGGATTAATAAAATGTGGTATACATATACCAAGGAGTAGTATTCAACTATAAGAAACAACGGTGACATAGCACCTCTTGTATTTTCCTGGATAGAGCTGGAACCCATTCTACTAAGCAAAGGATCCCAATGGAAAAATAAGCACCACATGTACTCACCAGCAAACTGGTGTTAACCAATCAACACTTATGTGCACATATAGTAGTAACATTCATCGGGTGCTGGGCAGGTGGGAGGGGGTAGGAGGGGATGGGTATATAAATACATAATGAGAGCGATGCACACTGTCTGGGGGATGGACATGCTTGAAGCTCTGACTCTGGGGGGGTGGGGAAGGGGAGGAAAGGCAACACACGTAACCTAAACATCTGTATCCCCATAATATGCTGAAATAAAAAATAAAATAAAAAAATTAGAGAGTTTATCATGATTGTTAAATAGGTCAAAATAAGAAAAGCAACTTTATTTCTGCATAGCAGCAAGAGTTAGAAGATAAAAATGTAAGAACAAACCATTTACAAATAGCATAAAAAATCAAATGTCTAGGGAAAATTTAATCAAAGATGTACAAGACCTCTACACATAACTTGATAAACATTCCAAGAAATTAGAGAAATGCTAAATAAATGGAAGTATATACCATGTTGACTGATTAGACATCTCAGTACTCCAAAGATGTCAGTTCTCCTCTGAATTGACATATAAACTCAATACAATCCCAATCAAAATTGTAACGGGCTTCTTTTTTGGGGAAGTGGTAGGGACTTAGCAAGTTGATTCTAAAATTTGTATGGAAATGCAAAGTGCCCAAATAGCTAAGACACTCTTGAATAAGAAGAATCAGATTGAGGACTTACTCAACCAGATAGTGACTTATAAATCAGTAATTAAGACAGTGATATTAATATAAAGATAGGCAAATTGACCAATATAACAGAAGAAACCCAGAAACAGACCCAAGGATATATGGACGTTTGATTTATCACCTAGATCAGGGGTCCTCAAACTTTTTAAACAGGGGGTCAGTTCACTGTCCCTCAGACCGTTGGAGGGCCATTGGAGAAGGCAGCACACATTCCACACATGCGCACTGTGGGCCCCGGACAAGTCAGCTGCTAAGCAGGACAGGCAGCGGCAGCAAAACACACTGGCCTCCTGATAGATGTCCCCGGGCGGGCCGCATGTGGCCGAGGGCCATAGTTTGAGGATGCCTGACCTAGAGGGTGTAGCAGAGCAGTAGGGAAAGGATAGTATTTTCAATAAATGGGGCTGGGATAATCAGATACCTTTATGGAAAGAAAGAAACACCATTTTCAATAAATGATGTTGGGATACTCGGATATATTTATGGAAAGAAAGAAACTTGAAGCCTATGTCATAATTTATATAAACACTGATATCAAGTAGATTCTAGATTTAATTGTGAAAAGCAAATAATAAAGCTTCTAGAAAATAGTCTAGGAGAATATTTTTATGATTTCAAGGTATGGAAAAACTTCACAAGTAGGACACAAAAAACACTAATTTAAAAGAAAGATTGCTTCATTTGACGACATTAAAATTAAAAACTTCTATTTACCAAAAGAAAGCCATAAAGTGGGAGGAGATTATCCAAAAATACATTAGTAATTTAAAGAAATAGAGTGGGAGAAAACATTTGCAACACATATATTAATAATTGAAATGAGCTTCTATAAATCAATAAGAAAACCATAAATAATCCAGTAGAAAAAAAGAGGGGAGGGCAAGACCCATGAACAGGTGCTTCACAAGGAAGAAACCCAAATGACTGACTTATGTAAAAAAAGGCGTTCGATCTCATTAGCCATCAGAGAAATACAAATTAAGTCCACAGTGAAATGCCTAAACATGCTAAAGAGAACGGGTAAAATTTAAAGGACTAAAGACCAAGTGTTGACAAGGGCACGGAGCAATGGGAACTCTTATACACTCAACTGCTGGTGACAATATAAACTGGTGCATTTACCTTGGAGAACAGTATAGCTTTATTAAATTTGAAGATATGCAAACCCTATGACCCACTAGCTCCACTCTAACGTCATACTTCTCCCAAAATGTATGCACCTTTGGACCAAGATACATATGCCAGAATGTTCATAGCAGTATTATGAAACTAGAAACTAAACTAGAAACAACCTCAAAGTCCATAAACAACCCCCACACTGGAAACAACCTCAAAGTGCATAGACAGTAGAATGGGCGAACAGCAAAGTATCACGCGATATTACGCAGCAACGAGCGTGCATGAACTAGGCCTGCACACAAGAAGAACATGAACCTCGCAACGGAACGTGAAGGGAGCCAGGCATAGAAGATTACTTCCTTTTTGATTCCTTATATAACTCTTTATATGGCTACTTGGTGTTGAAAGCTGCCTGGTTAGGTGGTAAAAGCAAAGAAGCGAATGCCACAGCAATCGGGGCATTGGCTATTTTTGGTGGGGCGAGAAGAGGTAGCGTTTGCAGGGCACAAGGGAAGATTCTGGGAGGGCTGGTGCGCAGGGCGTCAATGAACCGGCTCTGCAGCGGCGACCCACCCGGAGCGCCCGCGCCGCGGCACAGCCGAGGCCCTGCGCGCCTCCCCGCGCGCGGTGCGCAACAGCAGAGGGCGCCGGCGCCACGCCCGCCCGCGGGGCCGCCCGCCGGCCACGCCCCCGGCGCCCTCGGGACCCGGACGCCCGGGCCTCGGGGCTCCGTCCCCGCAGTGCCCCGCTCCCTCCGCTCAGCCCCTCCCCACCGCTCCCGCAGTCCAGCAATCAGCAGACACGCAAATTGGACAGATTATTAGAAACAAAGAGGCGACAGGGATCAAGCCGATCACTTACCAGATTCGCCGCATCCGTGGAGATGAGCAGTTTACTCGGAGGAGGCGCGGAAGAAAGCAGAGCTGCGGGGAAGGCGCGGGAGCAGGGGCCGGCGGGGAAGGCGCGGGAGCAGGGGCCGGGGGGGAAGGGCGGGACGGGAGCAGGGGCCGGCGGGGAAGGGCGGGACGCGGAGCAGGGAGCGGCGGGGAAGGCGCGGGAGCAGGGGCCGGCGGGGAAGGCGCGGGAGCAGGGGCGGCCTCACGGGCCGGAGACCGCCTCGGGAGGGGCCGGCGGCTCGGGAAGGTCCCCACAGAGCCCCCCCAGGCTGCGGGAGTGTCGCAGCCCCACAGGTTGTCTCTGTCTGTTTTGAGGTCTCTCTGGCAATATGTAATAACAGCAACATTTTTGGACATCCGGAATCCGATTGAGAATTCCAGCTCCACCACTTTCTAGCTGCGGGGCCCTGAGGAACGGCACCTCCTCCCGCTCCAGCGTCACTTCTACCGTCGCTTTCCACCCCGGCTGCCGCGCCAGTCCCGGCGGCAAGCTGCTGTGCAAGGACCCGCTGCGGTCCCCAAGGACTAGTTCTTCTCTCCTCGCTGCGAGAAACAAGAAACGTACTTCTGGAAATAAAGCTAGAAGGGGGGGGACAAGGTGGGGTGATTTAAGCTAATAATTCCGTAGTAAACATTAAGACAAAACATAACAGGCAAGTATCACAATCCATTTTCATAATGGCATACTAAACGCAATTAAGAATTATATCCATTATGCCGAAAGAGCCAGGCTTGGGGATGTGACCAGCAAACCGCTTTGCTCTTTTTCCCTCGTCGCCTATTCAAACCTGCTCTGCGAGTAGCTTCTCCCTGCCCCTTGGATAAGCTCTCAGGGCTGTTCCAAGACTTTTTTGATCATTCTTAGCTAACAAAAAAAATGTCTCCTGTAACTTCTAGTTAAAAAAACAGGCTCTGTTCTGCACTTGAATGTCCAATTTCGTGCAGTGAAGTTCCAGCTTCATTTTAAGTTTGGGCCTCCTCCACCCCTCCCTACCTGGCCGGTGCCTGCCAGGGCTCCAGCAGGCAGTGGGCACGTGGCGTGGCGTTGTTTCCTAGCGCTCAGTTTTGTACTTCTACTCCTCCTTCTCACTGGGGTTCTGATCATCTTGGCAGGGTCTGGGAGGGGTAAGGGAGGGGGTCACCTGTGGGACAGGAGAGGCTCTCAGTGGTGCTATTGTGAGCTGGAGTACTCAGCCTGAGGGCCTCTCCTTCACTGAGAATCTTACCTGTGGTCCCTGTGGCCCACATTTGTCCCAGACTGGGGTGGCACACAGCACCGGTCCTATCCCCTTTAAAAGTCTTTATTACATTTTTCTAGAAGTAGAAGTCTGGAAGTTATATTTCCTAGACACTCTTACAAACAGGGTTCCAGGTTGATTCTGCCAAATGGGAGGCACCCAGGTGAGATTAGAAAGCAGAAAGATGGGGAAAAAAATCATCCTTTTCTTCCTTTGACTCTGATGCTCATGACAGCAGGATGCTTGAGGCTCTTGGGGTAATTTGGGCAAAGCATTCCACAATGAAAAATAAGAAAAAACCTAATTGGCAAACGGCTGTGCAAATTACAGCCCATCATCATTATGGGATGGATTGGCAGCAGTGGCATGAGCCGCAACAGCAAGTGCAGTGCAGGGGGTTCCTCCTTGGTGACTGCACCTGCCCAGCCCAGCACTGGCTCCTGAAGTTCCCATCTCTAAGGAATATCGTATAGTACCCTGAGTTATCCACCCTAGTTCTTCACCCCTCGCTGTAGCTATGCCATTGTCCTGTAGCTTTGCACTTCCTCTCCAAAAAAGGCATAGTTTACTTCCTGTGCCTAGATTTGGAAGTTGGTCATGTGACTTGCTTTGGACAATGGGATATGAGGTGATGTGACAAGAGCAGAGGGTAGAAATGTGTTTGCACATTGAGGCTTGGCATTTTATGCTTCTGCCTTCACCATGAAAAGAGCCTCCCCTGGGTAGCTGCGGCCCCTTCAGCCTGTGCTCAGAATAAAACGTGGAGCTGGCCTGAGTGAGGAGCAGAGCCCGGAGACCCACGGCTTGAAACTGTCTACCTTAGATCTGCCCACACCCAGCTGACCCACTGATATATGAGAAATGAATGCTCATTGCCCTGCGCCACTGAGATGCTGTGGGTATTGTTATGCACCGTTATTGCTAACTGATAAAGCAACCGTCCCCTCCTTTGGCTTCACCAACTTTCCTAAGAATTGTATAACTTAATTCCCTGTGTAAAATCACTCTTTGCTGGGAATTCTTTTACTGGGATAAGAATTCTGAGAAAAGAGATCTTTTTATGCTTTAGGCAGATCAATGCTCATTCCAGGAACAACTGGAAAAGCTGAATAAAATACAGAAAACCTCTTTGTAAAGTTATTGGAAAGCTGCAAAATTGACAAGCATTTGAAGGGCTGTGCTCTCAGAAGAGGGAACACACAAAGAGGTGAGCTGGCACTGTATGAGCCATTTTTCCCCTTGGGAAATTTGCTGATTCTAGTTAAGAGGCTGAGCATTTGGGCAGGGGGCCACTGCCAAGAGGTAGAAAGGGCAGCAGAGTCTTTGGAGCTGGAGAGACATGAAACTAAGGACTGAGATTGCAAAAGCAGCTGGGACTGAGGGGCCAAGATATTGGACAGAAAAGAGACACAAAAAAGTAACTCTTACGGGAGGCATTTGCTGCATTATTAAGCTAAGCAGAAAACCTATGAGAGGCAGCAGTTTTGACAGTATCATGATACTAGTGACATACAAATTGGGAGTTCACGTTCCACCAAAGAAGAGAAGCCTAGTAATCACACCAGACTCTCAGTTGGAATACTTGGAGGATTTCTATGCTCTAGAAATGGGGAAAACCAGAGGTAGAGATAGAGTCTTATAGAAACTGCAACCCAGACTCTAGCCAGTCCAATACCAACTGAATTAAGGTAACTTCATCCCACTCTATCTGTCTGCCTGAGAACACAGGGAACCCTCCCTGGAGAAAGACATTATCTCTATAATGTCTCCTGGAGCCAATATAATTTACAATGCTCAGCATCCAATAATAAATTATCAAGCACAACAAGAAACATGAATGTGGGGGGACATACATATAGTAAAACTGACCCACTAGTGACCCAGATATTGGTGTTATCAGACAAAGACTTGATTTACAGAAAAGAGACTTTCTGGAATCTATAAGAATTAATCAAATGGAAATTTAGAACTGAAAATGACAATAATTTAAATTAACAAATTAGCATGCAGGTTAATTATGATTAGACTTAGAAGAAGAAAGATTACTAAAGATTACTAAACTGTAATATAGGGCAGTATAAAAACTCTAAGCTGAAGAACAGAGATAGAGTATAGAAAATACAGCAAAGAACATAAGAGACTTGTGGGAAGTAGTGGACAGACCTAACCTATGTGCAATTGGAGTCTTAGGAGTGGAGGAGAGGAAGATTGGGGCAAAAACACTAATCAAAGAAATACAGGCTGAGAATTTTCTAAAACTGATAAAACTTTATGACCCCCCCCCATGCAAGATAAATAAAAAGGAAACTGCATCTAGGCACACAATACTCATGCTTCTGAAAACCAATGACAAAGAGAAAATATTAAAAGCAGCCAAAGAGAGGTGGGGGAGACACATTACTTTCCAAGGAGAACAGCAGCCTGATGACCACCTGTCAGCAGAAATGACAGACGTGAGAAGACAATCGAATGCCATTTTGAAACTGCTGGGAAAAAAGCGTTAACCCAGAATTCTATATCCGCAACACATTCTTTACAAATGAATTTGAAATAGATATTTCTATTCAAAGACTGAGAAAATCTCTCGCCAGCAGATCTGCACCAAAGGAAATATTAAAGGGAGTTCCTCAGACAGAAGAAAACTGAGATAAGATATAATCACAAAAATATAGTTAAGAATAGAAAGCAACAGAAAGAGTGAAAATGTAAGTGCATATTGATGGAACATATCAATAGTAGTAGTAATGTCTTGTTAGGTATGAAATATGTGTGGAATTAAAATGAATGATATCAACCACATACACAAAACAGTAGTATGGAGGTCAGTAGAGACTGAGTGTTGTTGTGATATAGCATCATCTAGAAAATGATTAAAAAATAAAATTTGTATTAGACTATAATAAATAATGGACACAAAGTTATAATTTCTGGGAGAAACACTAAAGGAATAATAAAATAATGTATAAGTAGCAACTAATGGGTGGGAGGAGATGGAATTAAAAAACCAAATTAATCAGAAAGAAGGCAACCGAGAGAAAAAGAAGCATAAATTAGGTAGGACAATGGAAACAAACGGCAAAATGGTATATGTCAACACAACTGTATCATTAATTACATTAAATGTAAATGTGCTAAATACACAAAAGACAGAGTTGGCAGACTTGATATAAAAAACTATATTCAAGAGACATTATATAATTATATAATAAGAACATAAGAAGCTTGAAAAGTAAGGGAAAAATGAAAAAAAAACACATTGTGAGTGGTAGAGAGAGCCATTCCACACTGATAAAGGGTTTAATCTATCAGAAAAATATCAATTTTAATTGAATATGAGCCTAATAACATAACCTCTAAATAAATAAAACAAAATTGACAAAACTGGAAGGAAAAATAAACAAATTTACAATCATACTGGGAGGCTCTAACCTCTCTTAATCTGGATAGAAAAACAGACAAAAGTATAAGTAAAGATGTAGATGATTTGACCAACCTGATTTACAAACTTGACCTAATTGAAATATACAGAACACCTGCACACAACTGTAGAATACATGCATATTCCTTTCCAGTGCAAGAAGATTACAATAAAAATCTCATAGGAAAGTCTCTCATGAACATAACTGCAAAAATTCTTAAAACTATAATAACAAACACATCTAAATTTGAAATAAGTAAGTCCTAGTATTATTATACACTTGCACACACACAAACACATACACACCCCACTGGTTCCTATTATGAGAATGTAAATTTGATTTGACATTCAAAAGTCAATCAGTATAAGTCATCACATTAAAAGAATAAAGGAGAAAAAAATTATTTCAAAAGATACAGAAAAAGTATTTGATAAAATTTAATACCATTTGTGATTTTAAAAAATCACAATCTTTTTTTTAACAGATTGGGAATATACTATTATGAGTACAATAAAAATCCTATAGCAAATATCTTAATGGTAAATATTGACAGCTTCTACGCCCCTGCCCGCCACCCTAGAGACTGAGAATGCGACAAGCATACCCACTATCACTACTTGGAGTCAGCATTCGCTGGAGAATGGAGCCAGTGCAATTTGTATAGCAATTTGTATCCTGCAGCCATGCTCAGCTTGTTCATTAACTCTAATAGGATTTGTGTGTGTGTGTATGCTTGAGGATTTTCTATATACAAGATCATGTCATCTGCAAATATAGTTTTACTTCTTCCTTTACAATACAGTCTTTTATTTCTTTTTCTTTTCCAATTGCCCAGACACAGCAATTTGGCAATCAGTAAATAAGGCATAAAGATTGGGAAAGAAGATATAAAACACAGAGGACATGGTCATACACAAAGAATCTGGAAACCATTAAAATTTAAATGAATTAACAAGGCCACTCACTAGATACAAAGTCAGCATACTTTTGTAGCAACAGAATCTCTATATACTACCAATAAACAAATATAAAACACCTAAGAGTAAATCTAATGAAAGATGTGCAAGAACACTTTGCTTGAAACCACAAAACAGTTTTAAGAAACTTACAAAAGACCTAACACCATGTTAATGGATCAGAAGATTCAATATTGTAAAGTCACATGACCCCCAAATTGGTCTTATAGTCAATGAAATATCATCAAATTCTAGCACTTTACTTTGTGGAAATTGACCAGCTGATGCTTAAATGTTTTATGGAAATGCAAAGGGCTTCTTTCAAAGGGAGTCACCTTGTGGACAGGATTTGAGCCAGCTCTCTCTGGTCCATGGGGAACATGTGTGTATATCTTGCCCCGACTGTGTTTGTAGACAGAGGACAGCCCTATACTGAAACCCTCTTTCCCCCATCAGAGCAGAGGGCCTGTTAGTCTCTGCCATTTAGATTTTTCAGGAGTGAGTCTGATACACCAGTTCACTCTGTCTTGCGAAGAGGACCCTCATCAACGTTGACCCTCATCAACGTTTCCAAGTGGCTCTAGAAAGGCCACTGCTAGTCATGAATCCCACGTGGATGTGGAGGTGGCTGGTGCCCACTGGGATGTCAGGTGACACAGAAACAATTTCATATTAGTCACCTGCTCTGTAAACACACAGAACGATTATGTGTGTGCTATGAAGCTATTAGAAACGACAGCTTTGTGGACTACTTTGAAAACATGCAAGTGAAATAAGTGAGAAAAGGCAAACACAAGATACTGTGTCCACATGGGCCACTGCCAGGCAAGCTTGCATGTGTGCAGTGACAGAAAGGAAGACAAGTAAAAGGCACAAACTCAGTATAACGCATTCAATTCCTTATTTTGCTGAAGTTGCTTCACTGCGTAAGAAAAAGATACCAGTTTGAAGTTCTGTTCTAGCTACACAACGACAGGGTGTGGACTCCACAAGCTCCACAGCACCAGGGTGCAAATGCCCACTGCCTGTTTCGGTGACAGTGACAGGCACCATCGCTGCTCGGTAGCTCCAGTACAGCTTCTGGGGAGTTGATGGCTGTGATGTGTGGGGACTTAAGTCTTGATGAATTTTATATTGACACCACAGCACAACGATCACACTGGAATCCCCGGGTTCACAGGAAACATTCTCAGCCCTGTGGGCTACACTGCGGCCACACGGCTTCCACCACGTCCCGGTTGACGGGAACAGGAACTGAGCGCTGGTGGGTTCGGGAGACCATGGAAGCCAGCAGCAGAATGCTACGGGCCCGGGGCTTGAGGCTGTGGCCCCTGAGGGCCGTGGGCAAAACTTGACATCACGTGGTGGGTGGGATTGGGCATTGCCCCGGGGAGGGACGGAACACAGGTGAGGCCCTCTTCACCTGGCCCCGTGGGCCACGCTGACCCCGGTCCACCAGCCGGCACCTGGGCGGGCTGCTCGCAGCATTGTGCCCACCACCGCCCGCGCGGAGTGTTTCCTCTGCCAGGCAGCGCGCACAGCCAGGCCGTCGCCACGTGGAGAATTCCTTCAGAACCCGTGGGGACCCAGGCTGACTCAGGCCGGGGAGCCAGGCCTCCATGCCACAGCCCCACAGGTAGGAAGGACAGGGCGTGCGGGGAGTGCACTGCCACAGCTGCCGGCCAGGGAGATGTTGGCTGAAACATCCCTGCTTGTGGCCGTCCAGAGCGACGGTGAGGAGAGGGGCCGTCTGGAAGCAGAGCCGGTCCTGGGCGCTGGTCAGGGCTCGGAGGCGGGGCCGAGCGCGTGCCAGCGCTTCACCAGCTCCTTGGGCCTGCTGAGCATCTGGTCCCAGTGCTCCAGCTCCCGGCCCCGCGTGTACATGTAGGGGCCCACCACCACCCGGCCCAGCGGCCGGCTCTCTGCAGGGAGAGAGAGCGCCCGTGTGCCCCTGAGCACAGAACAAGTCCCCAGCGACATCCCCGGACACCTCTCTCACCCACTCTCCCCTGCCCTGGAAGGAAGTGGCAACAAGCACCACCCAACAGCCCCCAAAGGGGCTGCCTTGTCCCTGGGGCTGGAAGGGCTGCTTTTCCTCGCCCCCACCTCCAGAGAGGTGGCAGGGGAGGGGAGCCCAGGTGGAGGCCCACCCCTCCGAACCACCCCCTGCTGGGTTCCCTGCTGCAGGGCCAGGTTAAGCCTACCTCCCCTCAAAGAGCTGAGGGAGGAAAGGGCCCCTCCAGAAAGAAGGCCTCTTCCGTCAGCGAGAATATTCAACAGTCCAGTTCAGAACCAACTGCCACAGTAGGGAAGGGCCAGTCCATGGGACCAGCCACGGCCTACCGGCTGCTTCCGGACAGTGGCAGTGGGAGCAGGCCGGGGCAGTGCGGGAGAGCGGGCTGGAATAACTCGCCCAGGACCCTGAAGGCTTGTCTAGAGGGCGCGAGGAAATGCAGGGCATGCCACGGCCCACAGCACCAGGTCCCTTGGCTGGTGGCAGGCACTGTGCTGCCTCCCGACCTCTCTGGAGAGCTGCCCAAGGAGGGGATGGGTAGCCATCGCTTAACCTCTTCCTAGGGTACCACACCGAGTCCAACTGGACTCAAGCTGGGCATGAATCCCAGCCCTGCTGCCGTTGAGCTGCATGTCCCTGGACAAGTGTCTCAGCCTCTCTGAGCACTAGTTTCCTTGACCCGGGGACAGAGCTCCTGCGGCTCCTCCTGAGGCCAGGGCAGGAGGCATTCGCTCTGCCTGAACATGCAGCAGCCCCTCCCCTGCCCGTCACCCCAACAGCCTGGGGGGAGAGAAGCCTTACTGTCCCCTTCCAGGCTCTGCATCACTGTCAGGCTGAGGCTGGCGGTGTCCAGCTCGGTGGCATCGGTCTTGAAGCTGAAGGTCTCGTTGTACACGGGGTTGATGGAGCCCAGCACAGCCGAGGTCTTCTTGCACTTGACGAACTTGTTGTGGTTCATCAGAGACACTCTGACAAACACACCTAGGGCGGCGCACACCAGTGGGCTGAGGAGGCGGGCAGGAGCCCAGCCCACCCAGGTGGTCCAGCCAGGGGGCTGTGCCCAACCCCAGTGCTGGGTCCCAGCAGCAGGAAGCGCTGGATGGGCGTGCTGCCTCACACCCCAGGGGCGCTCCGCTCCCTCCCTGCTCCTTCCTGTCTGGGGGACACGCCCACGGCTCAGGCTGGCTGGTTTACCAAAGCCTGGCGCCACATGCCCATGGGGACCACATGCATGCTGGGTCCTCTGGCCTGCTGGGGCCCCTTAAACACCTGCCTTTTCGGAGGGCTAAGATTTTGGGGGTGGAGGCAGAGGGCTTTGGATCTGCAGCAGGGGATTTGAATCCCAGCTGGCTTAGAGTGACCCAGATGCAAAGACCAGCAGGTGGCCGATGACCACCACCTCGCTGGGGCGACCCGTGTAGGGGTGGGATGTGTGGGGTGAGCCAGGGCCCTTTCCCTGGCTCCTGTGCTCTGGGAGGCTGGGGGACAGGTGTACCACCTGCCCAGCATCGGTGCCCGAGTGCGTGGGCAGCCGCCCCTGGGGGGAGGAGTGCGGGCGCTGTCCTGGAAGAACCGGGGCCCTCAGCTGACAGAAAGGTGGCGTGCAGGTGGGCAGGCAGTTCTAGGAGCTAAGATGCTGCCTTGGGAAACTGGAGGGCCAGGACTTGGTCTTGGGGTCAGGTTAAAACCCCTGGAGGAGGCTGAGGACATGAAGCCTTGGGTTCAACATAGCAAGGGGCTTCTGGCTCCAGAACTGTCCACAAAGGGAGGGCCCATCCCATGAGGTAATGAGCCCTCTGTGATGGGGTATGTGCAAGCAGAAATTGGATGGTCAGGGGTGAGGGTCGGGCTCTAGCCCAGGCCCCAAGCTCAGCGGGCAGGATCTTCCCGAGGAGCAAAGGGGAAGAACTCACTGACAACACCCCTGTCCTCCTGGAGCCGGAGGCCCTTGGCACGCAGCACGACCACCGTCAGGCGGCTCAGGTAGTCATTGTAGCCGAGGCAGAACTGGAGGTCGCCAAACTCCGAGGGAGGCTGGGGAGGTGGAGATGGAAGCACCCTAGCCTTGTCACTCTGACAGGTGCCCGGGGGCCACAGTGCCTGACAGTGCTCCCTCCTTCCCCCAGCAGTGCAAAGGGCACAGCCACAGGGTCTCCTTTGAGCCCCACCTCCATTTACTAGATGGGGAAACCAAGGTCTGGAGAGCTGAGGGACTTGCTAGTGGCGTGGACCAGACCTAAGGATCCGGAGCCAGGTCTATAGGATTCCAAAGCCTAGTCTGAGCCACCTATGCTTCCTGGGGCATGGGGCGACATTTCCCTGGGCTGGTCCGTTTGTGGGGTCACTTTCACAGCTGTGTGACCAGCATGAGCATCCAGACAAGGATATTTCAGGTGGCTCTAGTGTGAAAGGAACTCGGGTGGCCCTCCCTGCCCAGGGGCAGGCCCATCCCCCTCATGCAGCAGCGTGGGGCCTGGTCACTCTTCTTGTAGGGTGGTGTGCAGCACGTGAGGGCTGATGCCAGCTGACAGGTGCTGCGCCCTGTGCACACCTGCTGGCTGCCCGCGGCAGTGCTGACACTCAGGTGACCTCGACCTTACCTCCAGGCTCTCCGCCTCCAGGTCTCTCCAGATGACGCGCCGGCAGTCACCTGCCAGGGTCTCGTGCTTCAGGGGGAACAGCACCTGGCCCAGGAGCTGGTGTTTCCTCTGCCTGTCCACATGGTACACCGAGAACCTCAGTACCCTCTGGGTAACACTCTTGCTGGACACCTGGGGGAGACGTGGGTGTGGGGCATGAGAGGGTGTGACTCATTGTCCTGAGCACAGGCACTTTAGGGGAGGGGGTGTCAAGACCAGGGACCTACACCCCCAAACCAGGGCATTTTCAGGGAATCCTTCTCAGCAGTGGGGCTAAGTAGCCCAAGAAGTGGAGTGTGTGCCAGGGCCTTGCTACGCAGAGCGTGGCCCGAGGAGCCATGGCGTCCACTACCACCTGGGGCCGTGTTAGAACCATGGGAGCCATGAATAGGCACCTGCTATTTACAGGAGCTGCAGCTGTGACCTGCCTGCACAGTAAGCGTGAGGGCCTGGGCTGGAGCATGGGCCTGGGGCCTGGGACACTGGCTTGCCCCCGCTCTCTGCATCGGGCACACCAGCTTGTCCCCGAGACTTGGCCTCCTCACCTTCGAAATGTGGACAACGCCCCAGTCACAGCACCTGACCCATTAATACTAATTTCAATACTGATTTTCTCCTCTCTCCCTTTCTCCTTCTTCCCTTTCCCTTCTACAGCATGGTGGGGCGGGATCTAATTGGGGTGGGATGGGAGGGGGAAGTGGTGAGGCAAGAAAAATAAGCAGGCAAGCATGACATGTGGCCGTGCAGGCCAGCAAGGCAGCAGCCTCGGCTCTTGTCCTGAGAAGAGTGCATTCACCTGTTAATTCTCACAGCCTTGGCCCCAGGAGGGTGGCCCGGGACCAGGGCCCACAGCCCCCCTCTTCCCAGCTCTCTGCCAAGGAGGAAAGTGAGAACGGTGGTGCTGGCCTGGGCAGTCACACTCTTCCTGGAAGCTGGCCTCTCCTTACCTCTTCAGCCAGCCCGAGACAATGTTTGTCCAGGGCCTCTCAGCAGGTCTTGATTGCCGGTTTCCCCTATGGGGCCCCGGTCACCTGCCGCGGCTCCCAGGCCCCTGCACAACTGGCTCGGTGCTGACAGCCGTGCTGTATCTGGACCCTGAGCCAGCCAGCCCAAGGTGCAGCAACGGCTCCAGGATGGCTGGTGGACAGCTCCTGTTCCCACCTCCACCTTCCTTGGATCACCTTGCAAGAAACTCCACCCTGCTCGGGGCTTTGGGGTGCTTCCCCTGAACCCCACAGCCCAGGGCCTGGCATTCAGTAGGTGCTCCAAAAGTATGTTTTCTCTTTCTCTCCTCCAGACAGGAAAGGAAGAGCCCAGCCTTCTGGACACCCCCTCCAAGTCTCTCCTCCACCCCTCCATCAGGGCTCGGTTCCTCTGGGCCCTGTGCCTGTGGGCCGGGTAAGTAGAGCTGGTGCATCGAGGGTCCCAGTGGGGCTGCGGGGTGCTGGCTGGTACAGAAGGCTGGGGCTCCCCTGCACAATGCTTACTCCTTCCCTGGAGGCCAGAGAGCCCCGGGCCGCGCCTGCTCCAGAGGCCGTACCTGGAAGATGAAGTGCTCATCAAACTGCGGGTTGGAGGTTTTGCGTTTGGTCTTGGACTGGAGGAAGCGCCGCTCATCGGGCAGCAGGTGGAGCTTCACCAGGGGGCTGCAGGTCTCTGAGGGGGCTTGCAGCTGCCGTGCCTTGATCAAGCCCACCAGCAGCCGCTCGGCCTCCTGCTGGTATTCCACGGAGAACCACAGCCGCCCTAGGCAGCCAGCAGGGAAGTCGGTCTCACTCTTGTCCTCCGAGGACTTGTAGAGCTCTGGGTTGATGGTCCCCACCACGCATGTGTCTCCTGCAACGGAGGGTGGGAGGGCTGGCAGGGAAGGGAAGGCAAGGGCATGGAGAGAGCAGCAAGCCCTGTCCGGCCCATCCCTCGCAGCAGCCTCAGCTGGCCGACCACATCCGCCCCCTCCCCTCTCCAGACTGAACACATCCCCTCTCCCCAGCCGCTCCTCCGGGAAGCCGCAGCACAAGGCGCTGCGCAGCCAGGCCCGGGCCCCAGCACAGTGCAGTGTTCACTTGACACTGCCCCACGCCCCTGCCCCTGTGCCCCACCCATCCCGGGAGGTCAGGGCTGCTCTCAGGGACGCGGTGCCCAGCACCTGGCCGGGCCCCTTTCCATGGCGTCTAGAGAATGACTCAGTAATAAAGTGTTGCCTGTTTTCTTCCACTTCAAATTAGAAGGGCCAAGCTGATTACTGGGTGGCTGCCGGGAAGGTCTCTTGGGGGAACTTCCGTGGTGGCAAAAAGCTGTGTTCCCAGCTCCTAGCATTCTGCCCTCCAGGTCGGCCAGCCCATCCTTCTGGAGCAGGGCCCTGCACAAGTTCTGCACCTGAATAGGCCTGGCTCCAAGGCCAGGTCTGTCGCTTACAGTCTCTATGACCTTGGGCAAGGCACCGTTAACCTTCTTGAGCCTCAGTTTATGACTGTGTAAAATGGGGTGATAATTCCTCCCCCACAGGGTTGTGCTGAGGTCTCACTCCAAAATGGCACGAGGCCATCTCTCACCCCGCATTGGGTGCGGCAGGCACTTGGTAAACGAAAGTACCCAGAAAGAGTGGTCACCAGGCAATGCTGGCATCCCTGGCTGGTTCAGGCTATGTCTGGAGCTGGGCGGTGAGGCAGATGGGTCCCCCTGAGTGGACCCTGACCCCTGGGCATCCCCAGCGGGAGCACTCACCAGGGTTGCTGCTGGGGGCGTGAGGCAGGAGCTCCGGGGCTGGGCAGGGGTCCTGTGGGGCCTGGGTCCACTCTCCACTGTGCAGGGGCACCCAGTCTCGGCCTCGGAGGGAAGGGGGCACCACAAACGGCACACCTGGAGGCCTGTCCAGAGGAGGGGGACGGCAAGTAGGTGGCAAGTGAGTGGTGCAGACTCAGAGCACCCAGCCAAGGGGGTTGAGCCCAGGCGCTGGAGGAAGAAAACCCAGTAGGAGCCAGGAGGTGGCAAGAGCACCATTTCCAGGGCCCACACCCCCACCCCCACCCCCGCCCACTCACAGTCAGATTCAAGGCCTCTGTCTGCCCAGGCAGCGGGACACCAGCCTGTCTGGGTTTTGATTCCTGTTCTACCTCTTACTAGTTGCTGTCTCTGGATCTGATACTTGTGTCCCCTGAGCCTCAGTCTCCTCAGCTAGAAAATGGGGTTCATAATGCCTGTCACTAGCCTGTGGTGAAGTTTCTGGGCTTTCTTTGTGAAGGCTCCCAGCATGGTGGCCGGCACAGAGGAGGCACTCTATTGACAGGACTTCCCTTTCCACCCCGCCCCAAGGGAAACTCCACCAGGAGGGCCCCAGACCAAGGCCAGGAGCCCACCAGCCCCACATCCTGCCTCACCTGCTGGGCGGCGTCCTGGCATGCTGCTGGCAGAGCTTGTCCCCCAGTCCGCTGGAGGTGGCTGTGGTGGCCATGGCTGGTGTCCCTGGCAGCTCCTCATAGGCAAGGGTGGCACAGAGCCTCCTCCACAGACAGCAGCTCACCCCGACCAACAGCAGCAGCAGCCCCCCGACGATGCCCCCAATCACCAGGGCCAGCTGCTCTGGGGGCAGAGACCACCAGGACTGTGCTGCCTGGGGGAAAGCTGTCCCCCTCACACCCCTGGCCTGCGGGGCACACGGGGGCAGCACCCACCCCCTGGGCTGGATCCCGGAGTGGCACAGAAGCAGGCTTCCGGTGTCTGCAGGGCAGGGTGCTGCTGGCTGGGCTCTGCCAGGTCTCGGCGGAAAAGCCTTTTCCCCTGGGGTCCCAGTGCCCTGGGCAGAGCACGCACGGTTGCCTGCGAAAGCAACCGGCCTTGGGATTCTGGCTGGAGGATTTCTTTGTGCTTCTCAATCAGACCTCCCCTCTTCGGGGGTGTGTGTGGGGGTGCGGGGGTGCTTGGGTGGGCGCCGTGGCTGACGGAAAGCCCAGGAAGGAACCGCTGCCCTTGTTTGCATTCAGGGCTCCATCCTCCGGGGTCCCGGAACCTCCTGCGCGGCTGGACTCTGGTTCTGTAGCCTTCTCTAGCACCCACTCCCTTCCCAGCCCGCTACCAAGGGGAGCCCGTGCCCAGGGGAGGCGGTGGGAGGCGGTGGAGGTGAGGAGAGGGCAACGGGTATGAGAAACGGAGCCGCAGGTGCTCTTCGCTGCTGGCACCCTGCGGGGACCTAGGAGGCTTCCAGACGCATGGTCCCACTCAGCAGCTCAGGCTGGGCAAAGAAAGTGCGGGCTCCGGGGTCTGGACGGGGTGGGGTGGTGAGAAGTCGGGGCCCCCACACTTCTTAAGCTGCAACCGACTGCGAGGAGCGGGGAGCGAGACCCACTCTCCACTCCGTTCCAGCACCCGCCAAGAGCCGGGCGGGCGGAGGCAAGTCCTGGAACAGGCGGCAGAGGGTCGCCGCGCTGGGGCCAGGATGGGAGGCGGGGGCACTTACCCGCCATGGGGCTGCTCCGGCGGCCCTGGGGGCGCTGGCCCGGGCTGGGTCTCGCGGGCTGGGTCTCGGGGATCTCAGCGCCTGCAGCTGCGGCTTCGGCGCCAGCTCTTAACTCGCAGCCGGGGCAGTCGGACGTGCGCGGGGGCGGTCCGTCGTCGCGCCGCCGCCCTGCCGCGATGCTGGGGGCCACG
The DNA here is from genome assembly GCF_040939455.1 of Microcebus murinus. NCBI lineage: Eukaryota > Metazoa > Chordata > Mammalia > Primates > Cheirogaleidae > Microcebus > Microcebus murinus. The sequence goes on from NC_134117.1 coordinate 68,098,833, forward strand.
CGCTGCATGGTTGGGGCCGGGACTCAGCGCCCCGAGGCCGCAGCTCCGCCCAGTCCGGCCCTGGCCTCGGCCCAGGAGGCCGCGGAGCCGATCGTGCGCTCCCGGAAACCGCAGGGCTCCGGCCAGGGCGGGCCTCGGGCGCCGGTGCCAGGGGCGCCCGGGGCTCCCTACCGCTTCGGACGGGCAGGGTTCGCGGATCGCCCCCTCCCAGAGGGCAGAGCTAAAGCCGTCTCCGCACACGTCGGACCGAGGGCGCATACCTGGCTCTTCACACCCAGTGGCTTTGGCGCGAGCCTGCGCCCTCCCCAGATCCTCCCCGGGCTGCGGCTGCGACCCTGCCTGGAGGGAGCCGTCCCGCTCCCAGGCCGAGTCTCCGCGCCTGCCAGCGCTCCAGCGTACGGCTCGCTGTCTCCGTGGACAAAGTAACCAGGGCGAGAGCACGATTCTCGAGTCGGACCTGGCTCGAGCCGGAACCTCGAGCTGGTTCCAACTCAGCTAACCCACTCGCCAGCGTGCGACTTGGACAATGTAACTTCCGCACTCTGGGCTCACTGCCCTCATGTGGGTTAATAGCAGCCCGCAAGAATGTATGTATGCAAGGGGCTCTTACAGCGGTCCCTGGCCCGCCGGTGACTTACAGTGTGTGCACGGGCACTTAAGACCGTGGCGCAGCGCCTCCCCGCCACTAACTGCTATGGTGATCATCTGATGGAGAGCAGCACCACCTGGGTCCCCCCGCACCCACAGCCCGTTACTGTGGCGGTTTCTAGAACTCTGGGCCTGCGCCCACCAGCCCAGGTTGGAGATCACAGCCTTGATAGAGGGGCTTTCGTAAGGGCCCGCGCGGCGCCGCCCAGTCCATGGATGGGAAGCTAGTCGGGGGTGGGGAACGTCTGAGACCTGAGGCGTTTGTAAGTGGAGACCAAAAGGAGTGTGTGTGAGTGTGAGTGTGAGAGACAGAGTGTGTGTGTGTATGTGTGTGTGGCGGCAGCGGGGATGGGCCTTGTTTTGCAGCTTTGAAGGCTGTGTCCAAAGAGAGCCCCGGCCCTGCTCCCCTGCGCACGGGGCGCCTACAGCCAGGGCGAGCAGGCCGGCAGTGCGCCTGAGGCCCCGCCCGCCGGGGCTTTGGATCGCCTCAGGTGGGATGGGTGGTAAACTGGGGTCCCCCTCACCTCCCTGGGGCAGGGTCTGGGAGCCATTGGTGCACCTGTGTGTGGAGGCAGCAGCCACTCACCTTCTGGGGTCTGGATGGGGGGTGGTGAGAAGGTGGGACCCCCACACAGTTTGCCCAGCGACTGGCAGGGAGGAGCTGGGCCTCGCTGTCCATTCCACCCTGGCCTGGGCCTGGCAGGGCATGGCCCCACCAGCCTCCTTCCTCTCTCGCCTGCCGTCTGGGCAGTCAGGTTGGCCGCAGTGTCTGGAGAATCCCAGGCCCTGACTTCTGCTTCTCCCAGTGACCGTGGGTGGGGCCGTGTCTCAGGAAATAGGGCCGGCCCTCCCCCCAGACCCCCATGTTCCCCCTCAGGTCTGAGTTAGATATGTTTCCGTATTAGTTTCCTGTTGCCGCTGTGACAAATTACCACAGATTTACTGGTTTAAACCACAGCTTTACTGGTTTAAACCACAGCTTTACCTTACAGTTCTGGGGTGGGGATCTGGAGGCCAGGGCAGAGCCATTTCCTCGGCGGTCCAGCTTCTGGAGGCAGCTGCCAGCAGCCCCGCCTTCACCACAAGGCCGGCAGCACAGCCTTACCAAGCTCTCCTGCCTCCCTCTTTGTGATCTTTGTGATCACGTGAGGCTCACCAGGTAACCCAGGATAGTTTCTCATCTCAAGATCATTAATTTAATCACAACTGCAGAGTCCCTTTTGCCGTGTAAGGCACCCTGCTCACAGCCTCTGGGGACTAGGGTGTGGACATCACTGGGGCATTGTTGTGCTGACCACAGTGTCTGTGCAGCCGCTGTCAGGGATGGTTTACGTTCCCCTCCTCCTGCCTGGAGCTCTCAGTGTGCCCAAGGCTGGGCTCAGACAGCTAGCAAGGCCCACATGACCCCAGCGTGGTCACCTTAGTTGCCTTGACCCCTCCCCCAGCTGCCCTGCACCCGGTTTGCCCACCCCTAATGGGGCACCGCACCCGCCCACACCGGCTGCCTCCATGGGGGGCCTGAGCTGCGCCCGCCCGGGCTGTTCTGGGGGAGGGGTGGGGTAGTGGGTGCTCTTTGTAAAGGGGATGCCTCATGGCCAGTCAGAAAGTGCCAGGCCCAGAGCTGCCATCCCCCCAACTCCTATGCTGTGCCTTTCCAGGGCTCCCATCTCCTTTCCTGGCTGTTGCCAAGTCCTGCCCACTCTTCCTCCTCTGTCCATCTCCCTCACCACCTGTTGCCTCGCCCAGGCCTCCTCCATCATCTTTTACTGGAGTGCTGTGTTGACCTCTCAGCTGTGCAGATTGGATCCTGTGCCCCTCCCCAGCTGTGTCTTCCCGGCCCCCTGCCACTGTCACCCACCCCGCCCATCCCTCTGCCATGCCCAGTGCCCAGATGGGTGTGGCTACTCCCGCAGCCCCAGGCTCCTTCTCACCGCTGCTCTCTCCCTGCCTGAAACACTCAGGACCCTCCCGCCCTCCTCACCCACTGCTCTGCTCGCCCTTTAAGAGGAACCTCCAGCATCTTCTTTTCTGTGAAGCCCTTACATATCCCCTCCCCTTCCTCACTGCCCTTGCAGCTGCCACATGGTTATGGGACTCTGCCTGTGACTGCAGTCCACCCCACCCCTCCCAGCAGACCAGGTCCTCTGTGAAGGTGGCACCACATCTGATTCAGCTCTGTGTCCCCAGAACCCGGACCAAGGCCACGCTGGACAGTAGGTGAAGGGGACATGTTCCCTGCATGAGCTGGCTCTGGCTTCTGCCTCCGTTTCCCTGCATCACTCTTTAGGCCCTGGCAGGAGCGCCTCACCCTGCTCCTGGAGACCAGCCGCTGGGGCTGGCACTCACGTTCCAGCTCTGTCTGCGAGCACCTTGCACGTCTAGCCAGCCCACTGAGCTGTGAGTTTTCCCCCTCCTTCCTTTCTGCTCCTGATGTTTGGGAATCAGGATGCAAGCTCCCCCTACAGCATCCCACTGAGTCCTGCCTCATGTCAGCCCTGCGGGGCCAGGACCACCCCCTCAGGGAGGCTTCGTGGCCTTCCTAGTAAGTGGTGGAGGTAGGCCCAGCACCTGGCCCCCTCATTCCCTCCTCCCCAGGGAGCAGCAGAAGGGCCCACGCGAGGCCCCAGGAGACTATGTCCTGCAGATCAGGCCAAGAGCCACGGGCACTGTGGTCAGACTCCCCTCCACCCACTGTCCCACGGGGGCTCTGAGACCTGGCTGGCCTGGTGCCAACTCCACAGAACAGCACAGCCTCCCGGGTCTGGCTGCAGCCCTGGCTCTGCTTCCTGTTTTCAGATCTTGCTCCTCCCTGGGTCTCTGGAGCTGGGAAACCTGGAAACAACAGCAGACATGGTTTCTCTCTTCCATAGCCAAAAGGAAGTCATATTTCCATAGGCAAAAGCATTTCCAAGGAGGTTGCAGGAAGTCCCAGTGTTTAAAGGCCTGCAAATGCCTGCAGGTGATTAATAATTCAGTGCAGTGGATGATTCACGAGAAAGGCCACTTTCAATTAACCTTAAGAATCAGCCCCTGTCTAAGGAAGTGTCGTCTCTCATCACTTAGGAACAGAGAGGCCGTAGCAGGATAAAGGCCATGCTGAGAAACATGTTGAAGACTGTTTCTCATATTTATGCAAATTCCACCCTGGTCACCCCAGGTCCCTCTTTGTGAGTCAGGAAGGTGTTCCCTCCCCAGCATCCTGTCTCCTCTCTGGTTCTGCCATGTGGCTCAGACTTCACTTCCTACAGCCCCTTTTTTCAGGAGCTTGGAGGGAGTTACCTTTCCTTGTTGGATCAGAAGCATCCCTGGTCCTCCACAGAGGCACACTGGCTCCAAATGTGTCCCATCCTACAGACAACCACCCAGGGTGCCAGGGGTGGAGCCCAGGCCCTTGGATCACTGGCCTTGGATCACTCCCTGGAGTGATTTCTGCTCTCCCACCTTCCTGCCCTCTGCCTGGCAGCCTTTCCCTTTCCAGGCACCAGAATCCTGCCTTTTCTTTCTCCCCCTTCCCTGTCTGCATAGTACCTGCCACTCACCTCCCCACACCTATTTTGGGAACTTTGCATGTGACCCAGGCTCAGCATGATACATTTCTTGGCCACAGTGGTAGGTTCGGGGATGGGCCCGTGACCCCCAGGAGGCTAATCAGGATCAATCCTGGAATTTTGGTGGGATCTACTGGGAAAGAGCCACTCCCTTTTTGGCAGGAGTTGTTGAGCTGAAGGAGCTGAGCCCGGGGCTGTGAGGAGCCGCTGTGTGGAGGAGCACGTGTGAGCAAGAAGCCGGCCCAGGAGAACGGACCGAAGTGGAGAGGACAGCTGGCTGCTGCTGCCGGAGCCCTGCGTGCTGCTGTGCTGCCAGCCAGCTGTCCCAGAAAGGCGGAGTGTGGCTAAGACCACTAGGAAGGGGCTGAGCCGGCTTTGGCATGAGCTCTTCAAGCCCCAGGCGCCTGAGCACCAAGACTGCCCTCAGTACAGAGCAGAATTTGGGGCACCTCTGGTCACTCAGCTGTCCCAAGGTGTACTGGCCCTTTGAGAGTAGGGTCTTATCAGGCAGGGCTGTTTGTGACAAACAATAGTTAATTTATGACTCAGCCTCCCCTGCCCACTCCCACCGTCTGCTAGCCTCCCTGCTGCTCACAGCCCCCCACTTTCCCAGGGAGCAGTGTGCTCAGCCCGCACGGCCCCACGCCCATCACCTGGGCTGCATTCTGCTTGACCAGCCCCTTTGCAGCCAGGATGGCGCCCAGCAGTGTTTGGGTCAACGACATGAGAGGGCATCTTCCAGGGGCCTGCCAGGAAAGACTTTGTTTTTTGATGTATCAGGATGTTAGGTTGACACAGAGACATGAAGTGAGCTCTCAAACTCCGGAGTGGCCGACTAAGACGCAGGTTTCCACCGGCGGGCGGCTGAGAACCCGCTGGACAACTTGTGCCCGGTGAAACAGGAAAGGCTGAGCACGGGAGGAGGGCTGGCAGGGCTGTGATGTGGGCCCCCAACCGGGGTGGGAGTGAGGAGCAGAGGGGCAGCCTCCCTCCCGCCCTGCTCTAGAACTGGCTTCCCGTGCCCTGGGCTTGGGAGGCGGACAGACTGCTGGTGGTTGCGACTGTGGCTCGTGGCGTGAGATGGCGAGCTGCTGCTGAGCTGAGAGCAGCGGCTCCCTCTAACGCTGGCCACAGGCTGCGGATCTAGGGCCCCAGATATGTGGCTTGTGACAGGAGTGACAGGAGTGTGGGCCTGAGTGAAACGAGGAATTACCTTGGCCTGGGTCTGGGGACTTGAAATGTGTGTGTATTCCCCACAACCAGATGCGGGCCATGTGATGGGAGGCCTGGGTGTGATCCCCTCTGCTCCTGGCCACCTGCCTACCCTGAGTGAGGGCTGGCGCCAGTGAAGCTGAAGGAAGGAGGTGAGCTCTCCAGGGGCCAAGGAGGGAGCAAGTGGTTTCTGCTTGATCCCCTAGGGTCAAAGGAACTCCAGCTCTGGAGCAGGGGTAGGGGATGGGCAGGTCTTTAAGAAACCTTTCAAAGTGCCCATCTGAGGTTGGGCGTGGTGGCTCACGCCTGTAATCCTAGCAATCTGGGAGGCTGAGGAGGGAGGATCCCTCAAGGTCAGGAACTCGAGACCAGCCTGAGCAAGAGTGAGACACCATCTCTACTAAAAATAGAAAGAAATTAGCCAGACAACTAAAAATTTATATAGAAAAAATTAGCCGGTCTTGGTGGTGCATGCCCATAGTGCCAGCTACTCGGGAGGCGGAGGCAGGAGGATTGCTTGAGCCCAGGAGTTTGAGGTTGTTGTGAGTTGGGCTGACTCCATGGCACTCTAGCCCAGGCAACAGAGCAAGACTTTGTAAAAAATAAAAAGTGCCCATCTGAGCATTAAACTCTTCCAGATCTGTCCAGCATAAGGTCATCTTATAGGACCACACTCTGCTCGTACTCTGACCTCAGAACTGTGCTGTGTGCAGTGAGAGAGGAGAGGGTGCTGACCACGCCACTCCCTGGGGGGGGGGGGTTAGTCTGTGGTAGCCCTGGCTGGGGCAGATGGGAAGACTTAGCTCAAGTTTGCAGATTTTGGTGTTACCGGGGCCGGCCTTTCCGATGACTCAATTGGAACTGCACGGGCAGTGGAAAGAAGGGAAGTACTGTCCTCCGAACACCCGCAGGGTTCCACGTGTGGCCTCCAAGGGAGCTCAGGGCTCGCTCACACCCTCCTTCATTCCCGAGGATAGATCCTGAGGTCTTAGACAAGGCCATTTTATTGGGTTTTAGCACTTGATGCTGAGCTTTCATTGTAAGAAACAAGTCACTTAGCCGGGCGCGATGGCTCACGCCTGTAATCCCAGCTCTCTGGGAGGCCGAGGCGGGCAGATTGCTCGAGGTCAGGAGTTCGAAACCAGCCTGAGCAAGAGTGAGACCCCTTCTCTACTATAAATAGAAAGAAATTAATTGGCCAACTAATATATATACAAAAAGTTAGCCGGGCATGGTGGCGAATGCCTGTAGTCCCAGCTACTTGGGAGGCTGAGGCAGGAGGATTGTTTGAGTCAGGAGTTTGAGGTTGCTGTGAGCTAGGCTGATGCCATGGCACTCACTCTAGCCTGGGCAACAAAGCGAGACTCTGTCTCAAAAAAAAAAAAAAAAAAAAGAAACAAGTCACCTAAAAGCGCCCGTGGGGAAGGTTGTTCTTTGGTTATGTTCTGTGGCAGATTCAGTCACTGGTCCCACATTTTTCCTGGCACTGGCATTGTACTTCCACACCCTTGCAATACAGTGGGAAACGTACTTCCCCATGATTTGACTTTGAGCTTGGCCGTGTGACCTGCCCGGGCCAATGGAACATTGCCAGAGATGACGTGAACAGAGGTGGGAAGGGGCCGTGCAGTGGGCCTTGCTCTCTTGTGCTTCGGCCTTCGCGCTGAGAAGAGCACGGCCCAGAGGGTGCTGGCTCCAGGCTAAAGACAGCTCTGAGGAGCAGGGCCAAACCCAGCTGGGCACCTGGGCTCAACCGGTCCCGCCTGTGCTGCTGATGGCAGCCAACCTGCAGACATGGGAGGGAGATACAAATGCCTGTGGGTAATGCTACAGATTCCGTGAGCAGCAAATGCTGACCAAACACTGTCTCTCCCTTTTTGATTCCTTAGGTGAGACTAGAGCAGTGAGCTGGGCGGCGCCACACCCCTTGTGCCCCTCCACACCCCTGGTGCCCCTCCACACCCCTTGCTGCTGTGGCGTGGGCTGGGTGGTGATCTCGCAGCTTCTCCTTGCTGGCCGGCTTTGGTCATCTCTGGAACAGCCTTCATGGCTGTGGGAGCGGCAAAGGCTGAGCTCTGAGTGGTGGCAGTGGGCTTAGGGGAGAGAGAGAAGGCTCAGGGAGGCATCTAGGCTGCTGTCACACAGCATCCTTCATCCTCTTTGGCTACACTGGCACCTCCCTGCGTGTGTTCTGGGAAGGCCCTCTCGCCTCCCCTTGGCTGTGTTGACTGCACCCTCTGCTTCAAGCTGGGAGCCCAGAGCGGAAAGAGATGGGGTAGTGGTTGCCATCGGTGCAGCGTGTGACCAGTCTATCTGGCCTTCCTCCTTCCCGGCACGTAGCGCAAACCCCCCTTTGGGGTTAGGCATGGGCGTGTGATTTGATGTGGTGCCTGCAAAAGTGTGTGTCGAGAAGCCTGAAGCCTCCGTGAGGAACAGAGTGCTCTTGTCAACCTATGCCTGACATACAGGACGAGTGAGAAGTAGACTTTTGTTTAGTTAATCCACTGACATTTTCACGAGGGTCATTATTGCAGAATACCCTAGCCTATCCTGACACAGGTGGGCTTTTCCAGTGCCCAGACATGGCCCCAGGCAAGGTCACGATCATGCCAGTGAGGAGCCAGGCCCCAGGCCTGAGCCGGAGTCAACAGTGCCCAGGTCCTCAGAGTGAGGGCTGTGCCGGTGGCCCTCACGACAAGAACTGGGAGTCCACAGCTGCAGGCACTGGGAAGACCTCTCTATCTGGGGCTGCCACTGATGGCACATCCAAGCCTTATGGCCTGGCCACTTGCTCACTGGCAGCCTTTAGGCAGTGTCTCCATGTCATCACTGAGGCGTAGAGATGCGTGCCGTGAGGATGTCCCACGTGAGCCCTGCACCCTTGCTTCCCTCTCGCAGTACCCGAGACCACGTTCCCTCGTGGCCCAGAAGCACTCGGCTCGCAGCCCCCTGGGCAAGGGGAGGTGCAGGGTGCAGATGACGCCAATCAGATGCTTTCACTCCAAAACTTGAATAGAATTGGGTAGAATAATCCAAATTGGAGACTGATCAGAATGTATGCACCCCAGTGGTGGCATTCCGGAGAGATCACTCATTCGATCCTGCTAACGAGGTCCTCAGAGCTTTCCTTACAGTTTTTTCTGGTCTCTCTGAAAGGACTGCACATACCCCAGAGGCTCCGGACCTGGAGCAGGATGCAGCAACTCACTGAGAAGCTAAGTCCCGCATTGTCTTCTGTTGCAGTGGATCTGAATAGTGTTCTGGTGGTATATGGTATAATTGCATTATCTTGAGAAAGAATTCTTTAACAGCTGTGTTTATGGCAAGAAGGATATATGTGGGTTGGCAGCTAAAGCTACAGATTGCAGAGGATGTTTGTTGTTTAGCCTGTCCAGCATCCATTCTTGTTTCTTCTGGTGACGAATCCCATGTGTCCTCTCCTCTTCTCAGGCGCTGTCATTGGGTTGTCCTGCTTCTCCTTAACTCCAGAGCCTGTATGTAGGGAGAGATTGGCTAGAAGAGAGGACAGGTGCCATGTTCCAATGACATCATTTAAACCGGTGGCTCCAGCCAAGCCTGGCTGCCCTGGACTCTTCACTTTAAAGAGACAAAGAAAAGGCCCTTTGGTGCTTATGCCCATTTGAGTTGGGCTTCGGCCTCTTGAAGTCAGAAGGGTAATGAGTAATGTAATAATCCTAGGTAGGTATGCAAGGCACATCAGTAGTGGTGCCTGCCCATAGCAGAGGGGACAGCAAGTAAGTGGCCAGAGTTTAGACCATGTGATTGTGGACAGGAGAGGGCACCTGAGCCAGGCCCTAAATCCATCAGCTGGCCAGAACTTGTGATTTTTCCTTTGGCATTAAGGATGATCTATGCCTATCTGGTTACTCTTTTTTGAACTGTGAGTTGGGAAACCCGGCAGGAGCGAGACAGCCAGCTTCGAGAGAAGAAGTGGGAGGATGCATTAAGCTATGTCGCCAGGAGAGCAGGGGTGGTGGCCATTCAAGGTTTCAAAGCAGCAGAAAATCCACACCAGGAGAGGACACCAGTTGGTGGAAAGAGCTGGCAGAGCAAATTCAGGAGGAAGGCAGTCCAGGAAGCTCCAGGAAGGAAGAGATGAAGCAGTGGATATTTCTGCAGTTGTCTTGCCCAGTCCTGAGGACTTTCCAATTCTGGTTCAAATCCGCATGCATCCTTATAACAAACGCATTTTTTCCCCAAGCAAGCTTCAGGTCGTCATGGACTTACCTGTCAAGACTGAAGGCAGGCACCCCCTCACGCTGCCTCCGCAATCCTCCCAGCGTTGGCGGATGATCATATCACTGAGGACACTTTGGCAGCAAGGGGAAGAAATCTAACACAAACTAGTTTGAACAAAAAGTAAATTTATTGTCTTCCTTAATTGAGATATCAAGGGATGGGACCAGGTTTACTCTTCACTGGATTCAAGGTTCAGATGATGTACTCAGGACCCTGCTTCTCTGCATGTCCTCACTTGGTCACCCCTGTGTGGCTCTGGGCTGTGTGTAGGATGGTGGCAGCAGCTTCAGTCCCCACGTCTTCTTGGAGAAAAGAGTGAGTTTCTTTCTCAGGACTCCCAGAGGCGGTCTTTATTGCTCATCACTGGCTCCACGTGGGATGATGCTTATCCTGAACAATCTCTGCCCAGGGTGATGTGAGGCAGTGATCGGCTCAGGCCTCGCCAGATGCCCCTCCCTGAGACCCACCCAGGGCACGTGGGCGGAGAGGAGGAGAGAGTGAGTAACTTAGAATAATGTGTTGAACTGCTGGAAGAGAGACTTCCAATAAGATTGGCTTAAGCAAGGTAGAAGTTTCTTTCTCCCTCACCTGTCTGCAGGTAAGCAGCCCGGGAGCCCAGGTCTTTTCCTATTTCGTGCTCTACTCTCCCTGGGTACCGTTTAGCTGGGTGCTGTGAGACGTTTCTCCACCACCCCCCCTGCCAGCCGGTGGGCGGGAAAGGGGTAAGAGGAGCACTCACACTCTGCGTAAAGGCACCACCTCCCCCACTTCAATCCCGCAGGTCAGTTACTTGGCCGAACATATTTTCTGGAAGATGAAGAACTACATAGCCTTTTTTCTGGATTTCCACATTCCCAGATAAAAAACAGGGATTCTTTAAACATAGCAGATGAGGGTGATCGGGGGCAGGTGGCAATCTCAGCCCCAGTCTGTCCCTTTGGCCAGCCGAATGTCTGTGTGTCCTCTCCCGGGGAGACAGCCCCAAAGCTCTGTCCACTGCCTGTGCCCAGCTCCAAGCCTAGGATCTGGGGGGCAGGGCCTGCGCCTCAGGTCTGGATGTGGTTCTTTCTGGTGCAGCGCCCTCAAACTCCCACACAGGATCTGCCTCCTCACACCCCCTACGCAGCAGTCAGTGAGAATGAGATAACCACAGCGGAGCCGTCATCCAGAAGAAGGGGGAAGGCCACCCGTCAAATCCTGGTGGGCAGAAATCGTGAAGGTTCCCGAGGAGCAGAGCACATTCCTTGGATGACAGCCCCTCTCTCCAGGACCACCCCCTGGGAGTGGATTCTCTGGGCCTGGAGGTCCCTCTTTGTCCGCTGTCTGCCATGGCCATGTCTGATGGGCATTGCAGGGCGGCATGGCTTCTGCAGCCCACCTCTTCCTGGCGCCAGTTTGGTGGCGAGGTGGTTGCTTTCAGGAGTCAAAAATGCAGGCTTGGACTGGCCAGGCTCGTGCTTTGTTTGGTGACACACACCCCTCACCATCTCAGTTGGCTTTCTGCCTAGTTGCTTCTAGCCACACTCTTAGACAGGGACAGGTCGAGTGTCCCTTGTCTGAAATGCTTGGGACCAGAGTGATTTGGATTTCATTTGTGTGTGTGTGTGTGTGTGTGTGTGTGTGTGTGTGTAATATGGTTGACATCCCTAATCTGAAAATCCAAAATCCAAAATACTCCAATGTGCAGCTGCCCTGAGTGTCACGTTGGTGCTCAAAACATTTTGAATTTTGGAGCATTTTGGATTTTGGATTAGGAATGTTCAACATCTAACAGTATTGAAGCCTAAAAACTGTGGCTTTTTATTTGTCAGCCTGTATCTTCTACACATTCCCCTTCTCAACTCGAGACCAGCCAAAACACTCAGCTGGGACTGGAAGGTGGCATTTTTGATCTGGTCTGTGCTGCGCAGTGGGCTGAGTGCCTTAATCAAAAGTGCTTTAGAAAGACTAGGGTGCACAGCCCTGCCTCCTGCTGATACCACTTCCTCAGAAACTTCTCCTGAATCTGCCTCAGTTTCAGTTTGCAGCACAAAAGCAGTAGATATTTGACTTAGGTTGTAACCCATAGACAAAGAGAGCTTCTCCCAGCTTGGCTGTTACCCTACATCCCTGCCTGCCTGCTTGGCCAGCTCTGTCCAGTGCTTCTGGCTCAGGTAGCACTTTGTTGAGAGTGTCAAGAAGCATCCAACAAACACCAACATGCTGAAATTTTCACCATTTCCTTTAGAGCTAAGGCTGACTTTTCAAGGTATTGCAGGAATCAGCTCATCAACTGCTTGGGCACGGAATTACGAGGATTGTCAGCCTGCTGTATCTATGTACAGTACTTAAAACACATTTGTCGTTTTGTTACCTGAAGCACCTCTCCTCCAGGTAGGGAATTCTGTACTCAGTGTAGGCTTTCTTTCTGTAAGAGAGCTCTCACATGAATAGGGGTTTAAATAGGCGAGAGGTTAATTTCTCTTTCATGTAAAACCTGGTCATAGATCATCCAAGGCTGACAGCCAAGCGTACTGTGCTGGGACATAGCCTAGTTTGTGTTGCCTTCATCTAAATGGTACAAACCGGCTCGACGCCATGACTTCATTCCCACCTGGGAGAGGGAAGGGGCAAGGCACATTGCTCCTGAAGGGCAGGACTGAGAAGCCGCACACATCGCTTCTGCGAACATCTCAGTCGTCAGAACCCGGCGCTGCGCGCTGGCTGTGCGGGCCTGGGAAATGTGGCTGTCGTTCTGGGCAGTCCCGCTCCAAGCTACAGGAGTTCTACTATTATAGAAGGGAAATAAATGCTGGGGGACAGGTGGCAGTCTGTCTCAGGGTGATCCCCCAAATGAAATGGGGGGATGGATTGTGGGAAGCTGAAAAGCAATAGCCGCCTACTCCAAGGCTCTCCTCTGAGCGCCCAGCTTCTGTGCCCTCTATTCCCTGTGACCTCACTGTCCGCTCGTGCATCTGTCACCACCTCCCCTGAACACCAAGACCTGGGGACCAAGGCACCTCTGGTGCCACCTGTGCTGCCAGCTCACGGCCTGGGACTAGCAGTTGTTAGGACTCAGGAAAATGTCTGTGGAAGTAGGCTGAGGTAGTTATAGGTGTTTCTGGATAAACTACCTTCCATCCATCCATCCATCCATCCATCCATCCATCCATCCATCCATCCATCCATCTATTTATCCCTCCAGCACCTATTATGTGCCGGAGCCCGGGCTCGGGGACTCAGCGTCTTTTTGTCAGACAGAGCTACAGCCTTTTCACTGACGGATCCTTGCCTAGAGGGCTCTCTTGCACTCTAGGAAGATTTTTGTCAGAAAAGCAGATACTGTTTGACTGAGTCAAAGCTCTCTCTTCCTTAGGCATCAATGACACACCGACATCCCAACTCTCAGCATGTCTTCCTTCTGAGAGACTCCCACGGATGTTGTCCCCAGCGGTCCTTTGTGCTTTGGGCCAGCTCAGTGTCACTTTCCCTTCATCTGGCAAGAGCACCTTGCCCTTCCTTTGGGGAGCAACTGTTCCCCACTCTCTGTCCTAGTGCGGTGTCCCCCCCGCCGTCCCAGGAAGAGCAGATGGCACAGGCTGGCCCGTTGGAGAGCTCTCCCTCCGACCCAGGATTTTCAAGCAGGGTCAATAAGATTTGATTTGAAGGTTTTTAGATCCAAGGATGTGAGGATGTAGACGTAGGGCTGCCAGCAACCTTCTTTCCCAAGAGGAGAGACAATACTACCTCAGTAACCCCACATCCTTTCCTCTTGCCCTTCTGTTTCGTAATAAGCCATCTGCCCCTCTTCCTATTTAACTCCTTCTGGGTCTCAGTCCCTTGGGGACCTGATGGCAGCAGGGATTCCCACTCCTTTATCTCCATCCACTCCCTCTCTGTGGGTCCTTCTCCCAAGCTGTCAAAAATGCTCAATTTGTTACAACGTGCAGTGGGCATCTGTCTGTTTCTGGCCACCCAGACCGCAACGCTCCTTCTGGGGAAAGACGTGTGTGAAGTCTCGGTGGGGCAGTGAGTGCCCCTAAAGGCACTTGGCCAGATATTCCTCCAGGTATGTCCATCCAAAGACAGAGGGCATGTGGCTGTACCCTGGCCAAACAAGCTCCCACTCCACTGGGACTTTGAATTGAGCTGAGAGACAGACCAAGGACAAAGGATAGGAATCCTTTCTTTGGAGATGGTCACAGAGTGACACCATGAGCAAGTGGCTCCAGCCGTAGGAGTCTGGAGTCACCTGGCTCCTGCCTTGAAGAACCACAGCTAGCTCCCCAGCATCAGCTTCTGGGGCTCCCTGCAATCTTCACACACAGTCCCCCTTTGCTTAATGTACCCAGACTTGTTTTCTGTTGCTTGAAGTCAAGGAAACCTGCGACACGATGCAGCGCATTAAAAGCAAGCAGGCAGACAAACAGAAACAGAACCAAACCCACCTCTCTAGATCCCACATCCCTTTCCAAGTGACACCTTTCTTTCTTCTCCCTCTACAGCTGTGCTTCGAAGAGTTGTCCACACGCGCACTGTCTCCAGTTCTCCCCTCCAGCTCATCCGCAGGCCACTCCAGTGGCCTCTGCCTCTGTCACCTCACTGAAGCTGCTTGCACTAAGCATCTGGTGTCACTGCAATGCCCCCATTTCTTCCTGCCCTTTCTGGCTGCTCCTTTGCTACCTGGAGACGCACTGCTGGGTCCTAAGCCGTCTTCGCACTCCACTCTTGCCCTGGAGACCTGAGCCACCCTTGGCTTCAGGGCCAACCCCCGTGCCCACAATGCCCAGGCCTCCTGGGAAACTCCAGTCATGCATGGGCACACTGCCCACCTCTCCGTGTGGTGTCTCACGCATCCCAGGGCACACCCCACACTGGCTGCTCTTCTGCCGGGTTCAGAGTCTCAGCAGATGGCACTTGGCCCACATGGTCCTCAGGCCAGAGCCACCGCTCTGCCAAAGCAGTCTACTCATCCCCATCCCATGCTTCTCCAAAGCAGAACTAGCTTGTGCCTCCAGAACCTGACACAGGAGGAGCTTGGTAAATATTTGATCGAATGACTGATAGCAGCGAGAACACCTACTTTCACAAATACCATTGTCCCCCAGCCCTGTGAGGCAGGTATAATCACTGCCACTCTGCAGATGATGAAGCCAGTGCCCAGACAGGTGAACAGTTTCGCTTGGGCATGGGATGGCAGAGCCAGCCACTACGTGGGGGAGTTTGGACTGGAGTTCAAGTCTGACTCCCCACCCTAGGCTCTCCCTGGGCAGCTGCCACAACCAGAGTGACCTCCTTGCCAGGCCACAAATGGAAGAAGGGGGACAAGAGGCCAAGGCTAAGGTGCTGCTCAGAGACCCTAGTGGTGAAGTTCAGCTACGCTGTGTCTGTGGGCATCAGGCATGACAGACATCTGTTGACACCCAACTCCAAAGCAGACTTCCTTGAAACACACTTGGTGAGGCTCTTGGAGGGCTCGCAGGATGCCCAGGGAGCTGGGAGCCCCAGGTCTGAGGTCTGGATCTGGCACCAACTCTCAGCGTCGCCACGCGTAGCTCACCCCTTCTTGGGGCTCAGCTGACTTCACTAAAAGTCTGAGTGAGATTCCTGAGATGTGGAGGGAGGGGCCCTAATTCCTGGGTAGGGGCAGGAGTGGGGGGTGGCCTCAGCAAACACATTTCTTATTTGCCTCCTTTGGCAGACCCTCTGCCCACAGGCTGTGTGTGCTGGGGAGTTGGTAGGGCCTCCACTTGGCCTCCCCTGTTAACAGGGCCTGGGGGGAGCCGTCTGCCAGTCTCCTGTGCAGACTAGACCCCAGCCCCCCAGACGGGAGGAGAAGCAGAGATGGTGCTGGATCCTGGGTCACTGGAAGGGAGGAGCCGTCCAGACCCCTCAGCAAAGGGCTGGGCAAACAGGTAGGAGGTCCCCAGGGCTGGTGACAAAGGGAGGAGGGCCGACATTGGGACCCAGTTCTCTGAGACTGGGGTAGTACAGGCTTCTCTTACCGCTTGGCCCTGGGCATGGGTAGCAGGAAGCCCTTGAGGACAGAAGGGGTCTGGGCAGGCCTGGGCAGGTGGCTGCCTGACCCACACCTTTGTGCCCCTAGGCCACCAGCGGCTGTCAGAGACTCAGGGATATTGAGGGAACTTAATTCCCCGGGCCCCAGGCCGGTAGGCTGGGAACAGGTGATCCCATGGCCTGGACGGGCTCCGGGTGTCATGGGGCGGAGAAGAAGCGAGGGAGCGAGTTTCGGGGCTACAGGGGATTGCGGGTGTGGGTGGAGTCGGTTCACCCCCGCACGGTGCCTGCACACGCTGGCTACCGGAGTCCGTGGGGCCGGCCTTGAGATTAAAGGCCTCGAGTTAGGCTGGCTTGGGCGCAAGGGTGGGGATAGGGACTTGGGCGGGGAAAGGGTGGTAGATTACGAGCCCTGAGGGGCGAGGCTGAGAACGAAATCTTGGGGCAGGTGTCTTTGAGGTTGGGGTAGTAGGGCCCGGGTGGAGGGCTCCAGGGACCATGCCGGTGGCCTGGAGCCCAGTGGACGAGGGTCAGGCTTGGGGTGGAGCCGAGAGTATGGGACTGTGGGGTCCATGGCTTGGAGGATCCCCAGTCCGAAGGGGCAGGCCCTAGAGGAAGGGGGTCTCCAGGGCGGCGGCGGGAGGCAGAAAACTGCGATAGGCGAGGCAGGATGAAGGAGGACAGGAGGGCCAGGCCGCGAGGAGCCGGGTCGCCAGCGGCGTCGCAGACCTCGGTGCGGGGCGTGGTGCGGGAGGGGACTGAGTTGAGGGGCGGGGCTATGAGGAAGTGGATGGGGGGCGGGGTCGGGGGCCGGAGGATTGTGGGGCGCTCACAGCAGGGTCGGGTCAGGAAGGTGGGTATCTTGGGGGTTCGTTGGGCTGGCCTGGAAAGCAGGAGTCGTGGGGTGGAGGAGCCCAAAAGACAGGACGGTGGGACCCGGCCGTGGGAGGGATCGGGAAGGAGGGCTGGGGTCTCGCGGGGAGGGCCGGACAGGGGGTCGTGGGGGCGGTGCGGGCAGAGGCCCGGGGGCGGGGCCTGGCCCGGGTGGCCCAGGTGAGCAGGGCCTCCGCCCCCTGCGCCCCGCCCCCGCGCCCGCGCCCCGCGCCCGCGCCCCTCGCCGCCCCTCCCCGGCGCTGGCACTGCGGGCCGGGCGGACTGCGGCCGGCGGCGTCTGGGTCCCGGCCGGTCCGGCTCCGGCTCCATCTTGGGCCGCCGCGCCGGGCACCTGTGGCGGCCGCAGGAGCAGCGCTTCCGCCGGCCTGCGCGGCCCGGCGGGCGACAGGGTGAGCGGCCGGCTCCGTGGTGCCCGGGGGGAGGGGTGCGATGGGCGGCGCCCGCTCCCTGCGCCCCGAGCCCACTCCTCACCCCCGCCTGCGTCCGGACCCCGCGTCCCGCCCCGCCGCGGGCTCGGCGCCCGGTGACCGCGTCCCCCTCCCACCTCGCCTCCCACTGCCCTGGCCTGTCCCTCTTCCGTGTCTCCCCTGCCTATCGCCCATTTTTCGTTACTCTGCCCAGGACCCCGTCTCCTTCGGCCTCCCCTGCTCCTGCGCGCTTCCCTCTCCCATTCCTGCGCTGCCGTTCCCGTCCTCCACCGCACCCTCCCGCCACTGCCCGCAGCCCGGCCTCCCCAGCCCCGTGCCCTTTCGCGCCTCCTGCCCGCGTCCTCCCTCCCAGCCCACAGCCCTTCTTCCTTCAGTCGCTGCCTTTGCTGCGGGGAAGGTCTGTAGCCCGGGCTGCGTTGAGGTCCTTCCCCCTTAGGGTCGGGGTGGCTTTGCGCGGTAGGGGCGGGCGGGGAGCCCTGCGCTGGGGAGGCCGCGTGGTGTAGTGTGTTCAGGCCTTTGGCCCCGCTGCTTGGCCTGCGGAGTGCAGCTGTGTAGACGCTATTTCCTGCAGGCTCCCATCGCAGACAGGCCTGTGTGTCCACGTCCAAGTCGGCCTCTGGTGCGTCCACAGTGGGATGTGTGCCCATGTTGGGGCATGAGTGCTGTCAGCTGGGTGCCACCAGGGAGGGTGGGCAAGTCCCCCCTGGGGAGGGAGCTGGGGGCCTTTGGGAGCCTGGGTCTCTTATGAGTGGAGCTGTGTCCGTGGGACCATTGTTCCGCAGTTACCCCGGCTCCTTTTTTGGCAGAGCTTGTGACTTAGGGCATGTTGCCCTAAAGACACCTTCATCCCCCTGTGATGGGCAGGTTTTGTCCTCTCCAGACACTCCCTTTCAGGGGCATTCCCTGCCCACTGCCCAACTTGGCCCTCTGTGTTCCTGCCAGGCCCCCTTTTGCCCTGGGATGGATTAGACCATCTGCCAGAGGTTGCCAACCCCCGCTATGCGATGAGGGATCTGTGGGGTGTGTTTTCCTGCCTGGTTCCTGAGAGGTAGGTCTATATTTTAGCATGTAACCAGTTTTCCCTACTGACCATGTGGCTTTGATTTTCCTATTTTGGTTTTGCTGGACTCAGAAGTTATCAGCTAATGCCTGCTGCTTAACAAGAAGGGGCTTACATGGATGCCACGGTGTGGTTGGAGATAGAATCCACTTGTGGTGGCCTTGATAGTTCCCCTGCGCATGTCTCAAAGGCCTGGGCCCCTCTGCTGGGGCAACGTGGAGGGAGTTGGAACCTCTGACCAAGTCTCTTTGGTTAGCTAGTCTGCAAGTGTCTGCAGAACGAGGGCTTATGCTAGAAATGACCGTCAATTGCTGCATGTGAGGCTGGTTGATCTTGCAGTTGCTGACGAGCAGAACCTGAGGCAGCAGGACAGCCCGGCATTGGCCCAGGACATCAGCCAGAGCCATCACAACGTTGACATCAAACGGGGCAGGAGAGAGAACATTAAGGTATCATTCAAGGAACACTAGGGGTCTTGGATACTTCTATGTGCCTGATTCTTATCTCGTGCTAAAACATCTTCCAAGGGTCTCCTTAGGGTGAAACCAGAACCCGTGGTTATAAAGGCAGGGTGGGCGTGCCGTTCTGGGCATTTAAAATGCACATTGTAGGTGGATACTTTTTTGGGGTTCTGAATTGGCCGCTTTCAGCTGTGGTTTCTCTGACATTTTTCTGAACTGCTCCAGACCTCGGTTTTGTCATCTGACATTTGGGAAGAAAACCAACAGATATGACCGGACCCCCCCACCCAACTAAGATCTTTCTTGGTGATAGCTACCCCTGGGTAGGCACAGTAGGACCCTCGTGACTGATGGCTTCTCACTAGGTTTTGGTAGGGGTCTGAGGGTACCTCCTGCCCTGTCCCACCTGTCTTCTCAGGGGCCTGGGGCTGCTGGATCTTTATGGCCCTGCTCCCTAGGAGGGCCCAAAGTGGTGGGGCACAGCCAGAGACTGTGTGGGCTATCCAGATGGGGCTTCCTTGGCGTTCTTGGACCTGAGGCTGGGTGTTTTCTACCTGCCAGGGGCTGGCAGTGACCACAGCCTTCCCGGCCAGCGGGTGCACCTTCTGCCCTCCTCGCTCCAGGCAGCCCCAGAAGCTGCTAAGGAGCAGGTGGGCCGGGTGGGGGTCCACTCAGTCACTGTTCCACTGGCATGTCATGAGCACCATTGCCGGTGCCAGGCTCTGGGCTGGGTGCTGGCTCTCTAGTCAAGCCAGGGCACCAATTAAGTAAAAAATACCACTTTTTGGTGGGCAGGAACTGCCAGGATGGAGGTCTGCCCAGTGCTCAGATGGGGAGGAGCTCAGACACTCGCCTGCTGTGTGCCCTTGGCAAGTCTCCGAACTCCTCTGAACTTTTGTCTCCTTGTCTATAGAATGGGGATAATGACATATCTTGTGAAGTTGCTCTGATAACTAAATGAGACAATGTGTGCAAAGGATGTGGCACACAGTGCGTGATCATGCCCTGGGAGCTGTTATTCTTACTATCACCACTACAATTATCACTGGCTTTATTGCCCTCCTCTGTCTATACATCCATCTTAGCGCTCCCTGAGGGCAAGGCCTGGCAGAGTCCTTTCCTGGCTACTCATCCTCTCCCTGACCCTCCCAGGGACCAGGCTGGCTTTGGCTGCAAGAAGCAGCCAGGAAGGGACAGACCTTGCTAGGCTGGGGCTGTGTGCAGAGCAACGTGGTCCAGTGTGGTAGCTGTTAGCCATGCGTGGCCAGTCAGATTTAAATTACTTAAATTTAAATAAAAGTAAGCTTTCTGTTTCTAAGTTGTGGTGGCCACCTGTCTAGTGCTCGGCACCCACATGTGGCTAGTGCCTACCGATTGGGCTGCACAGGGTGGAGCCTTTCCGTCATCATGGGAGGTTGTGCGGAACTGGACTGTCAGGGATCTGGCTCCGGCATCATCCTCACTGTGGCTCCAACAGCCACCAGCTGTCTCCTGAGTGCTGGGATAACACGAAGTTTGTAATTACACAGAAATTGACTTCTGGAGCCCTTCCCACCTTCCTCTTGGGTAGCCTTGCTCACCTGGCCAGGGTGGTGAGTTTCCTGGCAGTCCTTATCAGCTCAGGGATGGGAGGGCAGGGCTGGGACTGCTCAAATGCAACTGTTGCTTGCTGTCCCCACCCTGTTTCTCTAGCCGATCCTGCCTGGCCAGGGAGTCCTGGAGTGATCTCCCTAGTTCATAGCTTTGTCTAGGGTTGGGAGCCCAGACACCCTGACCCTACCACTCCCATCATGTGCTTTGAGCACATGGCCTCTTTCCTGTTCCTCCCTTCTGGCCGCCTTCTCCCTCCTCTCTCTCCAGGCCCCACTGACATGGCTGGTCCTCCAGGGAGCTTTTTCTGACGCATCACCCAAAGTGAGCTCTCCTGCCTTGGCGTGCCCTCCCCAGACCCTGCTTTTGGCACTCAGTGCCCTCCTCTGGGGGTTTGTTCTTGCATGTGCGCGTTCTCTTGGTCACACATACGGCAGGCGTGCTCTGAGTGCCTCGCTGCCGGCCCGCCATCTCCAGGGGCGCAGCAGATCTAACTGAGCCGCGTGCTCCCCTGATGCGGAGCTGGGCATGTGGTAGGGTCTCAGGAGGTGGCTGTGGAGTGAATGACCAAATCCTGAGTCACTCCCGTGTGCCCAAGGCTGATGCGTAGGGCCTCTCCCTGCCCCTGGAGCTGGAGATGGGAGTCCAGGAGCTGAGTCCCAGAGACGTGACAGCTCAGCGAGGCTGGGCCAGAGAGGATGGGGAGGGGCACAGGGAGAGCCCAGGGCAGTTCTCAGTGTCTCTGTTCATTGCTCTTCAACCCACAAACCTTCTATGAGCCCCTGCTCTTCCCAGGAGGCCCCAGTCCACAGTGAGATGGATGCTGCCAGTCCCAGGAGGAAGCAGGCTGGGATCTGCCAGTCAGGCTGTGCAGGTTGTTAACACATTGCAATACTTCTGTGCTGATCGACTAGCAGCTGTTGTCCCACAGCTCCTGCCCCCAGTGCCACAGTCCCTTCTGAGAGGCCCTGTAGACCTGGCCTCTTCCCTGGACTCCCTCCCCCTCCCCCTTGAGCCAGCCAGTGAAGAGCCACGGGCTGACATGGTGGGTGGTCTCCAGGACCCTTCCCTAGGGCAGGGTCTAACTGCTCTGTACTGCCTATGAGATATTTGCAGTGTCATCCTTGTGTATAATGTGATGACCTTGATTTGAAAGCTCTGGCATCTTGTCACTGTCTTGCTTAAGGTTCTGACCAGTCAGGCAGCCTGAGACTGAAGCTGTCCCCACAGTGGGCCTAGCACTGTGCGAGCTCACAGCAGTGTCTGGCTGAGGTGCTACCGTCCAACTCAACCTCTCTCCCCGCTTTTTCTCTCCTGCAGGCAGCCATGAGCTCCAGCCGCCCTGAGCCAGGTGCCCGGGCACCCCTGAGCCCCCACCTGCAGCCCCTGTCCCGGAGCTCTTCCAGCCTGCTAGGTGAAGGCCGAGGGCAGAGGCCTGAGCTACGCAAGAGTGCCAGCAGCACCGTGTGGCAGGCCCAACCGGGCGAGGCCAGCACTAGTCCCCAGGCCCCAGAGGAAGAGGGGTACCCAGCTGAGAGCATGGAGCCAGCACAGGCCTCCAGCCCCCGACCACAGCCTGGTGCTGGGGGCCACTGGCGGAGCAGCACTGTGGGCAATGTGTCCACCATGGGCAGTGGTGACCTGTGTCACTTGCGGGCCACTGGTGGCACTGCCGTGCAGAGAAGCCACTCGGACCTGGTCCATAGCATCCAGATGCGGGGTCATGGCAGTGCTCGGAAGGCCAGCCTCAGCTGCATGGCCCTTGGCAGCTCCCCTGTCCACAGGGCTCAGCTGCAGCCTGGCGATTCTTCTGACCAGGGTGGCCAGTTCCCTGTAGACCTGGAAAGGGACCCAGCTCCAGAGGATGGGACTTCTAACTCAGCCTGGATGCTGGGGGAGAGTCAGGTGGGGGTGCTGTCACCAGACCTGGGGGGCACAACTACCTGCAGCAGCAGTCTCCAGCCTGAGCCCAAAGCCACTGGGCAGTCAGCTACCACCTCCTGCCGTGCTCTGCCCCCAGCAGCTCTATTCTGCAGCATGAGTAAGGAGGGGGCTGGCAGCTGCTGTCATGCCCTGCCTGCCACAGGGATCCTGGCCTTTCCCAAACTAGTGGCATCAGTAAGCGAGTCTGGGCTACAGGCTCAGCATGGGGTGAAGTTTCACTGTAAGTTGCCCGGGGGGGTCCCTGGGCACTCCTACTGCTGTGCCCACCGTTGGGATCCCACTGGGTTGGCCACAGAGCCTGGCTCTAGGACCAAAGATGTGTGGACCATGACCTCAGCCAGTGACTTGGCCCCTGCAGTGGCATCTCCTCCGTCAGCCCAGGATGCTGGTGTGCAGGCAGCCCCAGTGGCATCCTGCAAGGATGTGGCCACCAGCCCATCTATGGAAGCACCTGTGGCTCTGCACATGTTCCCAGAGGTAACTCTGGGGTCCAGCTTGGAGGAGGCGCCATCCCCTGTGCGGGATGTGCGATGGGACGCGGAAGGCATGACGTGGGAGGTGTATGGAGCTTCGGTGGACCCTGAGGTGCTCGGCGTGGCCATCCAGAAGCACCTGGAGATGCAGTTTGAACAGCTGCAGCGGGCGCCCACCAGCGAGGACAGCCTGTCTGCAGAGGGTCGGAGGGGGCCGCTGCGGGCTGTCATGCAGTCCCTGCGGCGTCCCAGCTGCTGTGGCTGCTCCAGCACAGCCCCCGAGTGAGGAGCTGCAGCCCTTGGAGCTGACCTGGACCTATGGACTTGGCTCTAGACCAGGGCCAGGGACAGTGGGGACCCCGTGCTCCCTGGACCCACTGGCAGCTGGCCACAACTGTTATCTGCATGCCAGCTGCATACGGGCCACGGGACTGCAGCCTGGGGCTTTCTGCCCCATGTAGCTGGGCTGGTTTTTAAGGGCTTGTTTCCCAAAGGCCACATTTCTGCACATTCCGGGCTTTGAATGTTGAGACAGGATTTCAGCACTGTGCACAAGGGAGATCCTGAGTTTTCTGTAAAAAACTTGACCTTCTATTCAAACTGCCCTCAGAACTCTGCCACATTTTCCCTTTGGACTCTCAGTGGCTTTATTTTAAAGGAGTACTGAGATATATTGAATTCCTGACATGAAGCGTGGGGCCCCAGTGACAGGGACTGCCTGGGTCTTTAGGGAAGGGGACTGATATTGCCAAAAGCCTCCTATGTGCCGCATACTGTGCTTCACACCTTACCTTGTTGAGTCTTCGCCTCTTCACCTGTTTTACAGATGAAACAGTAGACGTTCGGCAAGGCTGTAGCTGCTGCGCCCACACTGGACAGCTTAAAGCGTCGGGCTGGGATTCACAGCTAGGCCTGGCCGTGTCCGTGCGGCTCCCTGCAGCACACACTGTCTGGTTCGTTGCAGTTGTGCGCAAGAACTTATTAAGCGCGTTCTATGCGGGCTTCCGTGGATTCCATGGGGGATGAGCCAGGCTGCCCTGCCCCAGCTGAGCTCACGGTGTGGGGCGGGATGGAGGGGTGCTGAGCGGCACGGAGGGGTGTAGGCTTCCAGGGGCACTTCCAAGAAAGAGCCAGCCCCCTTGCAGATCATTGTGTCAGGGGGTGGCCTCAGGAAGAGGAGACAGGCGGGCAGCCACTGGCCCCCAAATATGTTGTACTTCCTGAAATTGCACCATCTTCTCCTCATTCCTTTGGCTTAAGGATTTCTTCTCAACTGGCACAGTTCTTGGAAGGCGGAGGGCAGGAAGGGATGGGGACAGGGAAGGAGACTGGCTGTGGGACATGGGGTAGGGACTCCCACCTGGTGGGAAATGGCCCTAGTTGGAGGCTGTGAGGGTTCGCCCAGTCCTGCCAATGTGACCTGACATGGCCCAGGCAGTGGGGGCCAGGGGCAGCCTGTCTTCATTGCCCAGGGATTTCTTAAGGCCTGCAGAGGATGGACGTGGGCTTGTGTCCTTGTCCTGGGACTTGGTGATCCCAAGCTCCTGGGACGGAATCCCCCAGTCCACCCTTGTGAAGGAGCCAAAGGATTAAGGTGGTGTCAGGGCCCCTGGCCTGGCCCCATTCCTGGGGCCCCATCTGCACTTGGGAACCCAAGACCTGAAAGCTGCCTTACTTTTCCCCATCCTCAAGGACCTGGGACTCATTGAGGTGGAAATGACTCGTGCAACAATGGGTTGATTTTTAAAGCAGGAGTGGCATTCTAATAGGCCAAGGTGAGAAAGGCTTGCCAAATGCCGCCCAAAGCCCCAAGATGGGCCATTCTCACCCAGAAACGTGCCTGTCCTAGGTGTGCAGTGCACCCCTTGGGGATCTAGGCCTGCCAGTCCCTCTGTGTGGGGTCAGGGCAGGCATCTCACGTTCTGGGGAATGACCCCTGGGTACATGCACCTGGCCTTGCCACAGGGGCTCCAGGAGCCCTGGCCTGGTGGTGCCACATGGGAGAGAGAAATGGCTATGGGGACATGGGGGAGGGGCCCTTTACACAGAGGGGCTGGACAGGTGGGCGGAGGGAAGAATGACCTGCCAGGCCGATGGGGAACAGCCTGGACAGAGGTTGGAGGTGCCTATTCTGCCTGGCCATGGTGAGTCTCTGCAGTGGAAGCCCTGTGGGGGTGCTTGTTGGGTTGGGAGACTGGCAAGGGGTCCCCATTGGGAAGATGCTAGTGTGACTGAGGAAGGGGACTTTGGGGAGCTGTGGAAGGGGTGGTGGGTCCAGATTTCAATTTAGAAATATCTGGCTGGGCGCAATTGCTCATGCCTGTAATTCTAGCACTGTGGGAGGCCGAGGTAGGAGGATTGTTTGAGGCCAGGAGTTTGAGACCAGCCTGTGCAGAGCAAGACGCCGTCTCTACAAAAAACAGAAAAATTTAGCCAGGTGTGGTGTCATATGCCTGTAGTCTCAGCTTCTTGGGAGACTGAGGCGGAAGGATTGCTTGAATCCAGTAGTTTGAGGCTGCAGTGAGTTGTGATGACGCCACTGCACTCTAGCCTGGGTGACAAAGCAAGACCCTGTCTCGAAAAAAAAAAAAACCAGGCTGCCGTGCGGTGGCTCACGCCTGTAATCCTAGCACTCTGGGAGGCTGAGGTGGGTGGATTGCTTGAGGTCAGGAGTTCGAAACCAGCCTGAGCAAGAGCGAGACCCCGTCTCTACTATAAATAGAAAGAAATTAATTGGCCAAATAATATATATAGAAAAAATTAGCCGGGCATGGTGGCGCATGCCTATAGTCCCAGCTACTTGGGAGGCTGATGCAGCAGGATCACTTGAGCCCAGGAGATTGAGGTTGCTGTGAGCTAGGCTGATGCCACAGCACTCTAGCCCAGGCAACAGAGTGAGACTCTGTCTCAAAAAAAAAAAAAAAAAAAAGAAAACAAAACAAAACAAAAAGGAAAAAATATCCTTTTGGCTGCCAATGGAGAGGAGATTGGCACAGAAGAGTTAGGAGGCAGGAGCCCAGGAAGACATGGTGCGGGACACCGAGGAGGGGCTGTGATGGAGCGGCAGCCGGGGGCTGGCTTCACATGCGTGTGCATGTCACACACACACACACACACACACGTGTGTGCGGTGGATTTGGGAAGGAGGAGGAGTTCCAGGAGGCTGAGATTTCCAGTTTGTGCAAGAGGAGGGTGAGGCCACTAGCTGGGACAAGAGAAGGCAGGTGGCAGGTTCAGGAGGGGCGGGGGAGGGTCACGTGCCACAGGGTTTGGCTGGGACCAGTGAAACCCATTTCACAAGAGACTTTCTCCTCTGTCATATGCAGATTCTCATGCGTCTGCTCTGCTTGGCTGTGTGCCAGTCTACCACCTCTGTGCACCTGGCACGCTGTGATGGCAGGCAGGGCTGGGCCTGGCGCAGGGCCACTCGATTGGCCCACGAAGCACACTGTGACCACCATGAACATCTGCAGGGTGGTGCTGGACTCCAGCCTGGCCTGTGTCTTGCCTGGGCCCCCAGACCACCCTCCTGGATAATAAACAAACAACCTCCCTGGTCTGGCTAGCCCAGGCTGCACAGCTGCTGCCCAGGGCTCTGCCTGCAGCAACTGAGGCTTAATTTCTGAACTGGACCTGGAGACTCATTCCCCACCCACTGGCCAGGGCCCCTCCTGGGCCAGGCCTGATGCCTGTAGTGGTTTAGGGCCCTAGAACACAGCCACTGGCCTAGTTTACAGATCTCCTTCCCTTGGAATCCAGTCGGGGTCCCTTTCAGGCCCCACTCCAGGAGGTGTTGGATTTGACTGTTGATGTTTGTTTTGTTTTACATTTAAAATAAATGTAAGCTCGAAGGTCAGAGCTGTGCCCCATCAGAGAAGGGGCATTGGTCCTGGCCAGTCTTGTTTATTTGTCCTGGAGCATAGTCTGTCCTGGAACAAAGTCTGTCCTTTGGAGCATAAACCCCCAGAGTCCTAGAACTCACTGCCTCAGCACAAACCCCCCTCACTTCTGCCCGACCACTCTCCTTCCATGGTGGGCTGGGTCCCCAGGTGAAGCATGGCTTTCTGGAGCTTGTCACCTCTGGGCGTGCCTGTCCTGTGGCCAGGACCCAAGGTGTGTGTCCCTTATATTGTCCCCAGGTTGCCATCAACCTCACAAGAAACTATTAATCCGAACTGGGGAGGAAGCTGTTCCTGCCAGAGCAGAGCTGCCTCTGCTGCCTGAGCCACAGTGCTGGGGGCCGGGGGGCGGAGGAAGAGCCAGAGTGGGCCTGTTCCACTGTGATGTCACCTCCCCTAGACGTGCTGGATCCATTTGACTGGGGCTGAAGGGGGCCTGCCCCATACAGGTCCTAACTCGGGCCATGGGGCGGACTGCTACTGCTAGCGGCCGAAAGCTGGGATTTGAGCCTTTCTCCACAGATACATCCATGAGATCTTGGGCAAGTTACTAGCTCAGTGATCCTAAACTTCCTCGTCTGTAACGTGGGGATGATGCTGGTGCCTCCTTCACAGGCGTATTATGAGGATGAAATGGGGTAACTTATGGAACGCTCCTGGTGCCAAGTTAGCATGGCACATGCCGGTGGTCTTGGTCCCCAGTCCCATGGCTACATACGGGGGCTAGCTCTTGCCCTACCAGCTTGGCTGTGGTCATGCTCCACATCCTATTTCCTCAAAAACCCCGTATCGAGCCTCTTTCCAAGTCCCTCACCCTCAGTTTGAAACATGTGCTTCTGGCCATGGGCCTCTGGAAAGGTGGTTCCCAGAGCCACGTCAAGGAGGACCATGCCACCCCCATCGTTGCTTGATCTCGGGTAGGGTTCCCAAGGAGCTCATGCTGAGAGGAGGCTTCTGGAGTTATCAAGGAGGGGAGAGCTAGGAAGGAAAGGTGCAAGCAAGGGTGTGATTTAGGCCAAGTCAGATCCCACAAGGGAGGGCCAGGGTACAATTTCCACCTAAGAGTAAGGGCTACCCAGAGCTGGGGGTGTAACCTCTGGGGACTGCTGGCTTTCTGGCATGCAGGCTAGGGAACTCCAGGGGCCCCAGGGTAGCTCTCTGCATGGAGTTCTAGGGCCTATCCCAGGGAAGACATGCACAAAAACTGCCAAAAGGAGTCACAGGTGTCTGGGGGTACACCCAGTGACAGCTGCATTTGTGTCTTGTGCAGCCCATCACCCTGTAGACACATGCTGGGCTTGTGACCCACAAAATGCCCAGATCTTTTCTCTGTGTATTGCTCTAAAACACTTGTTTCATTCCTGGTCACACCAAGCAAGCTTAGTTAAGTGCAGAGCTTGCATCTGTCCGTGTTATATTCCTTCCCATTTGCCGTTTCGGCCTGGCCCAGTTTTGGCTTGGCCCAGTTTTGGCTTCTGAAGCTATGACTAGTCTTATCAGTTTTCATTCAACTCGTCAGGCAGGGCAGGGCCAGCGTGCAGCCTGGGGCAAGTCACTGGGTTATCCTGTAGGTCAGTGTGGTCCACAGGTCCCTCCAAATTTACATGTCATCATGAGCAAATTCGTTTAAGGCAAATTTGTTAAAATCTAGATCTTTAATCTTGTATCCTTCTCACCCAAATCACACTCCCGGTAGGAGGGTTGCATGGCCTGATTTGAGGTTTGCTCTCGGCTAAACTGGTTCTGGTGACGGCTGCTCCCCTTTCTAAGATCCTACCTACTTCTGTTTCACAAGCTGGCCTAGGAGTTTACGGCAAGCTAAGATTTGCAGGCTCTATCTTCTCGCCCCTTTGGAGATCGGAGCCGCCCTGCCCTGCCCTTGGCATCCCTCCTGTTCCTCCCGGACCCTCAGAGCCTGCTCCCGGCACCCCAGCACTCACCTGCGGCGCAGTTCCAGGAGGTGATTGAGGGTCAGGAGAATTCGGTGCCTTGCAGCTGGTCTCCAGCACCTTCTTTACTGACCCCCTTTTCAGGTTTGCTCACCCTTTTTAGTGTGCATCTTCCCAAAGCGGGGTGGGGGCCTCCCTGATCTGGAGAACATGGGACTGCTCTGTTGCTGGGTGACACAGAGATGATAAAACCATGGAAACGACTTGAGGAAAGGTGATATTTATTAAAAACCAAGCCCAACCAGAGTGGCACGGGCATTTAAGCTTGGGACAGATGGATGGGGTCCGACTCCCTTGTCCCAAGAGTTGGGTAAGGGCCACCCTTGGCCACTTTTGGAGTGACTCTCCAGGACTCATGCCTCATTTCTTCCCCTCCAAGCGCCAGATGGCTCAGCAAGGAGGCACCCCAAATGGATACCCTGAAATTCATCTTTCATGGCCCCACTTCATCAGGAGGGAATGTAGAGATGGCTGTGCGCTACAGCAGTTGATATCTGGGCTCAGGTGGGAAAGTGTGTCCAATTTTAAGGTGTGCAGCTTATAGCTACATACGCCTTACCCAGTCTGCCCTGGCCAGGAACTTTTCATTTCCCAGCATCTCTCCTGAGAAAAAACGTGGGGCGCTTTTTCTGCATCCTATGGGGGTGGGCTCGGGCTGCGGCATCTCTATGCATGTGCAGCCAGGGACACGTGGGTGGCTCCGCTGGTCCTGCACCGGCTGCCATGGGTGCTCTGTCTCCCCCACCCTCCATTTCTCTTTAATCTCTCCCCCTTTTCTATCTCACATCCTCTGTGTCCCCCAGAAACCTTCTATCTCCCCATTACTGCCCGTTGTCCTTATTCCTGCCTGCCCCTCTTTAATGCCAAGGGTTTGCCTTGCCTTAGCTAAACAGTCATCTCTCTTCTTGTGATCTGGCCATTTCCCCGGGCCGTGGCTGGGCCCGGGTCTTGGCTGTCCGGATCTTTGTGGGTCTAGGCTGTCCCTCTCCACCTGTCCTTTCCTTCCCTCTTTGGATGCAAATCACAATGTCTGTGCTTGTCTGTGCTTGGCAAACAGCTTCTGACCGTCCCCCTAGAAAGGGAGCCCCACCCCTGGGGCTGCTTGGCCAGGTTGCCATGGCTTTCTCCCAGAAAGCAAAACTGGTTGTCAGTGGTCCTACTGGGTGAGCACAGGGATTTTGGTGAGGCTGGAAGGGCACCCTATCAGTCCTAAGTTTTGGTGGCTCTTATTGGGGGACTGGCTGGCTAGGTGGCTGGAGGGGCACACTAGGTGGGTAGTGCTCACCTCCCCTCGGGTGCAAGCGCCACAGGGAAGGGGGTGGGGCAGGAAGCAGCAGGGGTGTGGTCGCAGGGGGCCTGGTACCAGGAGTACCGCCTGAGCCTTGCTGAAGGGTAGGATAGCTGGGCAAGACATAGAATCCTGCTTTATGGGAATTTTTGATGTAATATTTTGTCATTTATTTTTTCATTAATTTTTATTTTAAAATATTACATTAAAAATTATTTATCTTGGTTACTGAGTCTTTTAGCGTTTACTTAAATGTTGTGCCTAGTCCCCGCCTGGCCTTCTCCTCTCCCAGGGCCTTGAGTGCCCTGGGTCCCTATGGAACCGGGGCTGTGACAAAGACCCCCTTCCCCCCGCCCCCCCCTACTCCCACTTCTCCCCTACGCTGGCAGCAGTGGGGAGGGGGTGCTGTGGCTGCTCAGGCACCAGTCCGTGTGGGGCCCAGGCAGCATGGCCTGCAGGGGACTTGATGCCACGTAGTGCATTGGTCCCCAACCTCTTTGGCACCAGGGACCAGTTTCATGGAAGACAGCTTTTCCATGGATGGCAGTAGGGGTATGGTTTCAGGATGATTTTAGTGCATTACATTTATTGTACACTTGATTTTTATTATTATTACATTGTAATATAGAATGAAATAATTATACAACTCACCATAATGCAGAATCAGTGGAGCACTGAGCTTGTCTCGCAACTAGATGGTCCCGTGTGGGAGTGGTGGGAGACAGTGGCACCCGAAGCGTGTTGCTTATGTCCAGTCTACTCCGTAATCTAGTTTTGGTTGCTGTCACTGCAGAAAACCCTGCTTCACAAAGATAGGATGTTGGAAATGGAAGCAGGCTTTTCAGTGCTTTTGTGGCAGTCTCAGGGTATTCCACTGCCTTGACTTGAATCCAGAACATATAGAGATTTGAAGTTGTCCCAAACACACTTTTTAAGACCACTGTCATTTGCAATCTCAGCAGTTAATCCTCTTCTAGCACAAAGTCGATTCACCTGGCTTATTCACAAGTGGATCATGGATCCATTCCTCCCCAGTTCAGGGTTTTGTATGGTTGGGAAGTAAGTAATGCTCAGACTCATTTGAAAGCTGAGCTAGGTGATCATGCACCAGCTGGGAGAATGCAGGCCTGGCTCAGCCTCATTCAAAATCTCTGCTAATGTTTGAAACATGTCAAAAATCCCAATGTTCACTCGTCACCCCCATAATGCCAGTTTGGCTTTGAATGCAGCCACTTTATCTGCCGGCTTGAGCACAGTTGTTGTTCTTCCATGAAGTGACAGATTGAGTTTGTTGAGCAGATGGAATATGTCATACAAGTAAGGAAATTTTTTTTTTTTTTGAGACAGAGTCTCACTTTGTTGCCCAGGCTAGAGTGAGTGCCGTGGCGTCAGCCTAGCTCACAGCAACCTCAAACTCCTGGGCTCAAGCGATCCTCCTGCCTCAGCCTCCCGAGTAGCTGGGACTACAGGCATGCGCCACCATGCCTGGCTAATTTTTTTCTATATATATTAGTTGGCCAATTAATTTCTTTCTATTTATAGTAGAGACGGGGTCTCGCTCTTGCTCAGGCTGGTTTCCAACTCCTGACCTTGAGCAATCCGCCTGCCTCGGCCTCCCAGAGTGCTAGGATTACAGGCGTGAGCCACCGCGCCCGGCCTACAAGTAAGGAAATTTTGCATGTCACAGAAATGTGCTGCCAGTGGTGACTGTTTTTCTAAAAGAAATCTCTGGAGTGGCCGTCGAAACTCAAAAACTCTGGCCAGTGATCTACCTTTAGAAAGCCATCTCCCTTCTGTGTGTAAGAGAAGGCGTGCGTGCTCTGCGTCCATCTCCTCACAGAGCTGCACGAACGGATGTTATTAAGGGCGAGTACTTTAATGTGTTTGACCATTTTAATCACACCTTGCAAAATGTTGTTTAGTTCAGGTGACATTTTCCAGCTAGCCAGCATTTCTCTATGGACGACGCAGCGTGCAGACTCACACTCAGAAGCGACCTCCTTGACCGGGGTAGCGAAACCAGAAAGCCGTCCAGTCATGGCAGCCGCTCTGTCCCTGTGTATACTGACAAAATGACCAGTTCAGTTTTCCTGATATGTAATCACTCGAAGACTTGAA
Organism: Microcebus murinus; assembly: GCF_040939455.1. Taxonomy (NCBI): domain Eukaryota; kingdom Metazoa; phylum Chordata; class Mammalia; order Primates; family Cheirogaleidae; genus Microcebus; species Microcebus murinus. The sequence continues at coordinate 68,130,602 of NC_134117.1, forward strand.
TAGCTCTGCAGCTGTGGTGTTGGCTGGTTATAAAAGTGCACTTAGCATATCCTTATGACATTCTCCTGAAAAATATATTGCACAAAAACAAGCATTGTTGCCTTGTTGTGAACATTGGTAGACTTGTTAACCTGGATTGTATGCCGCGGCGATGCATTAATCCTCTCTAACGACTGTGCCTCAATAGCTTCTGCTATTTCATCAATTCGTCTAGTTATGGTGCTAGCGGAAAGAGGAACACGCGCTAGCTGTGAACTAAAAGTTCACGGCAAATGTCCTTAGCAGCAGGCAGGATCCACCCTCCACCAATAATAAAGGGCTTCGTAGCTTTAGCCATGTGGTTGGCCACTAAGAGTGATGCTCTCAGTGCAGACCCACTTGATGAAGTGGTGGCCTTTGATAATTGCTTCTGTTTTTTGTGTTCATGTTTTTTTTTTCTTTTGGAAAACTCCAAAGGCTTGTCTTTTAATGCAGGGTGCTTGGTCTCCATGTGGTGAAGCAGTTTTGAAGGTTTCATGGCTTCATTGGATAGCCGGTTGCCACACATTATACAAAGCAGCTTGGTGAATGTGATCACCTGTTGCAATGAGCCCACAATTTAAGCAAGACTCTTGGTATTTTCGTTCAAATGCAGCTCTCATTTTGTTGGCAGTCTTATAGTCTTCTGCTATCTCACCATTGGGTCTCTTCCCCATTTCAAAGGAGCTCCTCAGTAACGTTTGTTTTTTACTCATTTTTGCTAGACTTGGCTTGTGGGCTTACCAACACTGTGACCGTGACAGGTGCGCAGTGCGGGAAAGAGGCGCAGATGGAAGTGGTAAGTAAACTAATGGGCAGGCCGTGTGTAGACTACAGTAAGTGTCAGATTCTGACTTAAAGCCTGCCACCAGGTGTAGCTGTACAATTGAAGTAAGATGCTCACTTGCCACTAGGAAGCCTGCCACCTGATGCAGCTTAATTGTCACTTGCTACTCACTGATAGGGTCTTGATATGAGTCTGCAAGCAATCGATTTATTTTGGTCTCTGTGTTTCAAACCTCTGTGCTGATGATAATCTGTATTTGCAGCCACTCCCCAGCGGTAGTGTCACCACCGCAGCTCCACCCCAGATCACCAGGCATCAGATTCTCATAAGGAGCGCACAACCCAGCACAGTTTACAGCAGGGTCCGCGCTCCTATGAGAATTTAATGCTGCCGCTCATCTGGCCGGAGGCGGAGCTCGGGCTGTGATGCGAGCGATGGGGAGCAGCTGGAGCTTCACTCGCTCGCCCAGCTCTCACCCCTGCTGTGCGGCCCAGCTCCTAACAAGCCATGGACAGTACCAGTCCACAGCCCTAGTGGACACCTAGGCGGGCAGCCTGGGAGCCACCGAGCCTGCCCACGCGGCGCCTTGCACGTCCTGCCTCCCTCCCCTCCCGTGGGTGCTCCAGGCAAAGCCGGAGGGCAGATGAAGATTCCAGAGAAGAGGATTGAAGGGGAGAGGGTGGAGCCCAGGCAGGGAACAGCCCGGACCTTCAGAAGGGAAGACAGACCACACTCTGCTTAGACCTTTGATTCCAAATGTGGATTGTCCACGAGGAGGGGCTGGATGAAGAAGACCTCCTCATCCTACCTAATCTACATGTTTGTGTAACCCTTCTGTGGTCTTACTTTGTTTTAGAATTTACCTAGAACATGCTTGAAGTTCTGACTTGGGTGGGGCAAAGGCAACATATGTAACCTAAACATTTGTATCCCCATAATATGCTGAAATAAAAAATAAAAAAAGCAACAAAAATAAAAATAAAAACATAAAATTTATCTAGAGCCTCAAAGTGTGTCCAGTGGGCCTGCCCTGACAGGGTCTTCTTCCTGGGCCATGGAGAGGGTGGGGACACCGGGGACTGTGCCTCTTCTCAGCCAGGAATGTCTGGCAGAAAAGCCCATGGTGGGTTGGGGGCGTGGGGCAGAGGGCTGAGGTTCACTGCAGGGGGAGGAGGGCTGAGCCCGAGGGTGCCCCACAGTGCCTTGCCTGGCATTGTGGGGCATCTCCAGCTGCGCCCTAGGCAGAGCGAGGGGTGATGGTAGCCGAGAGAGGGGGAGGGAGAGCGTGCTCCTCGTAGCAGGTGGGCGGCAGGAGGACTGGGGAGAGCTGCCCATCAGAAGTGTACTGAGGGCTGTGCCTGGGGCTTTTCTTCTTGGTGGGGGTATGGGGGTGGTGGCCGGGAGTGGCTGTGTCCCCAGAAAGCACTCCTGTCTCATTCCATGCTCAAAAGGCTCTCTGAGATGCTGTCTCCTTTAGCCCCTTCTGGCTGTAAGCAACCGAAATTTTGAACGGAAAGTTACCTAACCATTGGGATGTTTACCCTCCTGCCTCAGCCTCACAAAGTGCTGGGATTACGTGTGTGAGCCACCAGGCTCGGCCTCAGGTTTCTTCCATACTTCTGCTCTGCTGTCTTTAGGGTACAGTGGGGGCTGTCCTCATGGTCACACGAGGGCTGCTGCCTTCAAACTCTGGAATTCGGCTGCGAGAATTCACACTCCAGTCTGTGACTACAGACCTGGCTTTTTGTCTGTCTTTTTCAAAAATGAAAATAATTCATATTTACGATAAGAATTTAAAACAGTACAGACCTTGGCCTTTTGTTTTTAAACTTTGTGTATGTTCATGATAAGAATTTCAGATAGTGTGCAGTGAAGGTCTGGCCCTCTCCCCACTTTGAAATTCCCACAGGCTACCACTTAAAACAATTTCTGAGTATTCTCCAGCAAACTTCCTCTGTAATCACAAGCTTAGACCTCTAACTATTTGACACGAGTGAGATTCCACCTGGATACCATTTTGCATTTCTTTGTTTAAGATTGAGATATCTTGCAGGTAATATTGCCATATACAGATCCTACCCCCTTCTCATCGGTGTGCTGTGTTGCACGGAACACAAGTACCGTTTTCATCAAACCAATTCTCTTCTTCTGGACTTTATATCTCTATATTTTTAAATTAATAGACTTTATTTCTTAGAAGAGATCTAGATTAACAGAAAAATTGTGCAGATGGAACAGAGAGTACCCATGCACTTTCGTATTTGCACAGTTTCTGCAATTAACATCTTGCATAAAGGTAGAACAGGGTACATTTGTCACAACGAATGAGCCAATGTTGATACATTATTATTTCCTAAAGATTAGAGTTTACATTAAATTTCACTCTTTGTGTTGCACACTTCTCTGGGTTTTGCAAATTCATGTCATGTATCTACCATTACAGAATCATGCAGAATGGTTTTACCCCTAATAATACCTCCTCAGTTTGTCATCCCTTCTACCTTCCCCTGAACTCCTGTTGACCCCTGCTCTTTTTACTGTTGCTATAGTTCTGCTTTTTACAGAATATCGTAAAGTTGGAATCATGTAGCATATTTATTTCACCTTGCTATGTGGATTTAAGCTTCCTCCATGTCTTTTCATGGCTTGACAGCTCATTTGCTTTTATTGCTGAATAATATAATCTTGTATGGATGTGGCAGAGTTTATTCATCTACTGAAGGACATCTTAGTAGCATCCAGGTTTTTGCTTTTATGAATAAAGCTGCTATAAACATTCGTGTCCAGGTTTTTGTGTGGATGTAAGTTTAACTCAGTTGGATAAATACTCAGGAGTGCCATTGCTGTAAGAGTATGTGTAGCTTCATCAGAAACTGCCAAACTCTCTCTCAGAGTAGCTATACAATTTTGCGTTCCCACTAGCAATGAGTGTGAGTTCGTATTTCCCATATTCCTTTGCTATTATAAAAACCATATAAAATAAATATCCTTGCATGTATAGTTTTATGTGCATGTGTGAGACTATTGGGTACATTTTCGTCAGGTGGTACATACGAAATGTCTATGGATATTGGCAAACTGCTCTCCAGAAAGATAGCACAGGTGATACATAAAAATGCTTATTTTTTCCCACCCACACCAATATTTGAGTTTTATCAAGCTTTACTACTTTGGCTAGTTTGGTAAGTGAGAAAAAGATATCCTCATGGTTGTTTTGATTTGCAATCCTTTCTCTACGAGTGAGGTGTGTTTTGCCAGGCTGTGCAAGTGAGATTCCTGCTCCCGTCTCTCAAGCCATGTGTTGCTAAGCAAGTGTCTGCTCCTCCTCGGACCTCAGTTTCTTCATCTGTAGAAAGGGGACAGTAATGGTCCTTGCCCTATTAGCTGGATTTGAGGACTTAATAGCACCCTGCATGTGAAGTGCAGGCACGGTTTGTGGCTCAAAGTAAGGCTGGGTAAATGTTAGATATTATTGTCTAATATGTTCATGACCATTTGAATTTCCTGGTTTATGATCTGCCTGTTCATCTTGATTTCCCATTTCCCCTGGATTCTTTTTTTTTTTCTTATTGATTGGTTAGAGCTCTTTGCATATTGATATCATGTTGTTTTTTTCGCAGATATTACAAATATTTTTTATTCTGGTCTTTCACTTGTCTCCTGCTTTCCCAGACCCTGGCTATGAACCAGTGTGACATCATTTTCAGTAATACAGCATTTTAAAGCTCACAGAGTCTGTCATTTCCTTCTAAGGATGTCTATACCAGGCAAGCTGGTTCCTTTTTCAATAAAGGAGAAGACTGGCTCAGAGAGGGCAAGCAACTTGCCTGACGTCACATGGGCATCAGTGGCTGGTTCAGGGATAAAATGAAGGGTCCGGGCTCCTAGATTTGGCCTCCTGAGCTCTTAGGTCTGCAGGTGCAGGGAGGAGAAAGTCAAGGTTATCAAGACAGCCAGCCTCATCCTGTCCCTCTCTCAGGACCCAAGAGCCTGGGCCTTTTTCTTTTCCTGATAATCTTTGACCATTCTCTCCTAATGGGGCCAGCTGCCAGGAGCAGGGCTAGGTTTACACCTGTGCTACCCCACCTATGGTCCAGGGATTCAGCCTCACCTGGGAGCTGATGGAAACAAGGAATCTCAGCCCACCCCTGAGACCTTGAATCAGAATCTGCCTTTTAACAAGACCCCTTGGTGACTCATAAGCACATTACGAGTTGAGAAACACTGCTATTCACCCTTGCTTTGCAGAAAGAGAAGAGGTGCTTAGATTGAAGTTCCTACTAGTGTCTCGACACCAGAGACCCTTTGAGATTCTCATGAGTGCTAAAGATGTTTGCTCAGAAAAACATACAAGGCACATGCTTATCCCCCTGTGTACAGTTCAGGCCTGGAACCATCCCTGAGTCCCAGGGGACAGGGCCTTATAACCAAGATAAGCTCCTTCTAGGGCATTAGCAAAGCAAGGGCAGCCAAAAGCAAGCATGAGGAAAACTTTGTGAAAGGGTTTGATATTCAAAAAACGCCATGCATGGGCATGGGCATAACACTACGGCCTGGGGAGTGCATGCGTGGGTGTCCCCCTGCCCTAGGATGACCCTCCCCAAGCACATACTGAAGCCTGGGCTTTGGCATGTTCCCAGTCCCCAGACCCCCAACCCCCATAGGACTCAGCAGATCGGCAGGAGCAGTGGAGGGCTCCAGAGCTAACCTCACCAGACAGCTGTGTGGTCTTGGATAAGTCACTTCCTCTTTTGGAGCCATATTTTACATATCTATAAAACTAGAATACTAAGCCCTGTTATGAAGGTTTGGTTTGAGTAAGTGCCTGACACATACATAGTGGGTGCCCAATCCTTGTGCACCTTAAATAGTCCCGCTGCTGCCTGGGTGCAGAGGGCCAGGGTTGGGTGGGGTTGGGCTGCTGGCCCCAGGCAGAAGATGAGGCTTTGGGTGAGCAGTGCTCTGGGATTTTTCTGCAGCCTACAGCAAATCCCTAAAGCTCCCAGGTGGGGCCAGTGAGCAAGCCTGCAGCGTCCCAGAGCCTGGCTGCCAGCTTTCCTCCTTGGAGGCTCAGGCTCCATGTTCACACTAACTGAGTGTCACCTGCCAGGCGCTTTTTATACTTACCTCCTTTCAGCCCCCCAGCAGCCGATAGGGCAGGGACCATCATCAGTTCCATTTAGTGAGCGGACACGCGGGTTGCCTAGTGTGGCACGGTGAGGAAGTGGGGTGCTGCTGGGACCAGTCCTTGGGCCCGGCCCACCCTAGGACCTCCACATATAACCAGCGGTGGCGCAGCCGCTTTGCAGTAAGTACTAGGAAAGGCCCAGCCGGGTGGCGCCTCCTCCCACAGGCCACCCGGCCTGGCCTCAGAGTCAGCAGTCACATCCTAGGGCATGCTCAGGGCTGTTACCCAACCGAGCCTTCCTCCTTGCAGAGCCTTCCTCCTCGCTGTTCCCTGGCCTGCCCACCACGCCCTCAGCAGCCTGCCCAAGCCCAGCCGTCTCTCCTGGCTGAGGTTGGAGGTTGTGGTTACTGGGAAGCTGCCGCCTCCCATTGCTGTCTGCTGAATACATAGGGTTGAAACTCTTCATTCATTCACTCACTCACTCGTCCCACAAACACTGCCTGAGGCCAGCTGTGTGCTGCTCACAGTTGTGGGGAAACACAGGGCGAAAGACCTTCTTCCCGTCTCCAGACACCAGCAACAAACGCCCAGCAATGTGCAGGCTGGGGCGGTGGTGGGGCCCGAGGCGGGAGCCTGGAGTCGGGGAGGCGGTCCCGGGAGCCTGAGCACCAGTGTGCATCTAACGCTCGCCCCCAGCTGTAGAGTGGCTGGCGCTGTGTGCGGGGTGGTGCTCAGGTCCAGACTGAGGGGGCCCGAGCAGGGGCAGGCAGGTGTTCAGGGGAGACAGGGGCCGAGCAGGGGGCTGGAGAGGTGGGAGGAGCCCGGGGTGGGGGAGCGTGGATGGGCGAGAGGCCTGTCCACGTTGCCCAGTAGCCACAGGCAGTCCTGGGTGGGCTCAGCCAGGAAGACCGGAATCAAGTTGGGGCATTTAGAAAGACCACAGTCCTCGTCTTGATGGGGAAGCAAGAGGAGAGAGGCGAGAGAGAACAGGAGGACCGGGGGGAAGGCTGGGGTGACTCACTCAGCATGAGTGAGACCTGTGGGGAGAGAGTGAGACAGGAGAGCCAGAGAGACAGAGACAGATGGGGAAAGAGGGAGGGTCAGAGAAGAGAGACAAAGCAGAAAGAGAGGAAGAGAGAGAAAGAGAGTGAAATCTTGCACCAGCACGCCGGGCCACCCCAGCCCAGACAGCCCGTGTGACTGCCTGGCTGAAGCAGGACTTGCAATGGGGAGGAGGGACACAGTGCTTTCCCGGGCATCTGAGTGCTTGGTGCAAATGCTTGTGGCACTTCCTTCATTCTTTCTTTCTTTCTTTTTTTTTTTTTTTTTGAGACAGAGTCTCGCTTTGTTGCCCAGGCTAGAGTGAGTGCCGTGGCGTCAGCCTAGCTCACAGCAACCTCAAACTCCTGGGCTCAAGCAATCCTCCTGCCTCAGCCTCCCGAGTAGCTGGGACTACAGGCATGCGCCACCACGCCCGGCTAATTTTATATATATATATTAGTTGGCCAATTAATTTCTTTCTATTTATAGTAGAGACGGGGTCTCGCTCTTGCTCAGGCTGGTTTCGAACTCCTGACCTCGAGCAATCCGCCCGCCTTGGCCTCCCAGAGTGCTAGGATTACAGGCTTGAGCCACCGCGCCCGGCCCCTTCATTCTTTCTTGAAGGAGTCTTTTCTGTAGTCTGTGTGCTGGTTCTCAGTGCCCCGTTTTGAGCTTTTCCTGCCCATTCTTTGTCATACTCCAAGTGAGGAAATACTGACCTTTACACCCTCCTTCCCACCAGGCGCCCTATTGCCCAAGGCCCCCATCTATCTCTCTAAACAATCCAGACCCACCAGCAGATTCCCTGAAGGCCACAGTTAATCTAGAGATAAATGGCCTTTGAGATGGCCCAGCCCATTCACCAGGTGAAGCAATAATTTAAGATAGTCATCTGGACAGGTCACCCTCCTCCATGCCCCGCATACCAAATTCCCCCTTTAAGCTCCCTCCTAGCCTCAGTCCACGACTTTTAAATGGTTTCTTAGAGGCTTGAGCCTGGGCGATTTCCCTACTGCTTGCTCTGGGATGAAGTCACCTGCCTTTCCCGGCACCTCATCCTTGTGAGCAGCTCTTGCAAGCATGAGCAGTCAAGCCTGTGCTCAACTGCATTAGTACTTATCTTGTCTTCTCAAGGACAGGGACACTATCTCTTTTATGTCTGTGTCCCCACATTACTTATGTCTGCAATCAGCAAACACAGATTCTCAAGCAGAGTTTAGTTGAAAGAACAAACGTCGGTGGCCTTGTCTGAAGCCCCTGCCAGGCTGACGGCCCAGGCATGGCGCCGTGACCATAGGCAGGCAGGTCCAGGTTGGGAAGGAGACACAGATTGCAGGCTGGCGCTCGTGGAGGCCCGGACAGAAGCTCGAGGGTGAGAGCCCGGCCAGGCTGTGCTGTGTCCCAGGAGGCGCAGGAATTCCCCACAGGGGTGGCAGCTTCCGGAGCCTTAGTCCCCTCTGGGCACCCCTGAAAAGACAGGGAGTAGGGGAGGGTGGGGTGTGGCCCTGTGCATGACCACTATGTCAACACCTGTCCCTAGAAGGCTGATAGGGAAACTAAACACAGGTACTGCCTAAGCAAACTAACATGCTTGCTTCTCCCAAGGCTACGCTAAAAGTGAGCAGACACCAGCGGAGAGATCAGCAATGTTCTCCAAAGGGACATAGAACAAGAAGAGTCTGGATGGCCCCCATGTAAATTTTCTACTGCTAAGTACCAAATCATCACAAATCTAGCATCTTAAAACAGCACCCATTAATTATCTGGCAGTCACTGTGGGCGAGGGGCTCAGCGGGGCCCAGCTTGCTCCTCCGCTCGGTCCTCACAAGGCCGGAACTGAGCTGTCGGCCACTAGACCCCTGGCTAGGGAAGGGTCCCCTTCTAAGCTCCCCGGGGTTATTGGCAGATTCATTCCCTTATGCCCGCAGAATCCACGGCAGCTTGCTTCTCCAAGGCCGATAAGAGAGACTGACTTCCTCAACTCTCTCCCCTCAAGGAAGTTTCTACTTCCATCTTTTAAGGGCCTCACCGAATTGGGGACCTTGATTATATTGTCGACGGAAAAAAGCCAAGCTCTGTAAAATAATTTTAAAGAGATTTATTCTGAGCCAAATTTGAGGACCATGACCCGGAGCCACTGCCAAGAGGCCTTGGGCAAGTGGACTCGCTGTGGCTGGGTTACAGTTCAGTTTTATACATTTTCAGAGAGGCAGGGGTTACAGGCAAAGTCACAAATCAATACATGAGAGGCATACATTGGTTTGGCCCAAAAAGGTGGGACATCTCGAAGCGGGGGGGCTTACAGGTTATAGGTGGGTTTAAAGATTCTTTGGCTGGCAATTGGCTGAGAGAGTTAGTCTTTATCTAGAAGACCAGAAAGGATATGCTTACTTTAAGATAAGGGTATGAGCACTCTGGGAGGTCCAGACAGGAGGACACTTTAAATTTACAATAGGCGCCTGCTAGGATGTTTTAAGATGCTTTAAATTTAAGAATAGGCATCTGCTAGGATGCTTGAGTTAAGACAGGGGCTTCTTATCTTTTAGGTGATGTTAATGCCATACCAGAATCAGGTCAGGAAGTAAACCACTGCTTCGTTTGGTTAACAAAAGCCGCTTAGTGGGAATTTACTGTTTGTCAGCCTAACCCTGCTGGCCTCCTTACCATTTGCCAGCCTAACCCAGCTGGCCTCCTTAGGACAGAGTTTTTAGCAAAAAATTAGAGTTCAGTCCTCAATATCTACAACATCCCTTCAACTTAGCCATACTGCACTGGTTAGGAGGCACAGGTTCTGCCGCCCTTAAGGGGAGGAGACTGCACAGAGGTGGGACTCATGGGGGCCACGCATGAGTGGGGGTGTGCCGCCCTGTGCCCCACAGTGGGGGGCCAGTGGACACCTGGCCGGAGTGACACATCAGAGCGAGCAGGAGTCACCTCCAGCCTTCGAGAGACTCGACTTCCTCCTTAAACCTGCAGATTCGTTTGCCCTAGGTCTTGTTTATTAATAGTTTTTCTACCCTTTCCTTCGTTATTTTGTCATTTTTGAGTTTCCCAGGCCCACACTCTTTTCCGTCAGTGTTAAGAAATGGAACTTCAGTTCTCAGCTTTGAAACCATCAGACTCTTTTTGATGTTGGTGAAAGACACCTCAGCAAGGTTAAGAGGAGAAAATGTTCCCTTTTCCCTACAATTACAGAAAAAACAAATTTCCCCCCTGCTTCCTAAAATTGTCCTTACAAATGTCATTTCTAACCAAGGAGTCTTATTAGACACCTGGACTCCAGAGATGGCTGCCGTGTTTGGTGAAAGTAGCTTCTAATCTCTGAAAGGCCTGGAGTTCAGGTTGGTTGTCTTACAATTTTTTTTATTTGTCTTACAATATTTTAAACTGAATTGAATTGAAATTGGATTTCACTTTTCTGAAATGTATCGATATTTGTGAGCTTCATTTATTAAGCCAAAGTGTTTCGTTTCTACTTCCCTTTCCTCCCAAGAGCATGAGGGTAAAGACCATGGCAGAATCTCCACTTCTGTTGAATCTCTCATTTACACAAAGTGATTGAGACGTGGACGTGCCTCCTTGCCTCAGTGCTGCTGGTACTAGGGGACGTCAGGGTCCCCACTGTTTCGGGTGCACAGTCTGCTCGGTTACTTTGTGTGAGTGTGTTGTGCGTTCCTTGTCGGACAAACCTTCAAACATATCCCTTGCATTTTGAAACAAACTTTGGATATGTTGCCTTTCATTTTATTTTTGACACAAATGAAAGCATACTATGCACACTGGTCTGCATCTTGCCTTCTTCATTTGGTAAAATACCTTACAGGTAACTCCGCGTCTGAACTCGCTGACTTGCCCCTCTCTTTTTAAAATGGCTGTATGTTATGGATCTATTAAGTGGCTGGTCCGTAACATATTTGACCTGACCCTTATTGATAGCTGTAGAGACAAAAGTGACACCACCATTTAGCCAATGAATCCTTGATCAAAGTCCTCCTTTCCCCCCGGCCTCAAACTCCCAACTCTATGTCACCCTCTGACTCCTGGCACTGGAACTGCCAAGGGAGGACTGGGCTGTCGTGGGGCACAAGGGAAGACAGGGACCCCCACCAGAGCTTCTGTGCCTGCCCTGGGACCTGAGGGTGGTCTAGCCTGAAAGCCTGGGCTCCCTGCTTCCTCCACAGTCCTGCGGATGCTCTGAGACTCTCGCCCGCCATCTGGCGGTGTTTGCGTGCAGACTGCGTGGATGTCTTGGGTGCGTGGCGGGCTCTGCTTGTCTGGTGGGATGCCCAGGATTGTCACCAGCATCATTGTTTGCTGAGGAAGCTCCAGTGCTGCATCAGGCACACTGCCCTGCTCCCCTTCCCACACCCGGCCTGAGCCCAGGATGGCAGCGCCGGACACAGCCAGGGCCCCAGAGGGAACCCAGCAGCTGCCTCAGAGGCATCCAGCTGGCTTCTTAACGTAGAGGTTGACATGGGCAAAAGGAAAAAGGGGCGGCCTGGTAAAGAGGTGTTCGGGCATCAGGCATGTAGTCATGGGGTGACTAGGTCAGTAGCACCACCGTTCATTCTGTTGGCCGGCCAGTATGTTGGGTGGTTACCCAGTTAGACATGCAGCCATTTAATTATGCAGCCGGTGAGCCAGTAGGTCTCGGCCAGAGGGCTAACTGGCCCCCGGCCAGCCCCGTGGTCAGTCCATCAGCCAGGCTCTGGCCCTTTTTGCACATTGGACGCTCAGCCAGCCAGCCCGCTCATCAGTCTACTTGCCGATCACCTCTTCACTCTGGGTCTGAGGGGTGGGCAGAGCAGGCCTAGTGGCGCAGCAGAAGTGGCTAATGCCCACAAAGGCCCTAAGCTGCTCACTGAAGACCTGCCGGCCAACAGGCTGGAGAACGGTTTTGTTGACTGGTGACTTGTTCTTTTCGGATCCTGACGGGCACTCATTGCCTGCTGGTTTTGACCCAGACATCCGCATGCCCATCTTTAACCAAGACAAGTGGCATTGCACCGTGGTGTCGAGGACTGACCCCTAACTCCCACGCGAGGAGGCCTCTCTGTGCTTCTCCCCGACCCTGCCACCCAGGCCCTTCTTCTAGGCGTCCCTTCTCTGCTTGTGCCACTGAGGACGAAGGCAGGAAGCTGCATCACTGTCATCAGGGGCGGCAGCACGAGGCGTTTGCTTCCCTTTCCCCAGCCCGGGGGCTGGCTCTGGGGCCAGGGCGTTGGACCCTTGTTGGGTGACCCCTCAAGGGTCACCCAGCGAAGCCTAGGTGTCAGGCTCCCACCGAACAAAGTTCACAGGAGCATTAGCCTCATCTCCTGACTGTCTTTTCTACACAGGCCACTTCTTCAGGGTGCCACAGGAGTTCTGGGGCAGAAGGGGGTGCCCACGGCCCAGGGCCAGATGAAGGGGCCGAGATCCTAGCTCGGGACCCAGGGTGGGCACCAGTGGTGGACAGGATGGCCTGGACTCAAGCCCCATCTGTGAACAGGCCGTGCCTGCTCTCTGAGCACCTGCTGTGTACTGGCCCTGTGCTAGGTGTTGAGGACGTGGCCACACAGCCACCTGGCCCCCACAGGGGCAGAAATTAAACACCAGGCAGACGTGCCCTCTGCCCTGATGGGGCCCAAAGCCTGCTGGGGGAGACAGACAATGACAAGCACATTAGGAAATGGACAAAAATCTCCATGAGGGGGGCTAGGAAGGGAAAAGTAGGTGCAATGACGGAGAATAGCAGGCGTGGGGGTCTGCTAGGTGTGGTGCTGCGGTGGTGCTGGCCCTTTGCCTCGCGGCCTGCTGGGGCCGGCCTGCCGCCAGGGGCAGTGTGGCAGGGCAGAAGGGCCCCACCCTTGCCCGGAGCCAAGAATAATAGGCAGGTCTGGCTCTGCCAACAAGTTCTATGAGGGACCTTGTTCAGGTCACAACTCTCTCTCTCCCTTTTATTGTGGTGAAATACACATAAATATAAAATAACACTTTTAACCATTTTTGAGTGTGCAGTTCAGTGGCGTTAAGTACATTTACCTTGTTATGCGTCTGTCACCACCATCCATTGCCTGAACCTTTTCAGCCTCTCAATCCGAAACGCAGTACCCCTGAGACAATCCCTTCTTCCTGTCCCCCGGCCCCCACTGCCACTGTCCTTCCTGTCTCTATGGCTGTGGTGACCCTAGGGCTCTCGTATGACTGCACCACGAAGTGTTTGTTTCTTTGGGGATGGCTCATTTCACTCAGCATAATGTCCTCAAGATTCATTCATTGGTAAGATGTCAGAATTTCCTTTTTTTCTAAGTCTGAATAGTATCACACGGCATGGGCAGGACACGTTTTGTCTGTGGTTTGTCTGTTGGTGGACGCTGGGGTTGCTTCCATCTTTTGGCTGCTGTGACTAAGGCTGCAGTGAGCGTGGGTGCAAGTCAGGGCTGCTCCAGGCCTGTCCGCAGGGGCTTCTGCTGGATGAGAGTGAAGCACGTCCTGTCGCATGTCTGCTAATCTCCTCATTTTCCTCCGAAAGGAAGAGATTCCACTGGCCCTTCCTCCACTGGGACCTGGATTCTGCTACTTATAACTCCCAGAAGGAAAAAAAGTCCCCTGCCTCTGGGCCTAGGCACATGATACAATTGGACAACAGGCCCTGAAGTCTAGCTACAGGTAAATGACCAGGTGTGAGTTTCTGACTCTCTGGGTTTGGAGAGACTCATTTTGGATGGTTCTGAATAATGGTGTGGAAAACTTGTTAGACTAAGAGGGAGACATGTTTCACCTGGGGTTTGCCAGGAATCTATCCATCTATTCATCTACCATCCACTCTTCCAGACCAAGCACCGTCCGTCCTTACCTATTTGTCCACCACCTCCACCCATCACCTGTCCAGGTGTCCATCCCCTGTCTCTCTGTTGGCTCACCCACCCATCTGCCCAGCCACCCATTCTTCTAACTTTTTCCTCTCTGGGACAGGCACCCCCCAGTGCTAGGAGACATATATAGATACTCATTCTGGGCAGAAACATACGAATATACCCGCAGAGAAAGACTTGCAAATAAATAGTCACAAAACAGCTAAATGGAAGTGGCACGTGTTCATTAATGTTGTGATTTTCAGAGGAGAGTCTCCGCCTGCCTGGGCCTGGTGACTGAGCCTGCACGGGTGGTGAAAGCACCAGGCCGAGGAGCGAGCAAGGGCACCCCGTGCAGGAGACACGGGACAGCAGAGGTGTGAAGATCACCTGTGTGGTGGTGGGGGGTCCGCGGCCTGGGCTTGGGGGCTGAGCCCTGTGAAGGCCACTGCACCTCACTCTCTGGGCAGGAGGGGGGCTGCTATGGCCAGAACTATGGGACGAGCCCTTTCCTGGCCTCGGGCTCAGTTGCTCCCCTGGCAGCCAGGCAGGGGTGCTGCTGGGGGAGGGGTGAGTCAGTCCCAGGGCCTGCTGCAGGGCAGCAACCCGGCAGGTCGCTTCCCTCCCGTGTGACTCTGCGGTGGCCTCTCCCACCACAGCACACAGACTATGGGGGGTAACCGGCAGGGCCCTGCCACCTCACTCTTCCCACTTGCAGCCCTCGGTGGTCCAGGCTGACTTGGTGGGGGCGAGCAGGGTGCCCACAGGAGAAGGGGACTTCCCGGGGCCTGTCCCTCATGGCCAGGGCACTGCAGCATAGGAGGGAGAGGAGCACTGGACATCTCAGTCCACCCCCCCCTTCAGGCCTGGCTGGCCGCCTGTGCAAGGAGGCGCCCTGCCCTTCCTTGCATCCCCCTGGGGAGCCCCTGCTCACTTATGGATTTCGGTTCTGCCCACCCTGTGTCTGTCGGCCACATGAGCCACCTCTCCATAGTAACGTGTTCTTAGCATTTGTTTAGCAGTCACAGGTGTGAGGTGCCAGGCACTGACCTAAGCACGTTTGCCTTTCATCAACAAACACAGTGATTAGGTATTATTATCTCCACTTACAGATGTGAAACATCCAAGTTCAGACAGGTTAATTTTCCCAGGCCACAGACTGGGTGGAATGCGAATGCAGATGAATAAGGCTCCCGTGTCTTGTGCCCTTGTTGAAACAGGTCACCAAGGCAGAACTATATCTGAAGAAAAGGGAGACTAAGTTTGCCTGAACTTTTAAGAGTATTGGAGTATTGGAAATATTGCAGATGGATGTCAGTGCCTTCCAGGACACTGTCCAACCTCAATGAAGACAAAAGTATCTTCTTTTTCATTTGGAAATGAGGGGACTCTTTTCCAATCCCAGCCCTCTTGCTGTGGGCATATGCTTCACCAGAGACAACGGTCCATAGATCTTGGTAGAAACCAGTTTAAAACAAGACCCACAATCACAGTGATAACAGGAGGCAGCATTTATTTGGTGCCACAGATCACCTGGCTCTTCTGAGCCTTTCCCATTTGCTACCTGTTTAATCCTCCAGCCACCCCACAAGGTAGGAACTATTCATACACCTTTAAACAGAGGCAGGATGGAGATGCGATTCAGCTTTATTATTAACAGATTTCGTTGCTTTAACCCCAGGGGCTAGAATGCAGACCATCGGATATCTTCCAATCCAAGCCCGCTTGCACAGATGGTGGAAGTGGGGCCCCAAGAGGAAGGTGACCTGCTCAGGGACACACACAAGTCGTGGTGGCAGAGTACTCAGACCAGTGCCCAAGGCTTTCTGGACTCACGTCCCCTAGTTTAGCAGGTCCGAGCAATGGCATAGCTCTTCCCTAGGCAACCTGACTCTCTGCCAGGCCGACTGTCTGTGACGCACAGAGGCTCACATCTCCACGGGTTTCTGTCTCCCCAGTCTGGGAGGCACTTAGGGGCAGTCAGGGTGCACTGCTGAAAGGAAAGCACTTTGGTGTTAGAGGGCAGTGAGATGTTGCCTTATTATCAGGACCCATGATGATGGCGACAGTTTGCTACTAACCAGTGTGGCCCCTACCAGGTTTTCCTCGGAGGAGGAAAATCAGTGAGTTCTGGAGTTAGTAGGAGAGAGGAAGAGCCCTTTGCCTCTTAGCTCCTCTTCCTCCTGCCCCCTGGCTTGAGGGGTGCTGCTGCCAGCCTGCTATGATGGTGGGGAGATGGTGGCTCAGTGGCTCAGGGTGTCTTGCCTACAGACATATTGGAGGTGAGGGGAGGGTCAGTTCAAGGGCAGGACTGTCCAGCAAGGCCACTGGTTCCTCAGGATCGTGGGGAGAAGAGTTTAACCCTATCCCTGCTCAGTGGGGCAAGGTTGGCCTGAGGCTTGGTGGATGCTCAAGTGATGGGCCTGGGACTTGGGGTCTGGCCTGAGAGAGGGCAGCCAGGAGGCCTGGACAGATGGGTGGCCAGCAGTATGGATCTGCTTGCTCGGGGCTAGAGAGTGGCTGTGCCCTCTGTGGACAGGAGGGTGAGAACTGAGTGGCATCTGTCCCAAAGGCAGAGTCAGTATTGGGGTCATGGTCATTCTCACCCATGGCTCATGGGCATTCAACCCGCAACCCTAAAGGTGCCACCACCCCAGTGGCTCCCTACCAGTGCCCAGAGCAGTCACTGTGCCTGGGAGTGACAATGTGTCATGACTAGACAATGCACGTCTGGGCTGGCCGGCCCACCCTGCCCCACTCGGTACCTCCTGAACCAAGGCTGGGAGAAAGAAAGCATTTTCTTGCAGTTCCTTGTCAGGGCTGGGCCTCCTCTGCTATCTCTACACTAGCTGGCTCCCATCGTTGACCCAGTCTGGCCTTGTGGATGCACCACTGGTGCCCTTGGGGCACGAGTAGCCTGGGCGGCTGAATCTGGAGTGGTCCTTGATGTCTTCACCCATGGCGAGTAGGTGCTGGCTGGGCGGTGGTCCCCCATATTCCAGATTATAGGAAGCATAAAGCCTGACCCTTTTCTTTGCTTTCACTGTCTGAACACTCATGGAGTACCGACTATGTGCAAGACAGTGGGCTCTGGAGAAGCAGAGGGTGGGCACCACCCTTGGGGGAGCACTTTCCATGCCCTGGACTCCTTACACACAGCCCTTCCTGCACGCTCAGCCCAGCCCTTGCCAGAAGAGGAGCTGAGGTGCAGTGAGTGGGGTGAGTAGCTCAGTTGAATGTGCAAATATGGCAGTGGCACAGCCAGCATGAGAACGCAGCTCCCTTGGGCCATCATGGCTTAATCCTCAAAATATGACGTGGAAGACAGAAAGGGGAATTTTCTGGTTGAAGCATGTATATGTGTGTGTTCATGCATGCATGAGTGTATAAATGTGTGTGTGCATGCATGAGTGTATGTGTGTGTGCACGCATGAGTGTAACATGTGTGTGCATGCATGAGTGTACATGTGTGCATGCACGAGTGCACAAGTGTGTGCATGCATGAGTGTATGTGTGTGCACACATGAGTGTAACATGTGTGTGCATGCATGAGTGTACATGTGTGCATGCACAAGTGCACAAGCGTGTGTGCATGCATGAGTGTATGTGTGTGCACACATGAGTGTAACATGTGTGTGCATGCATGAGTGTACAAGTGTGTGTGCATGCGTGAGTGTAAATGTGTGTGCATGCATGAGTGTACATATGTGTGTGCATGCATGACTGTATAAGTATGTGTGCATGTGTGAGTGTACAAATGTGTGTGTGCATGCATGAGTGTACAAATGTGTGCATGCATGCATGAGTGTAACATGTGTGTGCATGCATGAGTATACAAATGTGTGTGCATTCGTGCATGAGTGTACATGTGTGTGCATGCACACATCACACATGTCTGTGTATGTGTTTGTATGTGGAGCTTCCTCATAACTCTTGTACTCAGTGTAAGAAAGGTGTTCTTAGGGGATGAATCACACACCAAGACCAGGAGTTGCCCAGAGAGGCTGTGGCTGGGCAGGGCCCTTCCCTCTAAGGCCCCTGAGATCCTGACTGTGCATACAGCAGGCCAGGCCTCAGTGCAGGGCCCCTCCCTCTGTGCATGTAGCAGGTCAGTCCTCGGCAGAGGGCCTGTCACTGTAGAATTTGCTGACTCCAACCTCTTTCTGGTCTGGGTTGTTCCCGCCAGGGCTGCCTGGCTGGGGTGGAAGCTCAGTGAGGTGGCCTTGCCCCAGCTCCACAGCAGGTCTGCTTCATGTGGGCCCAAAGCCACAGAGTAGGGACAGCCTGCAGCCCTGACACCCCCGGCTATTTCTCAGCCTTGATGCCAGGGTCAAGCCAGTGATGTGCTGGTGACCGCTAGTGCCCAGCCCCCACCATGACCAAAGCATTGTGCCACTCAGGAAAAGCCTGGAAGCCAGAGCACAGGCTTGCTGGGCGGAACCTCTGCTCATGTCCTCATGTCCAGTTGGCACGAGAGCTGGTGGAGACAGGTGGAGTCTGAGGAATTACTGGGTCAGGGGTGTGGAGGTGAGAAGGGAGGGGGGAGAGGGAAAATTCTGGCGGAGTGAGCCATGGAGGAGAGTGCAGGCACAGACACTGGGGGTCATTGACCTTGGGGGGCAAGGAAAGCCATGGACAGGAACGCAGGGCAGATGTGGCGGCCAGAGGCACACAGGGCCTGTGTGGACAGGCACTGCGGGGACAGGCACTGCAGGCAGTGTGGCCTCATGAAGGGGTGGCAAGGTCAGGGAGGGGGTTTTCTGGGGCCCCCACACCCGGATTGGCCTCCTGGGGTCCGTAGCTCCTGGCATCCTATTGTTTTGCCGGCTTTAAAAAGAAACCTTTCTATCCCCTGAATTTTCCATGTTTCTGATCACAAAAACGATGCATGTTTAAAGTGGAACATTTGGGAACTTTTTTGAAAGCAGAAAAAAGAAAATAAAAGTTGCCTATCATCCCACTCTCTGAATATAAAACTATTGTGAATGCTTTGGTCATTTTTCTATGAGAATTTCACCATGTATTTGGTACGAAATTAGATCCTGCTGTACGCCCTTGCTGGGGTGCATGGGAGGACCGGGCTGGCCCCAGAGGAGCCCTTTCTGGGTGAGCAGGGCAGAGTGGGCACCCCAGGCTTTCTCGGGGGGAGTTGGTGCAGAGGTAGCTTGGGCCACCTCTGGATTGGCCTGGGGTCCTCGTTTGTCCTCCCTCCCTGACGCTGACTCAAGGGCCTAGAGTTGAGTGTGGAGGGGAGGCACCCCTCGCTGTGATCTGCCCGACTGTGCCATGGGCCCTCCCTGAGAGATGCCAGCCCAACTCCGTGATATTTGAGGCACTTCTCCCTCAAAAGCATTTGCTGTTAAAGAGGCCAGCAAGAGCTTGGTGGTGTGAAGCAGCAGCGGGGCAAAGAATTGAGGCAGACCTGCACTGCCTTCGCCAGCCGTGCAACCTGGGGCAAGCACTTACCTCACTCAGCCTCTGCTTTTTCATCTGTAAAATGGGCTTCTTGGCTCTCTCTCAGAGGTGATGATGAGGTCAGAGGTGATGAACATGAGCTCAATGAGCAGGGTCTCTTCCCCATCTTTGGGGAGTTTGGGGTCTTGGACACTTACTTCATTAGCTCTCAAGCCCCTAATTTTGCCCCTGGTTGAGGAATGGAAGGTTCTGTGCTATGAAAGTGTGTCCCTGGCATCCAAACTACTGTCCAGACTGAGCAGTGTTTGCCGAAGGGCAGAAGAGAGATTTCTGCTGGCCCTTTGGGTACATGGCTGTGAACGTGGTCAGCTGGGGTGCAGGTTGGGGCTACTGGTGAGGAAGGGAGAGAGAGTGCTAGAGTTTGGGTGCTTGTTCCCCCAAACCTCATGTTGAAATCTGATGCCCAAGGGTGGACGTGGGCCCTAATGGGCGGTGTTTGGGTCTCGAGGAGGGGAGGCAGATCCCTCAGGTACAGCTTGGTGTTGTTCTTATGGTGATGAGTGAGTTCTCACTCTTAGTTTCCTAGAGAGCTGGTTGGTGAAAAGAGCCTGGCTCCTCTCTCTCTCTCCCTCTCCCTCTCCCCCCTCTCCCTCGCCTTCTCCCCCCTCTCCCTCTCCCTCTCCGTCTCCCTCTCCGTCTCCCTCTCTCTCTCCCCCACTCTCCATCTCCCTCTCCCTCTCCCTCTCCCCCTCTCCCTCCCCTCCCCCCTCTCACTCTCCTTCTCCCCCCTCCCTCTCCCTCTCCCCCCTCTCCCTCTCCCTCTCCCCCCTCTCCCTCTCCCTCTCCCCCCTCCCTCTCCTTCTCCCCCCTCTCCCTCTCTTTTTTCCCCCTCTCCCTCTCCCTTTCCCTCTCCGTCTCCCTCTCCCCCCTCTCCCCCTCCCCTCTCCCCCCTCTCCCTCTCCCCCCTCTCCCTCTCCCTTTCCCTCTCCCCCTCCCCCCTCTCCCCTCTCCCTCTCCCCCCTCTCCCTCTCCCCCCTCTCCCTCTCCCCCCTCTCCCTCTCCCCCCTCTCCCTCTCCCCCCTCTCCCCCTCCCCCCTCTCCCCCTCCCCCCTCTCCCCCTCCCCCCTCTCCCTCTCCCCCCTCTCCCTCTCCCCCCTCTCCCTCTCCCCCCTCTCCCCCCTCTCCCTCTCCCCCCTCTCCCTCTCCCTCCCTCTCCCTCTCCCCCCTCTCCCTCTCCCCCCTCTCCCTCTCCCCCCTCTCCCTCTCCCTCTCCCTCTCCGTCTCCTCTTTCTCCCCGTTTCTTTCCTCTCTCACCATGTGGTCTCTGCAACACTCCACTTTGCTTTCTGCCAAGTCTTGAGCCTTCCAGCCAGCAGAACCATGAGTGAAACAAACCTCATTTCTTTGTAAGCCACCCAGCCTCAGGTGTTCCTTTGCAGCAAGGCTGCGTGGACAAGACAGAGAGCACAGTCTAAAGGAGGGCTCTTCACCCGCCACTCCTTCCCTGCAAAAACCACAGCTTGAGACCTAGGAGGTGCCAGGTACTGCTCCGGCGCTTTCTGTCTATTGACTTGTCATCTTGAGAACACCGGCAGGAAGCCATCCTCGTTTGTGAGATGTGGGCGAGAGGACAGAAATATTGAGGAGCTTTCTGCAGTCACACGGCTAAGCACTACAATGCTTCAGGCTTGGAGGGTATTTAAAATGTTAAAATGTTTTCAGTCGAGTCAATTAAAAATTAGCATTTGCAGGTGGCAAAGTGGCTGTTCTTACAGTATCTCATTTAATTGTCACAATAATCCTGGAAAGCAAATCTCATTATTGGCATTTTATAGGTAAGAAATTAGAGGCTCACAGAGGTTAAACCGGAGCCTATGCTGACAGAATAAGCCAGTGACAGAGCTGGGTTCAACCAAGGTCTGCAAACTGCCCGGCAGTGGTTTTCGCCACCCACGACAGGGACACATGCTGGTGATCCAAACTCCAGTGCCTTTGGGAGGGCCCATTGGGGTCCAGCCCCCGACGTGTCTCCCCCACACCTGATGCTTTACAGTCCTGGCAGAGGGCAGGGCAGTTCACCCAGCACCAGTTGCCAAGCCGCCTTGTGTGGGGAGCAGATGCAAAGACAGAGGGCCACCGGCCTAAGCGGAGGAGACTTCCTGAGGCAGCGCTCTGGACTTTCTTTGGGGGCAGAGAAACTTTTGAGAGTCTGGTAGAGTTGTAAATCCTTTTTCCAGAAAATGCATGGCACAAATACCCACTTTTGCATCCAATTCAGGGTATGCAAAGGCCCCAGATTAAAGAACTCCAGACCTAAAGAATGAGGCAGCCTGGAATGCTTTTATGGGAAGAGTAGTGTGTAGGTGAGAGAGGGGCATGGCCAAGGGAGACGTGGGGTGGGCAGCCCAGCACAGGGGGTGGCCTCAGCTGGAACCTGGAGGTGACAACCACGGGGACAGGGAGTAACCCAAACTGGCCAGGCGGGCAGGGCCATGCGGCCCACTGAGCACAGCTGCAAGCACACAGTTCTGTAGAAATGGGGCCAGCTGGGAGCCTGGGGCAAGTCAGCGGCCCTTTGGCTGAGGCCCGAGGTCCCTGAGGTCCCCGAGGTATTTGCTGTGGACAACATAGTCTTCGCTTCCAGTACGATGTTTGCTGGAAACAGCTTGCCCAGCAGAGCTGATGCTGCTTGTCCGCCCAAGGGTTGCTCATGCCTTCTCTGCTCAGATCTGCTTTTCGTGAAGAATTAAATGGACGTGTTCCCAGCCTTTGGCTTCCCAGTCTGCTTCTGCAGGCAGGCTGGCATGGTGTGCCTGGATGGGTTGTTCAAACTTTTGACTACAATCAACAGTTAGAAATACACAAATGACTGTGTGGCTTGGTGTGTATGCACGCACACACACTCTCAGATATTTTTTCCTCCATTTCATTTCATTAAAAATGTACTGGTCTCAGCCCTGATAGATTTCACACCCAGTGGCGGGTTGTATGCTGCAGCGAGTGGGATGCCGGCAGCAGGTTTGACACAGAAGCCTGGGCAGTGCCCCCACCAGCCCCAGGGCTGGGGCACGGCTGGCCCCCCAGGGCATCTGTGGCCCTGAGCAAACCGCACAGAGTCACCTGGGCACGAGGAACCACCACCACTCTGCTCGAAGGTGGAGCTTAAACAGCCAGCTCCTCAGGGAAAGAGCCATGCCCAGCTCTTCACTGAGTTTATTTTTCAGCACTAGTTCCTTTGTGGCGTTGAAAAAGGATTTGAGGCAGCTTCTCATACTTCTGATAATGACAACTATTTTTCTGCCGGTGGACATACGAATCCCACAGAGACAGGGCAGTGATGTCTAGGAGGATGCTTTGTTGGCTGTCAAGGCTGTCCCTGGATTACTGCAACTGTTGTTCCCTGGTCACCTGGGGTGGAGCAGGGAAGCCCTGCCTGGGAGGCACAGGGACACAGCTGTGATTAAGCCACTGGGCAGGAATGGAGGATCAGCACCCCTGAATTTTATGTTCAGGTGATAAAAATCTTATTACTTAATCCTGTGAGTTGATGAACCCATGCATTCAATAAACACTTTTTGGCATGATGTTGAACTCATGCCTTGCAAACAGTGGCAGCAGCTTAAGCTACAAGAACCATCTTGTCATCTTCAACGGCGGCCAGTGTTTGTGAACACCAGCGTCAGAGGGCATTTTATCTGTACCCGAGAATGCGGGCTCTCCCCCTATCTCTTCCTGGCCTTTCCTGTCTCTAACTCTCAACTGCCCCGCACCTGGGGGCAGTGTAACAGCCCAGGCAACAGGGCAAGAGCTGCAACCCGATGGAGGTCCGTTGGGGGCAGAGACGTGGTCTCCTGCCCAGGAACTCCCTGGAGCCGCTCTGGGGCCTGTGCATTTTGAGCAGCTCTGTGGTCATCACGGAATAAAAACCTGCCCTGTGCAGCTTGCTTCTGAGGACTAAATAAAAGTCCCAAACTCCTCCAACGGGCCGTCTTTTGGCTAGAAAAACCGAATTTCAAAGCTGGCCGTGGCAGGAGAGGAGGGTGGTCATGTCTCATTCACTCTCGCCCCCCTCCTCTTACTGATCATTTCTAGACTTTATCAAAGGCCGGCTTGAGAGAAACAAAGGGCTGGAAAATCCCTCGGGTACTTCATCTGACCACCTGTGCCTTCCTCCTGGCTCAGACCTGCCAACTACTATGCGCCCCAGGGAGCAGCTTCTTGATGGGTGGCTGCGGCTGCTGGTTTCAGCTGATCTCCTGAGGACACACAGTTGGTGGACTTGTGTCCTGCATTTCATCTTGTCACGTACAGGGCCTAACTGTCATGCATTATCTCCGCCACAAAGGCAACGTGGGTTGTGTGTTTCCATGTTCCATGTATGTGAACCTAATGCGCATGCATGCATATTTCTTCATGAATATTCATGAACGTCTCTTATATCCTATTGAATGTGCATACACTGCCTCCCATCTTCCATATGTACCTACTTCTTTCTCTCACTTGAAGCGTGGCTTTACGGTTTTGGCTGGAGCCTGGCTTCCTGGATGTGACTCCCTTAGAAATAATACTCTCCTTTACATTCACTCACTGTGTGACTCTTTCCAGTCAGCACCGTGTTCAAGCTATCCCTGGCGACCACGCACGGGCCTGGAGCGCTGTGTGCAGCAAATGCTACTAGGGGCGTTAACAGAACAAGGAGATGCCGAGAGGGAGACAGACAGAGAAAGACAGTGAACCAGGGACAAGGGAGAAGGACACGGTGAAGAAGAGAGAAGGTGTAGGACGACCTGTCTGCCCCAGTTTCCCTGGCTGCAGTCCTCTAGACCCTTGTCCCAGACGTGACCCCGGGCCCAGGAGAACCAGGGCTGTTGGTCACCTACACAGAGCGATGAGCAGGGAGAAAGAGAATGAGGAACAGAGCAGAGACAGGCACCGAGACACAGAGTACCATTTGCTGGGGCTGCTGTAGCCAAGTGCCGCGCACTGTCGGCTTGAACAGCAGAATGTGCCCAGTCTCCGTTCTGGAAAGTCTGCATCGAGGTCTTGGCTGGGTTGGGTCCTTCTGAGGGACGAGCAGGCGGACCTGGTCCAGGCCTCGCTCCTTGGCTTGCAGGTGGCCTCCCCTCCTGCCTTCACGTCATCTTCCCTCTATGCCTGTCTGTCTCTGGGTCTAGGTTTCCTCTTTTTATGAGGACACCAGTCATACTGGATTAGCGCCCACCCTAATGACCTCACTTTGACTTGATTACCTCTGTAAAGACTCCATCTCCAAGTAAGGTCACATTCGGAGGTCTCCATGCAGGGATTTGCCAGGGCACATGCATCATCCCCTAACGTCAGGGAGGTCAGAGAGATGCCCAGAAGCCAAGAACACAGACGGAGGGAGGGTGTGTGGAGTCCTAGACAGGAAGGAGAGTAGCACGTGTCATTGAGGGCACTAAGGACAAGGAGTGACCACACACCGAATCTGTCTCTTCTCGTGACTTTCCACTGGCCTCCACCCACAACTTATTCCTCTCCCAGGTGCCCCAGCCCCACTCTCCCACCCAGCTCAGCCGTGCCCTGAGGCTCCTTATGGTCCCTCTGAGCCCCCCACCCCCAGTGCTGAGGGCATTGAGGTGACTCAGGCGCAGTCTCCCAACGCAGCCGCACACACGATTGACCACGAGCAGCGGGGATGTGTGTGGTATGCACAGGGACTGGGGAGACCCAGAAAGGGCATCTCGCCCAGCCTGGGGTTGGCCTTGCTGGCAGTCGGTTTATGAGGTTAATCATTTAGATGATGGAAGAGAGAAATGGCAGGCATAGGAAGAGCTTTCATTTCAAAGCAAATGATACCTGGACAGCAACAACCAATACTTTCCATAAAGAGACTGTGGGCCCAGGTGAGATGTCCAGGGTGCATGTCCAGGTGTGGTGTCCAGGTGAGTCAGGTGTGACGATCATGGCCCCAGGTTGCGCCTGCAGCACCCTCCCACCAGCTGTGATGTACAGGGTAATTGAGCTGCAGAGAGGGAAACCCTGGGTAAACACACTTTATGGCTTGTCTGTGGTGGCCTAGCTACAGATGTGGCACTCGGGTGAGGGGAGGCTGCTGGTGTTTGAAGCCTTGGGTGGCCTCCAGAGGAGCCCACCTCAAAAACATGGCAGTGCCAGGGGCCGCCTGACCACATGTTAAGGAGGCCTTGGTCATGCTGACGAAAGGAAGACTTTTAGGAGGAGATGGAGGCTTCTGGAATGAAGAGTTAGCCAGGCAAGGAAGGGGACTGGGAAGGTTCCAAAGAGAGGGCCAGAATGGGCAATGGCTCGGAGGCAAATGAGCACGCAAAGTGCTGGTGGTGGGTGTGTAGAGGAAGTCCCATCGGCACTGTCTGGCACCTGGGGAGGGAGAAGTGATGGGGCTGGGACCACAGTGGGAGACGGACCACCACGGGGTGCTGCCCTGGGCATGTGCACATATGGAGCTTGGCTTAGCTGTCCTGGCAGAGAAGCCAGGGCCTTCTGCAGGGCCGGGACGCCTGGCAGGCCTCTGCTGGCTTTGCCTGAGTCCCGGCCCTTGCCGTAGGCTGCAGAGCCCATGCTGGGAGCTGTGGCTTTGTCAGAAAGACCCCTTGGGCAGGGCTTGTGGGGACTGTTAAGGAAAACTAGAATGCGACAGTGGATAAAGCAGTAAAACCAGATTTTATTCGGGACTATTGCAATGAGGGAAAAGAGGCTTCAGTACAGAACCAGGCTCAATTCTGAGTTCAGCGTGGACCAGTGGAACTTAGCACCAAGGAGCAGGTAGGCCGGTCCGTGGATGGAAGATTACCAAGAGGCAGCATTAGGGGTGGGGGCGATTCTTGCTGAAGGCAGGCCAGGGTGCTCAGGTGTCACCTGGGGGAGGGGAGGGCCAGGAGGTGATTAAGTGTTGAAGGTGGGTGGTTCTTGCTTAACTTATGTAGTAAGATTCTTGCTACATCTGAGCCATGCAGGCCTGGCAAGGACAGAGGCCAAGGTCAAGGCCCAGGGGGCTTGGAGGAGCCTGACTAGACTTTGGTCGGGGCGTCTTCACCAGCTCCCAGCTGGGCAATGCTCCGGCCTGAAAGCACACGAAAGCTGGGAGCTGGCTACCCTCTCTGCAGGAGGGGCAGGGAGGGACACTCTCAGACCAGCTGGGAGCAGGCTTCCGAGAGCACGTGTTCCCAAAGTGCCGGGCAGGGGCCCCTGGGGAGAGTCGGGAAAGAAACTGCGAGAAAGACCGCAGACCAGGTTAGCGCTGTCACCCCTGCCCCAACACCACCCTTCCCTCTCTTTTGTGGCACTCGAGACATTTCTCAGGATTATTCGAGGGCTGATCTGGCTCCGTGTGTGTCTGGGTGTTACATGCAAGTGGTCTGTCTGCTGCCTGGCATCCGGAAGGTGCTCAATAAACACAGGGCAATAAACAATTGAATAACTGATGGATTAGTGAGTCAGTGCTGGGGGAAACCACGTGCACATGCCCCAGCGCCTGGCCAGGTGCAGGGACATCTGAATCGCCACTGTGGAGCCTGGCAAGCGGCCATGACAAAGCCCAGGGCCCCCGAGGGTTGCGCCGGCTGCCCACATGGAGGGCCGCTCTGGGGGCCGAGCGTGGAAGAGGGGCCTCTCTGGGACAGGCTCAGCCAGACAGGCTCGGCCCTGGCACCGCAGGGAAGTTGGAGGACCAGCTTCTTCGTGAGATCTTTCTGGCCTGGACAGCAGCCAGCCCAATAGAAGCACAAACTTGTTCTCTATAAAAATGTCATTTGAAATGAGCTATTAATAGAATAATCTTAATAACAGCTTGATCAGCCAACATTGATATAGCATTTTATGAGTTCCAAAGTGCTTTTATTTTCATATTCGTGATATCATTTAATTCCTATAACATCCTTGGAAGATGTCATTCTTATACACATTTTATACACTGGGAAACTAAATTTGGAGACTTGAAAGTCCAAGGACCCTGTGCTCCTAAGGGGACAGAGCCAGGGCTCTGACCTGTGCCCTTCCCAGTCCCTGCCTTGCCTTTCTTTGTCGGGGCAGAGGTTGGGCTGCCAGTGACCTTTGCTCTCTAAAAACAAAGAGAATAACTGAAGAATGCATACAACACAGCAGGTTATATTTGATGGCCTCTCAGGAACAAGCCATTTTCAATGTTTTCAAACACAGCAGGACTTCTCTACACTTCTGCGGAGTGGGCCGAACATCAGCAGTGCGTTTGGGGCTGGAGCAGATTGACTTGGGGTGGGGAGACCCCTTCTCAGAGAAGTAAGGAAGAGATGGTACAATCCCTGCTCTTCCTCCACGTCTGGATATAGCATTCGAGGCTATATTGCTAGCATTTCATACATATGCTTTAATTTTGTTCTTTTCCTTCACACGTGAACACAGCCTAGTGACCTAAGACCAACAGGTTCACAGTAGACTCTAAGGACCTCTTTGGGCACCCCTGAAGACCTATGCTATCATTTCAGTTTTATTGTTCTTACACTTCACTATTCTGTTCTTCATTGTTTTCCACTATTTTAATAAAACCAGGGGAAAAGAAAACAACCATCGAAAAAATGAACAAATGCAGCTGTACCCTGGAGGTCTTCCTGTCTGCATTTGCTGGGCCGTGCAGAGCCTGGCACTTCTCCCTGAAGCTGCGGGCAGAAGTCTGAGTCAGGCATATGCCAGACTGTATATGAGACATACCACGGGGCAGGTTGTTGGAAAGTGAAACACATGGAAGTCGATGACAGTTTGTGTTTCCAAAACATTCATTTATAAAATCAACAACTGACCTATTTGTGAATTACTCATTGAGCAAACATTTATTGCATGCCTTCCGTATGCCAGGCACTGGGCCACTTCTGGCTGCTTGGGAATGACTAAGAAGAGACTCCACCCGCGAGGAGCTCACAGCCAGCCAGAGAAATCATGTGGGGTGGAAAGTTTTGAGACGCAATTAAAGTATAACACTATCTACTAATTGGAGCAGTCCCCTTAAGGGTTCTCCTAAGGCATGACTTCCGAATGAGGTGCTGTATTTCAACGCATTACCGTATACACATTCCGAAATTCAGACTGGACTTCCCCCAGTGCATCTGTATTTGTGTGCTTTTCTTGAAGAGAAAGCACTGCTTAACATCAGACATTGGAAGACTCAGAGGCCAGAACGGTTGCGCAGTTAGGCAAGGTCCCGGCAGCTGGGGAGGAGAGAGGCAGTGGGTGGGTGGGGAAAGAGATAGGAGCCAGGGCTGGAGGCGCCTCACCTTCCCTTCCTGCTAGGACACTCACGGCAGGACGCAATTTTGTCTCATAGGTCTATTTAGAAATTGCTCAAGCTGTCTGTGTCCGACAGCTGCAGAATAGGATGTATTCCTTTTGTTTGCCTGTTTGAAAATCATAAAGTCTCATTCAACAGACCTGTGTTAGCTGGTCTTCAGTCGTAATGTTCCTTGTTTCCCTGTGTCCACCCGAGGAAATCCTGCTCAGCACACACGTGCCTGCCCTGGGCCGGCCTCACCTCCGAAGGCTGCGTGCTGTCTCCCACGCTGCCTCCTCCCTGCCTCTCCTGGGCGTTTAGCACGTCCTGGAGTTAACTGTCCATTTAAGTCTGCTTGGAGATGACGAGACGCTGAGGGCCCCTTCTGCTCCCCCTGCATCCTCAGGACCTGGACAGAGGCACCCAGTAGCATTGTTGAGGGAAGGAGGGAGAGAAGGAAGGAGGGAGAGAAGGAAGGAGGGAGAGAAGGAAGGAGGGAGAGAAGGAAGGAGGGAGAGAAGGAAGGAGGGAGAGAAGGAAGGAGGGAGAGAAGGAAGGAGGGAGAGATGGAAGGAGGGGAGCTCACCAGGGCCCGTGGCTGCAGCCAAGGCGGGAGGGGAGATCAACACAGCTGTGACCCTGGAGAGGCGGGGTGGTCCCACCTGCAGGGTGTGGGACGCACAAAGTCACACACTAGAGGTGCTCTCTGCCCAGGGGCGTCCTGAGTGCCTTGCCTCTCCTGGGGGATCATGAACACTCCAGTGTCCTCTTGAAGCCTGAGTCCTTCCTCCCCAGCTATCTGGGTATCACCCTGGCCCCTGCAGAAGTCCATTCCCAGAGGGGACCACACATAAGGACACAGGGCCCCCAGGCGTGGATGACCTGGCAAACGCCAGCAGGAGCCACTGTCACATGTGCCACCACGAACCTTTGGGCTCCAGAGTGCGAGTGAGGGCATCAGGCACTGGGCTGAGGGACTGCACGCCCTGCACATCCCACCTGGAGGAACACAGGGGCCTGGAGACAACTGGCCATCCTCCTCCCAGACCTGTCCCCCTCTCAGGAGCATTGCCATGACCTCCCCAGGGACCCGCACAGAAACTCGGAGTTATTCCGCACCCCTCTGTCCCTACACTTGTACCCCATACCCACTGGGTCTGCTGATTCCATGCCTCTGCCTCCCTCCAACCTGCCACTGTCTCTACAGGAGCTGCTTCCACTGGCTGGATGCTCACTCGCCATTTCCTGTCCCTCCCTTTGGTCTTGTCCCATGCTAGCTACCCCATGCTCGAGGATTGTTCTAGAATGCAAACCCCATCTGCTATGTACAATTCCTTCTACTTCCCTGACGAGGTTCAGACCTGCCGGATCTGGCCCTACCTACCCTCCTGCTCCCCTTCCAGCGCTCCTCTCTGACATGCCTGGGGGTTGGGGACCTTGTGCCAGCCATTCCTCTAGCTGTTGCATGTCATCCCTGTCTCACTTTCCCAGCCTTGTTTCTTCCCACTGCTGCCAGCTCCCCCTCCTGCTGGCTGGTTCCTGATCGTCATGGGCCAGCGGGGCCTGGCGCCCAGTTCACCTTTGTGTCTGGCTTCCCCAGGTGACGAGGAGCCCCCTGAGCACAGGGCATGGCGGGGCGTCTCTCTGTTCCCAGAGCCCAGGGCAGAGGGAGGGAAGTCTGAGTTGTGATAAGATGACTGGGGGTACATGCCTTTTCCCTCCGGCATGAGGGACCCACCTCTTGAGAGCAGGGCCCTTCCTTGTCACGCAGCCCGGTCCCCAGGACCCAGTGGAGTGCCCAGAACAAGGCCCCAGGGACCTGGCTGAAGGAAGAGGCGTTGAGGGAGTGCTGGCAGAAGGGCTTCCATTTGAGACCGGGAGAGCGCTTTGTCCGTGACCTGCTTCCTGCTGCCAGTGGGGCGGGCTCAGGGCGGCAGCCCTGTGAAGACAGGTGACAGATGAGGGGCACCTACAAGAGAGTGGCTACTGTGAGCCCCAGGAGACTTTCTGCCAGGAGAGCACCCCCAGGGTGGGGCTCTGGCCTGCCACCTGCCTGGGGTGTCAGTGTGTCAGAGTGAGGGACATAAGCTGGTTGCTGGATCGTCCCCTGCAGGGGGGCAAAGCCCAAGGCCCCACCCCACTGCCTCGCAGGTACCAGTGGCCAAGCGCTAACCTGACATGGCCGTCGTTTGGCTTTCGCAGGCCATCCCCTTGCTGTTGGGGCTGGGCCAGGTCATCTGGCCCCCTGAGTCTAGTTCCTTATCATAAAAAGGGCCGGCAGTAGCTCTTACCCCTGCTTGACCTCCCACAGGCTCCTGGGCCCCCGGGTCTGCAGCTTTCGGGGGGGCCCTCCTCAAGCAGTGAGCAGCCCCTGCCACGCTGCCTGGCCAGCAAGGGAGCAGGCGGAGGCCACGCGGAAGGTGGATGACACCCAGGTGCCTCTTGCACAGGCAATCTTGGATTTGCTGGGGAGAGGGCAGGGAGAATTCGATTTTCTATTCAGCATTTAATAGAAATTGTTTTAATTTGTATTTCTGTGTTTATTGGTGAGATTCATTCATCAGTCATTTATTCACCAAATAAATTATTGAGCCCCCCCAAAGAAAACAAACAAAAAACTTCTGCACATCTCTTCATTTATATTGAAAATAACAGAGCTCAATGAGATGTGACTTATTGACTGTATTGGAATTGTCTTATATTTCTCAGATTTTTCACATTCCATAACCGGACGGCGTCAGTCACTCACACCCACTCCCCACCGACGGACCCGCATAGGTGAGGTTGTGAAGTCTGGCTCAAAATATATTTTAAAACTCCTCTTTTTCTCTGGCTCACACATCAGTAATGCAGATCCCATTTTCTGAAGTTCTTCCTTCTATGTGTACGTGCAATTTTCCAATTTTGGGGAAACATAACAGAGGGTTTAAATTTGAGATAATAAAGTAAATAATTTCTTCCCTCCAAACAGCAGGCATCGCTGCAGCTGCCAATGTCACGACTGTCAGTTGCTGGCCTAGGGTAGGGGACGTGATCTGTGGTCACTTCAAGCAACTTGCTTCGCAGCAAGACTCGGCAGAGGCGCGTCACACGATGAGTACTCTTTCCCTTTCCACTTGGGAAGGGCGCTGTCTTCTTCAACAGGAGAGGCCTGTAGCTCCATGTGGACTTGCACATCCGTATCCCGTGTTAACTGGTCCCAGTGATGCTCTAGTGGCCCCTGAGGACCAGTTCCTGGGGAGTGGCCTGGTCTGAGCATCCTGCTCTGATCCCAGGTGGGCCCATGGGCAGCTGGCCTGACTTACGTCTGAAAGAGGTACTAGTGGCGTTTGGTGTTTCTGCGTATTTCAGAGGCACTTTCTTCCCTCCCCCCTCCTGGGGTTTCTGGCCACCTTTCTTGGTCCTGGAGATTTCTCTCAGGGTCTAGGTGTCATCAGAATTCTGCCTTCAGGGCTGAGAGGTCCTTCTTTCTGGATGCCTGTCTTAGGAGTGGATGCAGCCTAGACAGGATTGGCAAGGCTCCGCATGGGATGTCTTCAGCCAGTGTTCTGGATTGTGCTGTCCAGGGGAGGGGAATGCACCTGTGGTCCTCAGTGGGAGTGGGAAGTTCGTGGCACTCCGGCAGCACTGCAGTAAGTCGGCTGCCGGGCCTCCACCTGGCCTGCCCATCAGCCCGCTGCGTGCCTGCCCAGCCTCACCAGCGTTTACTGAGCACTCGCCGTGTGCCAGGTATGACTGCTCTCAAGTCTGCAGCAGACAGACAGGGATGCGAGAATTTCCAGTAAGCCATGGCCCTTCCTCAAAGGTGCCACCCCGGTGTGGGAGACAGATAGATATATATATGCAACGTGCTGGGTCCTTAGCAGAGGTGGGTGTTGAGGGAGTTTACAGCCACGCCAAGGAGGAGAAAGAATCTGGCCCAGCTGGGGAAGAGAATTCCAGGCAGACAAACAGCACGTGCAAAAGTGGCAGCGTGGAGACTCTGCAGAGGAGTGTGCCTTGCAAGGCCAGAAGGTAAGGCATCTCTTGGGTGTGGTGGGAGGACAGGGAGGAGGAAGGAGCTGCACATGGAAGGTTCTGATTCCCCTGGTAAGAGCTCTGGACTTGTCCTAACACAAATGGGACGCTGGCGCGAGGCGTGCAGCAGAGCATTGGGGTGACGGGGTCTGAGCTTCAGGCAGAGCACCCTGGCTCGGCGTGGAGGACGAAGTGCCGTGTGAGTTCCGTGGCCTGTTCTGGCTCTGTCCTGAATGTCAGTGTTCAGCCGTGGCTGTGACTTCCCGGTGTAGCCCCTTGGCCACCAGGAAAGGAGTGATGCTCTGGGGACTAGCACTGACGGTTTGCATTCGTTTCTTGTGGTGTTTTCGAAGAGTGAAGTGGCTCCTCACCAAGTGACTGCTCAGCACTCTTTAAGGATGAATTTAACTTCTGCACATAGAAAAATTCCCCGATAGGTCAGACGCAAGGCTAAAGCTGAGAAAAATTCAGAAAGAGAATCCAAAACTATTCATAGTCAAACAACCAATGTATCTTCCTAATGTAATCTTATTTTCTGTTTTAGACACCCGCGAAGAGTTAAGTACTTAAATACTTAAGTACAACTCACCTTGAATCAAGTCAAAAGAATAAAGGTTTCTGGGTGTGTGAGTGTATGTGTTTGGCACTTTAGAACCTAGTGAGCCATTGTCACCATAAGTCCTTGCAGAGACAGAGGTGATAGATCTAAAAGAAAGGACTGGCTGGTCATACCATTTTCTCTCTCAATTCTTAACTCTTGGTTGTCTGGACAGAAGTGTGATCACCAGAAGCTTTTTGTTTGTTTGTTTTTGTTTTCTGCAATGCCAGAACATTTAACCAGGATTTTAGCAGGTTTAAAAATATAAATTAAACCACTTTGTTCCTTTAGTGATGCAGAATGCCTCAATATTAAGAAGTGGAACTTCTGATACAGCTAAAATAGAACCTCTTTCAAAGTGATTGAATCTTTGGCTAAAGCAAAGGCAAATTCTGCATTTGGGTCTAAACTTAACACTGAAGGTATTCACTCAGTTGGGAGAGAGAAGAAGAATATACTTAAAATATAAAATCAAAATAATAGCAAGTATTTATATTGTGCTTACATTGCCAGGAGCAGCTCTAAGCATCTCTCTACATAAATCTTTAACACTTACCACAGTCTTAGAGTTGGCTGTTACTATTAGCCCACTTTAAGGATGAGCAAACTAATGCCCAAGGACTTTCAGTACTCTGTCCAAGGTCACAGGGCTAGTTGGCAGAGCTGGGATTTGAACTGCCTCTTTGTGTGGTTATTTGGTTATGATTTGAGGGCTCTTGGGCAAGGCCTTCAGCATCTGTCAAATGAGGATAACACCCACCCAGTCTCCTCACACGACTGGGGGTGAGCAATAGGATAAAGGATGTGGAAGCAATCTGAAAGCTAGAAAGCCCAGTAAAAGGATGCCATTACTTATACACGATTCTTTCTTAGCCATTGCATCAAGCCTCCGGCCTCTCTGAGAACCGAGCTCAGCCTTTCAAAGAGTTTCAAAAATATCTCTGCTCACCTGATGGTAGTGAATCCTAATTAAAGGAGAAACTTTCATCTCTCACAAAAATCAACTCACGGTAGATAACAGACTTAAATCTAGGGCATGAAACGATAAGAATTCTAGAAGAAAATGTTGGAAAAACTCTCATAGACGTTAGCCTAGGCAAAGAATTTATGAAGAAGACCCCAAAGGCAATCACAGTAACCACAAAAATAAATAAATGGGACCTGATCAAATTAAAAACCTCTGCACAGCCACGGAGACTGTCATGAGAGTGAACAGACAACCTACAGAATGGGAGAAGATTTTGCATGTTACACATTCGATAAAGAGCTGGTAACTGGAATCTATATAGAAATCAGGAA
The DNA here is from genome assembly GCF_040939455.1 of Microcebus murinus. Lineage (NCBI taxonomy): Eukaryota > Metazoa > Chordata > Mammalia > Primates > Cheirogaleidae > Microcebus > Microcebus murinus. The sequence continues at coordinate 68,164,997 of NC_134117.1, forward strand.
AATCGATAAGAAAATATCAAACGACCCATCAAAAAATGGGCAAAGGACATGAACAGAAACTTTTCAAAGGAAGACAGACTAATGGCCAACAAACATGAAAAAACGCTCAACATCTCTAATCATCAGGGAAATGCAAATCAAAACCACAATGAAGCCAGGCGCGGTGGCTCACGCCTGTAATCCTAACACTTTGGGAGGCCGAGGTGGGAGGATTGCTCCAGGTCAGGAGTTTGAAACCAGCCTGAGCAAGACCAAGACCCCGTCTCTACTATAAATAGAAAGAAATTAATTGGCCAACTAATATATATAGAAAAAATTAGCTGGGCATAGCGGCACATGCCTGTAGTCCCAGCTACTTGGGAGGCTGAGGCAACAGGATTGCTTGAGCCCAGGAGTTTGGGGTTGCTGTGAGCTAGGCTGACACCACAGCACTCACTGTAGCCAAAGCAAGACTCTGTCTCAAAAAAAAAAAAAAAAAAAAAAAACAAAGAAAAAAAAAACAAAAAAAAAGCCACAATGAGATATCACTTATCTTTGGTGAGAATCGTCTTTATCAAAAAGTCCCCAAATGATAAATGTTGGCATGGTTATGGAGAGATAGGAACACTCATACACGCTGGTAGGACTGCAAACTAGTACAACCTCTGGGTAAAGCAATATGATATACCTTAAAAAGCTACAAGTAGAATTACCATTTGATCCAGCAATCTCATTCCTGGGCATCTACCCAAAGGAACAAAAGAGATTCTGTGAAAAAGACATCTGCCCTAGAATGTTTATAGCAGCACAATTCACAATTGCAAAGATGTGAAAACAACCCAAGTGCCCCTCAATTCATGAGTGCATTAATAAAATGTGGTATATGTATACCATGGAGTTCTACTCAGCCACAAAAAACAATGGTGATCTAGCACCTCTTATATTATCCTGGATAGAGCTGGAGCCCATTCTACTAAGTGAAGTATCACAAGAATGGAAAAACAAGCACCACATGTACTCACCAGCAAATTGGTTTTAACTTACCAACACTTAAGTGCACATATAGTAATAACATTCATTGGGTGTTGGGCGGGTGGGAGGGGGGGGGAGGGAATGGGCATATTCACAGCTAACGGGTGCTGTGTGCACCATCTAGGGGATGGACACGCTTGAAGCTCTGACTTGGGTAGGGCAAAGGCAATATATGTAACCTAAACATTTGTACCCCCTAAAATATGCTAAAATTAAAAAAGGGAGAAACTTCTAGTTTGGAAGCCATTTATTTGTTTTTTCACTCATCCTAGGAGGTGCTGTGCCAGGCGGATGGAAAAATAATTCAGCATCTCTGCCTTTGAGGGGTTTGCGGTTCTTGGGGAGACTGGTTTGCTCAAATAATTATGGTGAAGTGTGCTGAGGGCTCACATGGAGACGGGTCAGATGTGTTAGCTGCACGGAGCAGGGAGCGATGTTTTCTCGTTAGAGCAGGAGAGGGTTGGTCAGAGAAGGCTCTGCAGAGGAGACGATGAGTTAACCTAATCCTGCAGAATGAATAGAAGTCATTTGGTTCAAGGGGGAAGGGTGGATTCCAGACAGAGGGACAGCATTTGCAAAGGCAAAGAGGTACAAGAAGCACTGCACATGTGGGGACCACATTCAGCATGGTGTGCGTGTGTGTGTGTGTGCATGTGCTTGCGTGTGTGACTGCAAGAGGCAGACCCTGGCTGCAGAGGCCGAGTTGCTAAGTTGGATGTGGGCGATGGGGTGGTTTATAAGCAGGGGAAGGATGCAATCAGAGAAGAGTCCCAGGTGCCTCCCACTGTCTTCTGGAGCCAGGCTGCCTGCCCTTCCTTCCCTGTGACAAGATCTCAGCATGGGAAGCCCCCAGCCAGCCCTGCTGAGGGCGAGGGCATGGTGGCAATCCACAGGGCGTGCCTGGGATGCCCCTCAGGGAGGCTACCCCCCCTGCCCCAGAGACCCTCCCGTGAACCCCTCCGCACATGACTGCTTGGAGGGCTGATGACACCACAGGTTCTGGTGCCGGAGAGCCCTGGGCTCAGATGCCAACCTCTGCCACTTACTCCTCAACCTGGGCTATCCCTCTGCTCGTCTCCCAAATGAGGACAATAACACTGGTTTCCAGGGTGCTGTGAGGACGAAGTGAAGGTAAGGTATAAAGCACGTGATCCGTCACAAACACTCACACAGGGGAAGCTGTCCTTACGTATTCTTGGCCCTGACCCCTGGAGGAGGGACCATGGATGGTCTTGATGCCTGAGCTCCAAAGACAGCAAACTCACAGGTGGGCCCCGCGGTGCGGTTTGCTGTGGTTTTATTAGGGGATGCTGCACCTAGACTGCAGAGAGAGCACTGGGCCAGGGATCGGAAGAGGCTAGAGGTGTGCGTCTAGGATCTGGCACGTCGCGGCGGTGTGACATTGAGCATGTAGTTTACCCTCTCTAAACCTCATATTTTCTTCTGTGAAATGGGGTTAGTAAGATCTTTCCATCAGAGTTTTTGGGTCATGGCACCCATCATCAGATGGGACAAGGCCTCTCTCGTTTTAAATTTTATTATTGTTCTCCCCCCACTTTGTTTTTGTATCCTCACTCCCATCTCCTCTCTCCTTATAATGACCCACTCTAGTATGTTGCAGTAAATCCCTGCCTACATGTGGGTCTTTGAAAAATATTCAGAGTTGATTTGTGAATTTATGGATCTTTGATTTCCTTAAATATTTTGGGGGACTGTTTTGTTTCTCTTCAGTAATTGTTTCATTTAGTATTTGCTTCGTTTCTTTTCAGTAATATTTAAGGCTGATCTTTAAGACTGATTTTTAACCACTTCGGTACCAGCATCGACTGTAGTCGACAGCCACAGATGAACACGCGCAGCGACTTTAGCCGACAGCGTGATATGACTTTTCTAATTTTTCATGTATCAAAATAAAATTGTGAACATTTAAAAATAACATAATGAAAACATATATGTATATGTTACCTATTCTGATTTACATTACAAGTAAAGCTGCCTGTAAAGTAAAACAAGCTTTCAGTGCTTTCAAGCTTTCCTCATGACACGAGAGCAAAACGGACTCGTCGTCAACGCACAGCACAGACCGTCGTGCGGACTGCGAGTGCGGCCGTGGGCAGGGTTTCGCGGCTGGTGAGCGCCGTATTGAAGTGGTTAAAGGTGCTCTTGTTCAGTTATTCTCAGCCCTGCCTGTGCATTACAATCATTTGGGGAATTTTTTTTTTTTTTTTTTTTTTTTTTTTGAGACAGAGTCTCGCTTTGTTGCCCAGGCTAGAGTGAGTGCCGTGGCGTCAGCCTAGCTCACAGCAACCTCAAACTCCTGGGCTCCAGTGATCCTTCTGCCTCAGCCTCCCGGGTAGCTGGGACTACAGGCATGCGCCACCATGCCCGGCTAATTTTTTTATATATATATCAGTTTGCCAATTAATTTCTTTCTATTTATAGTAGAGACGGGGTCTCGCTCTTGCTCAGGCTGGTTTTGAACTCCTGACCTTGAGCAATCCGCCCGCCTCGGCCTCCCAAGAGCTAGGATTACAGGCGTGAGCCACAGCGCCCGGCCCATTTGGGGAATTTTTAAAGCATACCTGGACCTTGCCCTGAATCAGAATCTCAGGCCAGGGCGTTGTTTGCAAATAAAACAAAGCTGTAAGAAGCCGCATAAAACAAATATACAGCTTAATGAATTTTTATAGGGGGACACCTTGTAGCCACCATCCAGACCAAGAAATAGAACTTTGCCCAGAGGCACCTCCTTACACCTCATCTCACTCTCACCTCCCCTCTTCCTCTCCAAAGTAACCGCTATCCTGACTTACAGTGGTCGCTTCCCTGCTCTGCTTTTTAGTTAATTATTCCCCAAGTGTTCATCCCTATTCCCTATAGTTAAGTCTTATCTACTTTATAAAAACATGATATATCTTTTAAATGTCAGTTAATATACAGATTTCCCTCCACCATTTCTTTCATTCTACTAATTTATTTATTGAAGACCCAGGTCACTTGACATGTCGAGTTTCCCATAGTCTGCATTTTGCTGATCGCATTCTCATTCATGTTCCCCATCCTCTGTGTTCCCTGTAGATTGATGGCAAGATCCAGAGGCTCATCCACATTCTAGTATGTATTAGAACTTCATTTCTTTTTATAACTATTATCCCACTGTATATACCACTATTTGTTTATCCACTCATTTGTTATGGAAATCTAGGCTGTTTCCGCCTCTTGGCTACTGTGCATAGTGCTGCCGTAAACATGCGTGTATATGTACTTGTTTGAATACTCGTTGTCTATTCTTTGGGATCTACACCTAGGAATGGAATTGCTGGATCATATGGTAATTTTCTATTTAAGTTTTTGTAAAAGCACTAAACTGTTTTATAGGAGCTGAATTATTTTACATTCCCATCAGCAATGTATGAGGGCTCCAATTTTTTAACATCTTTGCCAAAGCTTGCTATTTTCCATTTAAAAAGTTATATTCCTCTTAGTGAATGTGAAGTTGTACCTCATTGTGATTTTGATTTGCATTTCCCTGAAAAGTTGCTGAACATCTTTTCATGTGCTTATTGGCATTTGTATATTTTCTTTGATGAAATGTCTATTCCAGTCCTTTGCTCATTTTTAAATTGGGTTGTTTGTCTTTTTGTTGTTGAGTTGTAAGAGCTCTTTATATATTTTGGATACAAGACCCTTATTAGATATATGATTTGCAAATATTTTTTCTCATTATTGTAGGCTGTCTTTCACTTTCTTGATAATTTCCTTGATGCACAAAAGTTTACTATTTTTATGACATCTAATTTATCTACCTTTTTCTTTTGTTTCCCACGGTCATATCTAGAATCATAGCTAGAATCTATTGCTAAATCTAAGGTCATGAAGATATACTCATATGTTTTCTTCTAAGAGCTTTATGGTTTTAGCCCTTATATTTGGGTTGTTGATTCATTTTGAATTAATTTTTGTGTATGGTGTGGATTAGAGATCCAACTTCATTCTTTTGTATGTGGAGATCCAGTTGTGCCAGCACTATTTGTTGAAGAGATTATTCTTTCCCCATTGAATGGTCTTGCCAGCCTTGTTGAAAATCAATTGACTATGGATGTATAGATTTATATCTAGACCCTCAATTCTATTCTATTGATCTACATGTTTATTCTTATACTGCTATCACACTATTTTGATTACTGTAGCTTTGTAGAAAATTTCAAAATTATAAAGTGTTAGTCCTTCAACTTTGTCCTTTTTTTTCAAGATTGTTTTGGCTTTTGGGGGTTCTTTCTCTTTCCATATGAATTTGAGGATTGGTTTGGCAATTTCTGCAGAGAAACCATCTGGAATTTTGATACAGATTGCTATCTATTAAATCTATTTATTAATTTGGGAGTATTGCCATCTTAACAATATTAAGTCTTTTGATCCAAAAACATACGTATTTTCATTTATTTTAATATTTCTTTCAGTAATGTTTTGTGTTTTTCAGAGTATAAGTTTTGCCTTTCTTTCATTGTCTTTATTCCTATGTATTTATTTTTTGATGTTATTATACATGGAATTGTCTTTCCAATTTCATTTTTGTATTGTTCATTGACAGTGTATAGAAATAGAATTGATTTTTGTATACTGATCTTGCTGGCTGTGTACTAAAATCTTGCTGGACTAATTTATTTGTTCTAATTTTTTGTGGATTTCTTAGGATTTTATATATACAAGATCATCTCATCTGCAAATTATAATAGTTTTATATATTTTTTTCCCATTCTGGTTGACTTTCCCCCCCCCTTTATCTAATTGGCATGGCTAGAACTTTCAGTACAATGTTGAATGGAAATGGTGAGAGTGGACATCCTTGTTTGCTTTTTGATCTTAGGAGGAAAGCATCCAGTCTTTCACCGTTAAGTATGATGTTAGCTATGATGGTATTTTGTTGTTGGTGGTGTTTGTTTTATAGGTGCTCTTTATTGAAGAAGTTCACGTCTATTCCTTTTGAGTATTTTTATCATGAAGGAGTTTTGGATTTAGTCATATTCTTTTTCTACCTCTATTGAACATGTAGTTTTGCTTCTTTATTCGATTAACATGGTATATTACATTTGTTGATTTTTAGATGTTAAACTAAATCTACATTCCTGGAATAAAATACACTTGGTCATTGTGTATAATCCTTTTTATATGTTGCTGAATTTGGTTTGTGAGTGTTTTGTTGAGTATTATTGTAGCTATATTCATAAGAGATATTGGTTTGTAGTTTTCTTGTGATGTCTTTGTCTTTTTTCAGTAATAGGGTAATACTGGCCTTGTAGAATGAGTTGGGAAATGCTGCTTTCTCCTGTTTTTTTGGAAATTTGCAAAAAATTGGTGATAATCATTCTTTAAATGCTAATTATTCTTTACATGTTTAAATTCACTGATGAAGCCATCTCAGCTTGACTATTTTTTTTGTGGGGGGGTTTTTTGATGACCAATTCAATCATTTTACTTGTTACAGATTTCTTCAGATTTTCTACTTCTTGAATCAGTTCTGGTTTTTGTGTTTTTCTATAAATTTGTCCATTTCATCCAAGTCATTTAATTTATTAGATATAATTGTTCATAGTATTCACTTGTAATTTTTTATTTTTGTAAAGTTGGTGTAATATCTTCTTTCATTTCTGATTTTAATCCTCTCTCTTTTTCTCTTGGTCAGTTTAGCCAAAGGTTTGTCAATTTTGTTGATTTTTTTCAAGAACCAACTTTTGGTTTTGTTTATTTTCTCTATTTTAAAATTTCTTTATTTTGTTAATTTCTGATCTAGTCTATACTATTTCCCGCCTTTTGCTTGCTGTAGGTTTGGGGCACACTCTTAACATGTCATTGAACATAGAGCTCAACCAACTGTCAGGTTCATGCCTAAATTTCATCTTGTGCTCATAGAGCTGGGATTATAATGATGAATGAGACACACACTGTTCTACTGAAAGCTCATGGTCCGCGGGACAGACTCAGATGCTCCACTTGTATGTGAGGTGTCCAGTGCTATCAGGGGGACATGTGATAGCCCAAGAGGCCTCAGAGAAGCTTCCCCGAGGAGGGGATGTGGAGTGGGGCTTTGAAGAAAAGGAGTCAGGTGGGGATTGGAGTGAACAAAGGGATCTTCTGAGACGGGACGAGCATGTGGAAAGCCCAGAACCGAGAGAACAGGAGCATTCTCCGTGGCGTTGTAGGAGGGAGGTGGTGACAGGGAGGCTGTATCAACAGGCGCCCCGGGCCAGAGTCCTTATCTTTCTGCTTCACTGGGCTGCAGCCACAGCCCTTCCCTGAGCTCAGATGTAGTTTGGCCAAGTCAGAAATGATAGTGGAGCTGTAGGAGAGATGATCTATTACAGTGTCTAGGAGAAAGGAAATATTTTTAAGGAATGAAGCTTCAGAGAAGCTTCCGCATGGCCAGAGGGGTGCGGCCCCTGCCAGGAGGCCCTGCCTCGTGCTTCCGTCCGAGGCTGACTTAAGAGGTTCGAGGCCTGCCTCCAGGGTGACGGGTGCCTGGGTGTCCTAGCACGGGTGAGGACAGGCCCAGCTGCTCAGACAGAACAGGGCCTTCCTAGGCCAGAGTGGACTGTGCCCAGGCCATCATGGCAAGGCCATCATCAGAGAGCAAAGGTCAGGCCGATGCAGCAGATGGGTGGAGGCCGGCAGATCTGGCCAGGGGCAGGTAGCAAGGGGTGCTTCTGGGATTCCCAAACTCCTGGTCACATCAGGATCCTCACAACAGTTCTGCCTAAGGGCAGGCCGCGGGCCAGGCTTTGAAGACACCTCTGGAAGCTGTGGGTCTGCTGAGGGGGGACTCAGGTTGTGGCAGCCAAGGTGGGGGCTTTGGCCAGGCCCTGAGGAGGCTAGCGGCCTTGTCCACTGTCCCTCCCCAGCTTACCCAGGAGCGGTGGGAACACTGCGGGCGGCGGGAGGAATTCCACCATAGGGGACGCCAAGAACACAGGGCACAGTTGCTGGAGCTGGGCGGCGAGGATGAAGCCACCTGTCAGAGAGGAAGGGAGGAAGAACTGCAGAGAGAAGGTGCAGCACATGCAAAGGCGGGGAGCACCCACTGCGGCCTGGACAACCTCCGCCACAGACAAGCCCCTTCCTCCCGTGCAGCTTCCTCCCTTGCCTGGGCATTTGTGCGTGGCGCTCACCAGCCTGCGCAATGCCCCGGCGAGCGCGTCATGGTCCCATTCCACAGACGAGGAAGCCGAGGCAAGAAGTGAGGTGAGAGATCTGGGGCGAGAGTCCTGGCTCCTGCTCTGCGGGTCCAGTGCTCCTTCCCCACACTCTGCTCCGGGGTGTGTGTGTGTGGCTACGTGTGGGTGTATGTGAGTGTTCACACGTATGTATGTGTTTGTGTGTGTGATGGATGTGTGAGACTGTGTGAATGTTTTTGTGTGTATGTGCATGTTTGTGTGTGTACATATGTAGGGTGTCTGTGTAAATTTGTGTGTATGGGCGTGTCTGTATCAAGTTTGTACTGTGTATATGGATATATATCGGTGTATGTGTGTGCAGGTATGTGAATCTACGTGTGAATATGTATGTGTGTGTGGGTATGTAGGGTGTGTGCATGCATGTTTGTGTGCATGTGCATGTTTGTGTGTGTGGATATGTACAAATGTTTGTGTGTGTGTGATTGTGTATGTGTGTGAATGTGTGTGTATTTGTGTGCCTGTGCATGTTTGTGGGAGTGGATGTGTATAAGTGTTTGTGTGTATCAGGGGTGTGTGCGCAAGAGTATGTGTGAGTGTGAGAGTGTGTGTGTGTGTGTGTGTGTGTGTGTGTGTGTCTGAAGGCTGGGCACACACAGTGCCCTGTAAGAGAGAAGCCCCTGACTTGCCACAGGTCCCTCCTATCCTGGGGGAAGGTTTTGTGAGCCAGGCAGGCTGACAGGTGGTCGTGGAGAGACCCTAGGTACCGGAGTTGCCCAGACGTGGTTTATGCCTATGCTCTGTCACTCATTGGTCACATCAACTTGCTTAGCCTCGGTTTTCTCATCTGTGAAACGGTGGCATCATGGGGTGGTTGTGAAAAAGGAGAAATTGTAAGTGAAACCCTCAGGGCCTGGCCCATGGGGGGCTCGATACCCTCGGTGAAGGTCCCAGGGTAGCCAGCCTGGCTTGGCTTCTTGGAGGCCCAACACAAAAAGTCTTTTCCGGTGGCATTGGAATTCAGGTCACACTTGGGTCCATGTACACAGAGTCTGTCGAGAGTGCCGCTCTGCACCCCCTCGGACCTGCAGGCCCCAACAGAGGAGGATCAGGTGGATGGGTCTTGGGTGACCTGGGGGAGTGGCAGCATCACGCAGCATCTCAAAGCCTGCCTTCCCCTGGTGGCAGAGCCCTAGGCCTCACTCTGCCCGCAGGTGGGGGGCACGTAGGTGGGGTCTTGCCAGACGGCTATTCTGTGGCACAAAGGACACGACTGGCCCAAGGCTGGTGTGGAGTGCGGGTTTGAAGGGACTGGGTGGGCCACCTCACCCAAGGTGGCTTTCATCAGGGAGAGGGCTGAAACGCGAGTCCATGGAAGCTACAGTCAGAGCAGGAAGAGTCCCAAGTGGGAGATGAGCCCTGTGTGGGCGGGGCATGGCCGGGAAGGTTTATTTATTATTATTTTTTTTTTAGTACTGCCTCTATGGAAGGCCGGGAAGGTTTAGATGACATCTGATATCACTGCCACTGGCTGCACTGTGAGCTGTGCAGAGGTGGCTTAAGGAGTTCAAGGGCCGGGTGGCCAGGAGTCCAGGGGTGGGGGCATCAGGACGCTGGGGCTGCGCTGCCCGCTGTCCACTGGGTCTCTGAGCCACATTAGAGGTCTGTGCGTATGGCTTCAGCTCCTCCTTTGGGTCAAGAACCCAGGGGGCTCTCTGGTCTGCAGTGTCAGATCCCGGCCAGAGGCATAAATACAAACGCCCATGGAGCAGGGTGGGTGCCTTTGGTGAGTGCAGCAGCCTGGAAGAGTCCAAGCGTCCCACACAGTTGGAGCTGTTGGGAGAAGCAGGTGATTCACCCCCTGCAGGGCAGGTACCTGTCCCCAGGGCAGTGGGTGCTCAGCTCTGGCTGCTGCTGTCCAGTGTGTGGCCAGAACTTCAGATTCTTTTATGAGAAACTAGAAATCTGAATTTTTAAAATTCTGTGCCATACAAATCAAACCATCTGGACTGGACTAGATGTGCAGGCCCCAGAAAGCCACAGACATTCTAATCCCAGCCCCAGGACACCCCCGTGTGGCAGAACTGACATGCTGTTGCCCCCAGCCTCCTCTGGCACTGAGGAAAGGGAGCGGCTGTTTCAGGCATTGCCTCCTTTGCTCGGCCTGCTCTGGGTGGACAGCCACTGTCCCAAGGCCCCTTTACTGAGCACGCAGAGGGTGGTAACAAGGTTTCAACTCATGTGTTGAATTATAAAAACAAAAATCCCAGGATGGAAGAGTAATGCAATCAACAAACATTTTGTTATTTGTAAGTGGAGATTTTTGTTATTAATAATGACATGATACTACTATAAAATTTGAATTCAGATTTATTATAAGGTTTTGCCAATTTATTATGGCATAGTTTGTTTTAGATTGTTAGCAAGGCTGTCCAAATTTGGGTAATATTTGCTTCCTGCAGTGTCATAATAAAAGTGGCGGGGTCTTTTCACAATTGGATTCTTACTGCTGGCTAGTTGAAGTTCTCAAGGAGAAAAAACTTGAACGACAGAAGGTCAAAGCATGGTGAAAGGAGGAAACACCAAGTGGGCAGGTGACGCGGGGGCTTGCCTTTAGTGAAGACCAGCATCACACTCTATTCTGCCCCTGGCATGACCACCTGCTCCTTCTCAAAATTCAGTCTGTCTTTGCTTTGACTTCTAGTTGGCTATAATCTGTAAATTCATGTACCAACTTCATGTTTTCAAAATCTCAAAACTAACTCTGTACCACTTTCAACCTGCTGTTTTAAAAAGCAATTCACCTTCTGAAAATGGTTTTAATTACTTTGCTATTCATGTGAAACTATCAAAGCAGTGGCTGGTGCATAATTTGCACAGTTAGCAAATTTTTGTAAATAACTTTCCTGTGTTTCATGTTGTTTCAAGCATAGAGAAATAATTTCTCGTGCCAGGAGATACTGTTTTTAGCCATCAATTGGGGATTAGACTAAAAAACAAATTCTGGTTTCTGTCTTGGTTGTGGGGGTCCCCAAGGAGCTGTTCTGCCATCTGTGGATCTGAGATGTCAACGCTCTGTCTCCCAAAACCCTCAGGAGCGCCTGCTGTACGCACAGTAACCTGTACGAATGCCTGGTTTCTTGCTTTTCCTTGAAGTAGGGAAAAGGATGTGCTCTGTGTCTTATCGCCATGGTACAGAACAGGATGGCTTTTGCAGGTTGGTGACAACTAGGTGATCACTAGGATTCAGCTTTTGGAAGCAGCTGTAACTGTGAGACTATAAGGCCCCAGGAATGAGCCGGGCTCCTCCAGAGGGCGTGGACTGAATTCAAGCAGGTGTCCAGATCTCAGCAAGCGGAGAGCCCACACTGCCATCTGACATGCGCGTCTATATTTTAAATCTAATCAATTGGATTTGGGGTTTGCTGAATGTCAATTTAAGATGTCAACCAACTCATCAGAGAAACTGAAATTCTAACCAAAAACTGCCTGTGCTCGAGCTCACTAGCAAGCAAGTTTTAGCTCAAACTCAAAGCAAAGTCCCTGCATTCTGGTTGGTGGCGTGAGAAGGCAGCCAGCACCGGCCCTGGCTAGCCGGTGACAGCCAGGCTGAGGTCTCCTAGCTTGCTCCTCGCCTGGTTCCGCTCCAGGAAGCTGCAATGAGAGTAATCTCCGCTTCCTGGCAGCACTGGGCCTCGGCCAGTGTAAATCTGCCCACCCACGGGTCATCAGTGGATGTGACCCTTTTTATTCTCTCTAAAGACAAACTCAGGTGTTTCCATGTTCATGATAAGAAAAACCAAACAGAAATCCCGTTGATTAAAAACTCCCCTTCTCTCCATTTTCCTTTTCGCTTAAATTGGCACAGCAAAGATAATTTGCAAAAACAAATCAGATGGACCTCTCGGCCAACCTTTCCCGATAAACAAACGGTTACAGTAAGAAAGGATTGGGCAGTCAGCTCCCAGCAAGGCCGGCGCCGGCGGCAGTGGCCGGGCTGGTCTCTGCCATTCCTGCCTTACTCCTGGTGACTCTCCCTTCCCCACCCAGCCTGGGGACACTCCGGAAGAAAGGATGCCGGGCCGGCCGGGAAGCCTCAGAATAGACAGGCAAGTCCGCCCTGTGCAGGGAAGAAGGGCAGGAGTAAACGCCTGTCTGTCGCCCAGTGTGGCGCCAAGCCGTGAAGCGTGGGCTCTGGTCACGGCCTCCTCCCTCAGCCACTTCCTGGTGAGCACATCTCTGTCTGTGTCACACACAGGAAGGACGCCTCAGAAGGGTGTTCTCAGAGTGAGAGGAGTGCTGTGCGTGGGACCAGCGCTCAGGGGCCCACGCCGCAGGAGACTGGCTGCCCCGTGTCATCCCCTAGAGGAGACAGCGAGTGGCCAGGCCCCTGCCGTGCTGCCTTCTGGGGAGCTGGTGGCCTGTCCACACTCGCTGGCCAGGGCTCCTGGTAACTCCTTGCCCATTTGTTCCTTCAGCAGACGCTGAGCCTCCAGTGGGTTTCCTTTCCAGTTATGCTGAGGGCCTCCGGGCCTGCGCTGACTCAGGTGAGGGCAGTCCCCACCGCGGTTAAGGACATGGCCTCTGGACCCAGACACTCCTGGTCATTCACAGTGAGACTTCAGGGAAAGTTGCCCAACCTGTCTGTGCTCCTGTTTTCCATCAATAAAGTAAGACAGTAAGCGTGGCCACCTCAGGGCTGTGGTAAGGACAGAGCGAGTTCATTGGTATAAGGTATTTGGAACCAGTGCATAGTGACCTGCACCCTGGCTGTCATTTGATTGTGTCTTGGAACATCCCTCCAGTCATCTGGGACTATCTTGCAGCCACTTACTAATTTCATTCGTAGTAAATATGTACCCTACGTGTGCAGAGTGCTGGGCACTTGTAGGCGCTGAGGACGATGGGGCTCCTGAACAGCATCGTCACCTTCAAGGCGCTGATAGTCTCACGGGGGGAAGAAAGAGGTGTGCATCTCAACAGAAATGGCACTTGTAGTGAGTGCCTCCGAGAAGAGTGGCATGGGAAAGCATGTTTGGGCCCTGACCCTGTCTGAGGGTTTTAGGAGGAGGGTGTCCTGAGTCAGGGACATCCCTGGAACTGCAGCTCCATGTGCTTGGTCCCCTGAAGTGTTAGCAATGTGAGGCTCCTGTGCTGAGCAGCCGTCCAATGGGCCTGAGATAAAATAGGGGAATCTTACTGTGGGAAAGGAACCTTAAAGGTCGATGCCAGATCCTGTTGCCTTGCCAAGGCCATGCTGTTTTGGGGCAGGGAAAGAGCAGTGGGAACAGCTTCTCCAGCTTCTGGACATGAGTCCGTCTTTTGAGGTCCTCTCTCCTTCAAATCTAAGGCTCCAGTCCTCAGAATCTAAAACCAGTTCATGCCATGATAAACTTGGTCAAGATGTAACCAACCACCAGGGAGATGCAATTGCACTGCACTTACTTAATGGCTGCCCTTGCCATCTCAGTTTGAAGCAGCTGCAATTGAATTACTTCCCGTGCTCATTTTTATTTTCTAAACTTGCTTTATTACAGCTATAGTGGATATCCTGCCCGATCCATAATAGTTCTACCTTCTTTTTAAAATATCTACAGTGAGTTTCAGATTGGTGACCTTTCATAATTTACTTACCTATCTCCCTGTGGATGAAAATTTCGATTGTTTCTGGGTTGCTTGTTTGCTAACATAAACATCTATACAGGAGAGCACTCACATGTATCTATTTTTAAGTATAGTACGGTACGGCTGTATTGGTTATTGTGGCCAGTGTTTGTTCTGACCCGTGGCATGCCCTTGTTGTGCCAGTAATTTAATATTTTGATCATGATCCTGTACTTTCTCAGAAGTGGTATCCAAGGATATAGATTCAAATGTCAGTAATGACATGCCAGATTATTTCTCAAAATTATTATAGCAATTTATAGCCTCATCATTAGACTATAGGTACTGACATTTTACACATTTGCCAAACTGATGGATTTTAATTTGCTTTATGCGACACTATTGCAAATTTTATGCTATTGTCCATTCGTAGGCTCGCTTCTGTCAATTGCCCTTTGTATTGTTTGTCTGTTTTACATTGTTTGTCTGTTTATCATTAATTTCATGAACTCTTTTTATATCAGGGATACAAACCATTGTCCGTTATATATATTGCAACTACTTTTATCTAGTCTGTTTTTTAAAAACTTCTTAATGGCTTTTTTTAAAATCACAAGTTTAAAAATTTATGTACTCAAATTTGTCAAAATAGTTTTTCTCTTTATGGGTTCTAGGTTTCTTTTTTTGCTTAAATAGAAATCTTCATTGTAAGGTTATACAATATTTTCTTATTATATATATATATATTTACAGAGTGATATTCAATCCATCTGGATATTTTGTATGTGCTACGAGATAGGAATTTAACTTTATTTTCTTTAAAATGGATAACCAGATGCCTCAATACTTTTTTTTTAGTAACTCATCCTTTCCTCCCTGACATGTGACTTTACCATATAATAGATTTATACACATGCTTGCCTCTGTTCTGTTCTTGTGCTCTAATTGTCCGGCCCCTAAATGAGTGACTGGATCACATACTGACCATAGGTAGAGGTAGGAAGGAGAACCTTGGGAGGCCCCTCCTTCCACTGGAGGCTTGATCTCTGCCTCCTGGAAGACCACCAGCACCCATGCATGTTCCTGCTCTGCCCAAATCCATCTTGAGACCATGTCACTAGGAAGCCATTGTTTCCTTTGTTGGTGGGATTAAGATAGACTGCCCACTCCTAATTGGGGCATTCTCTTTGCTGTGCTACCAGAGCCCCTTCTCTGAGCTTGCACTAGAAAATCCCCAGGGCTTGAGACCCCAGTAAGGCAGATTCAGGGTTAAGCCATCTTCTCTGTCCAGATAGTAAGCTCCCAATGGCTCTCCCTGAAGATGACAGGGGTCTGTCCTGAGTATTGAGGCCCACTAACTCACTATAATCTGCCTTCAGGGCCTGGGTTTCCTCACTGGTGGCCTTGGCACCCTATTCTTTATGAAGTTATTGGGAGAGAGGGCAAGGGCCCCTCAGAGGACTGAGGAGAAAGGCCATTAACTTTCAAGGGCAATTCAGGGTCTCAGTTTGTGACTAGATGGGGGGAAGGGCCTGGGTTCAGCTCCATCTCTGTCACCTACCAGCTGCATGACTGCAGGTGAGGCAGTCCACCTTTTGAAGTCTCATTCCTTCACCAAGTTTGCTAGATTAAACACAGCATCCCATGCAAGGTACCCAGTTGAGCACCTCACACCAAAAAGATCCTCAGTGGAGTTAACTCCTCCATTCCTTCTAGAGTTTGATGTCAGAGGTCTGGTCATATATTTTTCAGATGGAAATCAGAGTCCCTAACACCACTCGCCCCATAGGCTCTCCAAGGCACAGTCCCTGTTAAAGTCTTTCAGTTGCCAACGGCTCTCTAGCCTTCCCTCTCCTTGTTCTCTCTCTTGGGAGAGCAGAGTTGAACTCTGTGATTCCAGCTGGTGATCTGCCTCCTGGTAGGGACCTGTGAAGGCAGCTGCACTTCCACAAGGATTCCTCAGCCTTCCAATGGTAGGAACAGCAAGTCTGATCTTGAGACTGCAGTCCCAAAGAGGGACACTTGAGGACAGACCCTCAGCCCATGCTATAGCCTGATGAGGATTCAGATGGGGCACAAGTAGGTTCTGCTGGAGCCCTTCTTGAGAGGTACTATGGTTTGAATGTCCCCGCAAAACACAAGTTGAAATTTAATTGCCATTGTGATGGTATTAAGAGGTGGCCCTTTGAGAGGTGATTAAGTCATGAGGGCTCTGCCTACATGAATGGTTTAATACTGCTATTGCAGGAATGGGTTTCTGGTAAAAGGATATAGTTTGGCCTCCTCCCTTCTCTCTCAGTCTCAAATGCTCACTTGCTCTTCTACCTTCCACCATGGGATGACACTGCACAAAGGCCTCACCAGATGATAGTGCCATGCTCTTGGACTTCCCAGTCTCTAGAACTGTAAGCCAAATAAATTTCTTTTCTAAACACATTATCTAGTCTGTAGTATTCTGTTATGGCAACACAAAACTGACAAGACAGGACGGCTCAAGGAAGAGGAGGACCATCCCCAAGTGGGGCTGCCATCCACAAAGGCACAGTTAGGACTAGGGCCCTGAAAGGGCAACAACCTGGAAAGTACTGGCAGTATCAAGCAGCCTCTGCCAATGAGGTACCCTGAGCAGGCAACTCAAGCTTTCTGACCTTCAGCGTCAGGAAGTGTTATCAAATAATTTAAAGAGTGATTATGAGAATTAAATAGGTATGTGGTACATAGAATACAATCAATGAGAGTTTTAGCATTAATAAACACTTGCTCTGAAGACTACAATTTGGTAAATGGCAACAGGGTGGTACAAGAGGAAAGCCAAAGTTTAGAGTGTGTTTAAGTTGCAAATATTTCTGACAAAAGGAACATATTAACTTAAGCTTACCCACTTTAAGCTATAAAAATTGATTTCCTGGCCAGGCGCGGTGGCTCACGCCTGTAATCCTAGCTCTCTGGGAGGCCGAGGTGGGCGGATTGCTCGAGGTCAGGAGATCGAAACCAGCCTGAGCAGGAGCGAGACCCCGTCTCTACTATAAATAGAAAGAAATTAATTGGCCAAATAATATATATAGAAAAAACTAGCTGGGCATGGTGGCGCATGCCTGTAGTCCCCGCTACTTGGGAGGCTGAGGCAGGAGGATCCCTTGAGCCCAGGAGTTTGAGGTTGCTGTGAGCTAGGCTGACGCCACGGCACTCACTCTAGCCTGGGCAACAAAGCGAGACTCTGTCTCAAAAAAAAAAAAAATTGATTTCCTTAAAATAAAGATTAAAAAAATTTCTAAACATTTTACAAAATTCAGAAAAATATGAAAGAAAATAAATGACACATAGCCTTATTACTCAATGACAACCAAAGTTAACATTTTGATTTTTTCCATCTCATTTGGTTTTCTATTGCTTGGAAAAAAACTTTTAAATATCTTTCAGGTTGATAATATATATGAAATTTTGTAGTACACTTATTCTATCCTACAAAATGAACATTTAGAAATTCTGGGTAAACACTGTTTTAGAGTCTGTCCAATGTTGTATTACATTGCTATATTTACTCAGCCAGTTCCATATGTTGTAAATTAAAGTTGTTTCCAACTTTCCATTTCTGCAGCCAGCAAGGCAATATCATCTTCTTGCACTGAGTTTTGTAACTCTGATATTTTAGATTTTTCTAGGATACGTTGTAGAGATTAAAGGCCTAGGTCAGAAGGAGGGAAATTTTTAAAGTTCTAATATAAATCTCCAAGCTGCATTCCAAAAAAAAGCATTATCAATATATATTCCTACTAGCAACGTATGAAAGTATCCATCTCCCTACACATTCATGAGCATTGCCTATTATCATTATTTATAAATTTATAGTGTTTCCATGAACTATTTTGCTAATTTGATTTAAAATGTACAGAGAGCAAATTATAACGGAGAGAGGGTAGTAAGAAGGGATGCAGATTGAAGGTGAGGTGGAGGGCACAGGAAAGAAGACTTGCTCTACAGGTTTTTCCTTTGCCTTTCTTTCCTGGGGAAGGAGTTGGAAAGGTTGCTAACCCACCCTGCTTCCTTCTTCCTTGCTGTAAGATGGTGGGGGTGGGGGCAGGAACAAAGGGCCCATCTTTAGGACAAAAGGCTGAACTTTGTTACAGGCCTAGGCTTCTGTATAAGCAGGGGAATCATACCTGGTATCAGGTCTAAATAAGTGCAGTTCTTGACTTGTCAATGTGTGGTCATCGTGCTGCACGAGCTGGTGAGCCCCAGCAGATGTCTGTGGGCTGTGGGACAGCAGGAGTTAGGCAATGGGATGGAGCAGAAAGGTTTGGGCTTTTCCTTGTGGTCCAGCCAGCATATGCTGGAAGAATCCTTAGATGGAGGCCATGGGTGACAGCTTTGCCTTGGCACAGGCCATAAGCAAAAGGCAGGTTCCCATTGACCCTGGAGTGTCCTGGTGTCCCCAGTGCTGTGGGGCCCTTTACCCCCATGTGGCCATAGTTTTATTTTGTCCTTTGCAGGTGGAAAGTAGGGTTCTTGGCTGGCAGAGCTGAGCTGTGGCCATTCACCAGCTCTGCACCCCCCATACTGGATGCGGCTGTCCCATCCCTCTGGGAGCAGAAGTTGCTGGAAAATTCTCTGCACTCTGGCCTGTTCTCTACAAATGCCCCACCTCCACTGCGCTCTCCTCATGCCTAGTGAGTAGCTCCTGCCCTTCCAGCTGTCATACCAGGAAGTGATGCCTTCCTCTGATTAGAGTCCCCTGGGCTGGAGGATGGTAATTCCCTGAATTGTAGTCCTTTGAAGTGACATGGGGACTCTCTGCATAGGTACCTGGCCCTGGTGCAGCCCCAGAGGTGAAGCTACTAACACTATTGACCGAGTACTGGCTGTGTGACCCTGAGTAGGGAATGCTGCACACGTCAGCCACTGAATCCTCACAGCACCCTTGCATAATTATCTTCATTTCATGAAAAAAATACAGAAGCAGAGCTGGTATTTAAATCCAGGTCAATGTCAAGCCCAGATCCTGGCATTCTCATCTTTGCTGTTCCAAGTGGTCTCTGCCAGTCAGTCAGAGGCAGGCCACCAGAAGGAAAGTTGGCTGCTGGGTGGGAGAGGAGGGAGCTATCCCTGTGTGTCCTGGCTGTAGTGCCAGTCTGCTGCATCAGCCCCTTTAAGTCCCAGTTTCATTACCTGTAAAATGGGCATGTGCTCTTTTCAGATTGGTTAAGTGTTTCCTGAACTGCACGGTGCTGACAGCTAGTGTAGCAAAATGATGAGGGCTCCTAGTCTGGAGAGGAGGACAAATGAGTCCCCAACTAACACCCTTGCTAGGGGTTCCTTTCCCTTACCCTCCCCAGGCTCTGCCCTGGAGACTTTTCACCTCATTCTCACTGGGAGCTCAATGCCCCTGACCAGGCCTTCCCCTCTGCCCCTGAGTGCCTGGTCTGTCCATCCTCCCTCCCACTCTAGGTACCCCAGACTGTAAACATCTCCTCCAAGGCCTGCACCCTAGTAATGCGGGAGGCCGCGCGGCAGCATCTGCCGTGATTGGCGGGGCCCAACAGACGCGTGTGTCACCAGGAGGGCACAACAGGCTTCCTGGATTCAGAGCCTCTCCTCTCTTCAGGGCCAGTTTTGAGGTGAGGAGAGTGGCTTTTTGGAGACTCACTGAGGAATGCTCAAAGTCTCTGCTGCCCATTTCCCAGGCTATCCTCCCTCCACAGCATTTCTACCTGTTGAAATGCCTGATTCCTGGAATTGGGAATGCTGATTTCTTTGAAGTCAAAGGTGATATTCAGCATATGTAACACCTAGGCATAATGGGGCTCAGCTCCGCCCAGCCGACTCCCCTGCGCAGAGAGCCCTCGCCTGT
The DNA here is from genome assembly GCF_040939455.1 of Microcebus murinus. NCBI lineage: Eukaryota > Metazoa > Chordata > Mammalia > Primates > Cheirogaleidae > Microcebus > Microcebus murinus. Next base: position 68,184,626 of record NC_134117.1, read on the forward strand.
CCTCTGCAGAGAAGGGCATGTCTCTCTCCAGCTCCAGTGGAGAATCCCGGGCTCAGAGCTGATTGGCCAAGATTGAGTCACATGACATCCAGGGGCCAATCAACTCCGCAGGGGTGGGGGAAGATGGCGGCTCCGACGCGGCAGAGGTGGGACATACAGCCCTTCAGGAACAAAAGAAGGAGCACCGGAGCTGAGATGAATAGGAGACCGTCATCGCAGGAGCCCTGTGCGGCCAGACTGCACTCCAGCCAGCCCCCCGCGCCGGCAAGCACCCTGGGAAGGGATGTGGAAGGAAAGTTTGGGTAGTCCTGGGGTCCCTCAAGTGTTACCCTCAGGCCCTTTCCACCAAAACACAAGCACAGACACATCCCTCGCATATCCCATACGGTATATACCATGTACACACACCATACACATACCACACACACAACATACACACTACACAGTACATCACACACAGTATACACACATACCATACACACAGTGTACACACATACTACACACATACACATACCACACTACACAATAGGCCACATACAGTATACATCACACACACAGTATACATACACCACACACCTCACAATACACCAGACACACACACTATGCAATACACCACACCACACACACATATCATATACATATCCCACACAATACACCAAGTACACACAACACATACACACAATGTGGCATAGTTAGCAGGATATGTAAGTACAGTATTTGTGCACAGAATTGGCATTTGTGAAGCAGAAATTCCCCACTGAATGGGACAACATGGTGAAATTTCAAAAGTTAAATCCTGGCTCTCGTTGATATTAGCAGGAATAGACATTCATGTTGGGGGCTGGGCCCACTTGAGGGGACCACTGTGAAAGTAGCAAAGTTTTGCATTTGCTGGAAAGGGTGGCTTTTGTTTATGATGTTTGGGCTTTTGCAGTGTTGGCTCCCAGCTGCGGTAGACCTTTCTAGATGGGTTAACTCATGTCTGGACCTGGTGGTAGTGTTTGGATTGTAGGCAGAGTTCTGGGAGGAACTCCAGATGGTTTATATGGGGCTGGGCCATGGGACTTGCCCACCCCCTTTGCCATCAAGCTCCCAAATTGGCTCTGGGGTGTCCATGCTGAAGTCCAGAGCCTATGATTTGTGGGGAGTAAAATGAGAGGTGTAGGAAGAAAACCATCTTTGGGGTCCTTACGGCCTGATGGCAGTGTGTCTGAGGACAACAGTGGCATTTCTTTTCTGATGCAGGATCCTCAGTGGGCTTCAGGAAACCCCTGATCATGACTATGGCTTTCAGACTCCAATTCTGGGTTCAACCACAGTAGGGTGGTGGATTCTACAAGGAAGTAATGGAGAAGGGCATGAGCAATCTAGCATGTCTTTGAACTCTGGTGGGAGTAAACACAGCTAAATAAGAACAGATGACTTTGGAAATCAGTTTTGGCATGGAAGCAGAAGCAAACCATCATCAACCTCACAAACTATTACAGGAAATTTGAAATGAACTATTATAAAAAGGCCTGCTAGAAACCATTTCTGCTTCAGAAATGGCATAGGTTGAACCTGGGAAGTATCAGAAGATGCAGGAAGAGTGAGCTCTTGGAAACCAGACTCCAATCCTCCATCCTCTGCCTCTTTCCACACCCCTCAATCCCTTCCCATTCCCCTAGTCCCAGAAATACCTGGATAGACATATTATATGGTTGCAAAATAAATGGCAAGATTATTTTTCTCATATTTGGAAAAATAAAAGATAACAGTTAGTATCATGTGCCTTAGGAATCTAGTGGATTTCAAAGTCCTATGAAGGAATATCCCAGCAAGTTGAGAGTTAGGCCTCTAAGGAAAGGCACAGGTCAGGTGAAATGCTAGGAAAGGCAGCAGGCAGGCAGGGCTGTAAGCAATTGAGCCTGGGCCTAAGTTAGACACTGTGCTGGACAATGGGGAACAATTCTGAGTGGAATTGCTCTAACCAGGGAAGTGGTGGTAGGCAGCAGTGGGTGATTATGGCAGACTCAGAACTTCCTGACGCAGCTGCTTACATTCTGGCGCCACCCAGGAAAAATTTGGAGGAGTTTACTAAGAAGGCAAACACATGGGCCTAAAAGTAAACAAAAAAGAAAAGAATGGCTCCATGGCCAACATTTTACATGCTGAGCTAGCCTATGGGTTGGTTGTGTGTGGACAAGGTGGGCTCTGACTGTGGGAAGCAGAATCCAAACACAGCAGCAGGCACAGCCATAGACTGTATGGCATACGCGGCAGCATCAGGTTTGAGGAGCCCTGGGATGCCGCTGGGGACAGAGGACTGGGGAGGAGACAGAACACTAGCTGTGGACAGGGAGTGGGTAGGACTTGGAGAGGTGCCCCAAGAGGGTTTCAATGGCCCTATATGAGAGCAAGGGTGCTCTGTAAACTGATCCCATGCTCAGTCTAGGACCAGAGTGCCAGAAACCAGAGGTAAAAACATTGGAAGGGAAATGCAAAGATCCTAAACACAAGGAGTGAGCAGTAAGGGGAAGAAGGAGTCCTTAGAATAGGGCTGGAAAGTAGAAATGCCAGCATTACACATTTCTAAATTGTTTAATATGATAGGAGTTTTTCAGATGTGCTCTCTAAGACGGGAGGCACTGTCCCTCTCCAGAATAAAGGTACAGTGTTAAAATTATCCTCTTGGTGGGACATTTGCTCACCTGAGCTTTAAGCTCACGGGTGGTAGGTGTCTGGCAATTGCTAAGCATTGACCAGCCCTAGTGAAACTGATACCGAGGAGCTGTTCTCTTTGTCTCTGATTCCTTCTCAAAATTAGCACCAAAGTGCAGCCCCTTGACCAAATCCAAACTTCATAACAAATTCAAAGGAATCTGTTATGTGAAGTTTGGATTCTGTCAAAAGGCTGCACTCAAGGATCCATAAGGCCACATGTGGCCCCAAGGGCACAGGTTGGATGAGGATAAGATGGAATCAAGGGGCATCCTGGACTCACAGCCTGTCTCTGTCCCTGCATCCCCAGATATGATCATGTCACAGGACCCTTAAGAGTCCAGAAAGTAAAAGGACTCCCTCAAAGATGAAAGATGAGTTTGGTGAGTGGAGGGAGCCCCAACCCACACTGTGTGCCGTGGAGGACTAGTGAGAAGCAGGGTGTGCTCTGGGGTGCTTCCAGCGAGGAGGAGGCTTGGAGAGGGAGCAAAGTGCCCGGGAGCAACAGCAGGAAAACTGCTTGGGAACTGGAGTTGGGACTGTTGGGTCTGGCCTCCCTTCCGAGCAGCAGGCAATGGTGGGAGCAGGCACTTGGGTGGGGGGGTGGGGGCAGCCCAGGAGCAGTAGGGAGCCCTCACACATAACACAACTGCTGGCCCACCCAGCCTGGCAGCATTCTCTCTACCTCCCCAGCCTGGGAGACCGCATTCACTGCCTCTGAGTAACAAAAATAATACTGAAGGCTCATAGAGAACCTTAAATCGAAGAAAGGCACTCCAACAAGACACCAAACAGTTGTGAAAAAAAGTCACAATTGAATAGGAAATAGAATTAATTGAGCAAACAAAAGATTTTAAAAGAAAGAAATTGCTTAAGAGGGATGAAAGTTTATCAGATTCATTAAATAAGAACAAGTGATTATAGAAATGAAATAATTATATCTTGACAATGAAAGATATGATTGTCAAAATACATTTAAAAACTCAATGGATTGGATTAATGTTACAATAACATATATGGAGAGAGAATTAGCGAGGTGGAGGCATGAGGTAGGGAATACTCCAGAATTCAGTGCAAAAAAGATAGGAAGGCTGCCAGTGATCCACCAGGTTCCAGTATCCTCTTCTTCCAGAGGACAAGGCTGGACTACATGCAGGTCGATGTGGCTATGTGACCACATTCTGTCTAATGAATGTGAGCAGGGGTCTGTGGTAAGCTGAGGGCATGCCTCCCCCCTTCTGTTCTGCTTCCCACTGTCTGTAGCCGCCTCTGCAAGCAAGTAAGGATGACAAAGCAGAAATGCTAGAGAAATGAGATGGCGGGAACTTTGGGTCTGTCAAAAGTCAAATAAAACAGAGACAAATCTTTAAATTTAAAATATTTTATTTGGGGAGTAAGAATTGCAATTCAGGGCATACACACAGTGCAGGTGGTCTTTGGCATGTCCAAAGAACAAAGAGGTTTTATAAAAGGGAGTAATGTTATATATTATCTTGAAAAATGTTCATTGGCACATAGTAAAGTTTGAGGGGAGCTGACAGGCTCTGATTGGTGATGGCGGTGGATAAAACTAGTCTTATAGTCACAGCAGGTTATTTCAGTAGCTACTGTGTTTCTCCAAAAATAAGACCTACCCATAAAATAAGCCTAGCAGGATATCTAAGCATTTGCGCAATATAAGCCCTACCCAGAAAATAAGACCTAGTGATGGGCCTGCTATGCAGCGTATCTGCACAACCCATGCATTTCAACGTGGAGCGGTAAAGAAGACGAGCAGCCCTTCTCATCTGCCCCATGAGAGCTCTAGTGCTCGACATGAGAGAGTGGGGCCAATGGTTCTAAAGGAAATAGAGTCTCAAGAAATTCAGGATGGAATTTGGGGTTTGGAGAATTATGATGATGTTCCAGAAGAAGACGACTTAACTGTATTTGAATAAATGTAGATTGTTGTACCGTACTTAAAAAAAATAACACATCCCCTGAAAATGAGCCTTAGGGTGTGTCTTCTTGAGGAAAAATAAATATAAGACCCTGTCTTATTTTCGGGGAAACACAGTATTAGAGGAAACTGGTTTCAGGTTATAGTAGGCTGTTTCAGCACCTGGGCTTGTGGAAAATTTAATTCTTGGAGCAGGTGCTGTGTGCCCCAAGTGCTTTTCCCCCTGGCCCTTTGACTTTGATTTTGTTGGGTATGATAAGAAAGACCCAATTTGTGTAATCAGCTTTCACATTTTCCCCTTTTGATCAAGATCTTTCTCTTGAAAGCATCACTGGTCAATAGGCTTAACTGTCTGTCGGTGCTGGGATGGACCTATGGCAGTTGCTTCTGTCCCACATCAGGGGAAGGTATGAGGGTCTATGTCAGGGACCTGGGCCACACTCTAGCAATCAAGAGGCCAGAAGAAAAAATTTTCTCAAGGTAGATTTGTCTAGAGTACATCATCAAGTTACCTTGGACTAGTTCCATAGGTATTAGAAGTCATCTTGAAGGGTTTGGCTCGTTATGCTCTTGGGGCAGCTGGCTTTTCAAAGATTCAACAGGCAGTAAGAACAAAGGTTAAAATTATAATACAAAAAATTAGCAACAATATGATAAATTTAGTTTGTACACTGGTTTTGAACTAAGAGCCCAAGCCAAAAGGTAACAAACTAGACAAATCAAAACAAATCAAATCAACTTGAAATTGAAAGACCATCGGGGAAAACGGGTGAGACCATTGAATAGCATTTTGTGACTGGGTTGAATTAAAGCAGGAATGCCAACTCTACAAAAGGGACTACCAGTACAATTTGAACAAAAAGTTGTGTGAGGGATATTGTCAAAGTTGTCCACTAGGTGGACTAACAGGATTTCTTAGGTCAAGTTTTGTCAAGTTACCTATAGCTGTTACTGACTGTGAAATTTTAATTGAAGCATTGTTTTGTCAAATGAAAAAAGGTAGCATTAAGGGAAGTAAGATTCTCATGATGATATGGAGTCTTGTTCCAATGTGTTGGGAAAAGCTGTCTACAGCATGAAAAGCATCAGCTTATCCCAATTTGCAGTTTGAATGTCTCTGGCTATGGCAGCAGACAGCTTGGCATACTTTCTGTGTGGCACATACATCAAGCATGAGACGTATTCCTTAAAATTTATCTACTTTCAGTAACTTTGTGAAAGAAAGTTGAATTGGAGGAAGCTAGAAAAATTGGGGACCTAGTCTATAGGTAGATAATAAGAAGTCAATAATGTATAGAGCTACAATCTCATAACAGGTGTATTATATAGCTTTTCTTTCAAAACATAGCTTTTTTTTTTTTTTTTTTTTACATTGATCATGTATGTAAAAAAACCTCTTGAAACTGGGAAGCCAAACCAAGGTAGACTTTAGATCTTACTTATAGTTCTAAGGTTCTTGTGTCGACCAGGAAATGACAGTTTTTACTTACTTATTGTGAGGCCCAGAACTCTTGAAGTCAAGCATTTTATGCATATTTTCAAGGTGACATTTTAGTCAAAGCCTGGAAACTAAAGTTTTCAACTGCATTCTGCTACAAAGAGAGAATAGTGCTTCTTTTTTTTTTTTTTTATTTCGGCATATTATGGGGGTACAGATTTTAAGGTTTCAATAAATGCCCATTTCCCCCCCTCCTGAGAATAGTGCTTCTTTGGTCTTATGCAAATAAACATATTGCCATAAGAATACTCACAAATACTTTTTGAATTCTGGAGGAATCAAGTAAGGAGAAGAAAATCCCAAATACTTTTGTCTTTGTTTACAAAAGTATACATTATCAAACTGCTGTGTTTGTGCTGCTGAAGCGAGCACTGAATTGCTGTAAATTACAGATTGCTTAGGAGAAAAAAATTCCTTAAATCTGGAAAATGAAACAGTTAAGTAAAAACAAGCAATGTTTTAATGAAAGTTATAAAAATATTATTTATTTTTATTTTTATTTAGTTCATTGATCTTAAAGTTGTCAGAAATCTGTATTTAAGAATAATTGTTTGGAATCTTTTCCATGAATCTGATTGTAAATGTTTTTAGAAAAGAATTCAGAACAACTGTGGATAAGAAAAACTTAGAACAGCATGATGGTGGTAGGTAAAAAACTGATGAAACTTTACAATTGACAAGGAAATTTAGTTATTTCTATTATATTTTAAGATAACAATCAGAATTATGACTGATAATACATTAGATTTCTATAAGTTTATATCTTTTTAAAAAACTTTTTTGGTATAAAATCTGACAAGCTCATATTTTTACTACTTCCACATACAAAGAAAAGAGCTCTATTCTCTTGCAATAGCCTTTACACTGAATCCTGATGCACTTAATCTATGTCCTATGTGCAGCTCCTGTCATGAGAGAAACTAAGAAATAAAAACTAGTAGGCATTTCAGAGCAAGCCCACCTCTGACACTAACAAGATTTGGCATTCACAGTCATTTAGGGGGCTGCTGTAGCATCCTAGAATTAGCACTGGAGGGCGAGAGTTACGAGGAGTAGTAATGATTTGGACAAGTGTTAGGGCTTAAAAATGGATTTTAGAGTTTTGGGTTATAATTATTTGGGCTTTAGGGCTTTACTGTTTCCATTACCATGATAAATGCATAATAAAAAATCAAACTATACAGAATGATAATGAAAACCAAAGAAAATTATAAAAAAAATTATATCATTTTTGAAACACTCATATCAACAACATACCATAAATGCTACTAAAAGAAGACCTACTATCACTTTTCATTTGACAGTGTTTCTCATACAATTGACCAAATAAGTCTAATCATTTAATATCTCTAAAAGATGACAGATATATCTTTTTCGGCTTTCCAGGGGCCCACTTAGAAAATCCCACAGTGAATTCTAATTCAGAAAGGCTCAATTTGAGATTTGACCTTGGGGAAGTTTGCCAAGGATCTTAAAAGTCTCAAAACATTTGATCAAAACAGAATTATAGGTCGGTGTAAAATAACAGTAATTCGTTTAACCAGAGTGATAATCAAAAAGTCTTCCAAAGCAATACAGAAAGTTACATGGATATAAAAACCTTAACCCTTTTAAAGCTCAGTTTTCCTAAGTAATCAAAAACCTAATAAAGACAACACAGGAAATAATTTTGAAAAAATGCAAAATCTTTGGTTTTTTAGGCTAGTGACCAAAAAGTTAAAAGGAAAACTTCTGCAGTGAGATTGTTTCTCCTTACAGGGAGCTCATTAAGATAATCTAGAAGTTGAACTGGGTGAAACAGGTCCTTGAATTTGATCAGACACAATATTTAAGGTATGAGTGTATACTGTATGATAGAGGAATGTAAACAAGAAAACTAGTTCCTTGAGCAGAGGAATACATGGCCTCATAATAGCATGGGAAGTTTCCTGGTTACATGGAACAATACAGACATGTCAAGAAAAGTCAAGAGTGAGTACAGAATCAAATTATGCTGGAGGAAAACATTGCTTTTCTAGGCCTTTAAGATAAACATTTCACCATCAGGACATAACAGCAGAATTAGAACCCAAATAAAAAAGTTATATGAGTTGACAAAAAAGTTGAAGAAGAGAATTATCATCCCAGCTAAGTAAAAAGTTATACCTTTTCAAGGGTAGAGAGAACAGAAGAAAATAATGTGTGACCTGCACATCATGTGCAGTGAGGCACAGCGAGAACTTCTGAGATATAAATCTGAGAAATTTCAAAAGGAAAACTTTACCTCAAGAAATAAAATTGTCATTTTAAGGAAAGAGGACAGTATTTTTGTTGTTTTTTTTTTTTGAGACAGAGTCGCTTTGTTGCCCAGGCTAGAGTGAGTGCCATGGCATCAGCCTAGCTCACAGCAACCTCAAACTCCTGGGCTCAAGCGATCCTCCTGCCTCAGCCTCCCAAGTAGCTGGGACTACAGGCATGCGCCACCATGCCCGGCTAATTTTTTCTATATATATTAGTTGGCCAATTAATTTCTTTTCTATCTATAGTAGAGACGGGGGTCTTGCTCTTGCTCAGGCTGGTTTCGAACTCCTGACCTCGAGCAATCTGCCCGCCTCGGCCTCCCAGAGAGCTAGGATTACAGGCATGAGCCACCACGCCCGGCCAAGAGGACAGTATTTTTAACCTGCAACTAGAGAAATTAAATAGATCTCAGGAAGAAATGTGGCAGAAATAGACACTATATGCTGTTTAGAAGATGGTTGTTACAGAAGCAGATTTTAGAATTAAAAATTGAAACCACTTGCAGTTTTTTTTTTTTTTTTTTTTTTTTTGAGACAGAGTCTCGCTTTGTTGTCCAGGCTGGAGTGAGTGCCCTGGCGTCAGCCTAGCTCACAGCAACCTCAAACTCCTGGGCTTGAGTGATCCTTCTGTCTCAGCCTCCCGAGTAGCTGGGACTACAGGCATGCGCCACCATGCCCGGCTAATTTTTTATATATATATCAGTTGGCCAATTAGTTTCTTTCTATTTATAGTAGAGACGGGGTCTCGCTCTTGCTCAGGCTGGTTTTGAACTCCTGACCTTGAGCAATCCGCCTGCCTCGGCCTCCCAGAGAGCTAGGATTACAGGCGTGAGCCACCGCACCTGGCCCCCACTTGCAGTTTTATTAAGAGCAGATCAACATTTCAGGAAAACCTTGTTCTAACACAGGGGGCCAATTTTTTAGTTTTGTATTAGTGTATTTTTAATATTAAAGTTCAATCTTTAGAAAGACTTAAAAATTCATTTTAATTATACTTGATCGTACACAAAATTCATTTTACAAATTCCCCCTTTACAAATCTTTTTATGACTTAATGACTTGCCTGCATTTTCTGCTTTGTTCTATACTTTGTCTTTTTTAAATAGCCATTTTACTGCATGACAAAAATTTACCATGCAAGATTCTCTCTCATATAAAATTATGCTTTTCTTAAATTTATATGTTGATTAATAGACCTAAACATATTTAAGCTTATTATAAAACTTAATAAGCCAAGGACAAAGTCATATTTATTTAGCAATTTGTTTGTTTTTTATCTTATTTGGATATGACTTAGGCATTTAATGAATATCTATTATTTAATATAACATAATTTAAAAATTTTAAATTACATGAAAAGTTTATTTATAAACATTTATTCAATTTACAATTCTCTAATTTGTTTTTTTAAGAATTATACCTAGGTTGCTAATGAAAACTGAGATATTAGACAGAGCTAGTCATTATTTTAAGCTATTTCTTTTATTAACCAGTTTTATAACCTGTTAATATCAAGTATTTACCTGAGTAAGAGACTTAAAGTTGAATACGTGGGTATCCAGTTGATAATTCACAAGACACAGCTGTTTTTATTAAATCAACCATATTAAATTAATCTTACTTGTCAAAGAATTGCACAAAGATCATTCTGTTTTAGGTGAGGTTTATAGCTTCATCATCTTAAAACATCTAGCAGAGGTAAATATAAAACTGTCTGATCAGTAAACCCAGGCAAAATGTATGTTAACAATTTTGAAAACATTTCTAATTTTATTTTATCAACAATTTTAAAACCAATTAACTTATCAAAGGCTTAAGTCACAAGAACTAAAAAATTTGGGGATTAATCACTATATATTTTACACGTGTGCCCATTTACCTAAATAGAATTTCTTAACGGATTTCTGGCCAGCTATGCCAGATTTTACTATGTAGACACAACATACAACATAATACATATCCATATGTGTAAAAGCACTTAAACACGTGTATGCACATACACAAAGATCTAATAGCCATGACATAGTAAAACTTAAAAACTCATTGGTTCGTAAAAGACAGTTGAATCCAAATTACTTTTCTGACAAAATGGGTTTTAAGGCTAAACTTTAAGAATTTTTCTTAATATGTAATGTTATTAATGCTGTGAACCAAATTTTGGGTAGAGCAGTTTGAGTCGGTTACCAATATATGGGACTGGATAAAAAATAGCTAATTGTGAAAAAGTGAGGAGGCACTAAAGAAGATTTTTTCTTTTCAAGCTCTGAATGGTATTTTCTTAGTCTCAATTCTTTATCTTTGAATATAAGAATGTTGCTATTCCTTTTAGTATAAGGAGTGTGTCTTTTACATGGGAATTTCATCTTTTGCTTTTAAGAAACAGTCAAAATGATTTTCTATTATATCTACTGGTTTTCAAGTATTTTTAGTTAAATAGTCAATATTCCAGAATGGCTGGAGAGTTTGGAAAAAGGGAATTTAGCTTAGAGAAGGAGAAAGAGGAGAAATTGAAGGAGAAAGGAGAGTTCCAGAGAAGAAAAAGTCTCAGCAAACAAATGAGACAGCATTTTGTAGTGAGGCAATCTTTGAGTCCTGAATGTTTATTTAGGTTTTTTTAGCTTCAAGATATCAATTGACATATGAGTCTTATTTGTAGTATATTATTTTATAGTCACAGTCTTATAGCTTAAAGAACAACAGACTGTTTTATTGATCCCTATAATATTTGAACATGTTACCAGATGGTGTCCCAGAAAATATATTGGCATGCCTTTGACCTTAGAGGGCCCATTTGAAACTAAATTTATCTAGTCAATTAAAATGCAAGTGCCGAATACATAAAAGCCAAAATAAAACACAAGTGCTGCTGGAAAATAAAGTATGTTCTTACCAAGAAGGACAATAAACCACCTTCTTCAACTGAAGGGAAAAAGAAAAATCCTTTTCCCGAGACCTCAAGCTGAAGGGAAAAATCCCTTTACCCAGACTTCACGTCGAGGCCTCACGGGAGGAAAAGGGTCCACCCCAACAGATCTCCCAACCAGAGGGTGAAAGACTCCTCTCAAACAAACAGTGGAAGGAACTCTCCCCAACAAAATCCCAAATAAAACAGAACTCAACCCAAAACTGGAAGTTTGGTCCAAGAGTGACTCACCATAAGGAAAAGAGGCAACGTGCCACAGTGGGGGCTTGGAGGGCCCTGGTGTGGGCACCGTAGGTCACAGTTGCAAGCGCTGGGGACTCTCCCCAGTGTGAGTTAGCTTCAGAACCCCACTTCTGACACCAAGTATGTCAAAGCCAAATAAAATATAGAGATGACTCTCTAAATGTAACGTTTTATTTGGGAAGCAAGAAATGCAATTTGGGGTACACACAGAGAGGGTGGGTGGTGTTCAGTATGTCAGAAGAGCAAAGAGAAGATTGGAGGTTCTATAAAAAGGAGGAAAGTTACGTATTGTTTTGAAAGAGAGTTCCTAAGCACTAGTAAAATTTTGGAGCTGGCAAGCTCTGACTGGTGAGTGACAGCGGTGTGTAAAACTAGTCCTAGAGTCACAGCAGGTTGGTTGTTTTAGTAGCTATTAGATTAAAGTGGTTTGGGGTTACAACAAGCAGTTTCAGTACCTGGGCTTGTGGAAAATTTGATTTTTGGAGCAGGTGCTGTGTGCCCCAAGTTATTATTCCCCCTGGCCCCTCGACTCTGACTTAGCTGGGTATGACATGAGTGACCCAATTTGTATAATTGACTTTCACAGGTCCCTGAGTGAATGTGTGGAACAAAGTGCTTCACTAACTTGGAATGCTCACTTCCCAGCCCATGTGTGAGAGAAATAACCTTTGTTTTACAAACCATATAACCAGCAATAGCATTGTTGGACATCTACCCAAAAGAACATAAGTCTCTCTATTATAAAGACATCTGCATCCGAATGTTTATGGCAGCACAATTCACTATTGCACGGTCATGGAAACTACCTAAGTGCCCGTCAGTTCATGAGTGGATAACTAAAATGTGGTATATGCTCACAGTGGAATATTACTCAATCCTAAGAAACGACAGTGAGCTACACCGTTTATGCTATCCTGGATGAAGCTTAAGCCCATAATACAAAGCGAGACGACACAAGATCTGGAAAATGGGCTACACATTTACTCGCCATCAAATTGGTACTGACTGACTAAAACTATGGTGCTCAAAAAACGGCAGTGTTCAACAGGGATTTGTGGGGGGAGACCCACATCTTAAGGAAGTGGTGAGCATTGTTGGGGGGGAAGGGATTACCTCTAGCACTTTTTAGGGAGAGGTAAAGATATACATTGTAACCAAAATGTCTGAAAAAAAATCTGTAATCAGGAAGTGGGCAGGGGCTAAGGAGGGAGGAGGGAAAGGGTATGTACTTACACGGTGGGTGCGGTGTGCACCACCTGGAGGCTGGACACACTAGAAGCTCTGGCATAGTGGGGGGGGGGGCTAGGGACAAGATATGTAACCTAACAATATCTGTATCCCCATAATATGAAGTAATAAAAAAATTTTTTTAGAGCTCTCTTAGTTATATTAATAGCACACAACTGACATCCTACATAATAGAGAAAGTATAAAAGAAAATTAAGAGTAATGGAGAATACTTTCAAAATCTAATAAAAGTATAAGGACAACAAAATAGAAAGAATGGATACTAAAAAATAATCAAATAAAAAATGAAAAAATATGTCTAAGAGCAGAAGAAATATAAGACTCTAAATTAAAGGCCCATTGAATACCAAGCAGGATGAAAAGAAAAAATAAAAAGAAAAGATGCAGACTAAAATTTCTTTCTTTCTTTTTCTTTTTTTTAGAGATGGATTCTTGCTCTGTCACCCAGGCTGGAGTGCATGGGCATAGTCATCACTCATGGCAGCCTCCGCCTCAGCCCCACAGGCTCACGCCTCCACACCTAGCTAATTATTTTTATAGAGACAGGGTCTCTCTGTTACCTAAGTTTTGTAGAGACAGGGTCTCTCTGTTACCTAGGCTGGTCTTGAACTCCTGGCCTTAAGCAATCCCCTGCCTTGGCCTCCCAAAGTGCTGGGATTACGGGTGTGAACCACTGTGCCTGGTCTGTTGAACACCAAGGATAGAGAGAAATTCCTGAACACCAAGGATAGAGAGAAAATCCCAAAAGCCCCCAAAGATGGGTGGGGGATTAATAAATAAACAACAGTAACAAAAAAGAGGGTCACTGACATCAGTGTTCTCATTTGGCAGTACTAGATACAAAAGACAATGGAGCAGTACCTTTGAAATTCTGGGGGGAACCACGTTAAACTTTTAATTCTATCCTCTGCCAACCTATTAGTCAAGTGTGAGGGCAATAGAAAAATGTCTTAAGGCAGGAAGTTCTGTTGATCACTAACATTATTACCTCTGAATCTTATTTGAAAGAATTACCAGAGGATGTGTTTTAGCAAAATGAAATATAAATCCAAGAAAAATCTGTGACATTCAAAAGTAGTATTAAGAAAGGTATCAGTTGGCTGGGTGCGGTGGCTCATGCCTATAATCCTAGCACTCTGGGAGGCCGAGGTGGGCTGATCCTTTGAGCTCAGGAGTTCGAGACTAGCCTGAGCAAGAGTGATGCCCCATCTCTACTAAAAATAGAAAGAAATTACTTGGACAGCTAAAAATATATAGAAAAAATTAACCGGGCATGGTGGCACATGCCTATAGTCCCAGCTACTTGGGATGCTGAGGCAGAAGGATTGCTTGAGCCCAGGAGTGTGAGGTTGCTGTGAGCTAGGCTGATGCCATGGCACTCACTCTAGCCTGGGCAACAAAGTGAGACCCTTGTCTCAAAAAAAAAAAAAAAAAAAAAAAAGAGAGAGAGAAAAAAGAAAGGTACCAGTAAAATATAATAATTCTAATAATTCCAAATAATTATTGATTTTATCAGTATAAGATATCAATTAATTTATATATAACTATAACAACCTGGAACTAAGATTTCAGATAACTTCAACATTGGGGAAAGAGAATGAGTAAAACAAAAACATGTTAAAAATGGAAATAATAATAAACTCTTAAAGAAAGAAAATATATGACATCAGAAATACAAGTCTCTTTTTAAGAAGGGAACTCAAATTTAATTAAAGAGAAACTATGAAACAAATCATTTTACCTAGCAATGCTTTATTTACTTAGGTAATGTAAGTCACTTTCTCTGTGCTGATGTGAAAATAGCAGGATGCAGTGTGTTTATGACCCAGTGAATTCAAACAGAGAATCAATTTGCTAACAAATCAGATTGAGGTGAAGGTCTCAAGTAAAATGAAATTTTATTCTGTTCTATTCTTATCACAAGTTGTAGATTCTCTCTGCTGTGTTTTTTGACATTCAGTGTAAAGATATAAGAACACTTTTGTGTTATTCTTTACTCATTAAAAAGGTAATCTGTTAATTTAAGTCTATATGCACATCAAGGATTTTGAAACACATGTTAGTCAATTTTGTAAAACATGACTAGCAAAGAAGATAGTGGTTGTTTAAAAATTGTATCTGTCATTAATCACTCCAGGTCTAATTGATTTATTTCCTTTCCTTCTTTCCTGTTAAGAGATAGTTTTGTTTTTGTTTTTGCTTTTGTGAATTTTTTGGTTTCCCATGGTGTTACTACTGGGAATTGAGACAGTTGTTTATTCTGCTACTTCTCCCTGCTATATGTATTTAATACAAACGCCAGTCTAAAGCAACTGCTAAATTAAAAAGAAATAGTGACAATATTAAACACTGACAAGGATGCAGAGAAACTGGCTCACTCATCCATTGCTAGTGAGAATGTAAAATGATGCAGACACTCTGGAAAACAGGTTGGCAGTTTCATTAAAACAATAACAACAAAAAAGCCACAAGAAAAATGAAACATGCAGCTACTACAATTGCACTTCTATGCATTTATTCCAGAAATGAAAACTCATGTTCACCTCAAAATTTGTACACAGATATTTATAAAACCATTGTTTGTAATCGTTCCAAACTATTGGAAACAACCTAGATGTCCTTAAGTGAGTAAATGGTATACTGTGGTTCATGAATACTGGGGAATATTTTTAGCAATAAAAAGAAACTGTTGATATATGTAACAACTTGGATGAATCTCCAGAGAATTATGCTGAATGAAAAAAGCTAATCCCAAAAGTATACATACTACATAATTCCATGTAGATAACATTCTTGAGATGACAATTATAAAAATGGAGAACAGGGTAGTGGTTTCCAGGGGTTGAGGAGGAGTTGGGGTGAGGGAAGTGGGGGTGGTTATAAAGGGACACGGGAGGAGAGGGGTTGTGGTGTTGGTGGAGCTCTGCATCATTCCCTGTCAATGTCAGTATCTGGCTGTCGTATGATACTATAGTTTTGCAAGATGCTACCATGGGGGAGCTGGGTAAAGGGTACATGGGATTTCTTTGTATTATCTCTTATGACTGCACGTGAATCTACAATTTTCTCAAAATAAAAGTTTAATTTAAAAAAATGTGCTTCTGAGAATTTCTATACCTACAACTCAATTCCAAATTTTATTTATCTTTGATATTAAGGTTTTTCCTTGTTTGGGGGTGGAAGATAGATTATTAATGTTATTACCAGCTGGACAAAGTTCAAATATTTGTATTGAAAACTTAAGAATAACTAGAAAAATATAAATGTGATGTGTAGCTTTAAACCTTGAGAGAAAAAAGGAACAAAGAGATAAATTGATTCGGCCAAGAAAAGACAGGAAAAGAAAAGATACAAAACAATAAAACACAATAAATAGAATACATAAAATGTGATCACTAGAATAAATCCAAACACATTGATATTATAAATATGAATGGTTAGCTTTATTAAAATAATGAGATTCAGATTAGATAAAAAGCCCAGATCCAGCTGTGTGGTGTTTACAAAACACTTGAAACAAGGTTAAAATTAAAGGAATAAAAAAGGTTATAGGAAGCTGTTAAAAGTAAAGCTTATATTAATCAATATTTAAGATGTAATAGTCATAAATATAAATGCCTAACATGCATAATGTGTGGGAATTAGATTGTAAAATACATTACATTCTGGGCACAGTGCCTTTTAGAGGAAAGATTTGCATATAATAGAATTGTTACTTTATAGATAAGCAGTTGTTATGGTTTCAGTGGGATCTGTGAACTTGCTCATATGAGATATATATATAATAAATATATATGTAGATATTAGATATATGTGATATATGATATATATCTCACAGGAATATTGCAATATTAATCACATGCAATATTCTTTTTTATGTGTTTCTGTGTTCCTTTAGAACTTTTCATAACCCAGATCTGAAAGTGTGTGTGGGGGTAACTGTTTCTGTTACAGAGTGAACTGCTCTAAGGAAAGGGAAATTTTGAGCTTATTTTTTCTATAAGAGAATGAAATGGGATTTCTCTTTTTGGAGGATTTAAATATATCAGTGGAAAAAATAGAGTCAGACTTGATAATGGAAGATGCAAATTTTTCATGGTTAAATTTAATGAGATAGGGGTGAATATTGGTTCCTTAATATTTCTGGAATTGTATTATTGCCTGTAACAGATTAGATTATTGTTTAAACACATTTCACTCTCCAGCTAGCCCACTTAATCGGAAGAGGATATTCCTGTTGTCTTAATGCTGGGCGTGGCTCCATGACTTGCTTTGGCCTCAGGGTGGGTGGGGTGCTGTTCCTACCTCTTGACTTTGCTCAGCCATGCAACTTGGCTTTGGCCAGTGGATGTTAGCAGATGTGACTCAAGTAGGGCTGGAAGTAACCTTGCATAGTGGACTTGTCCTCTTGTACTTCTGCCACCTCCATGAGCAAAGCTTCTTTGGAACTTCTCCCTCACAGGTGGAGGAGCCTGACCCTCAGTGAGGAGCCAAGTCCAGCTGGACGCCCAGCTGAGGCCAGCTAACCCACAGCTGATCTGCATTCATGTTTGCATGTCACTGAGCTTTTGTGGTTCTTTGTTATTCAGTGATAGCTGACTGATATATCACTGTTATAGGCAAATTTGGTAGGACAACACAGCTAAGCACAATCTGAGACTGGGAATGGAATGGAGCAAATGCTTTGTCCAAGGTGTGTGGTAACTTGGTGCATATTTTACTCACTATCCATTCTGCATCCATTATAGCATGTCTTGGGGAGCTAAACTTTCTATCCAGTGTCTAGCATATGTGTTTTAAAATATTAGTTGAATTAGTATAGACTGTTTGAATGAATCTCTGTGGTTATGGAAGGCAGGGACAAGGACTGGGAGTGTCGATACAAAGAGTGCAGGCTCTGCTGTTTTGGTATTTCCCTTCTGATGTGCTCACCAAGGGCAGTGATGTGCTCTGGGCTGGTAAGTTCACTGGCTACCAGAAGACAGAGAATATGGGCCTCTAGGGGAACAGTGCGCCTTTGTCTTTGTCTCTCTTATCCTGTTTAAGGGGAAAAATGCTGCTCTGGGCTGGTCAAGTTCAATGTCATGGATTGGACCATGGGATGGAGATTTGGTGGCAGATGGCAACTTCTTTGAAGTGGAGTAGAGAACAAGGGAGGCATTGGTGAGGAGGGGGCAGGGACGGGCCGAGGGAAGTCCAGCTTTCCCCTGGAGAGAGGCAGAGTTGGGGGCCAGGGCAGGACCAGCTGTCCGGGGAGGGAGGCAGGCAAAGTGTGGGCTGCCCAGCTGACATTTCTTATCTTTCTTTCCTGGGGCCAGAGTAGGTTATTTTATGGCCTGTCTCTTTATGGCCTCAGCAGAGAGCAAAGGCAAACAAAGAACAAAAGCGGATCCTCAGGGCCTGAGGCGCCTCCTCCCACAGCAGGTGTGCCCTCTTCTGCCGCCCTGTTGGCCCAGTCTCCACTTGGAAGGCCTCCCGCAGGCCCAGACTCTTTCCTGCCCTCTGACCCTGAAGCCCTCGGGTCCCTCCCTCACACCTCCCTTCCATGTGGCTTTGAAAAAGGTTTTGATATTATATCCCTATCCCTCAATTCTTTGAACCCTCATCAACTTGTATTAATAACAAAATTAAACCAATCTTGGCTCCATTTTACAGATGATGAAACCGAGGCTGGAATGGTTGTTACTAAGCTGTGCTAACAACTCTTTGTGCTGTAGGATGTAATTACATTTATTTTATTAATTCTTTTCTTTATAAAGTTGTAATTATTGTGTTTTAATATAGAGAAATTTAGGGAGAAAACAAACAAAAAAACAGCCTAAAATCCTATCGCTCAGATAACTCCTGTTAACATTCTCCCCCTGCCAACTCCAGTTTTATTTGCAGAGGTTACTATTTTCAATTTTTATTTCTATTTTATTCCATAGAGATGAAGTACATTTTTGATACTTTAAAAAATGTAATTTAAATAATCTTAGGGAAAAGTTGCAAATGAGGATAAAGAACACTTTTTTTCTGTACCATTTGAGAGTAAGTTGCCAAGAAGATACCCACTTATTCAAAAGACTAGTTTTATTGTTTTATTATTATTATTATTATTATTTTTTTTTTTTTTTGAGACAGAGTCTCGCTTTGTTGTCCAGGCTAGAGTGAGTGCCGTGGCGTCAGCCTAGCTCACAGCAACCTCAAACTCCTGGGCTTGAGTGATCCTTCTGCCTCAGCCTCCCGAGTAGCTGGGACTACAGGCATGCGCCACCATGCCCGGCTAATTTTTTTTATATATATATATCAGTTGGCCAATTAATTTCTTTCTATTTATAGTAGAGACGGGGTCTCGCTCTTGCTCAGGCTGGTTTTGAACTCCTGACCTTGAGCAATCCGCCCGCCTCGGCCTCCCAAGAGCTAGGATTACAGGCGTGAGCCACAGCGCCCGGCCTATTATTATTATTTTTAGAGACAGGGTCTCCCTCTGTTCCCCAGGCTAGAGTGCAGTGACCTGATCATAGCTCACTGTAACCTCAAACTCCTGGGCTTAAATGATCCTCCTGGCTCAGCCTCCTGAGTAGCTGGGACTACAGCTGTATGCCACCACACCTGGTTAATTTTTTTTAAATTATATTTTGTAGACATGGGATCTTACTGTGTTGCCCAGGCTGGTCTTAAACTCCTCACCTCAAGGCATCCTCCTGCGTTGGCATCCCAAAGTGCTGAGATTATAGGCATGAGCCACTGCATCCAGCCTAGTTTTACTGTATATTTTTCTTACAGAAAAGGACATTCTCCTACTTAACCAAAAAGCGTCTATCACGACTAAGGCAATTTGCATTAATACATGACTACCCCTCATCATCAGGCTCCACTCTAGTTTCATCAGCTGTCTCAAGGCACTCAGATTAGTTATTAATATCATATTTCTGTTCTCCTTCAGTCTGGAACAGTTCTCCAGTCTGTCCATGACTTTCATGGTCTTGGCATGTTTTGATGGGCTAGCTGTTTTGTAGCATGTCCCTCACTTTGGGCTGATGTTTCCTCAAGAGTGTATTCATGTTAATGCACCATTGGCAG
Organism: Microcebus murinus; assembly: GCF_040939455.1. Taxonomy (NCBI): domain Eukaryota; kingdom Metazoa; phylum Chordata; class Mammalia; order Primates; family Cheirogaleidae; genus Microcebus; species Microcebus murinus. Next base: position 68,204,521 of record NC_134117.1, read on the forward strand.
GAATATCACAGAAGCAATGCTGTGTTCTCCTCACATCCTATCCTGCAGTCAGTAATTTCAGTTCATAGGATTAGTGATGGTGTTTGATCATTTGATTAAAGAGGTTACTACCAGCCTTCTCCACTGTAAAATGACTTCTTTTCTCTTTGTAATGAATAAATATTTTGTGGTGAGGCACACTGAAACCATGTAAATATCCCATTCCTCATCAAACTTTCACTTTACTCACTCATCTATTTATATTAAAATGGACTCCTGGATTTCTATTTTATTCAGTGGGCTATTTTCCATTATCATCATTATTTATTTAGATGCCCACATTGAGGGCCATTGAGGGCCCCTTTGAGCTAGATTCTGGGCCTTTCTGGCTTGCCTCCATCATTCTTAGAGTACTTCAGTACTTTCTAGCTCCCCAAAATCTTTCAGGCTCATCTTGGACTTTCTCTGACCCAGCCCTGGAATCAGTCATTTTCCTGAGGAGCCTTGGATTCTTTTAATGGAGAATGGTATTTAGAAATCAAGATGTAAGTGCAAGAGTGTTCATTGCTATTGGGGTATCACTGCTCCTAGGCTTTCTTAGTGGACAGAGCAAGGAGATACACACACATACAGACACACAGGCACACATACACTCACTATTATTACATCAATATTTATCTATCCATATTGAAAATCATGGGCTCACACCAATACTTTCAATTCTAATTGGAACCACAGGGCTCATTCTGATTTTCTCCTCTTCCATATTTGTGACTGCCTTCTCCATCAGTGAGAAAACTGGCTTCTGTTAGCCTTCGTATGTTTACTTTGCTCAGTCGATCCACTGCATGCTCCCTACCTCCCATGGCAGCACCCTGATCACTCTGCTTGGGCTCTGGCACCCCACACTGGGCTGTCCCTTTCTGCCGTGTGCACCGTCTCTTCACAGTCCTTGGGCTCTAACACCCTGTGCTGGGCCACTATGCCCCACCTCCCCACATGGACTTGTCCTGCTCTGACTCTGACACCCCACGACAGGTTCCTCCAACACACAGGGCTGCCATCCACAGTGTGTTCTGCTCAGCACCAGGCTGCAGTGGCTATGTGCCACCTATGTGGGTGCATCCCTCCCCTGCCTGGCTCCAACACCTGCCTGCCTCATCTCTCCTTTTTCGAACATCCTTTGACTCTACTTGGTCACCAACTCCCTGCTCTTAGCTACTGGGACACCCTAAACCTTGTTTTATCCAGAATAAGTGTCAAAGCATCATTCCCTCCATGATGAAAGGGTACAATGTAATCAATTTGCCAGCTTGTGGTTGTGAGTCACCCAAGGGGATGATGCCATGTAGAGGGCTCAAGGATTAGCACTGCTATTGCCAGAATGGGCACTCAGCAACATGGGTAACCAGGCCAGCCTTGGAGAGTGGAGGGCTGTGCTGTTGAGCCCACACATAATCTCCATGACGCCCTCATACCTTATTCTGTGACACCATTAAGCAAGTGCCAGGCATCTGGGAAAAGAGGCTGATTGGCTTCTGTGGGAAGGGTCATCTTGTCGGAGTGTCCCCTTTGCTGTGGGTTAGCATCCCCATGAGAAACACATGTTTTCACCCTCGGTACCCATTCTAAGAAGTATATCTAGGTGTTTCTGTTGAGATCTTGTTATCAATTCTATAGTCTTTCCCTGCTCTTGTCATCTGGCTAAAGTTTAGCTGCTGCTCATGCACTGGATTAGCATAGATCTCCACCTGTGGCTCTCTCTCCATCCCGGCAGAGTGAGCACCAGATGTGCAGCTGGCAAGTTCTGCCTCTGAAGGCATTTCCCTTCCCCATTGACTTTCAGGATGACCCTTGAGTGAGATTGCAAGTTGCAGCACTCACCTCTAGCTGGTCCTAGCACACCTACCAGGGCCATGTGTCACTAGGACCATGTGTTCTATTCTGCAGTTGCAGACACAGGCCAAGGAAGAGGCAGCAGTGGGGCAGAGTGAGCAGCTATGGGGGCCTGAGTTATCTGCTTCTGAACTTAACTTGTGGCTGCAGAACCTGCTCAAGCCTGCACCATTTCCATGTGGTGATGGAGTGCTGCTCACACATGCAGCTTTATTAGGGGAGTCACATGACACTTATTTTATAGTGGGCAGTTTAACCACTTTATGTGTAGTCACTTGCTGTCCCATGATTTCGTCAAGTAGCATGGCAGAAGCTGTTTCTCAAAAGGAGACTTGGTATTTGCAGACAAGCATGTGAATTTGCTAGACTCTCTAAGCAGTCTGTGCTGTGATTCTCCTATGCGGGTTTGCCAGAGGATCCAAACAGCACCTCTGCCTGCCAAGGACACAGCGAGCATCCTTGGATGTGCTGGGTCATATGTCACAGACATCTATCATATGCACTAAAGCCTGGACCTCTTACAGAGCCTTGTTTCACTCTGAATCCCACTCAACACTGGCGGATCCTATTATTACTCAGTGAGTTGGAGTAGCACACCTCAATGTGATATCTGTGGCTTCCCAAATTCAAACAGGCTAACCAGTCATTATGCTTTTTTCTCAGTGGCAAGGAGTGCAGACAATGTGTATTTCACAATGGCAGGAGCTTTCTGACATAGTCCATATCCCCTGGACTTCTGGAAGCTTTACTGGGGTGGCAGCTGGAATTTTTTCTATGCTGTGGAATGCATGCGTCTTATGAAGGCATCTGGTTGTTTTTCTTTGCTCATCAGTCCAGCCAGCATGCATTACCTGCATAGTGCACCAGCATGATGTCCGTGGGATGTGCAGATGACCGAGGTCTCTGTAGACCTCAGTGTGACAGAAAGCTGGAGAGCAGACATAGCCTGAGAGAAGACATTGGCTTTGTACTACTGTCCTTGGCCAGTGAAAACAAACTTCTGCCGGCCCTTCCCAGTTGTTATAGATGGGAGAAGACGCGAGCTGGATCAGTAGCTAAGTGCAGGGCTGGGTAAGTTGTTCTGCATAGCATTTAGAAGAGCAGCTCAAATTGGAGCCACTGCCTGATTAAATTCATGATAATCCACAGTCCTTCTCCAAGATTCAGCAACTTTCTGCACTGGCTAAAGAGGTGAGCCAAGCTGATGGGAATGTGACAGGAATCCCCTTCCCTGTATTTTTTAAGTCTTTATGATGGCACTGGTCTCTGAAATTCCCCCAGGGATGTAGTAATGCTGGTTTATTATTTGGGCGGGGAAAGAAAATTCCAGGCTTCTGGGGCAGCCCAAGCATTTCTTTGATTTCACCTCTCCTTGCTTGCATTTAGTACCAGTTATGCCTTCTTAATTTACTTCCTCAGAGGGGTTCATGAAACATAAACTTGCAAGTTTGGAAATATCCTTATTTGACCCTTATATTTGATATTACAGCTGAGAAAAGGGTTTTTAGTTTCAAAATATTTTTCCAGGAGCCCTAAAAATGTATTTCCATAATTTCATAGTCTTCCGTCATCCTGTGTTGCTGACAAGACTGATGATGGTCAATCCTCTCTTCTTTTCTTTGTAATTGTCCTTTCCCCCGCCTTGTGGAATATTCTAGCGTCTTCTCTTTATCCTTGGTGGTTGAAATTTTACAGTGACCTGTGTAAGTGTGGAGTACCAGGGGATCTTTCAATCTGTAGCTCTGGGATACTTTCTGTTACTGTGGGTGATTTAAGTGTTGGCTACTTTGTTTACACTCCACCCGATTCATTCTCCACTGTTCTCTGCCCTTTTCTGTGCCCAGGGAGGCCAGGCAATTCCTTTACTGGCAGGATTCCAGTTGGGTTTGGTCAGTGGGAGGGACCCACGGAGACTGGCGGTGGAAGGAGAGCAGGCTGGCAGAGTTCTTCCCTACCCCTTGTTCCGATGCTGAACTGGTGACTGTGCCATGCCTCCACGCTGCCGCGGCTCTCACTGGCCCTTCCTGCATAGTCCTCTGGCTCTGGTAACACGGTTTCCTCCTTCTGTCCCTGTAGCTGGAAGGAGGTAACTGCTTCTGACTCTTGTTGATCTCTGGGTGCCTAATCATTTCTGTTTTTTTCCCTTAACCTGGCCAAATCTCTGTAGGTTGCCTTTCTATTAAAGTCCCTTCATTTGACTGTCTGAGGGTAAATTATTTTTCTGCCTGGACTATGACTGATATGCTACCTTTCATTGTCTTTGATCTCCCTTCCTGGAAAGGTTATTAATCGGATGATGGGTCATTTGTGTTAATCATCTATGTCTCTTATTTTTGCTCTGAGGTTTTCCATATTTTTGTGTTTTTGTTCTACACTATGGGATATTTCCTTATCTTGTTCTTCCATTCCTTCTAATAAAATGTTTTTAAATTTCAGCAATCATATATTTAATTTTCATGGGTTCTTTCTTGCTTTCGGGGTCTCTCTTCATGGCAATCTGCCTTTGTTATGGATTCAGTAACTTCTGTAATCTAAGGACTGTGCATGGGCTCTGGGGATGGGGCTCAGGGAGGGGGGTGGCACTGGGACACAGGAATCCCAACAGCAGCCGCAGTCCTGCACGGTGCTTCCTGCCCATGCCTGCACTACCAGCTGTTCGGAGCTTGTCTTACTTCTCCACAACAGCTCTCGAGGTGGACTTTATTATTAGCGCTTCCTTACAGAAGAGAATCTGAGGCTTTGCCAGATGGCCTCCATGCCCAGCTGTGGCCACGTACCACACTGGCTCTCAGAGTGGTGAAAGCAACGTGAGTGGGCCCCATCCAAGTCCCAGCAAGTTTCCAGCAAGACAGGTAACTGGGGTCCAACCTCTGGCTGGCTGGCCTTCAGCTTCCTCCTTGGGCCAAGGAGAATACTAACCTTGCTGTGACTGAGAGGCCAGAGAGAGAGGTCATCTTGAGGGCTGCACACACCTGAAGGACTGGTGCTCACGTTTGACTCCAAGGCCGTTCACATGGAACATTCCTAATGGGGTGGGAAGTGAGGCCCGTCACTATGCTATTAAGGAGGTCAATTTCCAGCCACTTTTATGGCGGAAGGAAAATCCTACCTAGTGCCTTCCCCAGAGACCACGGAATGCAGCCTGGGTTGCCATCGGAGCCTCACAGACTGAGCTCTGGGCCCTGCATGCCAGCAAGGAGGGCAAGGACAGCTTCCAGTTTCTTGCCTGTGGACTCTGCTTTCTTGGGGAGCTTGGGGGCTCTGGCTAAGCTCGCTGTGGGGCTCTGCCACCGCCAGGGGGTGCTGTTTCTTTCCCCAAGCGGCAAACAGCTTAGCAGCCAGCTCTGGGCACATACCGGTAGATTTAACCAGGACTGTCTGCTATCTCACCTACCTACCCCTCTCAGGGGCAATAGAATCCGGAAGAAAGAGCTCAGACTTTGGATTAAAATCTCAGCCCTGCCATCTACAAGTTGGCTGGCTGAGACAAGACACTCCACTTCTGTGAGGCTCAGTTTTCTCACCTGTGAAATGGGATGATCACACCTCATTTAGGTAGGCATGAGGACGGGATAAGAGAAGGGACTTCTGCCTGGCATGGGAGCTCTTTGCTGCTTTCACTGCCCTCTCGGCTCCCAGGCTGTTCTCTGACCACGAGGGCAGGGCTCAGCCCTCAAGTGTGTCCACGTGGAAACCTGCCTCCGGGGGCTCTTGTCCCTTGCCTGTCTTCTGCCCAGGACTGGGAGCTCCAGGATGACACGAAGAGGTGGGTCCTGTCTTGCTCAGCCTTGTGTGCACACAGGAGAGCCAGGCTCACAGGAGCTCTGCAATATTATTAAATATATTTCGAATGAATTTATGAAAGGCAGGCCTTCTTACGCCCATTTCATGGATGAGGAAACAGCGGGATTCGGGGCAGTGCGGGAGGTCGGGGTGGGCTTGGGGAGCCCTTGGGGGCCCCACGTGCAGGGCTGCGGCTGCGGGGTGGGCTCCTCGGTCCGGGCGGCCGGCGGCCGGAGCTCGTGGGCGGCGCGGGCAGCGGACTGGGCGGGCGCAGCGGGAGCGCAGCGGGCGGCGGGCGGCTGCGCTCAGCGTTGGCCGACAGACGGCGTTGGCCGGGCGGGGGCGGCCCGCGCTCCGCCACGCGGGAGTCCCGGGGCAGCGGCGGGCCGGGCGGGCCGAGGGGCCGCAGCGCCGACGCGGGAGCTGAGCGCGCGGGCCGCGGGCTCTGCGCACCGACGCGGGCGCCCAGCCGCTGCGGGAGCTGCGGGCGGAGGTAAGTCCGCCGTGCCGGCGCTGGGCGTTAGGAGACAGCCGTTCGCTGAGATTTGAGGAAACGAAGCAGAGGGTCGTCCCCATTCTTACCTCACTGGGAGAGTGTCATGTCATGTGCGCATTGTCAGTGTTCGCCTGAGCGACGGGGAGGCTGGCTGCAGTGCAGCCCCAGCCCGGGCGCGGCGTGTTCCTGTCCCTGTCAGGAGGGCTGCCTGGAACAAAATCCGGAGACACCATTTTGCTGACCTTGCATAATAATCTGCCCCCCCCCCCAGGATTGCCACTCCCCAGGGTGTGCCTGGAGGACCTGAGGTTCCTTGGTGGTCGCTGGTCAGTGCGCTCCCAGCTCAGCAGCCCCGGGGAGCGGATGTGACCACCCCTAGGTGATTCAGGAGTTGAGGATCCAAACTGGAGGCTGCAAGAGGAAGGAAGGAAGGGCAGGTGGGGTCCTTTGAAGGGACAGACACCTGTGCCATCATGTCCCTAAATGTCTCTACACCTGGGAGCTGTGCTCTTCTGTTCTGCCAAGGTGAGGGTCTAAACTGCCTGGAAGGAGGCACCTCCATTTGAGGGTGTCATTATTTTAGGGACCCAAGCCCAGTCCGCGCAGGAAGGATGAGGCACTAGAAAGGGTGGCTGGAACTGGCTGGGAACTGCCAGGGAGTGGGGGTTCCCAGCCAGTGTGCTGGGGCCGCAGGTCCGGGGAGCCTGGGTGCGCAGGCCGCCACTCCACCTGCCCACCAGAGGCCCGAGGCTTCCAGGGGCAGCTTTTCCCTCGGCTCACCTGGGCCCCCGCTCCGTGAGCAGGCCCTGTCGGGCTTTGTCAGTGCACCTGGATGTCCGTCTCCGCCTGGCCTCAGCCACACGCCAGGCATCAGCTCGGGCCCTGCTTTAGCACAAGCCCCACTTCCCCGCCCTTCTCGCTATCTGTGTTGGAAGGGCGGGCACCAGGGCTGTCCAAGGCAGGCTGACCGGGTTCCGCTTCCAGCTCTGCCACTTATTAGCAGTGGGACCTCAGCCAGGTCCCTTCATCTAGCTGGGCCTCAGTGTCCTTCTCTTTAAAATGGGGCTGACATTTGATGGAACCATATGAATTTGCCGTCTTTACATGTCCACAATGGTTGCATGCTGGCGACTCGTGTGGGTCAGCCTGAGGACGCCTGCCTCGCGGGGCTGCGGCGCGGGTTAGTGTTCACTGCGGTGGCGGGCAAAAGCCATTATTCCTCGTCCCTCTGTCTCCCAGGAAAGTGTGTGCTGGCTCTCCAAGGTGAGGTGAGCCTCCTCCCTCCTTGGTCTCTCTCCTCTGAAAGTGGGCTCCCCCGGCCCTGTGCTGCTGGCCCTTCCAAATTCCCTTCCGCGCTCCGCCGGCCGCACAGGTGCAACTCTGCCCCAGCTGGGTGCGGCCTCTCGGGCTGCTCGGGCACCTCGGGGCTTGCCTGCCAAGCCCAGAGCAGACTGACCTCCAAGTGCTCGTTGCCACCACCTTCTCCTCACTGTCTCTGTGTCCCTCAGTGTCCTTCTGGGGCCTCATCTGCAGGGCGGACAGTGTGGGTGAGGGCACTGTGTCCCCTAGGCTAATCACTAGCTGTGGCTGGGGTCAGTCGTTGGCTCTGAGATGGGAATGGTGGGATTGTGGCCCATTCCAGCCCTGGAGAGAGAGGCACCTGCCTCTGGGGTGGGGCTCTGAGCAGGCCAGGGCACTGCAGTGTGGCTGGTGCTCTTTTGTGCTCAGGCACCTGGTGAAGGACTGGCATGGCCCCTTGCCCTCCCTCGGGGCTTCTACTTTAGGCTTTGGGGTCAGAGCTGCAGTTGGGTGGACTCAGAGGCCTGGGCATGGGCCTGTGTGATTGCTGTGGCCAGGGCCTCATGGTGGGGACCAGGGCTCCTCAGGGTGGGGTTGGTGGGATGAGTGACAAGGGAAGGAACTGACATTTGATGAACACCTACTATGTGCCAGCTTGGTGTTTTGGCAAAACAGGTATTAATAACTTTACCTCTCAGAGGGAGCACGCAAAGCTCCTGAACAGGACCTGGTCCATCAAATTATATTATTTGCCCAAAGAACCAGGGTGGAGACTGAACCTGAAAAAGCGCCTCCAAGGCCCTCCAAGGTCCTGCCTTTCAGACTCCCCTTGGTCACTCCTTGATCTCCTGACCAGGGAGGGAGCCAAAACACCCTGCAAGATAGGCTTTACCCACCCCCACTCCTTGGACAGCTGAGGAAACCGAGTCTCAGAAAGGTTCACTCACTCTCCCACAGCCATCTTGCAAATTGGCGGTAGGGCTGGGATTTGAACTCAGGACAGGCACACCTGTGGTGGCTCTGTGTGATAGGGATTCTGTTCTTGACTCCAGACGCCCTCTGAAGAGCCAAGAACCAGGCCCATACCCTGCTCTAGGGTGAAAAGCCCTCCCTACCTGCAAGGTGACTCTTCCCCTACAACCGCAGTCTCACTCTGGCCCCTCCCAACCTTGACTCTTTTGTCCCAATTGGTGTAGCCATCGCTGGGTCATGGTAGCTTCTCACCAGGCCCGGGTGGCATCTGGGTGCTGTCTTCTTTCTTTCTTGGTTCTGGTCAGGAGCACCCCTCAGGGTCTCTGGTCGTGTGGCTCCCACCTCCCAGCACATTCCACAAAAGGCATCCAGCTCTCCTGCTGACTTGGGCTCAGGGATTTGAATTACTGCTGTCTTTCCCCTGTAGTCTGCACCTGGAAATCCTAAGTCGCTGTGTATCGAGGGCCCCTCTGGGCGAGGGCTTGTGGAGTCCCCTTCCAGCCTCAGCAGCTCTGGGGAAAGACCAAGGGCCAACCCGCAGTTCCATTCCTTTCCTGCGCCCCGCTATGATCTCCTTCCTGCTCTCCCAGCCCCAGGCTTCCCTCTGCCCTGTTCTCAGAAGCTGCAGGAAGGGCTGATTTGGACCCAGGCCTCCATGTGGTCTAGTCATCAGTGTTGGTGTGGGGTGTCCTGGCCCCCTTGTGACCATCCCTTGTGTTAGTCTCTGCCGGTTCTGTGAGAAGTGATCCTTTTCCAGTGCTCCCTCCTCCTGTCTTAGCTCCTCCCCATATCCAGTCTCAGTGCCCAAAGTGATCTTTCTGGAGTGGACTTGGACTTGCTGGTTTGGCCCACCTTTCCAGCTTCATCATTTGTCACTCCTTTCTACCCATCCTGGCTCTAGTCATTCCCAGCAGCTTGCTGTTCCCAGGAGGCTCTGCTCTTTCCTGCCTCTGTGCCCTTGCACATGCTATTCCCTGAACCTTGAGTTCCTTCCTCTCTCCCTTGTCCATGTTGCTGGTGGACTCCTCTTCAGCCTTTGAGCCCCGGGTCAATGTCACTGCTTTTCTCATCTGCTCCCTGCTCCTTCTCTTTCTCCAAGCTCACAGGCATTCCATCCATACCGTTTTGGGCAATGGCATTGTGGCCTTGAGGTCCCTCTGTGTTTGCCGTGGTCAGTCCCTCTAGTCTGGGAGGGCCACAGCTATGTAAGTCATCTTTGCAGCCCTTGTCTCTAGCCTAGGGCTTGGCACACGTTTGCTGAGTGGATGAATGAAGGAAGCAGTGGGTGTTTGTGGAGCCCCCTGCCTGGTCACTCTGCTCTGATCACGCTGCAGTTGGTCGGTTTGGAACTAACGGTGTTGCTCTGCACTGCCGCCTGGCCCTGTGGACGGTCAGCCAGAGCCTGGGTTTCTGGCCCGTTGGCTGCTTCTGAGCCCCGTGCGTCTGCCACAGATGCAGATGCACAGCTTTCATGCAGCTGCGACTGCTTTTCTGCTTTTTGTCTCATACTGGACCTTGTGTTTGGCCCTGGTATGTTTCATTTTGTCATGTGCAGCCCCAAATGGCCCTATTTCCTGGAAGACTGTGGGGCTGGAGAAACCTTCCTGCCTCTGTGATCTGGTAGCCAGAAAACCAGATTGTAGACTATTAGGAAAATTCATGACTTGATCTTGTGAATGGCCAAATAAGACTTGTCCTTGTAGGACAGATCAGATACACAATGAGTGACTTTCATGACAGCAGACACATAGATTTTACTAAGTTCTGGGGAATTTTGGCCTTACTCTGTGAAAACTGCCTTTAAATTAGCACTTGATCAAGAGGAAAATATGTATGTTCAAAAATAGGCATGGCCATTATATGAGACTTAAAGAATATCTCAAATAGAGTATTCTGCTACTAGCAGTGTTTCTCAGAATGGGGCCAAAGGCCATGTGCATCAGAATCACATAGGCCACTTGTAAAATACAGATTCCTGGGCCCCATTCTGGAGTCACTTAATTACAGTTTCTGGTGAGGAGCCCTGGAATCTGCACTTTCAACATGCTCCCAGAATTCTGTTGTTTACTGAAGGTTGAGAACTGCGACCTTGTGGGTTAATAATGACTACAGAACCCGTGAGATGAGTCGCAGTGATGTGCGTAGTGATCTGGTGGCTCTCTGTGCAATAGAGCCATGACTGGCACCACCACCTGGAGGCTCTGGAGCCCACATTTCAATTCAGTCTTGGCAGGAGGTCCCTTGTGCTGAAAAGGTACCTGGGGAAGGGGCAGGTGTGCCAGGGCATGGAGGTGTGCAATAGTCCGGTGTGTTTGGGAGCTGCAAACTGCATCAGGTGCCTTGAGCACAGGCGTGGAGTGGGCTCTAGGGAGGGCAGTGGGCACTGGGCTGGGGCCAGGGGTAATGTGCACACAGCAGGCAGGAGGAAGCCGGTATGTGATTCGCCAGTCTTTGCATACCTGGCAGTCTTCAACTTTGCCATTTGTCACCTGAGAAACAAGGCTGGCAGGGAGAGAGGGGCTGATAGCAGGAGGGGGCACTAAGCTCCGAAGTTTTGGCTCTATGCAAAAGGGCCTGGGGTGCCATGGAAGGATGTAGCAGTCACTGTGCATAGCAGCATTTATTGCTGTCTCCATTTGGATGCAATGTGATAGGAGCTTTCTACCCATGCTTCCTGAACAATTCTCTCCCTAAACTCTACATACAATGCTCCAACTTCTTTATCATCAAAACAGTGTCAAATCTTGAGGTCCTAATTTGTGGAACAAGTTCTGGCATCAGAGAGACCTGGGTTTGTATCTGGACCCCATTACTTATTAGCTGTGTGACTATGGGCAAGTTGCTTTCCATCTCTGTCTTAGAGTCCTCATCTATGAAATGGATTGATAACACCTAATCACTAGCTATAGATGCTAAGCATTGAGCACAGACCCCGGCATGCAGCAAGTGCTTCTCCCAGGGTCATGATTACTGGATGCCAATGTCTTACTGTGAACCTTGGGGAATAGCTCTGCCAGTTCCTAGACTTGGGATGGAGGCAGCCGAGAACCCTTCAACCTGGCGGCTCCTCCCTGGATCCTACACCGGAGGCTTGATCCCTGAGTACCGTCTGTCTGTTTGCCTTGCAGGCATCATCCCTAAAGTGGCCCCTTCATTCCAGAGCCCCTGGAGTCTGCTCACATCCACCATGAACACCTCTCACCTCCTGGCCTCGCTGCTCTCAGGATCCCCGCAGGGTGAAAACAGGAGCAAGCCACGGGACATCCTGTACAACCTGTCTGACCACTGCCAGGATTCTGCGGACCTGCTGGTCTTCATTGTCACTTCCTACAGCATCGAGACCATCGTGGGGGTCCTGGGCAACCTCTGCCTGATCTGCGTGACCATGAGGCAGAAGGAGAAGACCAATGTGACCAACCTGCTCATCGCCAACCTGGCCTTCTCCGACTTCCTCATGTGCCTCATCTGCCAGCCGCTCACGGCCATCTACACCATCATGGACTACTGGGTCTTTGGTGAGGCCCTGTGCAAGGTGTCAGCCTTCATCCAGTGCATGTCGGTGACGGTCTCCATTCTCTCTCTCGTCCTTGTGGCCCTGGAGAGGCATCAGCTCATCATCAACCCAACAGGCTGGAAGCCCAGCATCCCGCAGGCCTACCTGGGGATTGTGCTCACCTGGCTCATCGCCTGCGCCCTCTCCCTGCCCTTCCTGGCCAACAGCGTCCTGGAGAACGTCTTCCACAAGAACCACTCCAAGGCTCTGGAGTTCCTGGCAGATAAAGTGGTCTGTACTGAGTCCTGGCCCTTGGACCACCACCGCATTGTCTACACCACCTTCCTGCTGCTTTTCCAGTACTGCGTCCCACTGGCCTTCATCCTGGTCTGCTACGTGCGCGTCTACCGGCGCCTGCAGAAGCAGGGGCGCGTGTTTCGCAAGGGCGCCTACCGCTCGCGCGCGGGGCAGATGAGGCGGGTCAACGGGGTGCTCGTGGCGATGGTGGCGGCCTTCGCAGTGCTCTGGCTGCCCCTGCACGTGTTCAACAGCTTGGAGGACTGGCGCCCCGAGGCCATCCCTGTCTGCCATGGCAACCTCATCTTCTTGGTGTGCCACCTGCTCGCCATGGCTTCCACCTGTGTCAACCCTTTCATCTATGGCTTTCTCAACACCAATTTCAAGAAAGAGGTCAAGGCCCTGGTGCTGACTTGTCAGCACAGCCCTGCCATGGAAGAGTCCGAGCATGTGCCCCTGTCCACAGTGCACACGGAAGTCTCCAAAGGGTCTCTGAGGCTAAGTGGCAGGTCCAACCCCATCTAGCCAGGTCTAGGGCTTCTCCCTGCCACGTTCCTTGCCAGCTTCTTTCACTTAAATAAGTGGGCACGTTGCAAGCTGTGGGTGGCACCCCTCTGTCATTATGGTTTTCTGGGGCCCAGATAGGCTGGCAAGAGCCTGTTTTGCATCCATTTGCGTTGAGAGGCCTAACATTCAGCTACGTGTTCCTGGTTGGATTCTGAGTTTTGATTCTGCAAGTTACAGTGAGCCTTGCAGCTTGAGCTGCAAGATGCTAGATATCTAGCAAGATGCAGAGATATCTGCTGGTAATAGGCAGGGTTCATTCTGGTAACTCAGAAACAAATGCCTGGCCTGGGAACCAGCGATGTCACCTACGCCAGTGAGGCCGTGAGGCTGCTGTGCACTGAGGGAAGGAGCGCTTGGAGTCAGAGCTCTGGCCCTGGGTCACCCTCTGACTTCTATGAGAGATGATGTGTGTGCAAGAGCTTCACAAGTGGTAGAGAATTCTGTGGCTGCAAAGCGGTGGGATTACTGTTACATCATTAGCACAGCTGAAGAGAATAGACCCTGGGATCTTGGGACCTCGTGCTCCTCAGCAACAGGAATTCCAGAATTCACATCCTACTCCATCCTTTTCCTCTCTCACTGCATCTGCCACCTCATATGGAAATAAGCCTGCAAATGTCTCCCCTTGAGGAGGTTGTGAGCACTGTGAGGTGACACTGTATTGTCTTAAAGCTTGCGTTCTTTATGCCTGAGCAGGCCCTGATGCAGGGGGAGAGCTCCGGAAACCTTTTCTGTGGTGGATTGAGGGTAAAGGTGCCACTCACTGCTGAGTGTTTGGCCAAGGACGGGCGCTCTGCGCTGTGATCTGGTGTGGGAAGGGGTCAGGGCTCAGGCTGTTGCACCCACAGTCTCTCGCCTGCCTGTCCTTGCCTTCCAGGGCCTCTTGACGAGGCATCTGGACAGAGACTCTGAGGCCTTCCCCCTGTGGACCCACTACAGGGGCCTCTAGAACTCAAGGGCATGACTACAGCCTTCATTCCATGCTCTGACCACTGAGCTGACTTGCCCTGGGTGATGTGAAGTTCTTCCAAAACTTCCCCAGGACATCGGGCATCCAGTGGCCTTCAGTAGGAGCAGGGGCAGGAAGTCCTAGGAGTCAGACTTAATGGGACACTGGCTAAAAGAAGCAGGGGTCCCCCTTTCTCCTGCCATCCAGGGAGAATGGAGAAAGGGCTCCAGTGAGTGTGAATATCTCACCTTAGAGGTCATGGCCCAGTTCCCTGGATGCTAAACCAGGTCCAAGGCTTCATCTGTGTGTGGACCAGACAGCCTGTCCTTGCAGGGAAGGAAGTGTCAAGATTGCTCCTCGGCTGTCTTAGATGGGATGTCTCAGCCAGGCTCTGTCTGTTTAGACCACTCTCCAGCGGAGTGCACCGTGGCCCCAACGTGGTCTCCCAGGGCAGGGTATTCAAATGCCAGGGCCCTGAGGCGCCTCGAGGCAGCGTTGGCTCTACACAGGGCATCTGGCAAAGGGTCAGCCAGAGGTTGAACAGCCACATCTGACTGTCTTGCCCTCGCTCCTGACCAAGAACCTGTGCAGCCAACACCCAAGACAAGTGCTCTTTGAGCCATCAGCTCCCTTTCTGGAGCGGTTTCTCTTGTTCCTGCTTTTGGTCCTGTCTCTCATTCAGTTCCTTTGTTCACTTTTACCCTGGATTTTTGGGCAGATTTCTTCAGCCACTCTCTTGGCCACAGCCTGTGCTTGTCCTCTGGTGCCATCTGCTGCTGGCTGCTCCAGGTGAGCACCTGCCAGCAAAGCCCCGACTGTGGGACCCAGCCCAGCAAGATGTCATTGTCCAGGCTCCCCAAGGAACTGGGGGCCTCAGGCCCCTCCAGAGACCATGCAAGTGCCTGGAGTTTGCTTCTCTTTACCAATCTCAATGGTGCCAAGACGCTTGGGGACAAGGATGATTTAGGGTGCCAGCGAACCTGAGGACAGGGTGGTGAGGCCAGGTGTCTGGGAAAGGTGCTTGGCGTTAGAAATTGGAGTAGTAGCTGGAAGCCTCACTGAGTGTCTTCGGTGCTTCCCTCACCTTGCTTAGGTCGACACAGTCTGCCTGGGTGTCTGTGTCCTGCTCCCCGTTCCTAACTACTGTGGGGTTGCTTCGTTACCCAGCACCCTGGGAACTTACTACCCCAAGTGTGGGCAGCAGTCCAGCATCACCTGGAGCTCATTAGATATGCAGAGTCCTTTGTTGCCACCCACACCTATTGAATCAGAACCCACCTTTTATCAAGATCTCCAGGCCAGGTGCGGTGGCTCACACCTGTAATGCTAGCACTCTGGGAGGCCGAGGCGGGCAGATTGCTCGAGGTCAGGAGTTCGAAACCAGCCTGAGCAAGAGCGAGACCCCGTCTCTACTATAAACAGAAAGAAATTAATTGGCCAACTAATATATATAGAAAAAATTAGCTGGCCATGGTGGTGCATGCCTGTAGTCCCAGCTACTTGGGAGACTGAGGCAGGAGGATTGCTTGAGCCCAGGAGTTTGAGGTTGCTGTGAGCTAGGCTGACTCCACGGCACTCACTCTAGCCTGGGCAACAAAGTGAGACTCTGTCTCAAAAAAAAAAAAAAAAAAAAAAGATCTCCAGGTTAATTGTACACACATTAAAATTTGAGAAGCTCTTCTCTAAGAAACAAATTGCCCTGGAGCCTAGAGTCACTAGGTAAGCAACTGTAGACACTCTAGACTCGGGGGTCTAGAGTAGAGCTTTAGGAATCTGAGTTCTGGAGACATGACTTTAAAATTGTTGTTGCTGAAAAGGTACATTCATTTTGGTTGGTTGTCTCATCTCTGGCTGCATGTGGTCATATTTCTTGTGAAGTCTTTTCATTTCTTCATAAATGTTTGCCCAGTGCATAGTTCGCATAGCTACATTCATAGTCAATGCAATTTTGTATGCTGCTCCATTTCACTTAAAACTGTACCATTAAGTTTTCCATGTTGCTGGGTGTCACTTTTGATAGCTACCTGGGAGTTTAGAAATGGCTCCAGTGAAAGCCAGCACCTCTCAGTGTGTCTCTGGGCCCTCCGCCAGCTGTGTGGGAGGAACCGCCCTTGCAGAGAGGCACCCCGGCCGGAATGGGAGACTCCCTGCAAAGACTGACCGGGAACCGTCGGAGGCTGTAAAACCTTGTCACACCCTCTCATCTGGGCCTAAATCCTGCCTAAGGCTAGTCCTTCCTTTCTAAAGAGTGTTGACTTGTTTTTTCCCATTATAAAAGTAATAATATTCATTCTTGAAAATAGGCAATATGTACGAAAATAAAATGAAGGAAAAGAAAGGAAATCATTGGTAGTTTTACCACTCAAAGATAATTACCGTTTACATTTTGGGGGGGTCATTTTTTTTAGTTTTTATATGCATAATTATATATGCATAAGTCTGCTTTTTTGAAAAACAATTGAGTTCATACTGTGTTTCTGTGGGTACTTGGATATATAAAATATTTTTATTTTATATCTTTTAAGAATTTTCATTCACTCATTTATTCATTAAACAAATATGTCAGACACCATGTTAGCTGTTGGGGATACGGAGGTAAATAGCACAGACATTGTCCCTGTTCTGTGGAATTTAGTCCACTGATGGAGATACCCTGTCTTTAATCATCATCTACTGTGGCACAATGAGCTGTTCCTAGGCCTGCTGCAGATAGTTCTCTGATGAACATCTGTGCCGAGAACTTTTTTTGTATTTGGAATTATTCCTTAGGAGAGATTTCCAAATGTAGAATTAATGGGCTAAAGGGAATAGACATTTTTCAAGGTTCTTGATGTGTGCTGCTTAACTGATTTCCAAAGGGGCTGGGACAATTTGCTCTCCTCAAATAGTGCCTGTTTGTTGTGCGCTGGCCGCTGTTGGGATTTACCATTAACAAAGGACCTCAGCTTGACTTGCCTGGATGGGAGGACGTCTCATCTCTGCCTCCAGGCTCCACCAGGCACAGCGGGCACTGACCTATCCGAGGCCAGCCTGACTCTGTCCGTCTGTGAAACCTTCAGGGCTCTATGTGGCCTTTAGGATTGCAAGACCATATAACGCATCATCCAAACAGGGATACTTGAGCATGGAGGGGGGAACTATTAGTAATCACACTGGGACAGCGGGCAAAGCCACTCTAGGAAACTGGAACATGAGGTCATCCTAGTATAGATAAATCCAATGCCTTTCACATAGCTGGAATTCAACATTCTCCACATCCAGCCCCAACTCTCCTTTCTAGCCTTGTTGTAGCCAGACCACATCACACGGCCCCATCACAGCTGGCCTGGGCCTCGCCTGGGCCTCACTGTCTCCTACATTCGCTCCTGCCCTCCCCTCCCCGCCCGCCCAGGCTGTAACACCTCCTTCCCCATCTGCGCAGGTCCCAGTCCTACCCTTCCTTCCAACACAAAGGTAATGGCACCATACGTCACCGCACTCATCCAGCAAACAGGCATCGTGTGTCAGGCACAGGCAGAGCAAGACTGAAAAAATTCCACCTCTCAGAAATTGGATTTGTGGGTGCAACTGTAGTAACTGCTCCTAAAGATGGACACACGGTGATGCAGCGGAGAGTCTGCCCTGTTAGGGTTTTGAATAGACACGCCCACGACCCCACAAGGTACCCCGAGGGGCGTCCACCCCTGCAGAACCTCTCCCATGCCCCTGGCCAGAGCAGGCACCCAGCAAACGTTTGCTGCCTGAAGAATTGATATTAAAGACACTTATTTGCTCTGAAGAGGATTTTCTAACAACCAGTTCTGGGTTCTCCATGAATCTGAGGTCAAAGGGGAGCTTGGATTCCCACTGCCATCAGAGAACACCCCAGGCCCCACAGCCACGACGCTGCTGCTGGGGGTACCGAGGCCCCCGATTCACTGCTGTGCTGCTTCTCTTGAGGTTAAGTGACTCATCCCAGGTCACACAGCTAGGTAGGACTGAGCCACTGAAGATGTCAGTGACACAGGAAAGGCTTGGAATTTAATGACTGCATAAACCCCAAGGGAGTCACTGGAGTGGAGGGAATCAGGACGAGGGAGGTGCCACTGTTAGCTGGAGTGACCAGAGCAGAACAAGAAACCCGCACAGGCCTCTGTCGTCCCCAGACGCCACCCACTCTCTTCTGCTCAAGAGTGTCTCTACCGCATCTTCCGTTTTCCCCGCTGCACTCTGTACAAACTCCTCCAAAGCCTTGCCTCACCCTGAAGCGTCCGGTTCCGCTGCCCCCACGCTCCTCTGTGCTCATCAGTCCATCCACAAGGCTCTTGCCAAGGCTGGCAGCGACCTGCGAGTCCCATCGCAGGCCCCAAACCTGTCTGGTGTGGTCGCCAGCAGTGTCGGGCAGGTGCCGCTCTCTTCTTGAGACGCTTTCTGCGTGTGGCTTTTTCAGGGCACCATACCCAAGGCTCTCCCTGCCTCACTCCTGCTCTGTCTCCCTCCCTGGACTCTTGTCACCCTGGCCTTGGAACATAGGGCGTCCCCAGGGTGCCATGGAGGTGCTCTCGTTCCCTAGGTGAGCTTACCCCATCTTCTGGCAGTGAACACCATCAACACCAAATGTCCCCAGCGTGCGGCCTCCCTGACCTCCGGCTCCAGGCTCCCTGACCTCCGGCTCCGCAAAGCACACCTGGGCATCCAGGTGTGCTTTGCGTTTACTGGAATCCAGTCGGCATCGCAAACTTGGCACGTTCAGTAGCAAACTCTGATGTGCCTCCCCCACCTCCTTCTTCCTCAGTGTCCCCCTTTCAGGAAAGGCAAGCCCTGCTTTTCATGTGCTTGGGCCACAGTCTTTGGGATCGACCTCCTGTTCACAGCCCGCATCCCATCCATCAGTGAGTTCTGTAAGCCCTGCCTTCAATGTGCTCAGAGCCACCACTTCTCGCTCCCCCACCCCCGGCGCTGCCCCTGGTCCAAGCCACCATCGTCTCTGCTGAGATCATGGCAGCGGCCTCCTCTCTTCCCTCACTCAGCCAGAGCCATCCCTTGAAACCAAAATCAGACTCTGCCACACCTCTGTTCAGAACCCTCCAGTGGCTTTCTGTCATGCTCAGGGCAAATTTCACAGTCACAGCTTGCACCTGTGTCCCCAAACCTTCCACCCCTCTCTGGCCTCACTTCCTGCTACCCTTCCCTCACCCAGTCCCCTTTGGCAGCTGGTTTCTCTGCAGTCTCCTGCCTCACTCTTGCGGCTTGGAATGCTACCCTGGTAGCAGCTTTCTCTGTCCCTTGCTCCCTTCACCTTAAGCGACCCTTTAGCAGAAGACTGCTTCCTCAACTGAAGACTGCTTCCTGTGAAAATAAAACCCTCCTGCCTCTCCGGCCCCTCCCCAGCAGCCTCTGCCCTGCCGCACAGTGGCTCACTCCGTCCTTAGCATGTCGCCCGTGAAGGCAGGGACTGTGCCTGTCGTCTTTACTGCTCAGCTCTCAGCAGAGTGCTGCCCACCGGCGGTACAGAGGAAACAGCTGTAGTGTAAATGAACTTAAAACTTTTACAGTTGATCAGCAGAGAACCATGCTCAGTCTCTTACGGATGGAGATCGGCATCTGGTTTGGTAGGGTTTGGTCCCTGGTTCGACAGCCGTCGTTTCCGGACAGCAGGACTTTGGGCAGCTCACTTGCATCTTGCTTTCCGGCTCCTCACCTGTAGTAGTTCTGGCTGCCATGTATGAGGGTCCCAAACTCCGTGCTAGATCCTCGCCATGTGTTGCCTCCCCTTAACCCTCAGATTAGGTAGATGAAAAGACTGAGGCTCATAGACATGAAATAATTTGTCCACATTTTCAATAGGAGCCGCACTCGAAACTTGATCAGCTACATTCCGAAGTCCATGGCTTGGACTATTGTATCATGAAGACGCCCGGCCAGATGACCTCCCAGTGGCCTGCCAGCTCTCAGCTAGAGTGTTTGAATTTGTGGGCAGTGACAGGCGCCAGGCAGGCATGGTCAGGTTCCAGGTACAGAGAACAGTGTGGCTGGATTGGCCTGGACTCCCCAAAACCCAGAAGCTGGGGCAGAGGCTTATGGGTTTTCCCTTGACTGGGGCGTGGGGTTCCCAGGGCACAGAATGAGGGACACGAGGAGTGAGCCAGGGAAGGAGGGAGGGCCAAACTGAAGATGTGTTACTGAGCTGGCCGCTCTAAGAGGGAGCTGGTTTTGCAATCTCTGGGATAACCATCGCAGGACATTCGGTCTGGAAGGAGAAAGCGATAAGAACGTATCCACTGGCTCTTGTATTCCACTTGGCATGGTTTGCCCTGTGGGGTGTTGACAGCCCACACAGTGCTCCGGGGATGCTCGCACACCCTGAGCACACTGGCGTGAACAGCGCGGCTCCCGTGGAGGCGAGAAGGGTGCGAAGGGATGAGGTGAGGCGCCGTCAGCTGGCACCTGTGTGCAGTCGCCTGCTCCTCTCAGCCCTGGGGACCCAGAGAACAGGAAGTCAGGTACCAGCAGCATTTGACGCAGGGTGGGAGCGAGGGGCGGGATGGGAGATGTTATGGGTTGGATTGTGTCCCCCAAGTTAGCATGTGGAAGTCCCAATCCCCAATATTTCAACATGCGACTTTATTGGGAACTGGGCTCATTGCAGACGTAATCGGATAGGATGAGGTCATACTGGAGTGTAGTCGGCCCTAATCCAGTATGACTGGTGTCCTTATGAAGAGAGGAAGGTTGGACACAGGAGCACACACACGGAGAAGCCGTGTGAGGATGACGGCAGATCAGGGTGATGCCTCTACAAGCCAAGGAACTTGGAAGCAAACCACTAGAAGCCAGCAGAGAGCATGGAACAGGACCCCGCACAGCCCTGGGAAGGAACCAGCCCTGCCCACACCTTGGTCTTGGACTTCCAGTCTCTAGAACTGTGAGACAATAAATTTCCGCGGTTTAAGCCATCCATTTTGTGAGACTTCACTACTGCAGCCCTGGAAAACTACCAGCGGAGGTGGGGCCTGGCCATGTGAGGGGTGGTGTCAGCCAGGCGCTCAGCTGCTGGAGAAAGGCCCCAACTCAATGGGTCATGGCAAAATGGGGGCATTTACGCACTCATGTAATGGGGCTGTCCAAAGGAAGCTCTTTGACTTTGGGCTGGATTCAGGGGTTCAAATGAGGACATTAGGCTCTCTGTCCTTGCCCCTTTGTCCTTGTGAGACTGAATATTTGTGTCCCCTCAAAATTCATACATTGAAGCCCTAACCTCCAATGTGATAGCATTTGGAGGTGGAGCCTTTAAGAGGCGATTTTGTTTAAATGAAGCTTAAATGGTGGGGGTGTCTTCATGAAGAGACCAAAGATTTTGCTCGTGCTTTCTCTGCCATGTGAAGCTACAAGAAGAAGGCAGCCATCTGCCAGCTGGGAAGAGAACCCTCTCCTGAAACAAACCACCGACACCCCAGATTGTAGGACTTTAGCCTCCAGAACTGTGTGAAATAAATTCCTGTTGTTTATAAGCTCCCCAGTTTAAGGTGTTTTGTTACAGCAGCCAGAACCAACTAAGACAGTCAGACCCTAGAGTCTGGAGCTCTGGAGAGAGCTTTGGCCAAGACCCAGCCCAGCCGTGCTGAGAGGCAGGGCTGGCCACGGCTGGCTGGGGTATGGGCTGGCCAGGAGCTGGGCAGTGGGCCAGAGGGAGTCCAGTTCCCCAGGCTGAATCTGGTGATAGGACACTGAGGTCACCAAACAAACTGGGGTCCTGAGACAGGGGGTGGGGCAGTGTCCAGCAAGGAGGCCTTGCTAGGCAGGGTGGGGTAGCAGGCAGGGGTGCTATTTCTCTAGACCTGAGACCAGAGACGACACCAGGTAAGTTGCCCTTCACCTGTGTTCTGCCACCTTACTACTTTAGAAAATGAAGGCCAGCTTCAAGGTCAAGCTTCTCGGCTGGAAGTTGGGAGTCGTGAGTTGTTACCGTGTTTACCACCCTGCGTGGTTATGATGACTGAGAAAATGCTGAAAAGACCTGGAAGTTCCCCTAAAAGAAACCTTTGATTCTTATATCCCTGCTAGGAGACCATCTGGGGTGGAGGAATGAGCAGGGCTGTTCTGTCTTAAAATGGGTCATGGTGGCTGGGTCATGGTGGCCTGGACAGGCATTCTGTAGTGACAAGGCCCCTCTCCGCAGATTATCACTTCAGGGCTGGGATGCATCTCACGACTGCTGCGAACGTGCAGACATAGACCATTCTGGAGCTCCCGGGTCCCGAGCAGATACCGGGGAAGGGGCTGCAGTGCACAGTAAGGTGCTCTCTTAGCCAGCGGCAGCCAGGCACTTCCCACCCTAGCAGCCAGCCCGAACCTGCTGGGGAACTTGTCAAGGGCCGCAGAGCCCGAGGGTGCTTGGGAGTGTGGCTGTGTAATCACGGCCTTAAGGTTTCTTGCTGTTTAAATGTCACCACTTACTTGAAACCAATTCCTGTTGGAAAACAGTTTATCAGTGTGATTGGGTGCCAGTACAAAGCTCTGTTAAATACATATACTTCCATTCATAATGCTGCTAGTGGGGCATTCAATTAGCCATTCTTCTGACCGCCTAGGAAACCGCACTGACACAGGTCATGGATTCAGAACAAAGAACTCCAAGTCACTGATGAGAAGCCTGCGATAGCCATATCTCCCTCGCCAGGCAGTGAGCTTTGTGGTGGCCAGCAGCCTGTGCCGCCTCCTAAATGGGCCTTGCAGCCCCCTGTGGGTTTTAGGACTCTATGGTGTGGGTGGTGGATTTACAAAGTATTTCCCAAAGAGAAGGCCTCCTTTAAATACCTTTTGTTTTACAAATGGACCCACCTCTTCTACCCATGTACCTGTAGTGGGTAGATTTGTGCCTCACCTGGGCAGCTGCGAACACCTTCCCCCCAGGTTCCTGGGCACTGTCGGCACATGCCACCATGGGTGGGGGGCCTCAGCCACGTCCTGGTGGAGGAAACACTGAGGTCGCTCGTCAGTGTATTTAACTCTTCACAGGCAATGGTCTGTCCCACCCTGCACGGCATGTAGCTTTCACACAGTGTAGAAGAGTGCCATAGGGGATGAGAGAGGTTACAGGGCGAGATATGAAGGGTGATACCCCCTGGACACAGAGTTAGACTCCCCAGTCCTTAATTCTTCTCCCTGCAGCCAGCATCCTGCCTGCCTGGCAAACTGCTCCGTCCCACCACCTTGACACTTGGCCCTGCAGAAACTGGACACATGACCTACCTCTTCATCTCTCTGGAGGAACAAACAAGAAACAATATTCTCTTCGTAATTAAAGCTTCCTCCTTTTCCTGAGCTGACATTTCCACTGGGCCTCCCACTAAACTGCAGGGTGTGGAGTCACTTGTGGTCAAGTGTCAGGATGGGCCCCATTCAGGCCTCCCTAAGTCTTTCACCTTTGGCTGTAAAGGGGCCGTGTGAACTAGTGGGAAGGGCTTAGGCTTTGCAGTTGGACAGACCTGAATTCTTTTTTTTTTTTTTTTTAATTTCAAAGTATTAAAGGGTACACATGTTTTTGTTACATGGATACTTTGTGTAATGCTTAAGTCAGGGTTTTGGCATGCCCATGACCAGAATAGTGCTCATTGTACCCATAGGCATTGTACACATACTCACCCCCTTCCCCACTCCCCTTCTTGTTTCTCATGTCCTGTTGTTGGGCCGCAGAAATGTACAGCCCGTGTGGGGGAGAGACGGCCGCTCGAAAAGACTCAGAGTCCAGAGACTTGATGCAATAGCATGAGGATTTATTTACCAGCGCGCGCGGGGGCAAGCGAGCTAAGGAAGCTGCCGCCCCGACCTTTTTTCCTTAGGATTTTTATAGACAGAAACCACACGCAGGTGGCTAGGGGTCACAGGGTGGGGGGAAAGTTTCATGGGCTTCGACCTTGCACAAACATGTACCAGATGAGCTCATGTCTAATTTCTAATCTTGGTCAGTAGTGTCCAAGGACTAAAGGCTGGGGAGTTACAGAGTGGCGCCGCGGGGGAGGGAGTAGGGTTGAGCGAGCAGCGCCAGCGAGGGGAGGGAGTAGGGTTGAGCGAGCGGAATTTACAGAAGCAGAGCGGTGGGTTAGATTTTTTTTCTCCACACTGTACATGACTTTGTGCTCACATGTACCTACCGTGTAGCTCCCACTTGTTAGTAAGAGCATATGGTATTTGGTTTTCCATTCCTGAGATACTGCACTTAGGATAATGGTCTCTAGTTCTGTCCAAGTTGCTGCAAAAGACATTATTTCATTCTTTTTTATGGCTCAGTAGTATTCCGTGGTGTGTGTGTGTTTATGTATACACACTGCCAGCACTAACGGATAGTACCTCGTTTAACCCTCTCAGTATGTACACACACACATACCACATTTTCTTTATCCACTCATGAATTGATGGACACTCAGGCTGACTCCACATCTTTACAGTGTGGATTGTGCTGCAATAAACATTTAAATGCAGATGTCTTTTTTTAATAAAATGACTTCTTTTCCTTTGGGTAGATACCCAGTACTGGGACTGCTGGATTGAATGGTAGGTCTACATTTATTTCCTTGGAGGCTCTCCATACTGTTTTCCATGGAGGTTGTACTAATTTGCAGTCCCACCAATAGTGTATAAATCTTCCTTTCTCTCTGCATTCACACCAGCATCTAGTGGCCCTTCTGAAAAATAAGGAACGCTTCATGAATCTGCATGTCATCCTTGCTCAGAGGGCCATGCTAGTCTCCATATCATGCCAAGGTTAGCATATGTGCTGTCTAGATGAGCACAGACAGACCAGAATTCTTATGACGTCCGTCTCTTGATTTTTCAGTCTCAGTTTCTCTATTTGTAAAATGGGGATAATGAGACAGCAAATTAGGACTAGACAGATCACCTTTGTGGGCTGGTTCAGGACAAAAGGAGCGCTCATTTAGGTTCCTAGAATCCAAGGAAGGGTGAGACAATGAAACTGTGGGAAGGGAAAGGTGGGGAAGAAACCAGGGCTCCCAGGTCACAAGGAACTTTCCTTGCTTTGGACACATTTTCATCAAAGGCTGGCCAGTGTCCCCGGAAGGGAGGTATTGCCACACACCATCCTACAGTTGGACTCTTTATAATTTCCACCACTGAGGAAGAGCTGACTTCCTTCCTTGGTTCCAGTTTTAAATGTCCTGGGAAAGGCTCTGACCGACCCAGTTTGTTTCAGACGCTGGGTTAGTCCACTGGGGCAGAGGAGAGATGGGGTCCCGGAAGGACATGGCAACCCCTCTTTGGCAAGTGGCCCAAGGATGTGATAAGGGAAGGGGTTGTTCCCAAGAGGAGGTTGAGATTTGGCAAAAATACCACAGAGAGCTACGGGAGAGCTGCGAGGGTAAACGAGGCGGCGTCAGTCAGCGCCGGCAGTCTATCTGCAGGGCACGTGGGAGCGGCTTGTCTGCGCCTGACAGTGGCAATAATCACGTCTAGTGCGCCGGCATTTATCCGTCAGGAAACAGAAACCACTCCTGCCATTTCCACGGAGCATTTAACGTAAAAGCTTGCTACCTCAGTGTCAAGTTGTTGATAGGTAACTGCAAAAAGCGAAGAGAGAACACTAAGGCGTTATGGAGAAGCAACTGTAAGACACAGCTCGTGTGCCAAGGCTGGGAACAAAGGTGGGAGGTCGGAACTTTTAAAATTGGGAGGCTTAGAGGCCAGGCTGATGTCTCCGGGGAGCACAGCGAGGCTGGCTGGGAGCTGCCGGGAAAGCTGCAAGCTGGTTTCTCCCCTGCGGTGGGTGGAACCGAATGGCCAGGTGATCTCCCCTGGAAGAGGCAGCAGACAAAAAGGGGTGAGCCCCACCCCCACTGCAGCTCCCTCCGGTGCCCCAGATTGGCAGACTCTTCCAGGGCACAGCGCGCTGGCCACACAGAAATGGGGTTTGCAGAGTGCTGGCCCCCATGTCATGAAGCAGAATACAGAAAGGACCGCTGGGGCTGGAGGACAATGGCTTACCTGCGGCAGGGCACAGCTCAGAGAAGACCTTGTCTGAGCACTGGGCCCAAGGCCAGGGAGCCGGTGTGTGCCGCTGCCGTACACTGAAGCCTCTGACCTGTGGCCTCCGCCTGCGCCTCCCACGTCAGGGTTGCTGAAGACACATGGCAGCTGGGCCGTTAGACTCAGGGCCGGGGAAGCGGGATGCTTTGCTTTCTTGATAAGCGCATCTCACACCTGGGGTGGGCATCTGAGCTCCACGTGGCAGTCTCAGGCATCCAACATATTTCCTTGGGATGTGGGAGCACTCTGGAGTTTCTGGAGACTTCTGGTGACTTCGGGAGAGGAAATGTATTTGTCACCTGAGCACTATCCATCTCACCTTAACCTTGAGAGGTGCTCCAACCGTGCGGGCAGCGCCTGTTAGGGCCAGAGGCTTCTGGGACGGGCCATCCTTCCCTGTGTGGCTGCCGTGTGCTACGCAAGCTCGCTCCTTCGGACACGGACAGCGGCTGGGCCTTCGGGCTTCCTTGGGACTGTGTCTTTGAACTGACACCGGCTCTTGAGCTGTCCAGTGTGGCAGCCACTGGCCACATGTGGCCACTGAGCTCTTGAAATGTGGCTCGTCCAAACTGAAGTGTGCTAAATGTAAATCACACACTGAATTTCAAAGACAATCCCCCAAAAGAATGTGAAGTATCTCATTAATAATTTTTATACTGATTATATGTTGAAATAGTAATATTTTAGATATATTGGGTTAAATGAAGTATGAACATTGATATCACCTTTTTCTTTTTACTTAAAAAAATAGACTTTATTTTTTAGAGAAGCTTTAGATTCACAGCAAAACTGAGTGGCACGTACAGAGCTGCCCCATACGCGCCAGTCCCCAACATGCGCGGCCTCCCCATGTCAACGTCCCCCGCTGGAGGGGGACATTTTCTTAAATTGGTGAGCCTACATTGACAGATCATATCACCCCAAGCCTATAGTTTACATCAGGGTTCACTCTTGGTGTTCTGCATTCTAGGGGTTTTGACAAACGTATAATGACAGGAATCTGCCATTACAGTATCACACAGAGTCGTTTCAATGCCCAAAACGTCCTCCGTGCTCTGCCTGTCCATCCCTCCCTCCCTACAACTGCTGACAGCCACTGACACTTTAGTGTCTCTTGCCTTTGCCTTTCCAGAGTGTCGTGTAGCTGGGGTCACGCAGTGTGCAGCCTTTTCAGATTGGTTTCTTCACAAGTTTCCTCCATGTTTTTTCATGGTTTGATAGCTCACTTCTTCTAAGCGCTGAATGGTATTCCATTCTCTGGATGTGCCATGGTTTATTTACGCATTCGCTTACTGAAGGACATCCTGGTTGCTTCCAAGTTTTGGCGATTACGAATATAGCTGCTATAAACGTCCGTGCACAGGATTTTGTGTGGGCATAGCTTTCAAGTCCTTTGGGCAAATATCAAGGAGTGCCCTTGCTGGATCATATGGTACGAGTCTGTTGAGTTTTGTGAGCCACTGCCAAACTGCAGCTGAGTCCTGGTTCCCTCTTCTTTGCAGGGTGGCCACATAGGGAAGCTGGCTCCTGCTGAATCAGGAAGATTATCCGCCCTGGTAGGACTCTGCCACGTCACGGGCGGGAACTCCAGCCCCTGACCATGCCAGAGCAGGGCTGCTGCTCCCCACCCACCCTGCTGAGCTGGAAGAGCAGGGCAGACGGCCCGCGTTCTGCCACACTGTACCACGATTGGATCCCAAGTTCTGATCCCACCAGGTGAGGGGCTCTGCTCCCTGATCATGTAAGCCTAAGGTCTGGGCTCGGTCTCCTGGAGTCTGACATCAGCCCTGCTCGGTCCCTGGGCACTGCCCTGGAATGGGTCAACACGCTTGTTCCTGAGCTTATCTCTGTAGGTTTCCCCCAATGAACCTTAATCCAGCAGGCAGTGTGTGGGGTGCCAAGCCATTTTCCCGTGTTTGCTCAAGGAGTCTGGGGCCCCGCAGCCAGGTCCACAGCCTTTGCTTCAGTTTGCGAAAGGCAGGCTGCTCTCACTCCCCAGCACGGTCCTGATGAATGCAGATGTTTGCATTCACTTGCAACGCGACAGATGGCAGGGTGACAGGGCTGCACAGGGCACCTTGATGGAGCTGCATTGTCCTAGTCCTTCTCTCGGGGCCAGGTCCCCTCCCCACGATGCCCTCTCCAGGTCCGCCTAGCCCCGAAGCTATGAGGGCCCTGTGTCCAGAAGGGGTGGCTGGGCGTCACAGAAACCCTGCCAGGTGATGGCAGCTGTCTTCTTGTCGTTCAATGGAGTCCGTGTCACCTACTCACTGAGAACAGTTTGGACATCACTAACTCTGAGCCCCATTTTCCACATTGGTAAAATGGAGGGTTTGGACCAGAATATTTTCAGAAAAGTGTGCTCTTCTAAGAGTCTGTGATTTCTTTATCTTTGTGACAAACAGAGTGATTTTGAAGCAGAAGCCCTCACCAGCAGAACCAGCATCAGGACCAACAAGCACAGTACATGGTGGGGGTTACGTGATTTTTGTTAAATTAATAGTCTTGTTTTCATGAAAACTGTCCCGATTCTTCTGGTCCTGCACACGCAGGCCAGAGCTTGATCCCACGGCTCCGTTAGTTACTTTATTCATCTAAGTTAACGTTAGCCTTGTCCGAGCCATGCAATTAGCCATGCCAGAGCTGTGCTATTAAATGCCAGACAACAGCCTCATTGCTCTCAATTACTGCTGAGCGCTATGGGCACATGGTCCTAGATAACAAGCCATAAATGTCCAAAATGTTGAGAAAAAATGTGGGATGACTGAGGTCAGAGACCCAGGTCACAGCATTGCCAGCCTGCCACCAGGCGTGCACCCGCGCTGGGCCTGGGTCCAGCCTTGCGTTCCCCGACGCCGCCCTGTCTCCCAGGGTCAGGCTTGAGCCGTCCCAGGCAGCCTCTCTGTGGGCCCAAGTCTCCTCCTCCCTCTGCCTCCACTGGACTGGGGAGTGTCAATGGGTCTGAGCCTGCGGGGAAATGACAAACCCAGAGCACATGAGCATTCCTCCTCGGGGAGAGTTTATCCCATATTTAATGACGGTGCCTCTCAGCTTTGCATCTTCGAAGTCATCTTCATTCTTTCTTCATCTCTAGGCTCTGTCACATAGCCTATAAACTCAGTGAAGTACCATGTTAGGAAAATCCTTCCCATGGCTTTGCCAACGCCTCGTTTGGACCTTCTTCCCAGCAGAGCTGAGTCCTGGCCAGCACTCTTCACTTCCTCCCTGCTTCTCAACTGACAGGCAGTTAGACAACCACCGCCGCTGACATTGCCTCCGTAAGACCGTGAATAGCATGGTCATTGCCACATGGTCTGGGTCTTTGCCCTACTTGATCTTTGCAACATTTCATTTTTGACATTATGTCCCCGGAATTCCCTCTTCCATCAGTTTCTGTGACACGGCACTTGGTTTTCCTGACTCTGGCTGCTCTTCCCAGATGCCTCCATCGCTCATATGTCAGGCTTTTCCTGGCTCTGTCTTGTTTTGTGTCCCACCCCACACCCTTCCCGCGAACGGCTGCAGCTGTGCCTGTGGCTTGGGCTGCCACTGAAAAGTTGGCAGTTTCCAAACTCACACCTTCTCCGTCTGCCATCTGGACATCTCTAGTGGGTGTCTTACACATACCTCAAGTTCAAGTGCAAAACAAAACGTGGGCCCCTCTCTTGAATTCCTGCTGGATTTTCCATCATGGTTGCTCCTATTATGAATCACCTAACTGCCTAGGTAGGAGTGTCTGATTCATTCTTGCTCCTTTTGCTTGGACTCTCATAAGGGCCCCTCTCAGTGGCATCTCTGCCTCCAGTCCTGCTCTCTCTGTGCCAGTCAGAGACCTGACCTTGGCTGTCACTTGGCAGTTCCTGCTGTCTGCAGGATCGAGTCCCCATGCTTCTGCATGGCCCTTGGCCGTATGTGGGTCACAGCTAGCTAGCTTTCCATCCTGTTTTCCCTGCCCCTCATACGCCCTGTGCTCTGATCCACCAGACTCCTTATTTTTGGGCCTTCACAGCTACCACACTTTGCGCAGCCCGATGCCGGCTGAATCCCTGTGCACTTGCCGAGTCCAAGCTTGCTTTTGCTGGAAACATTTCCTGACTCCCTTGTTTCTTGTCTGCAGTGCCAGAGCACTTTGCCATGTCCTTGTTGGGCACTTAGGGACTCTGAGAGCTGGAAGAAGGAAAGGGTGTCTCTGTCTTTCCACCTGGCTGGAGCCCCACAAGCAGAGGGATTGGGCCGTCACTTCCTGGGCAGCCAGCACTGTGCCTGGCCTGGAACAATGTTCCGTGAGGGAACAGTATGCTGGTTTCCACTGTGGAGAACAGACAAATAAATGTTGAAGCTTGGTGGGGAGCTGGCCTCTGTGATGGGACCAGGCTGACAACCCTGTCTTCTCTGCGGAGCAGCCAAGCAAGGCTCCAGCAGTCTCCAGCAACAGCGTGGGGAAGACGGCTCTCCATGCAGAGCATTTAAACCGCGCTTCGGGGTCTAGAAGAATGGGGCTTGTCTGCCTGTATTTAAGAAAGCAGACAGTATGATATAAATTAAGCTCAATAAAAGGAGAGAGAGAGAGAGAAGGAGGAAGGCAGGGAGGGAGGCAGGCCACTGTCCCTTGCCAATCCTCTGGGCAATGATGGAAGCAAGTTCTCTACTTGGGCTCAGTACTTTATCACCTGATCACACTTCCTCCACTTTTCCCCAGGCAGGACTATTGACACCCAGGTCTACAACTTCTGTGTATGTCAACACAGAAACCAATTAACAAATGCTTATGTTCCTGTGCAAATATGCAAACTTCCTTCTGCAAAAAAGAGTAAGCAGACATTTGGCAGTGTTTTTAGAAATATTCAACAGACACAGGCCAGATGAGATGTAGGCTGCTGTGCCCTCTTCTGGGAGGCCAGGTGCCCAGGACCATCTGTTTTTCTGTCTTCCCTGCTGCGCTCTGAGCACTGCTGGTCCTTGTCTTTGGGTCATTCTTCATTAAAGGGGGCATTTTCTTTAGTGCTTACTTACGACAGGGCAGAGACAGTACTCCCTCGCTTAGCAATGAGAGGGAATGGACTGTGTGTGTTGTCAGCGAATGAGGGACATTCAGTCGACATCATCAAAT
The DNA here is from genome assembly GCF_040939455.1 of Microcebus murinus. Taxonomy (NCBI): domain Eukaryota; kingdom Metazoa; phylum Chordata; class Mammalia; order Primates; family Cheirogaleidae; genus Microcebus; species Microcebus murinus. The sequence goes on from NC_134117.1 coordinate 68,235,383, forward strand.
GCCACCTACCACGTGCCAGGCCCTGGGCTGTGTAAGGCAGCCCTACAAAGAAGGAAAATGTGCCTGGTGGGGCTCAGGGCTTCTAGGGGAAAATCGACATGTGATTGGAAGATTTCTGTACAGAAATGCCTTTCTGTGTGCTATGTCATACAGTGAAGTATAAGAAATAATCACATGTCCAACAATCAGAAAAAGCTACATAGTCTATGATATGACAGGCTACTGGGCTGCTATTGAAGACTTTTTATAGCATTGGGAAATGCTCACATATTACTGTTAAATATTTTTAACCCTTTGCACTCGGATGTCGAGTGTGGATGTCGAGTGGATAATGAGAAAAAAGCAAGCGAGTGCAAAGGGTTAAATTAGGAAGTGAAGCCATAGAGGATGCACGCGGGCGTTTGGACATGCACTTGCACATTCACAGGAACAGCATACCGATAACCTGGAAGGAAATACCCTAGTGATTGGGAGATTGTAGTGATATTTTTTGTTTTTAAAATATTTTTTATATATTCCAAGTTTTCTACAATAAGCAGACATTACATTCATAATCAGAAACAGAAAAAAGATATTTAAAAAATTTCTTTATGCTTGGGTGGAAAAGCCTGCCCAGGAAGCTGTTTAGGGTCCCCCGGGTTCTTGCTCTCTGTCATAGTGCCTGGTTCTAGTCCTAGGAGAATGCAGGTCAGTGCCTAAGCGTCTGACAGCTTTTGCAAAATTGCTTTCCCGCAAGCTGTGCTACTTCACCTTCTCCCCCACCAGCCGGTGTGACAGGCACAGGGTTCAGAGCAGACAGCTGGGCCTTGAGGGGACAGGTGTTCATTCTGTCTGGTGATGCTCAGTGGCAATGCATTTCTCTCCCACAGGACACTGGGCGATCTAGTTGCCAAGGCTCCTGCTCGGGACTTATCTCCAAACACCTGGGCCTGGCATGGAGACGAGACCACATGTGTTTGGGAAAGAGGCTGCAGCACATTTCAGCCAGCTCTCAGCAGCACGATCTCCGAGAGCAGGGAGTCCAAGTCCTTGGTCACGATGTTCTCAGGCTCAGAGCACTATTTCCTCACACACTTGAGGACCAGCAGGCCGTCTACAGGAGGCCGAGGGAGCACAGTGGGGCAAGGTGCTTCCTGCCTCCAAGTGCAAAGGCCAAGGGGGAGAAAGCCCAGGACTTTGTAAGGACGGAGAGAAGGGCACTGCCCCTTCCTGGGCCCTGCCAGACTCTTCAGGAAGGCCATGGCTGCTCATACAGCAGGAAGTGGGGAAAGAACAGGGCAGCGATGGTCTGTCCAGCCCTCCTGTGTCTGTCCTGAGCCAGTCACTGAGGCCCTGACGCAGCTCCTGGGGTGGCCTAGGAGGAGGCCACTGGGCTATGAGCAGGCTTTAGAGTGGGTTTCTCTCCATACTTTTGTAGCAAGTCAGGCTGCCTGAGTCAGGCAGCAGGTCCCCTGGCCCTGCTGTCTGTTTCTGAGAATGTGAGTTGCATCTTGAGCCACAAAACGGGCTGTGGGATGCAGCTTCTCCAGATGTGTATCCGCCCTGTCGTCCTCACTCGGCTCCTGTGTAGCAGGGCTGCTCCTGCCTGCTCCGAGGCAGCCTGCCAGCCTGCTCTGCAGCCCAAGGCTGCATCCTTCATAACTGGCAAAGGGGGGAAGCCTCCCCCCGAAGCAGTGCCTGGACCTGCAGCCCCTGGTGGCAGACAGTCCTGGCCACCTCACTAATCATGGCTCCTTCCCTGCCTTGGTCAGCTCGGGCCGCTGTGACAGAATGACAGCAACTGGGTGGTGTATAACAACACAAGTTTATTTCCACAGTTCTGAAGGCTGGGAAGTCTAAGATCAAGGTGCTGGCAGATTTGGTGTCTGGTGAGGACCCTCTTCCTGGTTCACAGATGGCGTCTATTTGCTGTGGCCTTACATGGCAGAAGGAGCAAGGGAGCTCACCAGGGTCCCTTTTATAAGGGCACTGATCCCATTCGTGAGAGTTCTGCCCTCGTGACTTAGTCACCTCCCGAAGGCCCCACCTCCCAGTAGCATCACCTTGGAGGTTAGGATTTTAACACTCACATTCTGGGGAGATGCATACAGTCTATGGCATCCCCCCACCCCATGCTGGCCTCTGGGGCTCTGCTCCCATCTGAGTGCTCACACAGGACCCTGAGCCTTCCTTAGTTCTCTTTGTCCAAGAGAGACAAAACCCTACTGGGCTGGTAGGGCCCCCAATCTCCTGATGGCCTGGGACCCTCCTCCCCTGTCTCCCCAGTGTGGGTTTCGCTCTTCTCCAGCTGCATTGCGGCTCCGTGTGGAAGCCACATGGAGCTTCATGTGGCTCCACATTGTGGCTTCTTCCCTCCTTAAACTCTCTGTGCTCCCTCCTGCTCCCAGGATTTTATATATGTTGTTTCCTCTGCCTGGAATGTTCTACCCCCCTGCCCTCCGTTGCCAGCTAACCTGGAGCAGACAGTTCTACAGCACTCCTTCTGCAATGCCTCTGCTGACCCCCAGGGCTGCCCAAGTCCAATGTCTGACTCTCTCTCGGCTCCTTGCCTTCTCTGGCACAACTGAAACTGGCTTGTACTTACGCGTCACCGGGTTATTTACCTTCTGTCCATCTCTCTGGGAGTGTCTGCTTGGCAGGGCCTGGGCCTGTTTGTCCCCCAGGTATCCCAGCTCCAGCACAGAGGATGGGCTCAGCTGTGGACATTGGATGATTGGACCAAGAGGCAACAGGTGACTCCATGTTATGGGCTTTAGGGAAACAGCTCACGCCTTTGACCCCACTCCAGGTGCCTTCATCGGGTTGGGGCCTCCTTTGCCCACACCCTTGTGCCCCACTAACCTCCCCTGGCCTCACGCATATCTAAATTCCTTGAAGTCAAAACTGAGGTGAGGAAAGGCCTATGTCAGCTCCAGGCTGCCTTCCCACTGGTCCTGCCTCTATGTGAAGACCTGCCTCTTGCTGGGTGATGACACCAGGGCTCTCCACCCCCTGGGGAGGGTTCTAGCCTAGGTCTGTGACTCTGGGCTGGGCCCCAGATAGATGCACAAGTGGCAGACACAGACAACCGGGTCAAGAGCAGAGAGACTTTTGCTCAATGGCTGAGAAAGGTGGGCCAGAGGGAAGTCGATCAAGGAATGACCTCAGTAGTATCCGGGGACTGATGGGGAAGGGTCCTCATCCTTGGAGGACCTGTGATGCAAATTGCAGAATCAAAGCTGTAGGCCCTGGTTTTGCTCTGTCCTCTTGGGATGAGTAGTAGGGCAGGGGCCACCGCATGGAACAGTGGGGTCAGAAACACTTGGGCTTGCTTGGATCTGAGTCTCTCTTTACCAGTGAATTCTTAGTCACATTGGGGAAATCATGGTGGCTAACCAATTTTTTTTTAGGTGTTGAAGATCTGGGTGCATTCTCTTCCTTTCTTCCTGCATTCCAGCCACACTGACCTCCTAGTTTGTAGAATGTCCATGCTTTGCTCTACCTGAGGGCCTTTGCATGTATTGTACTCACTGTCTGGGAAGTTTTACTCCCAATCTCTTTAATTATTTGATTCCTAGCCATCCTTTAACATTCAGTTCACATATCATACCCAGACTACCTAAACTCTGCTATAATAAACTGTCTTAGCTTCATCAAATTTTTCTTCATGGCATTCATCCCAGTTTGTACTTACATATTTTTTTGTAGCAATTGGATTAATATTGGACTCCTAGTGTTTACCCTTCATGAGGGCGGACACATGAGTGACTGGCCCAATCTTATTCCCAAGATCGAGGCTAGAGCCTGACATGCAGCTATTGCTCAATAAACATTTGTTAAGTTGACATGAGTTGCTAGAGCCAGAAGTTGTGTTTAGCACCAACACACAGGAGAGGTCATGAGAGAAGCCACATTTAGTTTTGACGTGACCCAAGAGAGTTTTCTCAAGCCAAAGTCTTTGTGTCTCATGCCCCTTCCATCCAAGTAGGAGTCTGAGAGTCAGGGTCAGCCTACTTTGTTTGCCTTCCCACAGTTGCTAACTTTTAACACAGGAGATTTTACATATAAATCTGGACTTGCGGCTACTTTTGAACAATTTGAAGTCCAGCACCCCTGGCCTGCATTTATGCATGGCTACCTTTGCAGGCGCTGAGTCACAGCTGCCCCTGTGGGTGGGCAGATCCCCAGGCCCACTTCAATAAATTGTGGCACCTGCTTGCCCCTGTCAGCACATGTGCAACTCTCATCTCAACACTCAGGGTAGGTAGAGATGGAAAAACCCTGGGGCCTTGCAGAATAAGTGAGATATCATCTCCATGCAATGAGAAATAAGTGGCAGGGCTCTTTGCTATGGTTTGAATGTGCCCCCAAAGTTCATGTGTTGGAAACTTAATCCCCCAATGCAACAGTGGTGAGAGGTGGGACATTTAAAAGGTGAGCATTAACCCTCATGAAAGGATTCATGGCATCATCACAAGAGCGAGTTAGTTATTGTCAGAATAACTAAAAGTGAGCCCTTTCTTCCTCTCTCTCATGTGCTCTCTTGTTCTTCCACTTTCTATCATGGGATGATATAGAAATACGGTGCTGATGTGGGCTCCCTAACCTTGGGCTTCCAAGTCTCTGCAACTGCAAGATATAAACCTCTGTTCTTTTTTTTTTTTGAGACAGAATCTCACTTTGTTTCCCAGGCTAGAGTGAGTCCTGTGGCATCAGCCTAGCTCACAGCAACCTCCAACTCCTGGGCTCAAGCGATCCTGCTGCCTCAGCCTCCCGAGTAGCTGGGACTACAGACATGTGCTGCCATGCCCAGTTAATTTTTTCTATATGTATTAGTTGGCCAACTAATTTTTTTCTATTTATAGTAGAGACGGGATCTTGCTCTTGCTCAGGCTGGTTTCGAACTCCTGACCTCGAGCAATCCGCCTACCTCGGCCTCCCAGAGTGCTAGGATTACAGGCGTGAGCCACCGTGCCCAGCCTAAACCTCTGTTCTTTATACACCACCCAGTCTCAGGTATTCTGTGATAGCAGCACACAACAGACTGAGAGAGGGTGGAAGGGATGATGGGGGAAGCTGCTCCAGGAAGACACTGATGAAGACTGTGCTTTAAGGACACTTTTAGAAAGTATGACACAGAAGCAGGGACAGAGAGCCTGTGGGGAAGAGGACACATGAGTGCTCTTTGGGCAGATGGCCTGAGGCAAGAGGCAGAGGAAATGCAGAAGTGGCCCAGCTGATCTGGAACAGTGTGGAGGAGACCAGAGAGCCTTTTCTGCAGCCGTCTGAGTGTTCTTTCTAATTCCCAGGCATATGAGGTGGGAGCTGAGGCCAGATCCTATTGACTGGCCTCATGGACACTAGAGATTGAAGCCGAGAGTGAGGGGATAGTGATTGCCCATTCTAGTCAGTGCCAGTGAGTCCCTGGTCATTATCCAAAAGTCTTCCAGGTGTCATGCTGGGTGAGGCCTGAGCTTGGGAGCTCCTTGAGTATTTGCCTTAATCAGGGGTCTCTTGGTTATAAGAAAGGGACATTTATTAGAAGAAAGCAGTGTCCTCCCATGACACAAAAAGTAAGAAGTCCCCCCTGGCACCCAAGGGTAAGAAGTGTATAACGGCCTCATGAAGAAGGTAAGCAGGAAGCTCCCAGTATTTGGGAGCTGAAGTTTCCTGTCCACCTCTCTGGAGCCCTATGGCCTCTCTGCTCCAGTCAAAAGCTTAAAAACAAGCCTCAAAGGATCAGGGTAATTTGCAAAAACTCTGACAGTTGCCAGCCAGAATAATATCTAACATTCTTTAGAGGAGTGCAACAAAATCCAGCATGAAACAATATGTAATTAACAATGTTTGGCATCAAATACAAATTTGGACATGTAAAAGATGGACAAAAATGCAACTTCTAACCAGGAGAAAAAACAGTCAGTAGAAACAAACTCAGAAATGATGGATGTCAGAAATACCATAAAAGAATTTAGAAAAGCTATTAATATTATAAATATGTTCATATATTTAAAGGAAACATGCAAGTAATAATTACAGAAGGAAAAAAATAAAAAAGGAAATACTAGAGTGGAAAAACAAAATATCTGAAACAAAATTTCATAGATGAAATGAATAATAGATTAAATAGCAAGAAGAAAAGATCAGTGAACTTGAATATAGCAATAGAAACTCTCAAAACTAAAACTCAGTCAAAAGAGACTTAAAAAAATTTAAAAGACTCTTCAGTAATCTGTGGGAAAATATCAAGTGTTCTGCATAGTTGTAATTGGAGACTAAGAAGGAAAGGAAGAAGGGAACATAAAAATTACTTGAAGATAAAATGGTCAAAATGTCCCAAATTTGATGAAACTGATAGAACCACTTATCCATGAAGCTCAATGAATCCCAGGCAAAATAAGCACAAAGAAAACTACACCAAGGAAAAAAAGAATCAAATTGCAGAATACCAGTGGTTACGAGATCCCAATGCTACTAGAGGAAAAACGTGCATGTACAAAGGACAGAGGATAAAAGTCATTGAAGATTCTTGTCAGAAACTATGCATGATGCTTAATTTTATGTGTCCGCTAGAATGGGCCATGATTGCTGAGCCATTTGGTCAAACATCATTTTTTATATTTGTTCTATCAGTTACTGAGAGAGAAGTGTAACAATTTTTAAATTGTTAAATATCATTGTGGATTTCTCTATTTTTCCTTCAGTTCTGCCCATTTCTTTGTTATATTTTGAAGTTCTCTTTTTAGGTGGATACGTGTTTAGAATTTTTGTATCTTTCTGATAAATTTATCATTATGAAATGTTCTTCTTTAAAATTCCTTGTTCTGAATAATATTTCTTGTTCTGAAGTGTTTTTTTTTTTTTTTTTTCTGGTATTAAATTAGCCACTCCAGCTTTCTTATAGTTAGTGCTTACCTGGTATATCCTTTTCCATCTTTTTACTTTTAACCTTCCTGTGCCTTTAAATTATTGGGGCTTTTTAGACAGCATAGAGTCTTATTATTAAGTCTGAAAATATTTGTCCTTTTATTTTAGTTTTAGACTAGTTAAATTTAATATAATTATCAGTATATTTGGATATGAATCTACCGTGTTCCATTTGTTCTCTATTAGTCTTATCTGTTCTTTGTCCCTTATCCTTTCCTGATTTCTTTTGGATTAATTGAAAATTTTTATGGTACCATTTTATCTCCACTAAGAATTCACTAGCTATATCTCTGCTTTATGTTTAAAAGTTGCATTAGGGTACAAAATATATATCATTAGCTTGTCATATTATAGTTTACCCTTAAGTACTATTATACCACTTTATGTATAAAATCTTACAACAATATATTTCCATTTCCTCCATTCTTTCCATTATGCTATTGTTATATATTTTACTTCTACATGTTATAAACCACACAATACACTGTTATTATTTTTGTTTAAACAATTATCTTTTAAACAAATTTAAAAATGGGAAAAGCCTTTTATATTTACCTACATACTTACCATTAATTGCTCTTCATTAATTTTCCAACTGGTATTATTTCACTTCACATTAGATACAACTGGACAATCTCATTATATTTGTTAGTTTGAGAAAAATGATTGAAAGTGTACAGTCACCTAGCTTAGAAAAAAATGAATAAAGGAGTAGAACATTTGAACACTATTAACCAAATTGATTTAATTGATGTTTACAGATACTCCACCTAAACACAGTAGAATACAATTTTATTTCAAATGAACACAAAAATTTCATTAATATAGACCTTATCTGGGGTAGGAAACAAGTTTTTATACATTTAAAAGGACCAAAACAACGTAGAATATGTTATCTGAATTTAATGAAATTAAAATAGAAGTTGTAGCAGAAAGACATCTAGAAAATCCCCAAGTATTTGGAAATTGAGCAAAGCACTTTTAAATAATAAAGGAATCACAGAGGAAATCACTGAAGAAATTAGAAAGTATTTTTACTGAATAAAAATGAAAACACAGCATATCAAAATTTGGGTGATGCTTAGAGAAATATTTAAAACTTTAAATGATTTTTATTAATATTAGAAAATATAAAAGGTCAAAAATCAATGATCTAAGCTTCATCTTAAGAAGTCAAAGACAGAGGAGACAACTAAACCTAATGTAATTAGAAGGAAGGAAGTATTCAAGTTAATAGCAGAAAACAATGCAATAGAAAAACAAGCAATGGAGAAAATCAATAATACCCAAAGCCGGTTCTTTGAAAGATCAATAAAATAGATAAACTCCTAATGAAAATAATCATAAAAAATACCAATATCACTAATAAAAGAGGGCCTACAAGTTATAGATTACACAGATATTAAAGGAATCATAGGAGGATATTGTAAAAGCTTTGTGTCAATTAATTTAACAACTTAGATGAAATGGACACATTCCTCAAAAGAAAAATTACTGAAGCCCACTCAAGAAAGAAATAGACAACCTGAATAGCTCTAAAACCATTAAAGAAATTAACTTTGTAATTAAAAACCTTCCCACAAATAAAATCCCAGGCTCCAATGGCTTCACTAATGAATTCAATCAAATGTTTAAAAAAGTAATAGCATCAATCCTACATAAATTCTTAGAAAGTATAGGAGGAGGAAAGACTTGCTAACCTAATTTATGGGGAACAGCATTACCCTGGTACCAAACTCAGAAAAAAAGATGTTACAAGGAAAAAAACCCTATAGAACAATGTCCATAATGAATATACATTTAAACAATATTTTAGCATATTGAATCCATGAATATATATAAAGGATAATACTCTATGACTAAGGGGGCTTATTCCAGGAATGCAAAGTTAGTGTAATGAGTCAATGCATTCAATCAATCAATCAATCAATGCAATTCACCACATTAGTATAAAGAGGAAAACCCATACGAATATCCAGATAGATAAGCATTTGACAAAATTCAATATCCATTCATGATTTTTTTTAAAAACCTCTTAAAACACTAGGAAAGAAGGGAACACCACCAACCTGAAAAAAAGGGAGCTATGAAAACCTACAGTTATTATCGAACTAAATAATGAAAGACAGAATATCTTCCTTTTAAGATTGGGAATAAGGCAAGAATGTCCACTTTTATCACTGTTACTCAGCACTGTATCAGAGGCCCTAGACAATGCAGTGAGACAAGAGGAAGAAATAGACATATAGATTTGAAAGGAAGATGTGAAAGTGACTTTATTCATAGATGAAATAATCATGTATTTGAAAATCCTAAGGAATTTACAAAACAGTATAACAAATAAGTGAATTTAACAAGGTCATAAAATATAATGCCAGTAAACAAAAAATCAATTGTTTTTCTAAATGCTAGAAAATTGGAAGATTAAATAAACAATGCAATTTGCAATAGCATTTAAAAGCACTCAAACAAAAGAAGAGTAAGGCCTCTATATTGAAAAGTATAAAACATTGTTGAAACAAAGTAAAGAAGGCCTAAGTAAAAGTAGAGACGTACCGTATTTATGGACCAGAAGCTCAATACTGCTAAGATTGACACCTAATTTTTGGTAGAAATTGACAAGCTGAAAATCTAAAATCTATGTCAAATAGAAATCATCTAGAATAGTCAAAACAAGTTTAAAAGAAAAGAAATGTTGAGGACTTATCGACTTTATTTCAAGATTTATAGGAAAGACAGTGATCAAGACATTGGGGTATTGGTTTAAGTCCAGACAATTAGATCAATGGAGCAGAATGAGATGTCCTATTTCTGGACATATGCAATGTGTTGATTTTCAACAAAATTGCCAAAGTAATTTGATGGGGTAAAAGATATTCTTTAACAAATGGTGCTAAATCAGTTGAAAATCTACATGGAATAAAAACCACCCTCAACCCTATAGCCACACAAGGGAGTACTGCTCAACAATGAGAAGGAAGAGACTCCCGATACACACAACAGTGTGGGTGAAGCTCAGAAACTAGGACCTTATAATGGCCACGATGTCACTAGCTGATAGAAACTTTTCAGCTCCATTATAATCTTAAGAGATCGCTGTCATATATATGTTCTATCGCTGACCAAAATGCCATCACCTGGAGCCTACTCCATACACCTCCTATGGATTCCGTTTCTCTGGAGCACCCAGACTCACACAGAGGGGGTGAGGGACACCTTACCGTCAACAGTGATTTACTTTCTAGTTTCTTCTATTTGTCACTTTCTTTTTCAGGCTTGTCACCCATCCCCATGGGTGTTCCCAATCCTTCTGCCTGATAAGTCCTTGTCTGTCACTCTCTGGGTACCAACCTGTGCAGCAGGTGCGTTTTGCCTGCAGGGCAGGGCCTCACGGAGCTCTGCCCTGTACCCCTCCCCGGCTTGCTGTCTTCTGTCTTCTCTTCCTTGCTCAGCCCAATGCCTGACGCTGCCCCCTGCGGTTGGTACCACAGCTGCCAGGGCATTCAGGGATGGGCCTGGCGTCTGCTCTGCTGTGGTTACAGCTGCACGTCCCAGACACAGGTGCAGTCTCTCCAAAAGAAAGGATGTGGGAATAGGTTTACTTTGCCATCTTTCCAAAGTCTCCCTCCCCTCCATCTCAGAAAGCTGTCCCCAGAGAGGCCTTTTAGGCTGTGGATGTGACACCCAGGACCCTGGGCATTAGATTCATTGATTTTAAATGCTTTGTTGGATCTGATGGTGCTCAGAGGAGAAAGGTTTTCAATGAACAGGCCATTGACATCAGCTTATGGATATTCATGAATATCTCTGTGCTTTGATTCTAACATGAACGTCTTTTCTTTTCCCAGAGGAGAGGGATTTCAGGGCTGTGAGCCTGAGGATGGACTGACAGACATGTCAGTTGTGTCTCTGAGGATAAGGGACGCCAGATCTCAAGACCCCAACTAGCCTCTGGATGCTGCTGGCAGCCTGGGGACCTGTGACCTAAGGCACTCCCCTCCGACACATGTTCTTTTATTCCTGTCCCTCTGCTGCACAGGTGGCAGGGGTGGCACCCCTGCTGGCCTCCAGGGCCCCACTTAGGCCGCTGGTCCTGGCCTAAAGGCCCAAGCCTAGGAGGAGGGCTTCTCGTTTCCTTTCCACAGACCCCTCCTGGGGGTCCGTGCAATACGTCATTCCGGCTGGACACTTCTGAGAGTGGAAGAGGACTTGTGCTGTTCTCCCAGGGCTGCCGTAACAAACAGCCACACACTTCATGGTCTGAAAGAACATAAAGTGTTCTTTCACTGGCTGCGGAGGCCAGAAGCGGAATCAGGCGTCAGGGCTGTGCTCCCTTCGAAGGCCCGAGGGCAGAGTCCTTCGCTTCCCCGCTCGGGGCGGCTCCGGGCACGGGCTCCAGGCGTGGCGGTGGTGGCATCACCCCGACCTCCGCTCCCGTCCGCACACGGCCTCCTCCTCCGCACGGGCCTCTCCTCTTCCGTGTCTCACAAGGACCCTTAGTACTCAGACTTACATCTGACAAAGTGCTGGTATCCCCAATATAACAAGAGCTCCTGCAATGCAATAAGAAGAAGACAAACAACTTAATTAAAAATGCATGTTTTAGGATGACCTCATCTGAAGATCCTTAATTTAATTACATCTACAAAGAACTTTCGTCCAAATAAGGTTACATTTACAGGATCAAGGAGCTTGGATGTGGGCATACTTTTTGGGGGGGCGACAATTCAACCCCACTGCAGGATTTTAATAATAATTATACCAGAACAGAAGGCAGAAAATCAGGACTGTCCCTCCACTGGCCCATAAGGCCTTACAAACCTAGGGACCCTCCCCAGGAAGTGGCATCTTGGTGGCTGGCTCCCTGTGCCACAGTCATCACTCTGGTGCCTGTCCCAAAAGCTTCCCCTCACCCTATTCCAGACCCACTGGCTGACAGAGACCCCCTGCACGCCCTGACCCACGCCCTGACCCATGGCTCCCTTGGTTTTCCCTAGAAGCCGGGGTTGTCCTCTCAGAATTCAAGCAGGGGGCTGGGAGGGCTGGGAGGGCTGGGGGAGGGCGGGAGATAAGCCCATCTGGAGGCAGACGGGGACCCGGGTTTCAGGGGGAAAGCAGAGAATGCACAGGTGCCAGCAGGAAGGTTTGGCCTTCAGGAGAAGGGGGCGGGAGAGGCCAGCTGAGGGGACGACCTGGGAGGCCAGGAGGGCTGGGGTACAGCCTGGGGACGGAGTGAAAGCCTGGCACCTGGAGGAAGAGGCTGGAAAAGGAGACTCAGGGTGGCATTTCATCCAGACAGATGTTTCTCTTTGTCACTTAATGCTGGTCGTATGGCCCCTTGGTGGCATTGCAGGGGACTTTGGGCACAGTATGACTTCGAGAAAAAGGCTCCTTCTCACCCACATTCTGTTCCGTGTGATTCTGAGGGCGGTCAGGGCACCCATGCTGGCCAGTCACAGTGTCCCATCCACTGGACGGCTCGTTTCATTACTCTGGGGTCTGCGTGACCAGCAGGGCCAGCCAGAGTTCCTTTCCAGGCGCTGCTGGCGGCGGCGTCCTCCCTGCCTCTCTGCGTGCTGAGGGCTGTGGGAGCTGCTCGCGCCGTCCCGCTCTCTCCTGGGGAGCTTGTATCTGGCCCTGAAGTCGAGCAGAGGCCAGAGGTGGAGAGGGCGAGTCTGAGGACCTTGTCTGAACCCCTGGATCCCACCATACCTCAGGCCCCGTCATGGACTGCCCAGTTGGCCAGCCAACATGTTTGCTTTGCATAGTGTCTTTGTGGAGGGCTAAAGATGCCACAACAGTTTCAACAGAGCTCTCCTTGAGCGGTGGGCCTCTGTCCCATCCCCTTGAATCTAAGTGGCCTCTTTGACTTCTTTGGCCCGTAGGACGTGGTGGCTATAACCCTGCCTGCTTCCAGGCTCAGCAGTAAGAGGCTGTCAGCTTCCACTTCCTGCCTTTCCGAACCCAGAAGTCAGGCTGTGTAAAGCCCAGGCCCCATTGAGGGGCTGTGTGTGTGGCCTCCAAACCACAGCCCCAGCTCAGCTCCAGCCGCTGCCACCAGCCACCTTAGGAAGCCACCTCGGGTGTCCAGCGCAGTGGAGCCTTTGGTGGCTCAGACTCCATCTGACCAGCCAAGGGGAGACCCCAAGAGACACCTGCCTGGCTGAACCCAGCAACCCTCCCAACTGCGAGAGATGATTACAAATCACTGTTTGAAGGCCCTGGATTCTGAGAGTGCTTCTTATGCAGCGGTAGGTGTCCGAGACAGTCCTGGGTTTGTGACCAGAAAAGTGCTGCCTGAGACGGATGCCGAAGGTCCTCACACTAATGCACCCTCACTGGATTTGGTCATCAAAACAGGAATCTGCACCTTGAATTTTAGCACAGGGGCCCCATGAAGCTTTGGGCAGCTTCAAGAATTCTAGAGTGCAGGGACTTAAATTCAAGTAACTACTGGAAAACACGGATTGCTTCCCTGCAAGACTGTGTCACCCTGCGGAGAAGTGGAGGGTGTGGCCGTGTCGCTCGCTCTCAGCTTCGGCCAGGGCGAGGGCCAGCCCTTCCCTGGGGCCTGTCCTGGACACCTCATGATCAGTAAGGTGCTTCATGAACGTTACTTTATGCATATGGTCAAGAACCCGGGGCAAGAGGAGTGCTTTTTAATGAAACATTTTATGTAAATTTATAATGAACTAAATAAACATACACAAAATACACAAATTACAAGTATATGACTTGATTTATCTTTGCCCAGTGAACAATGTAACCAGCACCCACATTAAAGAACTGATCACTGCAAGTGCCCAAGAAGCCCACTTGTGTCCTGTGCCAGCCTGACCCCCCAAATGGCAACCACATCATTCCTCAGAGGCCTTGGGCACTGCCTTGGCACGCTGGCAGAAGCTTCCCTGGGTGGGTCTACTTGGGGACAGCCATCCCCATGGCCCAGGACAGAGGTGATGAGCACCTGTGACACCATGTCCCTGGCCAGCAGGCCTGCTGGGAATACCTGTGGGCAGAGCTTTGCAGGATCAACGGGCCCTGAGTCAGCTGCTCACTCAACCTTGTGACCAGGGATGAGGGTGAATGCAAGTGTGGTGGCCATCCCATGCTTTAGGACTCGAGAGTGGCGCAGCTCCCTTGCTGGCCAGGGAAGGACCATTAACGTGGCTCCCAGGCAAGCGGCCTCAGGGATTCTGAATGGTATGGTCTCTGCAGACCTTGCACGTGGTGGCTTCAGGTCAGCCAGGGGAGCAAAAGAGTCTCGGTCTTGAGCATGTCTTGGGGTGCCTTGGGGTCGTTGGGGCACTCACAGCTTCATTAGGGAGAGGGAGAGGTGAGCAGATACCATGTGTGCCCAGACAGTGGAGGCTTGAAGAAAGGAGAGAGGAGGGAGCATCTCACACCAACCAGAGGAGGGGCAGGGCCCGGTGTGCTGGAGGGAAGAAGTCCAGTGCGGCTGGAGCAAAAGGTGGCCGCCAGAGAGGCTGGAGGTACGGGCAGATGAGGAGGAGGGAGCTTTCCGGGCAAAGCTGAAGTTTGGGTGTTCCCAGAGGGCAACGCAAAGCCGTTAGACATCGCAGGGGTCCCATGGTGTTATAAATGAAGAATTTTCTGGTCTTTGTCCCAGGTTCGTGATACGGAGCTTCTCTGCCCTTGGGATTTCCAGAGTGGCAGGAGTGACCTTGCTATTCACAGTAGGTCCCTGGGACCACACCTGGATTATGAGAGAAGGTGACTCACGGTGGGACCCCAGACAGTTTCAGAACGGGGGCTGGCCAGTCATGGAAAGACCGACCTTGTGAATCAAGGGTCAGCACTTGGAGCCACATGATATCAGCCTCACTTTGGGGCGAGGAGTGGGCGCTGGGCATTGAGCACAGTGGCGTGAGCCACGAACCCATCAGTCGTGACTGCCCCAGCAAAAACTCTGAGCGTGGTAGCTTGGTCGAGCCTCCCTGGCTAGTAATCATTTACCCATGGGCTGGGAGGGTGACACATCCTGAGGACATGAAAGCTTCACATGTGGGAATCCCCCTAGACCTGTCCTTACGAGGCTCTTTGTTTATCTGCTCCTAATTTCTACGCTTTACAGTAAAACTGTAATTGCAAGGCTGGGGTTTGGTGAGTCATTCTAGTGAATTATTGAACCTGAAGTCTTGAGTGGGACGCCCCAAATTTGTACCCCGTTCATCAGAAGCACAGGTGGCCTGGGAATAAAGCCCTTAACCTGTGACACCTGTGCTAACAGCAGGTGGTTCGTGTCAAGACTCACTGCACTTGGTCAGGTCTGTTTCAGGTTCATGGCTCCGTAGAAGAGGAAGGGGGTCTCTGGAGTCCATTTCAGTTTGTGGTCCTCCTGCTTTGAACGCAGGCCTAATACGCTGATGAGCAGAGACCTGGCCGAGCCCTGGGCGCCTCATAAAGCTCTCGGAGATGAGAGAGGACAAGGCTGTGGGGAGTCTCACCTTGGCCTTCTCTTCTCCCTGCACTTGGAAACACCAGCCTGTCTGGCTGCCCGAGGACAGATGGGGAGAGGTTTAATTGAATCACCTGCTGTGTTGGGTGAAATGAACCATCATCGTTGCAAATATGATCAAGATGTATTTTAACAGCAGAAAATGCGATTATGATGACACATTTATGTAGGCTCTTTCACCTGGATGGATCTGAGGATATTTCAGCAGATTAGTGATTGGAATTGCATGGCATCTCCCACATACCCACACACCCACATGCTCACACACTCACAGAGACACACACTTATAGACACACCGTCCTGTGCACACGTGTGCACACACACCCACACACACCTCCACTCGCACATGTGTGTGTGCACACTCACATATGTCCATGCACACACAAACACGCCTTACAGGGCACCTGGCACTCTGGCCTGCTCTGACGCAGCTCTCTTGGGAGGGAGCGGTCAGGACTAGGGGCATACGTCCATGCTCCACTGCGGGGCTGGGAGGCTGACCACCCTGGTCCAGGAGACCCTGCCTGGAAAAACAGGATGAGGCCCAGGGTTTGCTCAGTTCTGACAGTGATTCCCTTTGTGGGCTGTGGGATCAAAAAGGCCTCATTCACATGGGTGTAATTGCCACTAGGACAGCAATCTGCTCCCTCTAGAAGCTCCAGGATCTTTGTGGAGTCACCTGTGTGGGCAGCCATGGTTCTGTGCAGCTGCTGGTCAGAGATCGTGCAGGCTCTGGGATTATTCCGACCTGAGTTTGACTGCTGGGTCCATCTCTTGCCTGCTGTGTGGCGTGGGCAAGTCCTATTCTCTCTGGGCCTCAGTTTCCTCATCTGAAAATTGAAAGGTGTTCATTGCTCCCTTAGGGTGGGGGGGATGAAATGAGACAACATTCTGTGTTCTACATGGCATCACTGTGTTCAGTAAATAAATGTTTGGTTGTGTCTGAGACAAGAGAGCTGCCTGTCCTCTTTGGCCCTGTGCAGGGGCTGGGGGTGGCAAGGGAGCCCACATGTCCTGGGTGCCTGTTTGTGCCAGGCACTTCTTTGGGTGCTGCCTGAGGTCCTCCTCAGGTCCCAGATCAGGTGTCCTGGGCTGGTTCCTCGGGCTGGGGTAGGGATGCCTGGAATGGCTCTGCCTGCAAGGCCACAGCTGGCCAGACTGCCCAGATGAGCCAGGCACCGTGTCCAAGCCGGGGTCTGGGGTGAGAACTGGTGCTGAGACCTTGTCAGTGTGGCTGTGGGGCGTGACGAGAAGACGGGGCAGAGCCAGGCTCTGGGGGCTGGAGGAGGAGACGGTTTCTACCTCTTCATCTCATTTTGTATTCACCCAGCCATCAGAAGTAGGCACTGAAGCTGCTATGATCTCAACGAGGAGTCTGACACTGAGGGAGGTGAAGGCCAAGATCACCCCGTAAGTAAATAGCCTGGGCTGGACTCCACCCTTGCCCCGTCCCACAATCAACCTCCTACTCCTCCCTCCAACTTCCCTGATAACAAGGCAGTGACCACTGTGCCCTCGTGGCCTCCACCCCACTCCTGACTCCTGAGTTATCTCTGCAGAGACCTCATTTCCACCGGGAGAGTGGCTCCAGCCTCCCCTACCTTGGCTGCTAATGAGCGCCCTAATTTGATTGGCTCCAAATGAATGTGACGCAGAATTAAAAGATGCCAGAAGACACTGCCGTAAATCGAATGAGTTGGCCTCAATTTATTATGTTTTGAATTCAATTAGATTTCTCCTCCAATCATCTGCGAATATCAATCCAGCTGCTGGCTACAGAGCAATATCTGGAGGGGCCATTATTATTTAATTCCAGCTCCACTCAGCGTGTGCTCCGGCAAGAGCGCAGGATGGAAAACCTCAGCCTGGATGCGCGGAGGTCAAGGGAGTTCAAGGCCAGCTGCCCGGCCTCCCGCCCACCAGCCAGCACATTTCCTGTTGGGGAAGGGATTCAAAGCAATGTGCCTGATTAAAATGGTTTAAAAATTATTTTTAGTGCAAAAACACTCCCAGAGACTACAGAGCAGGGAGTGTTGGAGTCATCAGGGGACACAGCAACCAGAGCGCTGGGTTCAGCTTGGCCACGGACTCTCTGTGTGACTCAGGCATACTACCCAGCTTTCCCAGCCTCAGTTTCCCCATTTGCAAAATGAAGGAGGGAGTTGGACTCAAGAACTGTCATCAGCAGCCCTGGATTCTGCGCTGCTGGTGCCTTTTGTACCTGTGTGCTCACCACTCTCCTTCCCCTCCCCAAGAGCCTTTGTCCTGTTTGGCCCTGGGGACCTGACTTCTTCAGCCTGCCCCGGGGCTCCCTGACTGGCTGGTCAGAGGTCGGAATTAGCCAGTGGGAGCCTCCGGCTGGAAGGCAAAAGTGTAGGAAGAAAGGGAGGTCAGGCACCCTCCCCCAGCTCCAGGGCTGTGTCCCTCCAAGAGACCAGGTCCTGTAAGCCTCTTCCCCACATCTCCAGCTCTTCCAGCTTTGGTGACACTATTTCTTCTGTGTCCCATCAACCCCATGGGTGGCGACAGCCTCCTGGAGTTGCCTGTCTTCATGTTCCTTGGCATCCATTGTGTCTTCTCCTCACCTGCCACACTTCTGCAAGGACTCAGTCTCATCATTTAACTACCAGGCATGAACGCCTTTTCCTGCCAAGACCCCGAATAATACAGATGCTAAATCCCCATTTCGAGTGGGGTTTTCCATGGAGGGTCCCCCAAGGAGAGGGATGCAGCTGGGACAAAGGCAGTCCTGGTCTGGGAGACTGGCCAGCAGCTGGGGAGGTCTAGGAGCTTTGAGGTCCAGCGGGGAGGGGCTGTCCCCGTGGGCACTGCCAGGTCTCAGGCAGAGAGGGAGGCGGTGACTGCGCAGGGGCCTTGGAAGTGAGGAGCTGGGCAGGTGGCTGCCTCGCCTGGCCTCCAGAGAGTGGAAGACGATGTCGGAGAAGGGGAGAAGAGCAAAGGGAACGAGAGAGCAGCTCCCTTATTCCAACTGGACGCCAAAGAGTGAGAAGCCCCCGACCCAGGCAAAGGAGTGTGTCCCCAGAGAGCCCCCGGGGGGGATGGAAGCTGATGACACAGAGGGCTTGTTTGTTCTGAAATGGGGCTCCCAAGTGTACAGTGACAACAACATGGATTCAGCTGTTGTGTAAGAGCTGGAAGGAAAGGAGTCCCGGAGCAGGATGGAGGGAGTGGCAGGGAGACCGCGGGTGGCCAGGGCTTGCCTTCTGGGCGGCGATCAAATGTTGCAGGGGTGGGATCAGGAGTGTGATCAACGAGGGCTATTTCTGGCTCCTGAGTTATTTAGGACTTACACCCTGCTTTGGTGTCAGTCTAAGCCAGTGCTTTCCAGGCCCCTGGAAAGAGGAGACTCGCACTCTGAACAGCTGGTCCTGCGAGGGAGAGCCAGGCCTGGAGAGGCGCTACGCTCTGCACTGAGTGCCAGGCCCGGGCCACGGCCAGCTGCCCGGGCTCAGCGGGAAGGTGGGCCGAGTTCTGCCCTAGTGGCTTCTGCAGCTGCCCCTGGGAGCACTGGAGGAAAGCCTGGCAGGGAGTGATTTACCTGGAGGTGTCTGAGGATGATGTCACTGCAGGTGCTCAAGACCATCTGCAGGGCCGGGACAGACAGCGACCAGATGCAGACATCAGAGATTGATACAGATGGGGGCAGATGGCCCTTGGGAGCTTCCTGGCCTTGGGGCTCTGGGTGGCTGTGACTTACAAGTCAATAGAAAATCCGGGTAGGAGGAAGCCAGGCCAGGACTTCTGGGCAAGTGGAGGTTGGGCACTGGGCCAAGAGTCTGAGCCCAGTGTCCAGAGAAGCAAAGGTGGGCTGGAGCCTGGCCAGCTGCTCTCTCAGAGGCGCCCGTCATCCCGCCAGGGCCAGAGCTGGCAGGCCAGACAGCCGCCAGGCAGGACGTGCCCAGCATTCTGGGCAAACAAACACTGGAGGCGCGTGAGCCTCGTGCCTGGGAAAGAGAAATGGGACAGGGAAGGTCTTCTTGCGAGAACTAAGGCAGCTTACTGTCTCCCGGAGAGAGGCAATGGTGAGAATTTCATTCATTCATTCATTCATTCATTCATTCATTCATTCATTCATTCATTCACAAGTGCTTTTTGATTAAAACAGGTGAGTTTGTTGCTGCTGTTCAGCAGGCTTGGGGCATCTATCTTTTATTGCAACTGTGACCCAGCAGGTTAAACTCCTAGAGGTTCAGCCCAGCAAATGAGAAACAACGAAGTTATCTTCTTAAAAAGCAGAACCTGAATATTAATAAAGATGATTCCAAATTTTGTTTTTTCCATGACCCTAACATTTCGTCTCAAATGTAGTCCCAATATTAGATATGGATCAGATCGGCACTTCCTATTCAAAGCTCAGGACATTGTCCAAACATTTGAAAATCTTTCACCCGCAGGGTATGTCCTGCCATAAACAATAAATGTAAGGCAAACACATAGTAACAAATCAAGTAAGAGAGAGGGTTTATGGTGAAGGAAAACAGTTTCCAGCCTCCCCCCACAGTCCTGGCCTCACTCTCCAGAGGCAACTACTTTCAAACATTTCCATTTTTAGTCCTTCTGGTGGGAGGCTCCGTAACCCTAAGCAGCGTGTCTATGCGCTCGGGACTCCTCTGTGAAATGTATTGACCTCCTGGGATGGAAAATAAGAAATGGCTTCATGAATGTACCTCTGCTTTCCTTCACCCTCGCAAAGTTTCATCATTTTACTGTAATTACTTTTTGTTCTTCTGTTATTTACTTTTTAAACTTTAAACTAGGCATTTTGCCGACCTCCGTGGGGTCCTGGCCTGCGCCCACACGGACCCTCCTTGCCTCTCCCCCTCTCCTGGCACCTGCGCCCCGCCGGCCAGCCAGCGCACCGCGGCCACAGCGGGGCACTGCGCGTTCCAAGGATCCTCCAGGGACGTTCGCTACTGGAGCTGCTCCCTTTGCTCGGGGTCGCCTCTAGGAGGGAGACGCAGCGCTGGCTCCCGAGGGGTCGCTCCGGGCCCTGCCGCGTGGGGTGATCCTGCCTGAGAAGGCAGCGAGGGGCCAGCCTTCTGGGCTCAGCCTTCGAAGGAATGACAAACCCTTGATTAAAAGGATTTGTTCTGTAAAATTTGGATTCCAGAAGGCCACAGGTCTCCCACCCCTCCTCCGAGGGAACATACAGGGGCCCAAAGGACGCATCATTACAGTGGAACCACTGATGTGACGGAAAGTGGCAGTGGGGGCACGTGTGGTGTGGACACAGCCTGCTAATGTCACAGCGTGAATGCTGACACACACGCGGCAGGTGGTGCGCCTCCATGGGCAATTGCTCCCCTCCCTTCCACCGCCTGCTTTGGGCCCTGACGTCCCAGCACCGCTGAGCCCAGGGCCTGTGTCATCGCAGCTCTGCCAGAGTTCGCTAACTGACGACACCAAGCTGAGGTGTGGGGCTGGGCTCCTTCCTGCTTTCTCATCCTCAAAGAACACTCTTTCTACACCGGGAAGGGTGGGGGTGGGGGATAGAGGGAACTAGCTTTCACCTACCCACCCTAAACATGTGATGGTGCGTGTGTGCGCGCACACGCACACACACACACACACAGGCACACACACAAACGCACCTGACTTTTTGTACTTGTGGAGCTTCTAAGGATGTTGCAAGGCCTGAGATAATAGTTTTTGGTCTCCTTTTTCTCATGCTTCAGCAGGAAGACAGCTTTCGTCTAAGCCCACTGCGGAGGCCTTCCTGGGCAGCGCGCAGTCTTTAATCACGCTGCGGGGACAGGATGCTCTCTGTGCCTCAGGAATCTGCTCTGCTGATAACTCAATTCTGCAGCGGGCCCATTTGTAAGCAGTGACGGCACACCCCACGGAAAGCCGGAATCCAATTAGGGCTGGGGCTGCGTCATCCCTCGTCCCTCACGCTGCCTCCCGGGGGCCCCTCACCCATCCTTCTTGGCCGAAGGCTCCCCGAGGTCTGCAGGGCAAACTCTGACCTTCCCACTGGTGTGGGGCTGTTCTCCTCATCCTCACAGCAGCCACAGGTGTTAGATCACAGCTTGAGGGGACAGGCTCTTCTCCCCCTGGCTCCTTTGTCCTGGGGCACTCAGGACAATTTGGGCCTTTTAGTAAGTGGAAGCACTTTGATACCTCAGATCCCACTGGTCTTGGAGGCCCCGGGCACTTTCAGAGCTCACCCAGCGGGACAGCTGGTCAGCAAGGCTGCCTGGGCTGCTCACTGGTGGCAGAGGCTGAGTCAGAGACTGACAGAAAACCAGACATGAGGATTTTAGCAACATACACAGCAGACCCTAAAGAAGTTTAATCAACTTCATCTGTGTGAAAATGCAAATGTGCTATCAGATAAGGCCCCATTGCTGAGCAATAGACCATAAGGCCAGAAGTTTCTGGATGGTTCTGGGATTCATACTCATTTCCTACATTCAAGGACTATTGAGAATTATTTTTTTTAGAAATCTCTGATGGACTACATTTGTTCCACAGTGCAGCCTCCTCATCTTATGAACTATTGAGATAAGGAAAGGAAATATCTTTCAACTTCATGTCAGTACCAGTAAATTGGTGGTGGCTGCCTTAAAAACCAGATCTAGAAGGAACTCTTATCAATCAACAATGAAAGAAAATAACCTAATTAAAACATGGACAAAGGATTTGAATAAATATTTCTCCAAAGAAGATCTACACATAATCCAAAGCACATGACAAGATGCTCAACATCTTTGTCATTAGGAAATGCAAATAAAGCCACAATAAGATACCACTACATACCCAGTAGGATGGCTTTAATAAAAAAGACAGACAATACGAAGTGTTGGCAATGATGTGGAGAAACTGGCAACCTCACACCTTGTTGGTGTGAATGTAAAATGGTGCAGTCACTTTGGAAAACAGTTTGTCATTTCCTGAAAAAGTTAAGCATAGTAGTATCATATGGTCAAGTAATTCCATTCCTCGATATTAATATATACACAGGAGAATTGAAAACATATGTCCACATCAAATCTTGTACAGGTGTATTAGTAGCAGGATTAGTCATAATAGCTAAAAAGTAGAAACAACTCAAATGTCCTCAACTGATGAGTGGAAAAACAATTGTGGCATTCCATTCCAGTTGTGGGAGAGAGAATTAAATAGAGAAACATGGCAGTTTCACTAAACTCCACTAAATGAGGGACCTGAGCCGATAATTCACAGGAAAACAAATATAACAGCTTTAAATATATGAAAACTATCACATGTTTAAAAATTCATTTGTCTTGATAGAAAGACAAATTAAAACATCGAATTACTATATTTTACCCACAGATTAGCAATGATCAAATTTTGAAAATTTACTGTGTTAGTGAGAGGCTTAGGAAATTGGTACTTCCCTTCATTACTGATAAGAATGTTATTTTAGGGATAATTTGGCAAAAGTTATCTGAATTATAATTCTAGGTGCCCTTTGATCCACACACTATATGTTTTTTTGAGTATATCCTTGTATTTTTTTGGAGTGTATCCTATGACTACACTGTATGCAGTCATATAAAAATGTTTACCACAGCAATTTTTTTTTTTTTTTTGAGACACAGTCTCTGTTGCCAGGCTAAAGTGCTGTGGCATCAGCCTAGCTCACAGCAACCTCAAACTCCTGGGCTTAAGCAATCCTACTGCCTCAGCCTCCCGAGTAGCTGGGACTACAGGCATGTGACGCTATGCCCGGCTAATTTTTTCTATATCTTTTTAGTTGGCCAATTACTTTCTTTCTATTTTTAGTAGCGATGGGTCTCACTGTTGCTCAGGCTGGTCTACGAACTCCTGACCTGGAGCGATCCAGCCGCCTCGGCTTCCCAGAGTGCTAGGATTACAAGCGTGAGCCACCACGCCAGGCCTTTTTCTTATGTTTTTAAGTTTTCAAATGATTATAGAATCCCAGAAATTGTGAAGTACTAATATCCTTCACCCAGGTTCCACCACTGTTTATCTTTCACATTCTGTAGTAGCATCCAAACCAGGAAACTGACACTGGTGCAATGTGTATCATTCTGTGCCCTTGTATCAAGTGTGCAGGTTCCTGTAACCACCAAGATGTGGAACTGGACCATCATCACAAGATCGCCCTTGTGCTGTTTCTTTGTAGTCACACCTCTCCCCATGCCTGGCGACCACTAATTTGGTTTCTATTTTCACAGTTTTGTTCCTTGAAGAATGTTAAATAAATGGAATCATATAGGCTATGTAATCTTTTGAGATTGATTTTTTTTCACTTAGCCTAATCCTCTTGAGATCCATATACTTCATTATGTGCATCGATAATTTATTTCTTTTTATTGGGCAGTATTGGCATGGATATATCAGTTTCTTTAACCATTCTCCTATTGAGGGGCATTTTGAGTATTTTCCACCTTTTCTCTATTACAAGAAGACATAGGAGAAATCATCTGGACCCTGGGAGTCCTGAAAAGTTCATAGACATTGACCTAAAAGCATCATCCATACAAGAAAAAAACTGATAAATTGGACTTCAAAATTAAAACCTTAGGTTTTGCAAAAAATTCTGTTAAGAGAATGAAAGGAGAAAATACTTGTAAACCACATACCTGACAAAGCACTCATATCTAGAATAAAAAAAGAACTATCCAACTCAACAGTAAAAAATAATCCAATTAGAAAATGGGCATTAGACCTGAAGAGACCTTTCATGGCAGAGGCAAATAAGCACAAGGAAAGCACTTGCCTTTGGGGAAATGCAAATTAAGATCATTATGAGAAATCACTGCACACTTATTTCAGAAGTGGAAATTTAAAAAGTATTGATAAAACCAAGCGCTAGCCAGGATGTGGAGAAACCAGGTTTCCATACCCTGAGTGTGGGAATATAAAACGGTACATGCTGCCAGTCTGGAAAATTTCTTAACATTAGCAGTTTCTTTAAAAACATGCACTCATCATGTTACCCGGCAATCACATTCCTGGGCATTTATTAGAGAAATTAAAGTTGAAGGCCACACAAAAACGTGGCTTTTAACATGCATGTTCACAGCTGCTCGATTTGTAATATTTTGATTGGTAATTAACATATAATGAAATGCACGAATCTTAAATTTTACAATTCAATGTGTGTTGTCAAATATACACTGTACCTACCTGTTAAGGTTTAGAACATTTCTAAGATCCCCTGAAAAATTTCTCTGTGCCCCTTCAGTGACTTGCTGCTCCACTGACAAACTGCAAAGCAACTACTAGTCTGATTTCTGTGACCTTTTATCTGTTTCCATATAAATGGACCATACAGTACATATTCCTTGATGTCTGGCTGCTTTTGTTCAGGAACATGATTCCAGATTCTGTGTTTCGGGGTGTGTCAATAATGCATTTCCTTCCAGTGACCTGCTAGTGTCCATTGTATGGATTCACCTAAATTTGTTTGTTTGTTCTCGTTAATGGATATTTGGGTTAGTTCTAGTTTTTTGTCTTTTATAAATAAAGCTGCTATTAACATTGTCATATAAGTCACTTTGTTAGATATACATTTTCATCTCTTTTGGATAAAAATCTAGCATGAAATTGCTGGATCATACATTAGGGTATTTGTTTACATTTATAAGAAACAACGAAACCATTTTTGAAAGAGTTTGCATCATTTTGCGTTCTCACCAGCAATACATGAGAGAGGCCCCTTTGAAGTTTTTAAACAGGCATTCATTTTTCAGGTGCACACAGGCATTTGTATATAATCCTTTATGAAGTGTCTGCTTAAGTCTTTTTGTCCAGTTTTGTCAAAAAACCAGGCTTTTAATTATTGTTATATGAATTCTAGAATTGAGTCCCTAGTTTGATATGTTGTGTGAATATTTTCTTCTAGTCTATTGATTTTCTTAGTAATAAAGTTTAAAATTTCCATTCGGTCCAATGTGTCAATGGTTTTCTATTGTAGTTACTGCTTTTTGTGTCCTAAGACGTCTTTTCCTCCTCCAAAGTGGTGAAGTTATTGTTTTATTCTGTAAGTTTTTAAGTTTACGTTTATGATCTAATTCTGAAAACACACGTTTTAACCAGAGGCGTAGGTTGCCTGTTACCTGTGACACAGGAACGAATCACAGAGGCAGGCGCGGGCGCGGGGAGCGGCGCGGGCTTCGCAGCCGCGCGTGTCCGGCTGTGTCCAGCCAGGTGGCGCGGGCAGGTCACTCCTCGGGGACCAGCGTGGGCCCGGGCCATGCAGCAGCGACCCACGAAGGCCAGTGCAGCGAAGTGGTTTCGAAACCTGGTTGGAGACACGGGCCGCTCAGCTGTGAGAGCGCCGGGCACTCCGGAAAGCCGCTGCGGAGGAAAGCGCGTGGCACGCCGCGCGGGGCGGGGTTCTCCCGCGGGGCCCCGCCGCCCCGGCCGCGCGGCGCCGTTCTGCAGGCCGCCACCAGAGGGCGCCGTGGGAGCAGGGGCCAGGCCCGCCCGGCGCCACCCAGCGGCCCCGACGCGGCTCTGCTCCAGGCGGGGAGGCGGGCGGAGGCGCGCTCGCCCGAGTCTGCACGCGGCCCTGCTGAGCCGGCCGGGCGCTTCCTCAGAACGCCGCCAGGGGGTGGCCGCCAGGGGAACCGGCAGCCCAGGAAGATGCTGAAAGCAGCCTGGCCCAGCCGTCCCCGTGGCGGCAAGTCTGGGGTAGACGGGCACAGGGAGGCGGAGGGCACGGCAGGGCCTGGCAGCGGGGTGGGTCCGCTGGCCCCGGCTGGTCCCTCCAGGCCAGGCGCGGGGCCGGCTGGCGGCCCTTCCTGTTGCGGTTGGGGCCCACTCAGGCCCTGGCGTGGCGGGTCGGGCGGGCAGCGGAGGCGGCGGCTGTGCGCGACGGTCCGCGCTCTCCTGGTCACCCAGCGCGGCGGTGGGACGGGCATTCCGAGCTCTGGGCAGGAAGCGTGGCTACTGGAGCTGTGGCCTGGGGGCTGACTGGCCCACACCACGAGCCCAGCGCGGTGTGAGCTACAAATATTAAGACTCCCCTCTACCCCCAGCCACTGTGGGCCGAATGGAGCCCCTCCTGGTCAAGGGGATACCCTAAAACTGAGTTGCCGGCCAGGAGAGGGAGGTCAGACCTGCCTCGTCACGGCCCCTCTGTTCTCAGCGTGTCCTTTGTAATTCCTTGACAGGCCTGAGGCTGTGCGGGACAAACCTGCAGGTCCTCAATTGACACAACACATATGTGCTGGTAGCTTGTCTCAGATTAACAGATTTTCTTATCTTAATTTAAAACTTTCCAATACTTTATACACAGCTTCACTTTTTTTTTAAACCAGTTACAAGTCAAAGAGTCTTTAAGCCCCCCTATAACCCATAAGCCCCCCATTCGAGATGGCCCACCTTATCGGACCAAAACAGTGTATTGATTTATGACTTTACCTGTAACCCCTGTCTCCCTGAAATGTCTAAAACCAAACTGTGACCCAACCACAGAGAGTCCACTTGCTCAAGGCTTCTTGAGCTTGGCTCCTGGCCATGGTCCTCAAATTTGGTTCAGAATAAAGCTCTTTAATTAATTTACAGAGTTCGGCTTCTTTTCTGTTGACAATACCAGCCAAGGCTGAGTATCAGGCACCCCAGGGATTTGAGCCTGAGGGACTTGGAAGGGAGTCCAGCCCCACAGCTATGGCAGAGACAGTGCAAGCCCTACCTCCAAGTGGTAGCCTCAGAATCCCATCAGAAGATAGCCCCAGGGCCAGGAACAAACCTAGTCATGGACCACAAGAGTGTCGGACAGGGTCCACCTTTGCCAAATACCACGAGGGTCTGGATACCTGCATGGGGCCATGGAAGTGCCTGGAACCTCACGCCCAAGCCTGGGGCCCACAAAAGTATTTCAGATATTTATGGTCTCACATTAGAAGCTGTAGGAGTTAGTATCTGTTCCTCACTACAAGGACAGAGATGCAGTGACCCGGGATAAATGGCAAGTATTTAGAAGGACTTCCTAGAACCAGGACAGAAGGAGGACAGGGCCAGCTTCCTCCTAGGAAATTAACCCGGGACCGCAAAGTGTTAAGCTGGCAGGCTGGAGGGAATTGGCGCGTTGTCTTGCTAGAGTGTTGCAGCACTTGGGCCAACTGGGTTCCCTGCCTCCAGGCTCACCTTCCAGAGTGCTGCCAGAAAGTTCACTGAAGCCCAGCAAGACACTCCCCTGCCTGTCCCCTGTAAAGGCTCCCCTTGTCCCTGGAAATCCTTTGAGCTTCTCAGCCCAACAGCATGAGCCCTCCCTGACTTGGCCGCTGATGGCACCTTCATCTTTTGACCTCCCTCCTCCCTTGGTGAGAACATAGCATTCCTTTGGCACATCTGGTACAGACCAGATTCCTCACTGCTATCTAAGTTCCTCCCTCTGGCTGGAATGTTCTCCATCCTGTCCCCCTGAAAAGCACTGAGTCGTCCTGCTCAAGTGTCACTTTCCCTGTGGAGCCTGTGGCAGGTAGAGTGCCTGGCCGAGCTAACGGACAACGTGGGTCACTGACCACACATCCACCCGCCCCCCTTTATTCTTTGCCAGGAGAATTCTGATTTTACCCAGGTAGTCACCCTCAGGAAGGTGACCCTAAATAGGCCTCGTCCACTTGGTAGCCCTGCCCTCCTGACAGCATAAAGACCGACACTGGCAGACATGTGCCCTGTTCTGGCTATTGACCTGGTGGCAGGCAGAGGACACAAGCCCTCACAGAGAGGCTACCACAGGGACCAATTCTGCTGGGCTTGTCTGTCATTGCAGTGTCAGAACCTGAAACTGCACCTGGGCTTAAGAAGGTGCCAAAGGGGTTGAGAGAAACCCCCTTCTCTGGTTAGATCCTTCTCAGACTGTGCTGATTAGGGCTGGCCAGGTGGGCCTCCTTCCACAGGGAGCCTGGGAGGCCCAGAGAACCTTCCCAGAGTCAGCCCATAACTTCCGCCCTGTCCCAGCTTTCTCTGCTGGGGGCAGGGGCGGTGTCCATTCTGCTCCATCAGGAGTGATAAATAAACTTTACGACTCTGCTCAGATTTCTTTGTGGGGCAAGCACGTGGCATGACCACATTTCCTGGGCAGTTCCTTGGCTGCAGTTTTTCTCGAAGCTCCTGTTTGGCCACATCAGGTTTTGGGGTGGACTGCAAAATAATCCTGTGCCCAGCAAAGCGGTGGTCAGAAGGGCTTGCAGGGCAAAGGGATCATCTGGGTCCTTTCTAAAGGGTGTGGGCAGAAAGCAGCTAGTGGTTAGGCAGTGACTCAGCACTGCAGGGAAGTCCAGAGATGGAAGGAAGGAAGGAAGGAAGGAAGGAAGGAAGGAAGGAAGGAAGGAAGGAAGGAAGGAAGGAAGGAAGGAAGGAAGGAAGGAAGGAAGGAAGGAAAGAAGGAAGGAAGGAAGGAAGGAAGTCATCGCCCAGGGCGGGCATCCAGGAGATGTGCACTGCTGTGTTTGCTGCACAGCTGTTGAACCGCTGGGGAGCCCAGCACTGCTGTGTTACGGGCGGAATGTGTGTTGTTGAAGCCCAAGCTCCAGTGTGATAGTACTTGGCGACGGGGCCTTTGGGAGGTAATTCGAGTGAGAAGAGGTCATGAGGGTGGGGCCCTCATGAAGGGGTTAGTGCCCTTATAAAAAGAGGAAGAGAGAGCAAGAATTCTCTCCACCCTCCATGCAAGCACAGAGGAAAGGCCACGTGGAGAAGGCAGCTGTCTACGAGAGTCCTCACCTGAAACTGAATTGACAGCACCTTGACCTTTGACTTCCCAGCCTCCAACACTGTGAGAAAGGAATGTCTGTTGTCGAAGCCACCCATTTGTGGCATTTTGTTATGGCGGCCGGGCAGACTAAGACATGTTGGTGCGTAGCTGCCGCCTCACCGAAACCCAGGAGCCTCGCCTGGGGGCCTACAGACACCCCACAGTCCAGCACCAAGGGCTGAGGCCTGGTCGTGCAGGGGCCTCTCCAGCTCTGCTCCGGCCCTACAGCCAGCAGACGAGCTGGTTGTGCTGCACCAGTTCTTAAGTATTTTGAGTAATGCTGTGGTGGATTTAAAAAACAATAGCCTCCAAATTCTCTGACACTGTTCTCATTGACAGATGGGGTCTGTGTCTCCTTTCTTTGACACTGAGGTGGCACGTGATGTCTTTGACCAGTGGGGCACGGTGGAGGTGATGCCACGTGACACCTGACACTAACTCGAAGAAGGCAATGCTGCGTCCTCCTTGTCCACTGGGAGACCGTGGAGCCCTGAGCTGCTGCAAGAGGAGTCCCGCTACCCTGAGGCCACCATGCGGGTGATGCCACGTGTAGGAGCTCCAGGAACAGTCCCAGCTGAGCCCAGCCTTCCAGCCGTCTCCTCCAGGCACCCAACATGTGAATGAAGAAGCATCCAGATGATTCCAACCCCCTGATGCAGAGTCTCCCCAACCTTCAGGTCTTCCCGACAGAGACCACAGACCTGCTGGAACAGAGGCAAGCCATCTCCACCGTGCCTGGCTGAGAACCTGTGAGCACTGTAAAGTGACGGTCTTACACCACTAACTCAGGGGTGGTTTGGATGCAGCAATTATAGTGGGGACCCTACTCTGCATTGGAAGGTAAGGAACCTGAGGCTTGGGGAGAGAGACCGCAAGTGACTAGGTTAGGATCACCGAGCCCACATGGGGCAGACCCAGAACCTGCTCCAATCTATGGGAGCTCAGAGCTCTCACTGCTCCTGTCCCCTGATGGGCCTGGCTCCTGGGTATGTCCTCTCTCCTCAGGGCTGCAGTTTAGGAGGAAGTTTGCAAAGTGGGGCATGTTCAGAGACCCAACCAAGCTCCAGGAGGACTGTTGAAGGGCTGGGGACATTGGGCTTTGACAGATGTCTTAGGGGAATTTGTGAGCCTTCTTCAGATATCCAAAATGTTGTTACTGGGCAAGAATAATAAACGTGTGGCCCTAGAGTGGAGAGTGGTGGGCCTGATGGAGTGGATTTTGGTTCAAAGGAAGAGCTCTACTGGTCACGCCAGTTGGAAAAAAACTGGGCTGTCCAGGGAAGAGGCCTAGTGTCATCAGCATCATTTTATAGATGAGCCTCAGAGAGGTGAGGGCCTTGCCTCGGCCACACGGTCAGTGCAGGACAGAGCTGTGTCCAGGTCTGCGTGGCCCTAAGGCCAGGCTCTCTCCACCCCACGGCACTGCCTCCAGCTGTGGCAGTGCGCACCCTGCTCCCAGCCTTGGCTCCGTGAACTGCTGTAGCAGGTGTTGGTTAAGTAATAGATCAAGCGGTATCAGTGCGTGGCTGGGTGCACCTGTTGCACCTATTAATTTCTTTGTAGGAGTTTTTAACAAACATACTCATCTTGGAGATATTTTTTGCTTTGATGACCTCTATGGAAAGTGGTTTATACTAAATGGAAAATGGTCAATTTATTCATGATTCGAACTGAATTTCCTTTTTTTCTTTTTGGAGACAGAATCTCACTCTGTTGCCTGGGTTAGAGTACCGTGGTGTCTGCCTAGCTCACAGCAACCTCAAACTCCTGGGCTAAAGCAATCCTCCTGCCTCAGCCTCCCCTGTAGCTGGGATTACAGGCATGCACCAGCATGTCTGGCTAATTTTTCCTATATATTTTTAATTGTCCAGCTAATTTCTTTCTATTTTTAGTAGAGATGGGGGGGGTCTCACTCTTGCTCAGGCTGGTCTTGAACTCCTGACTTCGAACGATCCTAGCCTCGGCCTTCCCGAGTGCTAGGATTACAGGTATGAGCCACTGAGCCCAGCCTTGAGTTTTCTTAAGTGACAACATTAGGCAAAATTCAAAAAGGGTAGGCTTCATGTATCTCTAGAAATCTCTCTGATGTCATAAGTAATCACATGTGGTTGAGAGGAGTCAGCAGGGACCACCTGTGGGTGACACAACAGTGTCCGGCTGGCATGTGCCTTGCCCTTCTGCCTCTTGCTGAGCTGGGCAGGGAGCCTAAGGCAAACCCAAGCATTTCTCCAGCTCTGCCCCAGCCCCATGACCTGCTGCCCTGCTTAAAGCAGAATTGTCTTTAAACATATTGTCAGCTGTGTTTCTTGGCAAATGTAGTTAACAACAGCAGACATTTGGAGAACTAGAAACTTGACTTCGTAGCCAATGGAGACCTGGGGGTATTTTTCATAATTTGACTTCGTTAATGACTCAATCTGCATACATCACCAGATGAGCTATTTCTTTTGAAGTTTTAACAGCGTGATAATCACTCTGCATTTTGCAGGCTCCAGTCTGGTTAGGCAATCCATTGCAGCCCATTTGATTTATCTCCTTAGCAGTTTGCTGCCAGGGCTACTTAATTCTGGGCGTGAGTGGTGGGCCCAGATGGCTACCAAGTGCTTACTCTCATCAACTCTTCAGATGTGGCTCCTTCTGGGAGGATTTAGTGTATTTCTGAAGACGCCACCGTAACTCAAGTGAAGAGCCAGCTTTCTGGGTGGGCGAGCCGTAGAGAGGCCTGCCTTGGTCTCTGTGTTTACCCCCAGTCTCCAGCCACACTGACCTCCTTGCTGTTCCCCGACCACACCACAAAGTCACGAGCACAAGTGCATGGTGCCCACTGGGAAGGATGAGCACATATGGCATTGGGTATGCCATCCAGTCTCCCGGGAATGTCTACGTTTCCAACTGAGAAGTGGGGCCCTGGGCTCACCATGATCACACTGCTGAGGGTCTGGCCGTACATCTTCTAGAACTGACACTTATGAGGTTTAAGTCAATCTCACTCCTTGAACCGATTTCCTTATCAGGGTCCCACCGCGTGTCCCTGCTCCTTGGACAAGAAAGTGGCAGTCAACAGCCATGTCTCGCCTTTCCTGGCCGTCTCTGTAGTGACGGACAGATCTGTGTGTCAGGTTCGCGGCTGCTGGAGGGAGGGAGGTGCAGGAAGGGGCCTCTGCTGCAGCGGGGAAGGCGGGATGAGGGATGCTCTGGTGGCTTAAGGGGTCCGTTGCCTTAATCTCTTCTCACTCACTGCCCACACCTCTTCCTCTAGTAGATGCCCAGGGTCCCAAACTGCAGTATGTGTCTGGTTTGCCACCGCAGATTCTAGACCCCCAACGCGCGCTGCTCCAGGGGCCGTGCTTCCTCGCAGAGCAGCAGCGGCAGCGCTGACTTACCTGCCAGCTTGCAGGCAGGACCGTCCAGCTCACTTCCACCCTGACCAGTCTCGTGACGGCTGGAGCCACGTGGCCCAGGGAATCCCATGCCCTCTCTCATTCCTCGGGCAGGCATTGCCAGAGGGCAGAGGCCAGATATTAGCTGCAGGGGGTGTCAGCAACCAGAAGTCAGAGAAGATAGACACTGACTTCAGTCTCACGGAACTATTAATAATTTTACTATCTATCTTCCAGTTGGGTTGCAGACAGCAGAAACTCTACCAGATAAGAGTGGTTTGGGCATCTCTTTTTGCAGCCAGCGCAGCCTTTTGGGCACTAGGCAAACCAAGGGTGGCACCCCTGGAGCACGTAGTCAAATCAAGACAAAGTCAAACCTGTGGTCCACACCCCACTGCAAGAGGGACTGCTCTCTGCAGTCCCTTGGGCCACCCTGTGCCCAGCCAGGAAGGGTCTAGCCCTGTCCACTGCTGATGTAGCCTGCGGCCCACATACTGCCACAGCCCTCAAGGACAGAGTGTTTAGCTGGGCACACGCTGAGCTGCTGTGAGTGGCAGTCTCCCTCTGAACCTGTCCATCAAGAGTGCCTTGATTCCTGCAAGTCCTGCCTGTGATCCCCAGTAGCTCGCTCAGGGAGCCCAGGTGGTGCAGTGAATAGGGCAATTGGGCTGGCTTGGGTTGAAGTCAAGGCTCTGCCACTTGGCAACTGTGTGACCTTGAACTTGAGCCTTAGTTTCATCCCCTCTGGGATGGCAAGTACAACACGGGTCACCCAGGACTGTGTAAAAGTTCAGTGCAATGAACACCTGTGAGCACACTTGCTTGGATTCACACCCGGAGACATGGCTTCGCTTTCCCAAACTTGGCTTACTCTCTGAGAACTAAAACCTTTCTGACCCACAAGAGGCTGGGATAAGAGAAGGCCCAGTGTCGAGGCCCGCGTGGCTCTCAGCTCCTCGGCTTTGCAGTTGGTGCCGCGTAGTGAGCACTGTACAGAGCGCAGGAGACAGGACGGTTACCTTCATGGCGTAGCAGAGTCTCCCGCAAAGTAGCTGTGGCGGTTCCAGGTGCATTTCACGGGCAGACAGGAGAGCCCTGTTGACGCCTGGAGGTTGCGGGCAGCATTGCACACAACTGTTTACTTATGTCTTGCTCTGGCTCAGGACTGTGCCAGGCTGGGTACATGTCTTTGAGCCCAGCCTATCCCCCAATAAGGGGCTTCGTGTCAGGTGGGGCAGGACCGGGAAGGAGGCCTGGGACACTGGGCGCAGCTCCAACCCGGGCAGGCAGGCAAAAGGGCCAGAAATGAAATGCACCCACAGGGCTCTTCTGGAGACACCAGCTGCTCTAGGGACAGCCCCTCCCTGGTGCCCTGTCTCCGGGCGTCATTGACCACCAAGTGCCCTGCCAGCAGGCTGACCTACAGAGACCTGGACACACAGGCCCCGCCCTGAGCCCCGGCGTCCCCGGGTGTGGGCTGTTCCTGCCAGGACAGGGCTTCAGCACGCCCGCCCCACGTCACACTCCTCCCCCCCAGTCTGTCTCCCCAACACCCTCACTGTTGTGGGGGTGCCTCGATGGCGCCTCGGTGGCGCAACAAGAAAGGAGTTTTTCCTCCCCTTTGTGTGAAGTAGGGCGAGGCAATTAGCGAACAGCACACTTCTGCTTACACTTCTACCTCCGGTTATCACTTGGGTTGTAAAGAGTGGCGGAAGGGAGGTGGGATGCGCAGGGGTCGCACAAGATACTGAGGAAATTAATCATTTCAAAGGTCAGCTCATGACCAGCGCGTGATCAGTTTGTGCGTTGCTAGGGCCCTTTGGGGATAAAAGGCGTGCTGCAATTCAGGTGGGGGTCCTTCCCTAAAGAGAGCGACCACTGCGTTGGAGCGCGAGGGCTCGGACCCTGGCTAGCCAGACAATAAAACTCCTCTTGTGATTTCACATCCTCAGTGTCTCTTTCCTTCTGTTCGGCGGGGTTGAGTAAGGCCGGTCCGTAACACTGTCATCCTCAGATGCAGAGGGCAAAGGCCTGCAGGGACCTGAGCCGGGTGGGTCCCAGCCTAGTGTCAAAGAAAGCCCCCATGGGCAGAGGGGCTGGAGTCGATGGCAGAGGGAGAGGCCGAGTGGCCAGCAGGGCACAGTCTCACCTGTCATCTTGGAGAGCCAGTCCTGGGTCCACAAAGCCACTCACGTCATCCCTGCTGCCCTAGGAACAGGGAGGTGGCTCTGTAAGCCAGGCTGGCCAGAGCAGCCGGGCTGTGGGGAGGGCCAGGCTTGGAGGGCAGGCAGGGCTCTGTGCTCTTTGGCCATGGGACTTTCAGCGAGCCAGGTATCCTCTCCAAGCCTCGGGTTTCTCATCTATACAATGGGGGTAGTCAGGGCCCCCACAGGGTATGGGGGATTCAGTGAGCTAAGGGAAGCATGAGGCCTGGCATGGGGCATGCGTGAGGGACCTACTCTCTTCCCACTTCCAGGGTACCTGTGTGTGGCTGAGTCGGGACAGGTGCAGGGCCTCCGCTGTTGGACCCTTCAAACACACTGAGACACTCCCAATGAGCCCAGGCCACTGGGGCTGTCCCATGCCCCTGCCCTGACTCCAGCAGCTCTGTTCAAGGGCTGCTCCCTGGGGTGGGCTGTGGCGATGCCCAGGAGCCTGCACAAGGCATACCAGGGTCCTCTCCAGGTAGCGGCTTGTGTCTGCTTGGATGTCCTCCGCCAGGCTGGAGCCGTAGTCTGCAGGGAAGCAGGACCATGAGGTGGAGGCAGAGACCCGGGCCTTCCCAGGGCCTGCTTTCCTCCTTCCAGCCCTGTTTCCCACGCTTCTCTGACTAAAGCCTTCTAGGAAGGATGAGTCTTTGGCACGGGTGTAGGTGCAGTCCCAGGTGTCCAAATGGCCCCTGTCACCTGGGAGCTTGGGTTTGCCAGGCCTGGCCTCCCAACCTTGCTGCTACAGGGTCTGGGATCTCGGGTGACTTTCAACCTCTCTGAACATCAGTGTCCCCAAGCTGTGAGGGCTGAGAGAGAAACTAAAATGCACGTCACTTTCTCCATGGGGATATTTGGGCTTCATCACTGACTTTCCTTCCTTAAATCTCCAAACTCAATTTGAGCCAGTGGAGGCTTCCAGGCAACCATGGCTGTGCACATGTTCACTCCTGTGCTCGCTGAGTCCCCACACGTCTGGCTCTGTCCTAGGGCTGGGACAGTTGGGAGGAGAAACAAAGGGTCTGGCCTGGTTGCTCCCTGCCCTTAGAGTTCCCCTCTGGGTGGCAGAGGGGACAGGACATGGGCACAGCAGCTCCAACGTGAGGACAGCACACAGCCACAGCACTGGACGGAGCTGGCGGGAAAGAGAAGGGAGGACAAGGCTCAGGGAGAGCAAAGCCTGGGGCAGGAGGCAGCTCCCACTGGGGCCCCTGGGGCAGTGTGAAGGAGCTCAGGGAGGGAGGGGGAGAGGCGGGAAAGGAAGGTGGCGCCAGGCCACAGGGGGCTAAAGCCAGGCCAGGGCTCTGGGCAGCTATCAACAGGGCTGCCAGGTAAAACACAGGGTGGGCAATTAGATTGGAATTTCTGATAAATAAAGGAGAACTGTTTTGGTGTAAGCAGGTCCCATGTGCCCATGTTTCCTGTGGGCTGGCTCAGGGAAAGGCCTGTTCCAGGTGCAGCTGCATCCCAGGCTGTGCCCCCACCCCAGGCATCCCTCCAGCCCCCCTTACCTTGCCAAACTGAGCCTTGAGGGACTTGGTGATCTGCTGCCTCTGCATGTTGCTTCTCCTGGTGAGCACCTCGGTCATGGCCTGCTCATTGGTCGCTGCAGGGGTGCACAGTGTGACCACCCCCCTACCCCCAGGGCACTGCTCTGGGCCAGGAAGGAAGAGGCAGCTGCTTGGTGGCTGAGCAGTGGGCACACGCCACCTGGATAGCTCCAAATGCCCAGATCATTTTCATGGCATAAACACACGCTTAGGAAATCCACCTCCCTATTTCCCATACCACCTGCACCCACACAGTGCTGGGGTGTGTCCCAGGTCCACCCTTACAGCCACAGAATAGGAGGATCAGCTAGCTCTGAATACCACCCCTGGGCCTTCAGCACCTGGCCAAGTGAGGTCTCCTGCCCTGCCCTCTTTGGTGTTGGTCACAGCAGGGGCAATCCCACTAAACCCAGACCTCTGGGTCTGAGGCCTGGCCCAGCTACGCCTTGCCCTGAGCCTCTGTTTTCCCATTTGGAAGTGGAGATAATGGCATAGATTTCACTGAATGTGGAGGCCATGAAAATGTTTTACAGGCTTGTCTAGGAATGGTGGTTCTCATTAACGCCCAGTTTATCAGGCAGAGCCAGCTCAGGGGTAAATCCTGCCTGGGGTGAGATTAGGGCTGGGCCAGCCCTTGCCCATTTGCAGGAATGCTGAGGGTGGCCCAGGGCAGAAGCTGGAGACAGAAGGAAGCCCATCTGTGGCCAGCAGCATGCGGCAAGGGGACCCTGGGTCGGCCCCACAATCCTCCACACCCCCAAGCCAGGCGCTATTCCAGCACCACCCCACCCAGAGTTCACAGACACACGCACGGGTCCAGAGTTCCTGGGGCTGTTTTATAAGTGACAAGCTCAGACTGACGGTGAAGTCGCTTGCACAAGGACATACAGCAGGTGGCCTCCCCCTTTCCCGCTGCTCATGGATCCACAGCCGCCCTCCCCACATCCAGGCTTGGGGGGCAGGTGCCGACCACTGCTGGGGAACCTGGGACATGTGTGATTTTCTGGGTACTGAAGTAAGTTTCAGAGTACCATGGGGACACCCCAACTCCCTGGCTGTCCTCAGCACCCACTTTCCAGGGCTGTGAGTGGAGGGGTCTTGAGCAGAGAGGTGAAGCCCCAGAGAGGCCCAGCCTGGCGAGGCTGCAGATGCCACTCACTGATCCCCTTTGTGACTTCGTAGAGGGTCTCTGTGTCAGGGTCTGGGTGAAGTGGGAGCTGCCCTTCCCGTGACAGACACCCTCCTGTTCAGCCTGCAAGAGAGCCAGGCCTGCTCAAAGCAGGAAGGAGCCTGGAAGGCAGCGAAGGCTCCCGGGCCATCCTGTGGCCTGCCCGGCAAGGTGAGCACCTTCCCTGGGCTCTGAGAGCAGCTGGGCCCTTGCAGGCCAGTGCAGAGCCTTCCAGCCCCTTGGCCAGCAGGCCAGAGCAGCCGGAGCCAGAGTGTGTGGGGAGAAGCCACATAAACGCCTGTCCCTGCCTGTGTACCTGAAGGCAGGTGCAGCACCATCCATAGGCAACAGGAAGGACAGACCCATGCAAAGCTAAGAGGAAAAAGAGCACCTGAGTAAGGGCTTCCTGGAGCTGAATGCGCTGCCGTGAGAGCTGGCAGACGAGCTTGGGGGGCTGGCGCAATGCAGACTGTGACATAAACCAGGTAACTGGAGTACTTGGGCTCGTGACTTCCAAGCCTATAATTCAAGGCTTGCCTGAGGAATCTTTACACTTGCACCCTGTGCTTTGTCTCAGTTGCTTAAGATGAGTGACCCTTGTATGTACGTTTTGGAGGAAGGGTGGTAGAGAGTGGATGGAGTTTGGACATGGGCACTGAATTAGAGAAAGACTCAGACATCCTCAAATGGAAAGGAGTTTATAGTCACATAGAGACTGGTCTCCAACTCACCTGTTCACCTATCCCCTGCACCGCCCCCCATTAACCATCTACTTTGCCACCGACCCACTCACCCATCCACCCGCCCACCCATCCATCAGTCCATCCACTCATCCATCCATCCAGCCAGCCAAGCCCTAGGTTACATCCTGAAAATACAGAACAGATTCCCATCTATGGTATGGCTGTAAGGATCTTTCCTTTGAGTAAGAGCTAAATACCTTGTACTCTGTCCCCTTCGCTTGATGTTTAAATGTCTGGTGGCATGTCTTCCTGATTTCTTAGCACTGTGTTTCACAGCGGAAATTGTTAAAAGTAATTCATGTGGAAATTTCATCCAAAGAGAACCCACGTGTTCCCAGATGCTACCCAAATGTGGGCAGACTCATGGAACCCCTCGCTTGTGGAGTCATGTGCTGCTGCTCCTCCTGTTAGTGATTTTGGTACATCGTATGTGCCAGGTGCTTTGTAATCACTGTTGTCCCCTGGACGTCCCCAGCAGCTGTGCCAGGTGAGTATGGATGCCCATCTTATAAGCAAGGGCACAGGGCTCGGTGAGCTTGCCCAGGTCACACAGCTGGCACGTGGTAGTGCCGGCACCTCCCCCACAGTCTGACTCAGAGCTGAGCTCTGTTGACCGTTCCCGCTCTACCGATGACTCGGCCTTTCCCAGGGAATGGGTTCCCGGAACACTCCACCAAAGGAAGCCTTACCCGCAGGAACGCAGGTCATCTGGGAATGTGGGGGCGTCCCAGCTCTCAGTGTCTAGCTTTGGGAACCCCCCACAGGGGCTTCCCTCTGCACCCAAGTGGGCATTAGGGGGCTGTGGTGCAGCAGCGACTGGCTGGGCCATGGGGCCGAGTCACCGAGGTGACACTGTTTGTAAGCAGCTCCCTGGATGGTTCTGATCTCCCCACATCAAGAAGCCTCAGGCCCACTTCCCACTCTAAGGTTTTAGGAAAAAGTGGGGGGCAATGTTCTTGGAATCAGAGCCCTGGATGTCAGCCTGGAGTGGGAAGGAAGCCCCAGAGGTTTCTATCATGGTCCCCTGCTAGCATGAAGGAGCTTCAGGTTCCAGCTGGGTCTTGCCCAGGGCTGGGCCCATCCAGACATGTACATTTTCACTGAAAAGGTGACCCAGAGTCCGTGACTCTATCTCTCTAACACATTCTGTGATGGCGCAGAGGAGCGGCCGCACCTTTGCCTTCCCTGTCACGGGGCTGCCAGAGAAGCTGGGAGACAGAGTTTGTCTCTACAAGAGAGGTGTGGAAGGGGACACCCCCCTAAAGAAGGAGGGTGTGGCTCTTTCATCCCCCCAAATCCTGTTCCTGGTCTGGCTTGTGCCCAGGGGATGTCTGCTCTTCCTCGGCAGCTCAGCAGTCGCAGGTGAGGTCTACCTGTGCACTTGCTGCCCCAAGTCAGCTCAGGCCACAGTGTAGGCTCTGGAGTCAGGCTGCTCAGATTCTAAGCCGGCACCTGACACTTACTAGTGTGGCAACCTCAGGCAGCTGTGTAGCCTACTTGTGCCTCAGTTTCCTCATCTGCAGACAAGGATACTATGTCATAGGCTTGTGATGAGGCTCAAGAGAGATACTGAAAGTGACATGCTCAGAGGCATGTCTGGCACACCATGGGGGCTCAGTGAAAGCTGTCATAACCCTACCAGTTTGGCCAGGTCCCCACAAGGAGGCCCCTTCGCCCCTGCCCCACTGGGTGCAAGGCCCAGTATCAGACTGCCTTGGCTAGTGCCTGGCTTTGGAAACTGCCCAGCGCTGGGCTCTCCCTGCAGGCCTCTACCAGCCAGGTCCTCCTGCTCACTCTCCTCCCTCCCCAGTCTTGACAAATGAGTCAAGTCCTTTGACCCCTGGAGGCCTGCAGCCCTCCCATGGCCTGAGGCATGGGCATGGATGGCCCCCAACATCAGTGTATTCAATCAGGTTACTCTGGAGCTCAAAGCCCTTCAAGGGCTCCCCATTGCTCTTAAGGTAAAGCCCCAACTCCTTAGGCTGCCTTGCAAGGCCCTTTAGGACTCAGCCTTGCCTGCCTCCCCAGGTCCGTGTTTGACTTACTCAAGGAAGCCCTTATTGCAACTTCTAAGTCATTATTTTGCACACACTCATCTGCACGCATACAAACACTAAATTAAAACCAAAGCCACAATAACAGAAAGAGTTATCATTTTAAAAATTAAGATTCTCCTCCTCCAGATCTTCCTTTTGCCTCTTTTATAGTCAGAAAAATCAATAGCAAAGATACCAAGATTTCACAGGGATTACCTTCTGAACGAATTTCTTATTATCTTAGACAAAAGAGATGGCCCACACTACTTTTAACTAAATCAAATAGAACATGCCATTCAAAATTTTTCAGTGTACTAAAGCAGTATGAAATAAAGCCATAGCCTAGAACATAGTTAGCTCTCCATTCCTTTTTTC
Organism: Microcebus murinus; assembly: GCF_040939455.1. Lineage (NCBI taxonomy): Eukaryota > Metazoa > Chordata > Mammalia > Primates > Cheirogaleidae > Microcebus > Microcebus murinus. The sequence continues at coordinate 68,275,947 of NC_134117.1, forward strand.
TCCTGGTTGGCAAAACAAAGATTCCTACCTAAAAACTTCAGAATCTAGGACAGTGCAGTTCAGTTTCCACCTTGTGTCTTCTGCTCTGGAAACTGCAGACATCAACTACCAAGACAAGACAGGTGTAAATGGTACTTCAGCATCCAACTATTCTCAAGAGAGAACTGAAATGCAATAGAATGCCAATCTGGTATATTCTATCTCCTTAACAAAAGGATCTATTGAGAGCTTGAGGCACAAATGAGCCAGGAATGTAGATCAGCCAAACTAATAAGGAGTTTTCCAGTACAGAAGAGTTCAGAAGCATGATAGCGTCCAGAGAATTAGAACTATGGGTTCCTTGAAATAAAGTTACTTCACAAATTAATTCAAATGTATTTGAATCTCCCATATTTGGATCATCATCTGTGAAGACAAAAAAAGTCATTGCCAGAGAGAATTTGCTGATGCATTAAGTCTTTGTCTTCTCTGGTAAAGTAAAAAAATGAGTCAATTGCTTAGGTAAGTCAGCCTAAAATATCAAGATAATGGAGACAGTAGTTGGGCTTTATATAGGGCTCTGAATCCCAAAATGGAACTTACCTGCCTGTTAAAAGACAGAGGAATCAAACTAAATCATATTGGCACTATAGAAACCATAGGCTGCAATTATATGACAACTCCAGCATCACCTTTCCCTGACTCACCTATAATGATGTTGGTTACTTTTCACAGTTAGGCCTATTATATTCTGAAGGAAATTCTGTCCTCACTCAGTTTTATGCCAAATGATTTATCTGAAATGATAAAACCCACATTTTCTCTTCCTAAAATATCTGACTGGTGTTAGCAATGATTTATGAAAAATAAACCACATTTCTAGGAATGCAAATGATTAGAAAGAATATGAAGCAGTCTTTATAACATTCAATTCATATCAGGATTTCTTTTATAGCAAATTGAAGATAGAAATTAAATATTTATTCTGAATAGATTATTTGAACTATAGCTACTTTACCTAGATGTTTTCATTCTGCACTTTGCTATCTAGGTCTGGCCACTACATCTAAAGTCAAAAGGAAGAGTAAGCAAATCTGTGACATTATAAAGTGGGGTTATCCTATACCTGAGATTTTGCTATATTCATTTTTCTTCTAATAACATTTAATTCAACTTCAGAAAAAAATTTTTCCTAAAAGTCCCTGAGTGAGAATTGGTTTGAAACTTAAACATGAACTTGACTTGACTTTAAGCACTGAAGATTTTTAGTGACAACCCCTCTCTCTAATGATTAAAAAGGAACAAATCCCTAAATTAAGTGAGACTATAACTTCCTTCTCTCCAAACATGAGAAATATGCAAATAAAAAGTATTTCTATCCAGCACAACCATAAGAGGAAAACAAAACTAAAAGAAAAGAAAAGAAAGAAAATCAAGAGACAACTGGCCATAGGTGTACAGCAAAAAATAAATAAAAGGATAAAAACATATACACACAGACACATGGATAAATTAATTATTTAGCAAACATTATCTTCTGATTTCTTTCCTTCTATTTAAGGTAACAATATGAAACTGGTTCAGGTATAAATTTTGAGCACTCAGATTGGATTCCTCAGGAATGACTACAGTTGTCATATAATGGGCATCCATGGGAATCAAAGTAGGTTGAAGAATACTTCTCTTGTCTTCCAAAAGTTCTGAGCATAACAAACTGTATTTTTATAAAAACATTTGTTTTATGTATTACATAAGTCAATTTTCTACTGAATATGGTCTGAAATTAAAGTGATGGATACTTTAGTAGTTGTCCACGTGGTCTTGTCACATTCTGCATGCATTGTCAAATTTCTCACTGTTAATTTTCTAACAAGCAGTTTTGCTTTCAAATGCACCAAGGCCAGTGACTGAGTCCAAACACAAACTTTGTAAGTAAAGAAACTTCAAGTAGTGAGAAATTTTAAACACAACAGCAGCAGCAGTCCAGTATATATTGCATTTTCTCTAGTTTTTGACTTTTTTCTTCTCATATACTTACCAGTTTTTATAATGTATTTTTCATTGTGTGTGAGTCTCAGTATTCAGGAAAACATCCAATTTATTAATCACAGAAGACTTCTTATATCTACTCTGGTCAGTCTAGTAGGGTATGTTTATCTAACTTTATTAAAAATACAACTTTTTCTAAAAAGATTTGCATTTCAAAATCCTAACAATGTTTTGTTAGAACACAATATATGCTCAATAAACAGATATGTTTGAACATGTTTATATAGAGTAGTAGCATATTCAACAAGTACTGATCTGAAAGTGAACATACCTTAGGTTTCCACATACCATGAATGATTCATCAATGTCATTCATATTTTTCAAAGTATTATCTTCTCCAAATGAACATAATTTACAAAACTGAGGAAAAATAACAGTCATGTTGTGAGAAAATGTATTTATTTATTTTTATGGGAGGGACTTTTATAACAGAATTGCATGAAATAATTGTGTCTGGAAAAATGAGAGATTTAAGAGAAGGATTTCTTTGGAAAAAAGAAAACCTACTTCTGCTTTGGAAATTGTAAGAATGTATGCACACACATGAAGAATTATCAGGAAGATGAGTTACCTAGTAGGGTCATTTAAAAATGCTTATCACTAAAGTCACTAACAATTAATCTATCTTTACTTGGGAATACAGCAGTTTTTTAAAAAATTTGCTTTAGGTGGTAAATTAGGCACAAGTCTCAGCTTTCCTTTTGTCAATAAAGATTTTGAAGACTTTCCCTTCATTTTTTAAAATTAAGAGAAGGTGATAGGAAGATTTCTACTTATTCAAAAAATGTAATACAGTGAAATCTAGAGGGTAATTCATTTTCCTTTTTGGTCTTAAATTCCAAACAATTTATTTATGGTACTATTTAAAGATTTCTTCCTAGGAGATATTATAATGATGCATTTTAGAGTAATTACATAAAGCTTAAATGTGTGTTAGCTACCTACCTAGATACTACTTTGCCATCTCCTTAGAATGAAATTAAATTAGGTAAATTCCACACTTATGCAACATAGAAAAACTCCCTGGTAAAATGAGTTGTTTTCAGTTAATTTATATATGAGGTAAAATGAAACAAAGTATTCATATTAGAAATATCAGATTATATATTGTCACTTTTAAACAACAAGGTTACTTAGAGCTACTTTAAAGTTTATTAATTAAATATAAATCACAATTATAAATGCTAAGAAGCAATTAAATTTAAATATATTAAAAATCTGTTCCTTCAATTCTCTTCAAAACTGTTAAAATAAAATATACAAGAAGTCATTGTTCCTTTCTAAATAACTTTATCATTATTTGCTAAATAACTAGTTGCTATGGGAGTTTAAAGCACTGAAAACCATCATATAAAATATGGTTAATGCCCACAGTCATGGAGAAAAACCACACAAAACAATAATTCCAAACAGATGAGCATAAAGTCCTTTCTAAAAATACTGTATATGGTACATTCAAATCTATTGAGAAGGTATATCAAAATTTACTTCTGATTTTTAAACCTTTGTTCTCAACTACTATACAAGCCTACAAATAAAATGCAGAAACTTTTTTCCCAATTTATTTATAAAGCCAAAAATCTGACTAACTTTTATATTCACTTTCACTTCTCTGTACGTGCACTGACCCTGAGATGTCTCCTCTCTCCAGCTCAAATACAACCAACATGGAATTATTTTAAACTGCAATTTAAAATTTATTAAGAAAAATGCTGAATGTTACACTTGACTGGGTTTTATCCTGGCCCAAAGTATGTATTAAATGAGTCAAATATTTGTTAACACTTCCCATTGTCTAATTCAGAGCATTTCCGTATGACTTGACAGAAAGGTTTTTTGCGATTATGATATACTATATTGCAAGTTTATTGTAGAACAAACAGTATACTTTATCATCACAATTAAAGCTGTAAAATTCATGAAATTGTTTCTCGTATTCCATAAACATATTTTCTAATTATCATCTATTTGGCAAAGTACTTCAACAGGACTTGGTTTGCAGTAGTCATGTAAATAAGCACAAAGTAAATTGAATTTTATTATTTTTCAGAGGAAATTGCGAAAACTTCATCATCAGGTAAATCTATAGTTTTGATTTGTTTTTAACTGTTTTACAACTAGTGCAAATATTATAGTGTCATTCTCTACCCCGTTTCCTTCCTTATACCCCCACTCTAATTTTAAGGTTCATATTATTTGGTGGTTGTTTGTTTCAAAACAACACATTTTATGCTAAGCATCTACTTAGAAAAAAGTTAACTCTCATCTGTCTATGTTAAATGTAGGAAATGAGTCTTGGGTTACCCAGTTGGGACAAATCCTTAGGTGTGGATTCAGACGTGGACAGTAACAGGGAGGTTCCTATAGCCACTGGTAAAAGTTAAGGAGAGCACGACTTGAGAAATCTCACCTTTTGAGCTGCTTTGGAGGGACTCGTTTTTGCTGCCTTTAGGACTTCCCCTGGGTCTCTCAGGAGAGGGCTCAAATGTTGGCCCCTAATTGGGGGGGATGCTGTCGTGGCAAGACCCTCTGAATGAAATTGATCCTGACTCTATATTTGCTGCATATGCTGCTCAACAGAGCTGTTGGAACACATTCCGTTCAAGCACAAGCAGATGGGACAGAGTTTACAGAAAAGGGAAACAGCTCTCCTTTCAATCCATTCCAGCTGCCCTTTGCAGAGCTGGGACGCTCCCGGGGCGAGGCACGCGGCCCAGGGCGTGGCCTCTCGGTGGGCTGGGGCCCCTGTTCTCACGTGAGATCACTCGTGAAAGGGGCGGGGCGAAGCAGGCTGGGAAAATGGTCTGGAACGGCAGGGGCGGAGCCAGTGCCTGATTGACAGTTGAGGGGCCAATGAGAGAAAGCAGGCCAGAACAAGGAACACGCCGCCTTCAGTTAAACTGTCAGGGCGCGTGGGAAATCTAACTCGTATTGCCTGTCAGGTTCTCCACTTGGCTGGTCTCCGCCTAGCGCTCTCAAACTGACCTTTTCTGGCGGTCTTAGAACCCATTCGTGGACTGTCTCCTCCGTCGTCTGTACGTTTCTCCACAGGCGCTGGTGAGCACTATTACCACGTCCATTTCACAGGTGCGGCAGCTGAGGCTTAGAGGTAGGAACCTCAGCAAGGCCACAGCTGGGATCCCACTCTTGGCACCTGACCCCAGAGCCCATCCTGTCCAGCGCTGCAGTTCCACTGGCCCGGACACCTGGGAGTCAAGGCGGAGCAGGGCCGGTAAAGAGACCCAGATGAGTGCAGTTGAGCAGATTGCTGGGGGCAGTGTCCTCGGAGTGGACGTAAATAGTGATAAGTAGCTGTTGGGTCCCACACGGCGTGAGAGCTCAGAGGATGCAGATGGGAGGGGAGTCAGGAGACAGGAAGGTGAGAATGTGGGTGTCATGGGCCAGGCTGTCCCCCATCTGGCAGAGCCTGGCAGCACTGCAGTCTGATGTGGCTTTGGGTTACCAGCAGGTGCAGAAAAGCTGTTCCCTCGGGGCTGTGGTGTTTCTCAGGTGTGAAGTTCAGCATTTAGGAGCACAGCAGTATTATAGTCCCTAGGAGACAGTTGCCTCTGTCTGCTAGGGCTGCGACTACAAAATACCACAGAGAAGGTGGCTTAGACAACAGATTTCTTTTCTCACAGCCCCAGAGGCTGGGAAGTCTGAGACGGGGCGCTGGCAGGTGTGGTTCCTGGCCAGGCCTCTTTCTGGCTTTCAGAGGGTCACCTTCCATCTGCGTCCTCACATGGTGGGAGGACTCTCCTCTCTCTCTCTCATCTAGAACATCAATGCTGTTGGATTATTACCGCACACTTAGGACCTCATTTAATCTTAACTGCCTCCTTAAAAGCCTTGTCTCCACATAGAGTCACAATGGGGGTTAGGCCTTCGACACATGAATTTGGGCAGACACAGTTCATTCCATAACAACGGTTCATACTCAGTAAGTATGTAACAAGTGATAATCGAGGACGGAAGAAACTGAAGTTTGAGAACTCACATGTACCTGAGGTCCTTCCACAAATCTTACTTGGTTTAATGGGCGTGAGATTCCTGTGCTGGTGTGTGCCTTAGCCGTGGGGGAACGTTCTGAGGAGAACTTGCGTGGGAGCTCATGGTTGTCCTCCAATGGTCACCACGAGGAGGTCTGAGAAGGTTACACCACGTGTCCTTGGTGGGCCTTAGTGAACCCATTATCCTCAGATTGACCTAAGCATTTCCTGACTGTGATGTAGCTGGTGCCACTAATGGAATAATGAGATCCCTAATGACCAGCCCCAGGGAAGCGAAATAATAATGACTTTTATTTTGTATTGTTTAATGTCCTTCTAGAGTGTGGTGACCAAGTCTATCTATTTCATCCTACTTGCTCTGGTGGGAGGAAGAGAGATACAATATGAAGCTCAAAGCCTTTGGGGTCTGGCTGATATGCTTCCATTCTGGGTCCAGACACCTACTGAGTGGCCTTGGGCAAGTCACTTAACTTTTTCTGAATCTCTTTCTTCACATATAAAATAAAGCCAAGAAAAATACTGACCAATAGTGTAGTCGTGAGGCTATATGAAAGCAATCTGAAATCATTAAAGACCCAGCACTTGGACTAGATATTCAAGTCATGAGACCCCCTCTAGCCACCCCTCCCGAGAATAGAGCCCTCTACTGCCAGGCCATCTGGCTGGCTAGTCATTCATTCATCAGATTGTTATTTTGAATGCCTGCAGGGAGCTGTAGCTCCTAGTTCTGAGTCCTGGGGCGTGGGAAGAAGGAGACAAACAAGGTTCCTCCCTTTATGTAGCTTGTATTCCTGGAGGAGAGCAACAAATGAAATGAGTTTGGATAGTGCTAAGAAGGAAAGAAATTAAATACAGGGTAATGTGCTGAGAGGGTTACTGAAAGCTGAGGTGTGTGTGGGAGTGTTGGAAAACTGTCAGTGGCCAAATGGAGGGGGAGGCTTCTCTGAGGAGGTAAGCTGAGTCCTAAACATGGAGGACCCATCAGTCTCCAGGCAGAGGAGAAGCAAGCTTAAGGCCCAGCTGATTAGGTCGGGCTGGGTACCCGAGCACACAGGCTGTAGGCTGACCATTGCTTTGACTTTTCCCTTGGGACTTAGAGATAGGAAGCAGGAAAGGAATTTTCCTGGCCTTGGCAGTGGGAGCTGAAGATAAAAGGTAGAGGGATGAAAGTTTGGAGTAATCAGAAACTCTGAGCCAGCTGAGGAAGTTGGACTGTGGCTCCATCTGGCACCTGCCTGAGCAGGAGAATGAAAATATAGGGCGTTTACTTGTCAGTGAGGTTCCTGGAGCTGTCTTGAAATCCAAGCCACCTTGCAGTTCTAGTCTGCAAGAAGTCTCACCTTGTCATCAGCTTCTGTTCTTGCTTTTCCCAGATAGACTCAATTCTTAATCTCTCACCACGTATACTGTTGGCATAACACCCCACCCTTTTACTTCTGCTAGTTCTCTCTTGCAACTAGAGAACTTGACTGGAATAGAGCCATGTGGACCTGGGTTTGAATACCTGGCTTTCCCCTTATTAGCTGTGACTGTGAGAAGTTATATAATATCTGTAAGCATCACTACACAGCCATGCCCTTGTGGTGGTGTAGAGATTCAAGGAGAGCCTAAAAGGAAAAGGGCCTGCAGAGGATTTATCACCTAGCAGGTGCTCAGGATGTGTGATATCCCTTTCTCCTTCCCTTTTCTCATGTGCTTTAATGGCTTTTCAATGGCATATCTCCCTCTCAGTATTGAGAAAAAATATAGAAAAATAGAAAAAACTATTCTCCTAGTTTTTTCAAGTCATCCTTCTTATGGTAATCCCTCCACCTGTGTGTGTCTCTGGTCATTTCAATGTCCTCTAAACTATAATTGGAAGAACTTAATGGCAACTACCTTCCCCCTTCTAAATGGATTGACACTGTCACTTGTCTTTATGAGGCCAGAGTAATAAGGATGGGTGTTGGATTTATTAATATTAACAAAATTCATTTTAAAGTTGTGAACATTTGTATTCAGATGGACCTGGAAATGGCTTGCAGTGAGAGAGGTGTGGGGACCAGGATGGTAGAGTGTGTCCTCCAGATGGTGACTGAAGGAGGAAAGGGGGAGATAAAATCCCTCTCAGAGAAGACAGGTTCACAAGACGAGACAAAATGTGATATAAACATGGAGCAGAAGTTCTTCGTAGACCTCGGTCTAGCAGGGAAATAGAAATAAGGTCGTGTCGGTATTGGTAAGCTGTTCCAGGCAGAGCTCAGTGTCTTTGGATAGAACTCTGTAGTCTGGAGCCAAAGAGAACGCTGCTATTTCTTCAGGACAGAACACTATGTGAGGGGCTCTCATCTGTACTGGAAATGGAGGTCGGGCAAACTAAGAAGCACACTAAAGGTATCTGTAAGGTATGGGTGTGTATGCTCAATCCTACAAGCTGTGCTCATACTTTTCTGCCTGAGCACCATGCTTTCCATGTGTCCACAGCAGGGTAAAGTGGAGCAGCTGTGGCATGCAAATGCTGCATTGCAGAGACACGGGAGCAGAATGCTGCACAGGTCCTCACAGATACCCTCCTTGACCCCAGAGGCAGACATCTTCAAGAGAACATCTGCAAGCCTTTCATAAATGCATTAAAGTGGTATCCAAGCAGCAGTAGAATGGTAGTTGGTTTGGGGGCTCTTCTAGGCTGCATCCTGCTATAGCCACTTACTGCCCCTGGATGCGTTGCGTGATTCTGGCGTAGCTTCACATGGGCATGCAAAGGATTGAGAAGACATGGTCTCTGCTTGCAGGGAAATGTACAACCAAGGAGAAATTCGGTAACATGTATGAAGGCTGGTCTTGATTTCAATCCCCTTCTTCCTGGCTCACGAGAGAGTTACGGTATTGATTTATTTTTTTCCCAGGACTGTGGTTGATAGAACCCAGAAGGTTCATGCCATCCATTTTGCATTTCCCTTCCTGCCCTATTCCATGGAGAAAGGCTTCCTGGCGGAGCTGCTATTCCAGGCTTTGGCGGTGGCCAAATGGAGATATTTGAGAGTCCAGTGGGCACTGTGTGTGTGAACAGTGAGAGAGCGTGATTACAGCAACTGAGAGGTGGTCTTGCTCCCTGTGACTGGTTGCCTTAGCAGAGATTTTCATGTTAGAAGTTAGGCAAAGTAGCCTGTCAGTTTCTCTTTCTTTGTAGTAGTCACTTTGTCTATGAAAGTGTTAAACACAGCTGGAGGGTGTGAGGTCAGTTAGGCTCAAGGCAAATGAGGATGTGAATGGCTGTGGACGCCATGCCCCACAGCACTGAATCTTTCTAGATTTCTCTGGGCACACAAGTGCTTTGATGTTGAGAAACACAGAAATAACTGGCTTCTTTACAGATTCAACATACTGTCTTAGTCTCCAGGAAGCAGTTGACTGAGCACTGGAGGGATCTGATCCAGGACCCTGAGTTTTTCCTCCCTGGCTGGGAGTGAGGGAGGCATTTATTCCAGGCTGGCCATGGAGAAGAGGGGGAGGGCTGTGGCACTGACCCCCAGCATCTCTCTCTGTTCATTACCTATTATAGCAAGTACTGTGTGCTGGTGAAATGAGTATGTTTCTGTGCCGGGATCTCCTAGAGGAGAATGACCTGTGAGCCCCCTCGCTGTGTCCCTGTCCTCTAGGGGGATTGCCAAGTTTGGCCCACAGGAGGCTCCTGATATGTGTGTGCTGAGTGAAGGAATGAGAGAATGTGACTCATTCTTTTTCTCACTGGTGGGAGCCTGTCGCTCTTTCTGGAGATGACACAGGGATCTCCAGGGACAGGAAAAGTGCTCCGTTGGCTACTCTGTTTTCCATTTTGTTCCTTCATATGCAGTGAGTGGGAGAGAGTAAAGCCCTGCAGTTAACAAAGAGAGCTCCCTGAATGTGGTGTGCATGGTTTTCTTAGGCAGTATGCTGTTAGCATTCTTACCTTCCATCTAAACCCAAAGCCACCTGCCTTCTTCCCATAGCAACCCAGTGAAATATTTTTCTTAGGGTCTTACTGACTTCCTGGCTAACAGTCTTGGATATTTCAAGTCCTTACTTAACTGTTTACTACATTTAATATTATTGAATATGTCTTCCTTTTTTCTGTTAGAGTAATTTTAAGAAGTTAATCAAAGAATAATGCATAAAATTTATGAAATCAGGGAGATTTAACACCTTAAAATATTGTGTACCAATCCATGACCATGATTATAGTCCTCTAATTATTTAGGTATTCTTTACTTTTTTTCCCAGCAATGTTCCAGTGTAGAGATCTTGCACATCTCTTACTAGATATATTCCTTGGTATTTTTTGGTGTTGGCACTATTTAAATGCTCTTTTCAAAAGTTTATTTTCTAATTGTTTATTGTCAGTATACAGAATGCAATTGATTTTGGGTGGGGAGTTTATTTAATTTTGATAAAATATACATAACAGTAAATTTGCCATTTTAACCATTTTTAGGCATATAGTTTAGTGACATTAAGTACATTCACACTATTGTACAACCACCATTGATTTTTCATATCAACTGTATTGAGATATGTATTTAAAATTCACCAATTTTAGGTGTACACTTCAAGGAGTTTGATACATATGTCCACATCTAGAACATTCCAATGTACCCCAAGGGTCATATATTTCCCTTTACATGTCAAAAAATAGCAGCCCTAAAAGTTAGGCAAATTGCCTAAGGAAATGTTGATAGGGAGGTGCAATGTCTTGTCTGGAGCCAAGATTCCATCTTCTGATCCTTAAGCATTACTATTTGTGTGTTTTTATCATCCATGATGAAATACCCTGAAGAACATAACATGTCCAGCAGAAGAGAAACACCCCCCTCTTTATTCCTTACAGAAATATCAGCAGCCATGGGAACCACATCATCTGTAAGGTGCTGCCCAGCAGCCATGTGTCCCTTGTCCCCTATAGAGAACTACACAGAGGTTGGTAGAAGAGAATTGGAGTGGCTCATGTTCAACATGCCCAAGAACAACTTTGTGGGGTGTCTGCAAAGAGCTGGTGAGGTAAGGATATCTGAGACATCTTTCTGGCTTCAGCCAAGGTGGGACACCTCCATCCACAGAGCTGGTTGGGCACCTACCCAGCCAAATTTCCTGTGAGCAGAGCGTGACTTGGGTCCAGTTCATTCACAGCTCCAGTCTGGTTCCCATGTCTGTTCTCCTCATGTGACCCATAACTTCTCCACTCCCACAACCCCTGGTCCAGCTGGAACCCTGTCTCCACACTCACTCCTCCTCTTCCTTCCTCTGCCAGAGATTGTCATTCTTTTTATTATTTCCTCCCTCTAACCTTCCCTTATTCCTGAGTACCCTCTCTCCTCTAGGTTTATGCAGAGAATATGTTAGTCACATTCCAGAGGATACAAGTAAAAATCTTAAAGAACAAGAGTTGTCACGTGCACGATGCCAGATGGTGGCAGACATAACCATCCTGTTTCTGAAGAGAATGGTGAGGAGCCCTTGCCTCTAGGCTGGGGAAAGGAAGGAAAGGACCCTGGGTCTGAGCCCAGCAGTTCTCTTTTGGTGCTGATGACATTTGCAACCAAGTGAGACCTGGGATATAAGTACTGCCAGTCTGAGCAGGGTGTGCCCCACTAGACGAACTTTGAGGTACTGATCAGACATAGGGCATCCCTGAGTTCTGAGTCAGAACTGAAAGGCGATTTGGGTTGCGCCATGAGGCAGGCATCCTGAGTCCTTGTCCAGACAGAAACCTGGGGGAGCTTCCACAAAGCCAGGTGTCTCTGGGTCTGGGTGAAGTCTGGGAAGAAGCATCTAGAAAATGTCCTTCCCAGGCGTCCTTCCAAGAGTGCAGACCAGTACTGGAGTTTTAACAACAGAGCTGCCGACTCTTTATTGAGTGTATGAACTTTTCCTAAGCCCTGGAGTATTATCAAATTCCGAATGAGGGCACCAAGAATGAAGTCCTGCGAGCTGTACACCAGAGGATGGAGCAGTCTAGAGACAGAGGCAAAAAAGTGAACTCCTCACATGGAGGCAGAGAAGTGACTCCCTGTAACAGAGATAGAAAAGTGAAGTCCCTGTGATAGGGACTTAAAAGTGACTCATTATCTCATCCCCATATGGGCCATCAAAAGAAAGGGTATAGAATTCGTATGTGGGTGAGTAAGAATTGTCAGTGATTAGTATGTACAGAATTAAAAGTGTATATATTTCTCTGAGAGAGAGAAAAAGAAAGAAAGAGAAATTATAAGAGAAAGAAAGAGTGAATGAAAGCAAGAAAGCAGGAAAGAAAGAAAGAAAGAGTGTGGCCATAGCACACAGAGAAAGGAGGGAAGGGCTGGGCAGTTGAGGAAAAGGGCCTAGCATTTTCAAAGGGCAAAAATGGCTTTTTCTTCTGCTTCAGCAGGCTGATGACGGAAGTGGCAGCAAAGCCGTTGCAGGCGTCCTTTCCAGCCTGCCTGAGACTTTGCAATCTATCTGACAAGAGTTGAGGCAGGGTTGGACTGGGCGCTCTCACCACTACTGTCCACTTAGGGGTCTTCCAGGCTATGAAAAAAAAAAACCACTTGGAGATAATGAGTTAGGCCACAAAAGGACAGTTGTGTTGTGAGTTTCCTTTTCAAAGAGGCAATTATGTACTGTAAGTTTCTCTTTTTGTTGGATAGATTACTTTCCTCTGTTAGATAGGTTATTAGTAAGACCACCTTTCAGGCACCTTGTGTGGCAAGAGGGTACGGTGCCCCTGGAAGGCTGGGTGGGAGGGCTCCTGCCCCCAGGCTGTATGGTCTGCAGGGATGAGGAGAGGCCTGTCACACTTCTGGGGTCACATGGGCCAGTCCAACCAAGATGGGACATGAACGCAAACCAATCCCTTTCGGAATAAAGCCTTCTTGAGAATTTCTTTCTCTTGTGTCCTCTAAACATGGTTTCTTGCACAGGTCATAGATCATGACCAAAGGTTACATTTGTGGAAGGCTTTAGTTAGTGCCCAGTAAATCTCCATTTTATATAAGATGAAGTGTACTTTTGAAGAAGAAAGGGAGTAAAGAAGTATCAGATGTCTCAGGGTTGGTGCAGGAATGATCCATCGCATGTTGTCTTTGTTCTGTGCCTGGGAAGATGAGCTTGTAAGGGAAAAGTCAGTGTGGAATCAACAGACCAGTGTTAGGAGCTGAACTGATACCTAAGGGTACAACTGTCCTGTCCTTGTTTTAGGGGAGGATACACACCTGGAAGGGTTTCAAAGCCAGCAGAGAAAGTCCTTGTGAGTAATTAGCGAGGGCAGTTATCCAGAGGTGGCTGAGGCCTTGTGCCTTCCAGAGGGTCTGGCGAATGTATGATGCCTTGGCAGGAGGGTGTGAAGCAACAGCTGTTCACTTGGGAAAAGGAAGGTGGTGCTGCTGCCTCAGCCTCCAGCCTCAGCCTTCCCTTTGGCATAATGAGTTTGAGGGTCCTGAGATGCTTTTATTTTCCTTTACAGTATCTAGGCCCAGAGTGTGCATGAAGAGGTCATGGTCTATGACCTGTGCAAGAAACCATGTTTAGAGGACACAAGAGAAAGAAATTATCAAGAAGGCTTTATTCTGAAGGGGATTGGTTTGCGTTCATGTCCCATCTTGGTTGGACTGGCCCATGTGACCCCCAGAAAGAGTTCAACAACTCCTGGGCTTCTTAAATTAATTAATTTTTATTTTTATTTTCCATTTTAGTATAGACAGGGTCTCACTCTTGCTCAGTCTGGTGTTGAACTCCTGAGCTCAAGCGATCCTCATGTCTCAGCCTCCCAGAATGCTAGGATTATAGGTGTGAGCCACTGCACCAGCCTCTGCTGGGCTTTTTGACCTGGGACATATCACTGAACTCTCTGTGCTTTAGTTCTCACAGGAAACTGGATTAATAGAAGCACCTACTGTACAGTTCCTGGGAGGACTAAATCAGTGAAAATGCAACAGGGGTAAAGGTCAGAAAAAGGGCAATGAAATGTTTTACAAGTTGTCTCTGTAACTCCCACCCTTTTCAGGAATTAAAACCTGCCTTCTTTTCCTGGGGCCAGTAATGAGAGGGGCAGAAAAATGTTCTTTGCTGTTTTGTAGTATCTTAATCCACAGGAGATGGCTCAACAGAATTGTACAGACAAGGGTCATGAAGTCATCCTCACCAGAGATAAGGTCAACCCAAACCACCAATTATAGTTAAACAACAATGGCCCAAAGGCAGGACATGTGACCCTCTGGGGCAGCCGAGGAGCTGGAGGCTCCCAGCAGGAAGTGGCGGATGGGACCAGGGTCAGAGCCGGGAGGGGAAGGAGGAGGGCAAAGCCAGGCGGGACGTCTGGAGTTCTCGCCCCGTCACCACCAGCCCCCCAGGGGCCTCTCCCTCCCTGTCTCGGGGCCTCATGGCTGCTGCCTGGCTCGTTCCCCGTCCCCTAAGGAGGCCAGGGGACTTCCTGGGCAAGGAGGGTTCCTCGGGGTGAATTCCTGTCGTCTGGGTCCCAGGGCTCAGACTCCTGCCCAGTTGTCTGTGAGGCCCCTGTGTCTCCATCTCCACCCTCCTCCCTGCAGCCCTTGACACCCCATCTCAGCAGGTGACGAGGCCCATTCCGTGAGCACTTTCCTCACTCTACATGAATGGGTTGCTGCCAGGCCAAGCAGGTGCCATGAACATTTCTGCAATTTTCCTCGTGGTAAGAAGGTGGCTCAGAACTGGTCATTTGCATTCTTTTCCTTGACCTCTGTGAGCCACTTTTTGACTCAGGTGCCCATAGGCAGATGGTTAGAAACCCAACATCAGGATGCCTACTTTTATCACTTCCATTCAATGTAATGCAAGTTTCAGCCAGAGTAATTAGGCCAGTAAAAGAAATAAAAGGCATCCAAATTAGAAAGGAAGAAGTAAAATTGTGTCTGTTATTGAGTAATATGATCTTACATGTAAAAAACCCACAATAGAAAGAATCTATGTGTTAGACCTAATAAATTCAGCAAAGTTGCAGGATACAAAATTACATACCAAATCATTTGCCTTTCTATACACTAATAATGAATAATCCAAAAAGGAAATTAAGAAGATGATTCAATTTGCAAACATCAAATAGATCAAAACGCGTAAGAGTAAATTTAACCAAGGAGGGAAAAGTCCACTGAAAACTACAAAACTTTGCTAAAAGAAATTAACACACAAATAAATGGAGACATCACATGTTTAAGGATTGGAAAACTTAATATTGTTAGGATGACAATGTTAGCTACAGATTCAATGCATTTGTATTAAAATCCCAACAGCATTTTTTTTTTTTTTTTTGCAGAAATGGAAAAATCCATCCCCAAATTCATATGGAATCTGTAGAAACCTAACCAGGCAAATTCATAGACATAGGAAATATAATAGAGCTTACCAGGGATTGGGGAGAGAGAGATGGGGAGTTATTATTTAATGGGTAGGGAATTTCAGCATGCAGTGATGAGAAAGTTTGGGAAATGAATCATGATGATGGCTGTACAACACTTTGTGGGTACTTTATGTCACTGAATTGAATACTTAAAAAATAGTTACCATAGGCCAAGCTCAGGGGCTCACACAGCATTTGGGGGGCCAAGGTGGAGGGATCACTTGAAGCCAGGAGTTTGAGACAAGCCTGAGTAACATAATGAAACCCCATCTCTACCAAAATTTTAAAAAATTAGCTAGGCATGGTGGCACATGCCTGTAGTACTAGCTGCTCAGGAGGCTCAGGTGGGAGGATCACTTGAGCCCAGGAATTCAAGGCTGCAGTGACCTATGATCTTGCCATTGCACTCTAGCCTGGGTGATAGAGCAAGACCCTGTCTCAAAAAAATAAAAAATTGGTTGCAATGGTCAATTTTATGTCATGAATATTCTATCGCAATGACTTACAAAAAAACTAATTATATGGATTGTGAAGTTAGGCAGCTGTGTGTTGGAAGACCCAAGTATGTGCCTCTGCTGAGACATTGGACATGCTACTTAACCTCTCTGAGCCAGTTTCCTCCTCTCCCCAAGGCTAACCGCCCCTTCCACCTCATGGGTGGTGGTGAAGATAAGTGGGGAAGGGGATGCTAGTGCAGGGGATCCCACGAGGCAGGCACCCCAGGCACCATCGCAGGGTCAGCTTGAAATCAGAGGCCTGGTCTGAAGGAGAGAGCCTGGGAGGCAGGAGGTGAAGGAAGCTCAGAGACTAGGATGTGTCAAACCGGACCAGGAAATGTCCCTGGGGAGCATAGCAGTATTAAGACAAAGCAAAACAAAAAGGAGGATTTCACACATTGTTAATGGAATGACAGTCTGTTTATTGTAGATGAGGCCACTTTGGGGAAGTATAAAAATGGTGCTCTGTGTAAGGAAGCATTACCTGAAATTCAGCTCTCTCCAAAAGGAGTGGGCTAGCCTCCCTGGTGGTCTAGTGGTTAGGATTTGGCACTCTCTCAAAAGGAGTGGGCTGGCTCGGCAGGGCTTGGGCCCTGGGTCACTGCAGCATGGTGCAGAGGTAATGGGTCCCCACCCGTAGTGGGTGGGGGTAAAAGATGAAGCTTGACCACCTCTGAGGGATTCACAGTCTGCAACCTTAAGCACTGTCTGAGCTATGAATCCCAAAACCCAGCAAAGAAGACTGAGTGGAGAAAACACCTTTCAGGGACAAACCCACAGCTTTTCCCCACACTTTCCTATTGTCTGCATTTCCTGAGGTCAGATCACAAATGCCTTCTGAGGCCACCACTCAGCAAGTGATCCAGTGAGCTACTGGGGTCCTGAGCAGTCTGGGGAGAGGTCCCCAGAATCACATGAACAGCAACCTCTGGTGCCAGGGCAGCCTGGGCAAGCTGATGCGCTAGGACAGGGAGCCAGCCCCTGATGCCCAGTGCCAGTGGCGCAGTGACCACGAGTGCTGGAGAACGAAAGGACAGTACAGCTCAAAGCAGGCTCTGGGGGCCTTATCCAGCCTGACCCTGAGCACAGGCTGCAGAGCCCTGTGCCTCCCCAACTAGCGCATAAGCCATGGGTAGCTCCCTGTGAGGTTGTATGTATTCAGCACATTGTGTGGCACACGGCAAGAGCTAAATTAATGCTATTTTGCATCCCCCACCTGTGCCCAGAGTCCCTCCCCAGCCATCCAAGGGCTGGGCTGTGCCTCCCTGGGCCCCCAGCTGAGCCCTTGAGGAATGGGCAGGGGCACCTATCGGGGGCAGCTGAGAGGACCCTTTGGACTCAACACCACTCTTTGGAAGGATAGGCCTGACAAGGTTGTCAGCCCCATAAAGCCCATGACTTGTCCAACCTGATGCACAAGGGGGACTCACCACCCTGTGCTGTGATAAGGATGAAGGTGGCAAGACCTTCCTAGGGTGTCTCAGAAGTCCCTCAGCTGGACAGGGAGGAGAGACTTCTCTTCCAGTGGGCAGGATGCCTCTGTCATTGCTGGCTTTGCTTAGGAGCTAGTGGGCTGGGCCCCGCATTCCCTGAGCATCAGTGTCCAGGGGAATGAACATCAGAGGAAGCTCAAGCTGGGATGGTGGGAAGAGTGCAGTGCAGGACACCCAAGTCTTGTCATACCACCTGCCTCTGGGACTTCATCATCTTCCAGGAAATAGGATAGAAAAATGCCTGCACTCCTCCACATCCTGGATGGATTTGAAGATGCCAGAGTGCAGAGGAAGGGCTCTGGGTACAGTGAAGTGCTTCAACACCCACTAACAGTTGTACCACTGCTACTGGAGAGTAACTACAAAGTCTATTCCACCCACCAGCAGCAGCTGAAATGCAACGTAGACAATGTCTCCAGGACTGAAGAACCCCCCCTTTCTTTCTTTGAGAGCTGGAAGGCACATAGTGCACAGCCCAGCTGTCCCATAGCCAAGTGATCATTTGCTGACTAGGGGTCACTCAAAAGCTGTGCTCAGCGGGGACTGTTAATGGAGACCCTGCATATGGCCTCTCCATGTGACTTGGGTTTCCTCACAGAATGGTGGCTTCAGGGTGTTCAGACTTTTTACATAGTGGCTCAGAGTTCCAAGAGTGAGTTCTTCTAGTGGGTAAAACAGAAGTTATAGAGTCTTTTATGACATCACCTTGGGAGTCACACAATGTCACTTCTGCTGTACTCTATTTGGCAAAGCAGTCATGAACCAGCCAACTTCAGTGGGAGAGAACATGGGCCCCACCTCTCCATGGGAGGAATATGGGTGTTTGCACTCATGTGTTGAAACTGCAGCTTGAACAATTCTTTGAATGGCAGAGGTATATTGTGTGGAGAAACATAGGCATAGATAACTCTAAATTAAAAGGGATTCCAAAAAAGACAATGATTATAAAACATTTTTAGTAATACCTTAATCATATTTTCATTTTTGTATGCATAACAGTGATATATGATTAAAAACCCTCTCTAATAAGCCTCAGATCTTTCAATATGAATACATAAAAATTCCAAGTCATAACATGATTGGGTTATTGGGTTTTGTTTTTGGATTTGGAGTGGTACTTAAAATAATAGAATATTTTTTAAAAGTGTTATTTTAAAATGGATGATGTCCCCCACAAGCATATTAAGATTCTCTTGCTTCATTCACATCCTTCATGACACTTGGTACTGTCATATTTTTATTTTTCTGCCTATTGACTAGACATAATCAGTAAGCCAAACTATGAATTTAATTTGCATTTTCCTAATTATTTATGGCATTGTTCATCTGTTTGCATGATTTTGAGTCATTCATGTTTCCTGTTTTTGAAGTGCCCATTCATGTCTGTGCATTCATTCTTCATTCTCTGATTTGGGTGTTTATCTTTTCCATATTGACTTATTAATATTGATTATAAATTCTGGATACTTATCCTTTATTAATTGCTACTAATATCTTGTTCCAGTATGTAGCTTGTTTTTTCTATTTATTTTCTTTTAGTAAAGTAAAAGTTGTTAATTATAATGTAGTTGAGTTGTCATTTTCCTAAACTTTAAGATTTGCTCTATTTTGAATCAAGTATTTCTGCCTTACCAAAGGTACAATACATTTTATTTTAAAAGTTTCAAAGATTTGCCTTTCACATTGAAGTCTTTAATCTATCTGGAATGATTTTATGTGTGATTTGTGCCAGACATTTGATTTCATTTTGTGCCATGTAGATAACAAATTATCCCAGCACCACTTCAGGAAAATTCCATCTTTTTCGCAACCATCTCATGCCATCTCTGATGTGTTTTAAGGTCCAGAAATGCTTGAGTGACTAGGCTATGCAGTGCCCCCTTGGGAACCTAGAATGATATGCAGAAGAGAAATATAGCTTGTCCTTTGCAGATAATCAGATTGTTAATGAACCATCAAGGTGGGTTCCCTCTGTTGCTCCTTGTACAGAAAGCCAATTACTGACAAAATGAGGATTGTCAAAGAAGAAAGGATTTATTGCCTTTGATATGTTAACTGGGAAGTGGAAGAAATGGACTGCCTCAACCATTGGGATCAGGGGGTTTTCTGGAGGTGAAATGAATAATGCGTGAGGGGAGTGAACATCATTACATGTTTGGGGCAGAGTGCAGGGCATGTATGTATAGTGAGAAATCATGCTAGTATATATATTTCATGAGCAAAAAATGGTGAATAAGTCCTTCCCAGGGTAGAGATTTGAGTAGTATAATGAGGTAGGTGTTAATATTAGTCACTCTTTCAGCTTTGTGCACAGGTGGGATGCAAGAAGTAGGTGGCTCAGCAGGACCTTGGTCACAATCTGTGGTGGGGTGTCACTTACTTTGTCTTCTCTGGACAAACAGGCAGTGTAAGGCTTTGTAGTCATCTTATGGCTGCAAGGAGATTCTTCCATTAGTGGCAAAGAAACTGAAAAAGTTACATCAGTGCAACAGAGAGTTACATCAGTGCAACAGAAAGTTACAAGGTTCTGGTCACCAAATCTTACTGAGTCTGTTAAGCTCTCTGTCTTGTCCTTTCTGCCTACTTTGAAACTGCAGATGCCAGGTTACTGACATTGAGATCAAACTCACTGTCTATGGTACCACTAATTCAAGGTTACTTAGAGCAGCCAGCTCTAGCCACAATGTGAACATTGAAAATTCATTTGAAAGATAAGAGAACTTAAATTATAAAGAATGTTTTCTTTTTTATGGAGCCAGTTACAAGACTGAGTGGTGTATGTGTGCAGGAAGAAGGGGGTGTTAGCAGATGATAACCCAGCTGGATCTGACACATTCACAGAGTTCTACAAGTCTTCATGGGATAGGGTAAATCAGCACATAATTTTCTTCCAGTAATTGTTGGATATTTGCTGTTTCATATATATTTTAGAATCATCTCATCAAGTCTCCTTTCCCCCCCAAACCCTCTTAATATTTGATTACAACAACATTAAACATACAGATATACTTGGAGGGAACTGGTATCTGTACTGTAGAATTCTCCTCTCTCTGAACATGTGTCTGTTTTTTCTGTTTTTTAGGTCTTTCCCAATGTCATTTATATATATTTTCCTATGAAGATCTTGATCTCTTTGGTCCAGTGCCTTCTGTCAGTACCCTATATTTTTGCTGCTATTATAAATAGTACTGTTTAAATTAAGTCTTTAAATTCTGTATTGCTGTTATAAAGAAATGTAAGTACATGTTGATATATTCACTCAAATGGCAAACTCTCTTATTCTGAAATTTGATCAGTAGAATTATTTCAGTTTCTATGTGAAATATAATTTCTTTTAAAAGAGTAAGAATTATGCTATTTCTCCAATAAAATGTTGACTAGCAGCTATGATAAAGACATTCTTGATTTTAAAGAGAATGCTTCTAACATGTCACCATAAAGAATGATATTTATTGAAGTTATTTGGTTAAAATCCTTAATGAGATTAGAAAGTGTCTCTACTAATCCTGGTTTGCAACAAATCATGAACATGAATGAATGTTGAATTTTATCTAAATGTTTTTTCTGGATATTTTGTGATGAACATGTATTTTTGTCTAGTAATCTATTAATATGGTTAGTTACATTAATGCATGTAAAACCAATTTTAAAATGTTATAAGTAAACCAAACTTGGCAATGATATTTCTTAAACATGCTAAAAATCCAGTTTACTAATAATTTAGAATTTTTGTTTACCTATGCTCAGGAGATAGACGAGCCTATTTTTTTTTTTTTTTTGCTTTTGTGTAGTCTTTATCAGGTTTTAGATAATAGGAGACTCATAAAGTTCACTGCCTCCATGCCCCCCACTCACCACGGTCCTGCTGGCCTTCAGGGTGGGGCAGAGAGGGGTACCCCAGGCCGGGGACCCACTGCCCAGGTTTAAGCCCCCTCCAGATCTGCTGGGCAGTGCCCTGCCCTCTCAGGGTTCAGCTCTTGGACCACTCCCAGCTGGCATGATCCTGCTGCCTGTCTGCACTTCCTAGGCACCCCAGTTGTGAAGTGTCCAAGGACTTTGCCTCTGGAGGGTGGGATAGGGCGAGGGTGGAAAATGACAGTTTAACTCTGTTAAAATTTACGGCTTCTGCCTTATTGAAAAAGAATAAATCAAGTGAAAAAAAATA